>NC_138898.1:65633295-66246142 GCF_965194825.1 Balaenoptera physalus | reverse complement strand
AGAAGGGAACCTGAGGTCTCTGATGAGGAGGCTTAGAAGTGGCTGTGAGAGAAGCCCATGTCAGGATCCACAAGGGACCACATTCTCATGGCAGACGAACCAGCTCCTTCCACCATCCTGTGTGTGGATCCTCTCATCTAACTGCTCTTAATCCTGGCTGCACACTTGAGTCACATGGGGAATGATAAAAACCCCTCTCAATCACAATTAAGTCAGAATCTCTGGGCCTGGGACCCTAACATCACTATTGTTTTTTAAGGCAGTCCAGGTAATTTTAATGTGCAGCCAGGGTTTAGAATCACTACTCTAGACCTTGCTTCTCAGCCAAAGGAAGAGAAGGAAATGAGGGGTGTGGCAGATGCCGCCTTCAAAGCCCATTAGCTTGGGATTGAAATCTAGCTCTGCCACTTTCTACCTGTGAAATATCTGGAATGGCACTGAGCAGTAGAACCTTCTGCAGTCATCAAAATGGTCTATATCTGCACCGTCCAATGTGCTAGCCACTAGCCCCATATGGTTATTAGTGCAACCTAGGAAGTGAATTTTTAGATTTTAAAAATTTTAACTAACTTACACAGAAATAGCCACAAGTGGCTAGTAGCTACCATCTTGGACAGCGCCACTCTGCAGAATTACTTAACATCTAGGAGCCTCATCTCTGTAAAATAAGGACAAATAAGAGTGACTTCCTTGGGCTGTTGTCAGGATTAGAGATAATGTATATTAAGTGCCTGGTGCACATAAGACATTCAATAAAATGCTGCTTATTTTCCTTATTAACATCAGCCTGTCACTCCTTAAAGAAAAAAAACAAAAAGCTTGCCTGGAATATGAGTGCTCAAAGGCACCCCACCACAGAGACTAAAAATTCTGAGCTGTTCCAGAGAAACTCTCAGAAAATACTCCTTAATTGTAGAAGTTCAATTACAGCAGGAGGTTATCAGTTGCAAGGGCTGTATTTCATTACAGATCTAGCCACAGCTCAATAAATTAAGCAATCACTCAAAATAACATGTTGCTTTAATCCCCTCTTGGAACAAATTCAAGTTGCTTGGTTTTATATTAGCACAGCTCTTGAAAGGCAACTCACATTGGCCTCATTTCTGTTTTCTCAATTCATCAGCCCCTCTCTGGATAAGTCTTTGCGTCTGCTGACTAGCAGGATGGAGGATTCCAAGCCGAGCAGACCTCCTTTTATCAAAACCGGAGTGTTTGCCATCCTCTGGCCTCGACACGTTCCATGTTTCATTCGCTGAAATTACTGGCAAGTTTATCTGCAGCAAAGACAGAAAGAGACCAAGAGGCAAGAGCCCAGCTCTGAAACACCTCTCAGCAGCCCAGTTCGGATGTGCAAAGCAAACGGTGGCGACTTTTCCACCCTCATCTTCTCTCTAGTGGTTTATCCTCTCACAGTAGAATTTCATTTCCCCTAGAAGCTTGGCAATGGAGGTGTCAGCCCGGGAACATATTTGTTTGTGTAAATTAAAAGGAGAATACGTTTTGACCATATTTAAGTTCTGACCGCACTAAAGAAATAAATACTGAGTTGTACAATGCATCCGCTGCAGGGTTCTGGCCCACCTCCCCAAACTCTGCCTTTGTTTATAAAACCCAGACGAGAACTGTGAATGGCTTAGCACCTCCGAAAGCCACAGGGACAACCTTGGAGGCCGTGTCCACCCTCGCCCAGGTCCACATGGAAAGTCCACTTACCTGAGTTTGAGATTTGCTTCCTCCTGACATGCTGCATCCTTGCCAAGGTGGGCGAGGGTGTTGCAAACAGACACCCTCACTTGTGCATTGTTGATGGGCGTGTGAATGATGCCACCTTGGTGAAGGGCACTGGGCAATAGCTGTAGAAATTTAAAAATGCACATATCCTCTGACCTAGAAATTCCACTTCTAGGAATGTATCTGATGAAGATACTGGGACACATGCCAGAGAGTATATATGTTACAACGGCAAAATCCTGGAGTTAACTGAAATGCTGGCCAGTGGGGGACAGGTTAAGTATGGTGCATTGCTAGAAGTCATTAGAAAGATTGTGGTGGGTCAGAGGGCTGTCATGTCTTCAGGATATATTATAACGCCCACCCCCTCCAATTTTCTTAATGTTAGGAGCCAAAAAAGTATATGCTCTCGAATATGGTTAGAAAATTTATGAAGATTATGCGGACTGCATACAGTGGTTACATTTAAAAAGTGAAACTGGGGGCTTCCCTGGTGGCGCAGTGGTTGAGAATCTGCCTGCCAATGCAGGGAACATGGGTTCGAGCCCTGGTCTGGGAAGATCCCACATGCCACAGAGCAACTAGGCCCGTGAGCCACAACTACTGAGCCTGCACGTCTGGAGCCTGTGCTCCGCAACAAGAGAGGCCGCGATAGTGAGAGGCCTGCGCACCGCGATGAAGAGTGGCCCCCACTTGCCGCAACTAGAGAAAGCCCTCGCACAGAAATGAAGATCCAACACAGCTATAAATATAATAAATAAATTAATTAATTAATTAAAAAGTGAAACTGGAGTTAGAGAAAAAATGCAAAGGGGCCCCTTTATTTCCCCTATTTTCTCTGACCAGGGCAATGTAATACAACAATAATACTCTTTTTCATTACATATCTGTCAGGCCAGTGGAGTGGTGGTGGGAATCTTTGCTTTTCTGGTCTTTATGCCAGTCATACAGTGGACTGAATGGTGACCCCCAGAGAGAGAAAAGCTATGTCCACTTCTCTCCCAGAACCTTCACAGGTTACCTTATATGGAAAAAGATGTGATTAAGTTAAGGGTCTTGAGAGGTAGAGTTTACCCTGGATTATTCGGATGGGCACTAAATGCAGTTACATGCATCCTTGTATGAGAGAAGCAGAGACAGACAGAGAGAACGTAGGAAGATGAAAACAGAGATTAGAGTGATGCAGCCAGAAGTCAAGGAACACTGGAGCCACCAGAAGCTGGAAGAGGCAAGGCATAGATTTTCCCCTGGAGCACCTGGGAGGAGTGTAGCCCTGCCAGAGTTTGGACTTCTAGCCTCCAGAACTTTGAAATAATAGATTTCTATTGTTTTAAGCCACTCGGTTTGTAGTAATTTGTTATGGCTGCCCCAGGAACCTGATACATCACCTGACACCTGTAAAACACATGAAGTGCATAGGGAGAAACAAATTTGGCAAGACTGTGGTTTTTGGTTCATTCATTCCACAGATATTTATTGAGCATCCACTAGGTGCTGAGGATACAGCAGGGAACAAATCAAAGATGGTTGCCCACCTGGAGCTGACATTTCAGTGAGAGAGAGAGGGAGAGAGAGGGGGAGAGAGAGAGGAGATAAAATAAATAGAACATGGAGAAAGACTGACGGTGGTGGAAGGGAACAAGAAAGAGAACAAGAAAGCATGGAAGAGGGGCAGGGGTCAAGAAGGGGACTGGGAGAATGCAGTTCCCAGGTGACATTGAAGTAGAGGCCTGAACGGGTTGGGACCACGAGCTGTGTGTCCACCTGAGGGAAGAGTATCTGGCGGAGGAAACAAGTAAAGAACTTGACCCTCTGAGTGATCCATCTGTTGACCAGACTCAGTAGGAAGGAGTGACCTTTTCTCCCCTCCTCCTCCTTTCCCTCCATCCCTCCTGCATTTGCTGCCCACCTGCTGTGTGCCAGCTGCTGGGGGTGCAAAGATGAGTGAGACGCGCGTCCCTAAGCTCAAGGTCATGGGGGGGTAACAGTCATAAGTAAATCATTGCAAATATAATGTGGTGGGCATTGGAGCAGAGGCCAGGGCAAGCTGCAGGCTCCATCCTTGGTGGAGAGCAGGGTGGGGAGGGGAGGTGGGTGTATGTTGGGAATGAGGTCGGGGAGAAGCAAGCAAGCAGGAAGAGGGCAGGACTTGAAGTCCAAGAATAAGTGTTTAGCTCTGATTCAGTGGTAAATTAATTGGAGCGGGGGACCATGGAGATGTGTCTGGGGAATCTCTCATTCCCAAGTACAGCAGGCAAACCTAGAGGAGAATGAGCTCTGAGGATAACCTACCCCTTTTAGATTCACACAATCCATGAAGAGGGAAAAACAGTTCCCAAGTCCTGAATTGGGATGCTTTGGACCATACAGAAACCAGAGTTGATATGACTGAGGAAGATGGGAGATTCATTACTCAGGTAGCTATGATGAAGAACAAAAGAGGCTGAGTTGCTCTTGGATCCAGGGACAGAACGCAGCGCCAGTCTCTCTCTCTGCCCCATACCCCCATCCCAATCCTCATTTCTCCCTTTCTCCATACTGGCCTCAGTCTTTGTGGTCACAGATAGCTCTGGATGCTGGAGACGGGGTGGGAAATGCAGCCTTCTCACCAGCTCTAGTCAGGGTAATCCTGGATTGGCCCTGCTTGGGTCACATGACCACACCTGGACCAATCACTGCAGCCCAGCTCAGAAGTGGGCTGCTGTGATTGGTCGTATTTGAGTCACGTGTCTGTGCCTGGACCAATTACTATAGCTGAGGCTTGGGTGCTGTAAGCGGCCATCTTTGGCCATATTCCCACTGGGCATCGTGTCTGTTAACAGAAGTGGGGGGAGGAAATACTGGCAGGTAAAAAAAACAAAAATAAAACCCTGAGCCATCTACCTCCTCTGGAGCCTTCTCCTGGTTGTGCTGCTTCCACATTCACTCTGCTGAGAATTGCCAAAATCCTGAGTTGGGCTTTGCTTTAAGATCCACTGTCTATAAACCCCAAAGCTGCCAGCCGAATTTACTCAGACCTGTTGTGGGTTTTTTTTGCTGTTGTTGTTATATTATTTTAATCCAATGTAAAATGTTTTCTTCCTCTTTGGTTTATGATTGCCTCTCCTGCCCCTAAGGGTAGGAACTGTGTCTGTCTTGTTGACTACTATATTGCTCATGCCCGGTATTCAGTCTCTTATGTATAAGTCCTCAAATAATTGGACGAATGAATGAATGTTCACTCATTCATTGAACATGCCACAGAGAACAGGAGGCGCTGCAAGGTCCTTATCTGCTCTCTTGAGTGAGTCCCTCTCTTCCACTCTCTCCCGCCTTCTCAGTCGTGTTGCGTTCCCCTTCGTGACAAGGTTCCGTTAGTGTAAGTGCATCCTTGCAGTGTCATCCCAACACAAACTGCAGGCTCTGAATCTCTAGGTGAATTCTTGGGTTGAAAGTCTAGATAAGCACGAGAAATAAGTGGTGGAGGCTATCCTTTGAGAAGGATAATGGAGCTCTGTCTGAGCTGGGAGGGATTGGGTGCCATGATGGTTGCCAGTGTCTGCCATGGCCACCTGCCTCTAATGGGCATCCCTGGTCCTGCTGCTGCTCTGGATTGTTTGCTCACCAGCAGACCTCTGTCCTGCAGCCCTGTCATTTGCCATGATATCACGGTACACTCAAAGAGTCCAGGACAAAATGGTGTGGCCAAATAAAACAACCGCAGGTTCTTAGGGAAGAAGGCTTAAGACAAATGGCTATTTTTAAAAAGTACTTATAACCCACATGTCAGCTGGGGTCATCTTATTTTTGGAGATTCCAATGGAACGGACTTAAACGCTGTCCCACATGCCATGAGAGACCCAACTCTCCAGAGATTGGGGGTGAGGGATGCTTGTGTCTCTCCTAGGCACCCAAAGCTCGAAATTCCTGCAGCCAATGAATCAGTTCTCAGTTCTGCTTGGGCGCCCTTTTGCTGGCCTCATGGGCACATGACTTGTGCTGTTGTACAGGGTCTACGTTAAGTTTGACGTTCTACTGTTGTTATCTTGAACTTCTTAGTAATTTCTGAACAAAGGGCTCCACATTTTCATTTTGCAAATCCTGTAGCTAGACTTGCTTCACTCAGGAGCGTTCCTTTCCCACCCCACGCTGGCTCACTCTAGACTATGCCCCAATTCCTCCACTGTCCCCAAATTCCATCCACACAAGGATATGGGTATAGGAGACTTGGCCTGAAGGTTTGGGATGAAAGGAAATGTTGACCTCTCAGCCAAGTTAATGGCATAAAGTGCAGTGTATGAACTGGCTTCAAACTACTCAGTGGGAAACAACGGTGGAGGAGGGAAGGCAGGTGAAACAAGACTGGCAAAAGGTTGATTGTTGTTGAACCTGGATGATGGGTACAGGGTGCTTTCTCATTTTCAGTATGGTAGGAAACTTCCATAATACAAAGTTGAAAAAGGCACTATATGATGTGCCTCCGGCAGGTCCTCAAAATGTTAAAATGGAGTTGCCATATGACCCAGCAATTCTACTCTAGATATGTTACTCCAAAGAAATGAAAACATATGTCCACACAAAAACACATGAATATTCATAGCTGAATTATGCATAAATGCCAAATGTCTATCAACTGACAACTGGATAAATAAAATATGGATGTTATTTGTCATAAAAAGGAATGAAGTTCTGATATGGGCTACAGCATGGATGAAACTTTTTAAAAAATTTTTTAAAAATTTATTTATTTTTGGCTGCGTTGGGTCTTTGTTGCTGAGCGCGGGCTTTCTCTAGTTGTGGCGAGCGGGGGCTACTCTTCCTTGCGGTGCCTTCTCTTGTTGCGGAGCACAGGCTCTAGGCGCGTGAGTTTCAGTAGTTGTGATGCGCGGGCTCAGTAGTTGTGGCTCGCTGGCTCGAGAGTGCAAGCTCAGTAGCTGTGGTGACAGGCTTAGTTGCTCCGCGGCACGTGGGATCTTCCCGGACCAGGGCTCGAACCCATGTCCCCTGCATTGTCAGGCAGATTCTTAACCACTGTGCCCAGGGAAGCCCAGCATGGATGAAGCTTGAGGACACAAATGCTGAGTGAAAGAAGCCAGTAACAAAGGATCACATACTGTATGATTCCATTGGTAGGAAATATGCACAACAGGCAAATCTACAGAGACAGAAAGTAGATTAGTGATTGTTTAGGGGTGTGGACTGGGGGAGGGACTGGAAGATTGGGGTGGGGGGGTGACTGTTAAAGGGTATGGGGGTTTCTTTCTGAGGGGATAGAAATGTTTTAAAATTGATTGTGATGATGGTCGCACAACTCTGTGAATATACTCAAAGCCATTGAGTTGTGGACTTGAAATGGGTGAATTACATGGTAAATGAATTATATCTCAATAAAACTGTTGGGGGAAAAAGTCATGTCCTCCCTCCGACCCCCTTCTCCTGCCAGGAATCCTTAGGCTCCAGCCTCCTGCCTTTGGGAAATCTCTCTCTCCTCCACCCTCTCTCTGCACGTGTGTGCGTGCGCACACACACACGCACACACACACTTTCCATCTCCCCTTCTCGTTACCTTCTTCTGCCTTAAGACATTTTTCACTCTATTGCCATTCCCACCAACTACAGAGAAGTGCCTTCCCCAAAGAGAAGTTCCTTCCACAGCCAAAGTGCCCCATAGAGGTATTTTCCTAAACACTTTGCTCTTTAAAAGTTACTCACTTCCCTTTCGGTCCTTGCACGCAGGGGGGCAAGGTCGTGAGGAAAGGAGCACGATGTGTGCTGCCTCTACTTCTTCCGCCTTCGGTTTCTGCGCCTTTCACAGGGCTTCCAACAGCGCTATGTTGGGACAAAGCATCCAGAGGTTCACAACCTCTGTGGTCTGTAGGAGCCACTGTGAGGAGGGTCCAGGGAAGAATTTACCATTTTCAGTGGAAAACAAGTGGTGGTTACTAGCTATGGTGACTTTGTACTTTGGGTCTGGATTTGCTGCACCTTTCTATATAGTAAGACACCAACTGCTTAAAAAATAATCCATGAGACAGATACGAAGAGGAGCATTTTAAGTGTGCAGTCTCTTTGAAAAAATGATCAAACTCTTGAACTCAGCATCCTAGATATGTTTGTAAATAAACTTATGGCATAAAAAAGTTACTCACTTGACAGCTATTAAAATTACGATTTTAAAGTCCCCGTGGTGATCTATCATGGCAGTCACTAACAAGTCCTAATAGTTGTAAATTCCAAGAGCTTCATAATCCCAAGGAAAGCGGGGCCAACTCAACTTCTCCCAAGCCCCACTGGTCTCTGTTCTGAAACGTAACTCAGTCACCTCACAGGTGGGGAGAGAGGGTGAGGAAGTTGGTTGCCAGGGCCAGGTTCTTGCAGGTTTTGGGGTCTGGAACAGGGTGGGCAAACTACAGCCTGTGGGCCAAAATCAGCCCACTTCCTGATTTTGTAAATAAAGTTTTATTGGAACACACAGCCACATCCATTCATTTACTTAACGTCTCTGGTTGGCTTCTTGTTACAACAGCAGAGTGGAGTAGCTGTGACAGGGACTGTATGGTCTGCAAAGTCTAAAAATATTTAGTATCTGGCCCTTTCCAGAAAAGGTTTGCTGACCCCTGACATGGAAGATCCAGGCTTGAACTCCAGCTCATCACATGCTGGGTGTGTGACCTTGGACAAGTCAGTTCCTCTCTTTAAGCTTGTTTCCTCATCAGAAAACCAGAGGCAGTAACAGTGCCTCCCTTATATGTTGCTTGTGCAATGAAAATGACTTCATACCTGTAAAGTGCTTACTTCGTATAAAACACTCAATATATGTTGGTGGTTACGATGTTATTTAGAAAATGAGGGCAGTAACTCCTACTTCGTATGGTAGTTATGTGAAGCGATGGAGATCAAGCCTGTGAAAACAGTTGGCCAAAAACACAGTTATTATTGTTATAAATATCTTAAAGGCTTTTGAGAGGATTCTTTGCTTCTTAGTAAAGCTAAGTAACTTTTTTGGGGGAGCAAATCTGGAACTGTGAGAGTGTAGAAAAACTCTAATTTCAGAGGAAAAGAGGACCCTTAACCCCCAAATCCAAACTCTCTCATTTAGCAGTCCAGGAAACTGTACCCCCTGATCCTCAGCTGGGACTTGAACCTGCCCAGAACTCAAGTACTCTTTTGGCTGAGCTCGGCATCTTCCCCAATAACAGGTGCTCAGGAATCCAGGCCTGCATGTCTTTAAACACTTGTGTTGCCTCTGAGGTCCCCACCAGAACCTGTTTAAACAGTAATCTGCTACGAGGTATTGGCATGCAGGTTGCGGCCTGGGTTTGCAGCCAGGGGAGGGAAGAGACCTTTGTCTCCACACCCTTCAGGGGATTGTCCAGAAGCCAGCTGAGGATAGCCACCATTGATGACCTGCTTTCCTGGACGGTGTTATTTAAATCCGGTTTAGTTCGGGAGATACGGCAGCCTCCCATTCATTCGCTTTGTTTCACAGTGATTAACTGAGCAGCTAATACATGCCAGGCCCTAGGGATACAGCAATGAATGATTCACCCCCTGCCCTTGGCAACTGCCCCCTTTCCTTCTGACAGGGGCAACTGACAATCAAATAGGCATCTGGGCAATTTGGCCCCATAATAAGTCCTGTATTCTCCCCAGGATTTCAGTCCCACACTAAATACTGTACCAATGAATTGGAAAACCACTCTGGGCCAGCTGTATGATAGATGGATGGTAGGAGTTAAGAGTGCCAGCTTTGGAGTAAGTCAGATCTGGGCAGGACTGGCTCTGTAATTTGTTAAATGAAAACGTGGGCACCTTGTTCGAAAATTATTCAGAATTTCAGGATGACAACAGCAGAGCACGGAAGTATGCAGGGCGCACACTGTGAGGCTGGCCCTGCCCCTGGGGTCAAACTGCTTTCCAGCTGGGTACCACTGGACACATCTCTTCACCTGTCTGAGCCTCCATTTCCCCATGTGAACAAAGAGATGCTAAGGCCAATGTGAGGCCTGGTTGTGGCTAGTAAGTGAGATGAGGCAGGTACAGCGCTGAGCAGGGAGGGCAGGCTCAGCAATATCACTGCTGTTCTCAGCCTGCAGTGACGGCTGCATTTCATCCTATGAGAAGAGCGCGCATTTATGATTCTTAGATAATAGCTAAGACTTAGACAGCAGATGGTTGATGCCAGACACTGTCTTAAGTTCTTTACGGATGTTCATTTCATCCTCATTACAACCCTATCATGTAGAGATGGGGAAATTGAGGCCCAAAAAGGAGAGGGAACTTGCCTGTGATCTCACACCAGTCAGTGGAAAAATCCAGATTCAAACATGGGACATCTGGTCCCTGCGTCTGTGTTCTCAACCGACTACGTGTCCCAGGAGTCGACACATCCCTGACACGCACACTTGCATACACACGCATGTACACACGTACCTTCTCTGAGATGCTACCACGAAGCGTACAGTGTGGAATTGTCCCCATAAGATGGGATTCTTTCTCTCTCTTTTTAAAAAAATTAATTAATTTATTTATTTTTCGGCTGTGTTGGGTCTTTGTTGCGGCACGTGGGCTTTCTCTAGTTGCGGTGAGTGGGGGCTACTCTTCGTTGCGGTGCGCGGGCTTCTCTTTGCGGTGGCTTCTCTCGTTGCGGAGCACAGGCTCTAGGTGCACAGGCTTCAGTAGTTGTGGCGCATGGGCTTAGTAGTTGTGGCTCACAGGCTCAGTTGCTCCGCAGCATGTGGGATCTTCCCAGACCAGGGATTGAACCCCTGTCCCCTGCATTGGCAGGTGGATTCTTACCACTGCGCCACCAGGGAAGTCCCTTTTTCTCTCTTTACTTGCTCTTTTGTCTGTCCCCTGCGACTCAACTTGGAGCCCCATGAGGGCAGGCACGGTCTTGCTTCCTGCTGTACCTCTGGCACCTGGCACTGTGCTGAGCACACAGTAGGCCCTCAACAGACATGTGCCAGTGAAGGCAGGTGGGAAGCAGGCATCCAGCCAGAGCGCTCTGATCCAGAATCAACAGACGCAGTTCCTAGAACCTCAAGACTGCGGCCGTAAGAACTTGTTTGCGGGCGATCTCGTGGCTAGAGGAACCATTTCATCCCCTCCCGGCTTTTCTCACTTGGGGTCCTCTCACTGTGCAAGGCAAGGGGGAGAGAGGCATTTAAGGGGTGCCCTAGGGCCCAGCCCCCATCCTGGCAGGCTGCAGGGCGAGGGCACGGGTTGTGCTCTGGCAGCTGGGCCACAGCTGTCTGCCAGCCTCTCGGTGCCTGCCCCAGCTGGCCAGCTGGGCCCTGATGCCACCCCCCACCCCATGACACAGCAGAAAGTGAAACCAGAGCCCGCCCCTGCTGGCTGGGACCCAGCGCTTGCTGTTTCCCCATCCCAGGGGGTGGGTGGGGAGCTGATGCCCAGGCCTGGCACCAGGTGGCCTGTCCAATGAATACCCCTCCAGGCCAAGGGTGCCGCTGTGCCCCCTGCCCATCCCAGGGCCTCCGGTGCCCACTGCCTTCTGAGCCGTGCCCTGTTTGTGAACCATCATAGCTGCTCAGTTGAGTCCCATTAACCCCTGATCTTCACACTGCTCTGAGACAGGGGGTTAATTATTCTCCCCATTTCACTGAGAAAACTGAGGCTCAGAGAGGTGCCTCGGCCAGGAAGGAGGGTGCTGGGGCAGCAGGATCTTAAAATAAAAGACAAATCAGAGCTATGGGTGGGCATAGGGGCAGAGATCCAAGGGGTCTCAGTGGTGTTGGCGAGCAGGGCAGGAGTTGGGGTGGGGGGGAGAAGACACATGACCCCCAGGCTGTCACAGGTCGAGCCCCCTGCAGATTGGAATTGGCAACCTACCCCTCCCCACACCAACTCCATGGGTGCAGAAAATCCCTAAGACAAACAAGAATTCTTAAGAGAGGGACTATGGGGAATTCCCTGGCTATCCAGTGGTTAGGACTCCGCGTCTCACTGCCGAGGGCTGGGTTCAGTCCCTGGTCGGGGAACTAAGATCCCAAAAGCCATGCCACGCGGCCAAAAAAATAAAAATAAAAAAAAAGAGGTAGACTTTGAAACTTTAGAAAGTATCATCTTGAGTTCTGCCCCATCCTCAGGCCACCCGTACTCTACTTAATATTTTTCTTTCAAGCAACTCACCCTCTTTATCTTACATAAATTGATGTAAAAAAGAGCCCTTCTACCCCTACCCTAAACTGAAAGCCAACTGCTTGCCATAAGTAGAAATCTGCTGTACAAAGAAATACCGGTTAGAATAATTTACGTCTCTAGCCAGGTACCACTTAAAATCATGTGCATATCAGACTTGGGAAACTTCTATTCCAAAACACAGGTTTCCTACGTGAGGAAATGGAGGCCCAGAGAGGTTGAGTCACTTGCCTGGGGGTGACACTGCGAAAGAGTCACAGGGCTGGGGCTGCCTGATTCCATGATTCTAGAGACCTGTGCTTACTGCTAGGCTGTAGTCTCTGCTCCCGTCCGAGCTGTCTTAGCATACGAAGTGTGTAATAGTAAGTATCAGCACTAACACCTTCCATGTTTCATGCTTTGGCATCCCCACTTTCAAAGCACCTTCTGAGCTTGTCTATCACTGGAACTCATGATAACGCTCTAGGTACGGGTGAGAACGCTTTCAGAACAGAGCATGGGGTGTTGCCCCTCCCTTGCCAGAGAAGGAAACCGAGGCAGAGAGTGGGGAAGTGGTCTGACTCAGGGAGCTGGTGAGCCAATCAGGACTGTCCAGAGCCCCTGCCAAGGTGAGGATCCCAGAGGCCCTGCTGGAAGGCCCAGGCTGGATGTGAATCGCCTCGTCAAACAGGTAACACTTGTTTCTTCCCCGCTTTCCCCACCTCCCCCACCATGAACCCCCAGAGCAAACGCTGACAGCAGCCTCAGCTGCCCTGTTTCCCAAGCCTGATCTCCAACATTCGGCCCCTGGAGGGCAAAAAGCATGTTTCGGAACTGGTGTCTGCGGATGGCATCTTTTTATTTTTTCATGGTGATCACCAGTTCTGAGCACGGTTGAGGGGATCTCTACCAGGGACCAGAAGGGAAGGTTTGGGGGAACATCTTTGTCTCTTCTTTTAGTTGCTGGAGAAACTCAGCTGCCACGGCTGGCCCAGGGACCCCCGAGGAATACTGCAAGAGCAATAAGGATTTTTAGGGGCATTATGATAGCGGAATGGAAACACATCTGCCCCCAAAAGTCCCTCATTTTCCCTGCGGTAATGAACCAGCTGGGCAGGAAGTGGTGGCTCTCGGAACTCCAAGAGCCAAAACTAAAAGGGAAAAAATGTACAAAGTTAGAGCAAACTTTAAACAAGCCGACGCTTTCCTGGTGCACAGGCGGTGGCTCCACCCAGGCTCCCGAAAGGCTGATAATTGGCTAAATGTGTCTCCACACAGTGGCTTCAATATAGATGCGCCTCCTCTGTGCCCAGAAAACCAGGATCTGGAATCCCAGAGCAGGTGATGAGGATTAGTCCCTAAGGCCAGGTGACTCTCAAGGGCCAGTGCCATCTCCCCAAGACCCCGAATGATTACTCCAAACCCTTGTTAATAACCCAAGTGAATCACAGATCCTTCAATCCCTCCTTCCTCTGGAATGTGGGAAAGTTATCAACTTGGAAACCCGGATGAAAATATCTGGAAAGCAAGCAGCTGTTTCCAGGGCTGTATGAACAAGTGAAGGGCGAGAGCTTGGGTCGGGGAGCCTGGCGGTTATCACTGACGGGGCCAAAGGGGGAAAATCACAGCTAAGGTCCAGGGTGCCGACTCTCAGGTCCAGCCACTAACGACTGAGGATTAAGGAGTCAAGGGCAGGGGCTCCCCAGGGTGTGTGGCCTTCAAGGTCTCTGCAGACAAGACCCTCCCCCAAGCCAGCCAGCACCCTCCCGCCCGCCTTGAAAGGGTTAACACCTCCACCAATGCTGACACCCGAGGAGAAGGCTGCTCACTCAGCAAGCTGGCATATCACACTGGGCCATCGCGGAAGAGAGGGGCTGAAAACAGCCTCTGTGAGTTCTGTGAATGGAAGCGGCCTTATCGCCATCAGAGTGAAAAACGGGGCAAAAAGCCTTCCCAACACAGAACCCGCGACCTGGGCGCTCGCTGGCTCCTCGGCACCTGTCGCGTGGCCCCGAAGCTCTGGCAGGGACTCCGGGCATCTGTGGCGGTGAGCTCCCGGCCACCTCGGCCAGACCTGCGAGGGAGCGATTCTACACTTGCCATGTGACAGCCGGCAACCGGGCCTAGATCTTGCCTTTCAAGCAGCACCTAAAATATTCTCTGGGTGAACCTGAGGCTAAATATGGCCTGGCCTACGAGTCCCTGGTCTGGACCTTTTAATGCCACTCGAAGATACAATCAGGAACCCATGGGGCCTTTTGGTGGCCTGGAGTCCAGTTACTGAGGCCAAACGGGAGGCCCGTGGGCTTGCTGACTCTGGGCTGGGTGCAACTTCCCCCAGAGGATGCGTCCCGGTGCCAAGGCTGAGCAGGCTTCTTTCCTGCATGTTTTATTCCGGAATGCCCACACGGTTCTCTCTCTCTGCCGGCCCCCAGGGTGGCCTAGATGTAGGTCCCCTCATCCACCTCCCTGGCCTTCCCTGCAGGCCCTCTGATGGCCTGCCAAAGCCTTCTCCCCACTTCCAGGCTGCAGCCTTCCCCCCTGGCCCGGGTTTTCCTTGCACCCTGATTGAAAGAAGAGGGCTCAGCTCCCCAGGTGGACGGGAGGCCGCTGGCTGGAGAAGGCAAGCGAAAACACACACACACACACACACCTGCAGGGGGTAGATTGCACGGTAGCTTAGATGTGTCCCTGCTCTGTGGCTGGCCCCGTGCCACACCCCCTCGCCCCACCCCAAATGGCAGGATAGCAGCCCTGTTGCTGGAGGGCGGAGAGAGCTTCAGCCCGGGCTGCAAAATCACAGCTCTGCTCTGGAACCTGCTAGCCTGGTCTTAGCAAAGTTGGGTTCTGCCCTCACCGGAGGCCACGTGGTAACCGGGACAGTCAAGAGTCTCTGGGGAGGCTGCTCTCGGGAGCCTAACAACCCCCCCGGCCCCCACCCCCGCTCCCTGCTTTTAGCCAAGAAATGCTGCGGGCCCCGAGGTCCCCAGGAGGAAAGACCCCACCCCCCCACCCCAGCACCTGTCTGGGGCTTGTTTGGGCTCTGGTGGTGGCTCCAAGGCCACGTTCAGGCCTGGGCTGGCAGCGGTCCAGGCTGTTTTGGGCAGAGATGCCAACAGACCCGGGCACTGATCTCACGCATGATTCCAACAAGAGAGCCTGGTTTTCTGCACGTCTCTCAGAAAACTTTCACACCACACTGCACAGCTACCTTAAGGCTCCTTTCCCCACCTGGGCCAAATCCTCCAGCAAAGGCTAAATTTGCCTCCCTCTTCCCAGTCCCTTTTGACAATGGCTTTCTTGGGACACCAACATCAGTTTTCATTTTCTAGGTGTGTTTCCCTTTCATGCTAGTGGCGCAGCCTTTCCGGAGACACTGAGAAGGAGTTTGCTTTGTGGTTCCTCCAACTTGAATGTTTTATATAAGGAAGATGATGTAAAATCGGAGACTTGAAAGCTTTGTAAATATCTGCACACGCCCCCCCCACCCCCCATACAATGGAGGACGCTGGGAAAGCAGCCTCTGAGAACTGGGTGCTTTGGAAAGAGACCCCGAGGAGGTGTGGGGGGCTTGGGGTGACAGGGACCCCGAAGTCCCCTCCTTCCAAACTCTAACATGTACCCTTTTGCCTGAAAAGCCTGCATGGCTACTAGGCCTAAAGTCTGTGATTGTTTTATATCACGTTCGCGTTGGTGTTTTTCTTCAGCGTTTACTTTCACCTTGTTCCAAATATAAGAAGCAAAAAGGACTTTACATTTTCCCAAGTTTGGGATGCTGGGCAAGAAAGAAAATGGATTATTTTGTTTGGGTATGCCCTTTCTGGCAAGTGGTTCTAAGGACCAAGTTTGCCTTCACTTTCATCAGACCCATTTCTAGCCTCATGCCTAAAATAGCCGTATTTACAATATCACAATTACAAGAGGCTGAGTTGCTCTACTATAAGGTAGCTGTAAGTTTATCTGGCAAGAATCGTCTTTCTGCTCTTAATATAAGTGGGTGGGAGGCTGGGAAGCAAGAAATAGAGGGAGTGCTCCCTTAGGGACTTTTCCAACTTTCATTGGTTTGGGTCAGAAACGCATGTTTTATTTTTAAGTAGGAGTTTCATTGCAGCCCCTCTCCTAAATATTTTACCCCCCCAGCTATTCCATATTCTTTCTGTTGAAACATTTTTTTCCCTGTGAGAGTCGGCTATGGCTTGTGTACTACTAAGACCGACATTCAAAGTTGCTTTTTTTTTTCTTTAGAAATCCATCCACACTTCCTTGGAGGGAAAAGTAGCAACTGCTTCGTGAAATTTCACACAGAGGGGCAAAAGGAGAAAAGCCAAAATGTATTCAGCAGTTCCACAGCTGAGCTTTTTTTTTTCTTATTGGTTAGGGTCGGGGGTGGGGGGGAGGTGGGGGAGAGCAGTGGTCAGAATATGAAAAGAAGCTGTGATTCTTTGCTGAATTAGTGACCACTTCTCACTGCGAAGTACTGACTTACAATCTCTTCACCATACTACTTTGCCTGTTTTCCAGACTCAGGGGCAGGGGAAGTTTGCTAAATGTATTCATAATTACATGCACCCTTGCGGAGGGCCGAGTGTAAGCAGGGGCTGTGCTGTTTCGAATGCCTGAATTAAAGCAGCCCCCGGTTCACATTCAGCACTAAATTCTGATTTTCCACACTTGACAATTCAGTAATTTTAACATGCTGCTTCATCGCCACGATTATAGCTCAGTATCTTGGTGCGACATTTGGTGTTCCGGTCTCGTTAATTCACGTAAAACACCCTATTTGTAGAAGTATCATTAGAGGCTAATTTGGTGAGATGTCCTTATTTAGCAAAGCAAATAGGACCTGACAGTCAGCTCTCTGGCGCTACGATGGGGGTGACGATTCAGCAATTCACAACGTGACAATTTCCCAACACCCAGCCACGCTGGGATTGTGGACTCCTGAAAATTGTGCTGTTTCATCGTGTCCCATAACAAAGGGAAAGAACTCTGAAAAGTAAAGACCTGTTTTTTGCCAAGGCCCCAGGAACGTGAATGTCACCAGTGTGTCTATGTGCCATGTCTATTCAACACGAATCTTCTATCAGGGACTTGGTGTTCCAGAGTTTTTCAGGTACAGCTCACTTTTCTCTATGCCCTGCCGTGAACACTTGATTGACATCCAGGTTTGCAAATAAATAAACTTAAGGTATGTGGATGTCTATATAGGTTACAACTGGAGGGTAAGGGGGGGTGTGTGTGTGTGTAAATTAACAGAACTTAATAAGGTTAATGGGAGGGGCATATGTACCCCCGCCACCCTTGCCTTAGAGAATTCCCTGACGACAGATTATCCAGCGTTTCTTATAAAATGACTAAGATCAGCGTAGCAAAGAATTGCAAAGAAATACTGCGATTCCACGTGGGAGCAAGCAAGCAAATCTAATGTAACTGCAATTCACGATGTCAGTGATGTTTGGTTTTTGAGGGTGTCAAATGGTTTGACACGACCCATATGTCACTCATTCCCTTAAAATCCTGTTTAAAACATCTCATTAAACCACTGGGGGGGAAAAAAAAGTACTTTTGCCTTCTCATACCTTCTTGGCCTCCCAAAGAAAGGCCCTTGAAAACAGCAGGTTCAACAGACTGAGAACACATACACACACATATATAAGAATATCCCCCAGACGGCTTTTCAGTTTTACCAAAAGAAGCAAACCTCCCCCCTTTCCTCCGACCGACCTTCGGAGTGCAGCTAGCTCTCTGCCCTCTCCCTCCAGGGACTGCTGGGGCCTGAATCCCTCGCCGTTTATAATGACCCCAAAAGCGGGACTTTGTGGGCCAGTTGGATAAAACATAAACTCATCTCGCCCTCAAAACCCCGATTCTGGGACCACAGCCTCCAAAACCTCCTTTCTCCAGAAGGGTGTCCCCCTTCTCAGCTCACAGCACTGGGGCAGGCTGCCTTTGAGGCAGGATTTTGGAGAATCCTGGATAATTAAAGGAATCATTACTGGGTTTTCCTGCAGGAATGATGGGATGACAGTTCATCTCATCCAAAAGCCAGGGTTGCATGGTGGGGACGGAGGGCGTATTTGCCTGCCCCATGGGGGTATCTTTTCCCTCCCTTGCCCCCAGACCCATAGCTGGGCCTGACATCGTCCCAGGGAAGACGCTGAGCATCCAAAATGGCCCTTAGGGGAGCGCAAAAGGAGTGCCTGGGGGGACTCCTGCAGTGCCCCACCCCCACCTCTTCCCAAATCCAGCTAAAGTTTAGTTATTTGTGCACTTAATTGTCTTATTAAAGTCAAATTTGCAGCTTGCCCAGACTGGAGGAAGTGATTTCCATCTTAATAGCTCAATTAGCCTCTGGGTTCTGGAAAGGCCACCCCGATACACACACCTTTTCTCCCCATTTTAAACCCCCTCCCTTTTTCACAACTTCTCCTAAAAATAAATTATAAATATGGATGTGTCCTCAGAGGATCTGAGCGGCACATTCCAACGCTCCCCACGGTGGGGCTTGGAAGCAGGAGAAACCAGAAACGCCACTCCCCCCCCAGCCCCAAATCAAAAATGCCTTTTCCTTTTTTTCTCCTAACTTTTGCCAGAGCAACTTGGTGTGGTCTCGGGCCCTGACACCCCGATCCGCACCCCGGAACCTAGATTTTTTTTTTTTTTTTTTTTTACTCCTGTCCAGCGAAAGCTACAGCCAACGTGCTATGGCCGCCTACTCCTCGGAGGGAGGGGGCAGCCAACTTTACTTCGGGGAGGTGGTAACTCTCTGGGGACTGTGCTCCCGGCTGTTCCGGACGTCCCCAGGGCCCGGCCCCCGGAGGCTGGCGCTGGCCCCCCTGCCCGTGCCAGCGCGGCCCCGGGCGCACGTGGAGTGACGACGAGGTGCGGCGGGCGCGGACGCGCGAGCAGGGCGGCCTGCTCTCCGCGCGGCACTGATATCGGGGTCACGCAGCGAGTCAGTTTCCCGAACCGGCTTTCCGGGGTGGGGGCGGGGTGGTAGGCTTTCAACCGACCTCGTTAATTTCCAAGCCCCGGCATTAGGGAGGTGGGGGGCTGCCTCGCCCCCATCCCACCTCCACGCCTAACACGCCCCTCTCGGGAGCCAGGGAGGGGTGAGGGGGGGAAGGAGCCCAGCCCCGCTGCCTCGGGGGGCGGCAGCGGCGGCGGCTTCCCTCCCAGGCAAGCGTCTAGCGCCGGGTCCCGGGAGAGCCGCACGTTTCCCCCCCGCCGCCACCTCCCTCCCGGCTCGTGTCGCCACCCACCCCCCAGGCAGCCACCCCGCACCCCCTTCTGTCCCGGGGGCCTGGGCACCCACCTGCCGCGGCCCCCTGGCCCGGGGGAGGGGTGCCGTGCAGGAAAAAGGGGGAGACTCACCGCCGCTGCCTCCTCCGGGGGTGCAGGAGGCCCCCCGGGGCTGCGCCTTCCAGGGCTCCCGGGAGGCGTGCTCGGGGTGGGGGGCGCCCCGCGGGCCCTGCAGCCTCCTCCTCGATTGGAGCCCAGCCTCAAATCCTTCACCGTGGGTGGGGGGGTACTTCCAGAAAAAAATCCCCCCCTTACCCAGATCAGATCCAAGTGATGGGCAGGGGGCGTATAAAAGCCTTTTCTGCCGAGAGCGCGGAGCCGACGGGGCTGCACCCGGCCTCCACGGTCCGCTGCCGCCACAAAGCCGCGCCCCCGCTCCCCCCAACCCCGGCCCGGCCCCCACCCTCCCCCGCTCCCCACCCCCCCACGCCCTATGGCCGGCCCGGGGCGGGGGCTGGGCCGGCCCGGGGTTGGCCGCGCTGGGGAGGCGGCAGCGGCGGCTCAAGCGGCGGGGCGGCTCCTCCCCGGCCGGGGAGAGAGGGTGAGAGCCTGGAAGCCGAGCGCGCCCGCCTGCCCGGGGCGGGGGCTGCGGCGGGGCCAGGCGGGGCGGGGGGGGGCTTCCTAGAAACCCTCGCCAAATATAGTCAGCGGATAGGGGCATTCCTAGAAATGCGGCGGCGACGTCAGCCTCGACCTATGGGGGCAGAGCCTGGGGTTCTCCAAACTCGGGGGGAGCGGCGGGGACGGGGAAGAGGGGAGATTCCCCACTTCCAATACCCCGGTGGCCCGGAGGAGGGAGCCTAGGCTGGGCCTCCCTCCTGGGGGGCGGACAGGATTCCTCCACATGCGCTCCAGGGATCCCTCAGCCGGGGGTGTCTGAATGGGGACGCATCTACTTAAGATTCCGACTCGCCCCCAGATCCGTCCCCCCCACTTTCGGAACACTCAGTGACAGTGCCAGCCGGCGCTTTTAGCCCTTCCTCCGATTTTTCTCACTCCTCCCTACCCCCTATGAACAAACAGTAGAAGTTGGAGCTGCACCAAGTCTGGCTTCCACACCTGGCCGCTCACCCCTTGGCGGCCCCTAACCTCCTCTGGGATGACTGGAGTCCCTCAGAAGCCCCGGGTCTGAAATTGGATGGACATGCTCTGTTCCCAAGAACTCCCCAAAATACCAACCCACCTTCAGGCCAAAACATAAAGTTGTGCTTCCCCTTCCCCATTCCAAAGTCCCTCTGTTGCTGCTTTCATGGTCCCAGGCTCTGGGAGATAGGCTGGAAGTTGGGGGGTGGGGCATGAGGGTACCCTCTCCACCTGGCAAAGATCTGGCCTCTTGTGCTGACACCCGTTCCCCCCATAAGCTCCTCCCCCTCCATAAAGTACATGAGGTTCCAACAGTAAGGGGGAACCCCCTACAGCCCGCCCCCTTCCTGAAATCTGCCCCCCCACCCCGCATCCCTTTCCCAGAACCCCACATCATCCCACAAGTGTCCCCTCTTGCCCAAAGAGGATCCACGTAACTGAGACATGACTTGTCCCCTTCGACTGCCCAGCCTCTTTTCAAGTAAACGTGACTGGAATGAGCCTCCCAGGATCATAAAAAATGTATTTGCTGTCCTCTGTTGGCCGACGGGTGTCACACTCAGAAAACACATCACCCAACCCAGTGGGCGCTCCTGATGCCATCAGGGGGGGTCCCGGGGGCCCCAGTCAGAGGAAGTGAGCCACACAGCCCCCTCCTCTCCTCCTGCCTCAGCTGCAGTCCTACCCTGCCCCCACCTCCTGTGGGGGGAGGGGGCGGTCCTGGCTTGCAGCCACTGCCCTGGACTTTGACCCACTGGCCTTGTGGCTCATGTCCCTTCTCTCTCGTTGGATCCCCATTCCAGAAGTCTGGAGGGCTGTTCTCACGGGGAGGCAAGGAAGTCTGCTGTGGGGCCCTCTGGGCTCACTCTGGGCTGGGGGACCCCCAGGGGATGGTTTCTCCAATAGCAGCTTGGAGGGGCGGTGAGAAAAAGGGGGGCTAGGTCAGACCCCTCTTAAGGCAGAGGACTGATCACTGATAGTCATCAATCCCCATTTCCTCCTGAGGACCTACTATGTGCCGAGCACATGGAATATACTGTCTTACCAAACTCACTGCATTACCTTACGGCAGTCAGACAAGAAGACTGAGGCTCAGAGGTCAGTTGTTCATTGAACTAATGCTTGCTTGCCCTCTGCTGATGCTGGGGCCACAGTGGCAAACAGAACAGGTGCTGCCCTCTGGAACTCATCATCTCAGGGAGAGACCCACGTCAGCAAGGGATTACCATGCTGCCCTCGTGGTCCAGGGCATGAGTGCTGGAGCCCAGCTGCCTGGGGTCAGGGCACCATGAGATACTGAGGCTGGGCCGGGACGTCCCTCCTGGGCCTCCCTACTGTCCCACTCAGTGCTGCCTCCATCAAGGCTGCGTTGTCCTCTGGGTCAGTCCCCTCTTGTGGGGTAGAGCCAGAGAGAGAGGCTTTGCGCCCCCTCCCACTTCTTGCCCCCTGCCAGGACTGGCTGCAAGTCCCTGCGCCTGGTTTAGCCTCTCTGGGTCTCAGTTTCCTCATCTGTAAAACAGGAGTTATAATACCCGCCTTATAGGATTTGTAGGGGGATTAAATGAGACAAAGTCCATGTAGGAGAATTTGGCGATCAAAAAATTTGTTTCTCTTGTAAATATTTTCTTTTTATTTTATGTTTAGAAGCTGCAGTTTTAAGTATATTGACAGAACATACATAACAAAAGCTTCCTAAGAAGTGGGAAAAAAACACTGCTGGAAAAATTGGCCTCATTAACATATTTAGACATTTACTTAATACATACTCCATTGGAAATTAGTGATATGACTTTTATTTATTTTTAAAATTTTTATTGGCATACGGTTGCTTTAATTGATAAGACTTTTATCCAAACACTAACATTTCCAAATCAGTCTAAATAGGGGGGCGTTTCAGTTCTTTACCGTCTATACCCAAAGTAGAAAATCCCTCAGTTTCTGAATGCAATCCTGACAAACATCAGAAATGGTCACTCTGAGATCCTGCTGACATACTGTTCTGTACCTTCGTCTAAAGATGTTTCTGTTGAGTAAGTGTCCCTATGCTTCTTTTTTCTCTTTGCTCTGATCTTCCTGCAGCTTCAGAGTTATATTTCAGATTTCTTCTCTTTTTGCTCTCATTTTTGTGGGAGGAAACCAGTTTGCCAAATTCATATGTAGTTCAAAATTGAGAACTGGATTTCTCTTAGAATCTTAACATTTGATCGAGAAGGGCCTCTGAGTACATTCACCAGACGGTTGGTTGTGCTCTGTGTTACTACCTGGAGGAGGGGATGTCTGCGCTGAGACTGGAAAGAGGAAAAAAACTGGGCCAGTGAGAGGGGTGGAGTCCGGGCCACAGGTGTAGCATGTGCAAAGCCGGCCCTTCTGGGGAGCTGAAGTAGCTCCCTGGAGCCACAGTAGCCTGGTTCAAGGTCCTGTAGGACGCCCCCGCCCACATCTGTGCGCTGAGCCCCAGGATTCTGGAAGCTCACCTTATCACCCCCAGTTCAGACCCTAAGAGCTGGATGCAGAAGGTAGGCCCATGGGCAAGGTCCCACCAAAGGCAGCGAGGGCCCTGCCTTTTTACCTTGCACTTTAAAAGATGCCCCCGATCCCTTTGAGGCCTGCCCTTGCCCATTCTGGCTCAGCTTCCCATGACTCAAGCTAGTGGCGGGCCTGAAATCCAGTTAAGTACCGGAAGCGCTGCCAGACTCCGGAAAACAACCCGCTCTTCGGCCGGAAGCCCCAGAGGCCCACTCTGGCCTTCTCCCAGGAAGGAGCCCCACCCGCACCCAGGTTTCTGGCCCAGGGAGGATGCCAAGGCCTAGGCCAGAAGTGCAGGGAGGCCACACCAGGAAGAGGGAGCCTCCCAGAAAGGCCTGGACTCCTGGCTCGCAGGCCCAGAGAGACAGAGAGAGAGAGAGCAGGCTTCACGCTGCCTCTCTGTAGGTTTTCCTCAGGGCGTACAGGAGGGAGACCAGAGGAGGATGCCAGTGCCCGGTCACTGCCATCTCCCAAGACTCCTAGAATATCAAAAATGAAAAACTTCCCAAGCAAGCATATAAAAATTATTGTGCAATAGGTTTTAAACATTTGCATTGAACAGATGTGGACTTAAAAAACAGGTACACACAAACAGGAATGCAATCATAGCAATGTAGTTATGCTAGATATGGGACAGAATCAGGATTTACGGAAAATAATTTCTTACGTGCGTCCACCGAGGTTCGTGGGACATGAGTCTGAAGTGGCGCGATGGTTGTGTTCCTCCCTCAACCCCATCAGGATGTGGCTGTGACCACCCTGGTGATATCTGCTGGAGATAATGTTCAGAATCTAGCCTAAAAAATCTTCCTGAACACCAGGACTTAGGCCCAGTGGTCCTTACAAGTTAGGTCCAAAGCTCCCTGAAAGCCAGAGGTCGCCCCACCCTCATCCTACCCTGGCCTCGGACCCTCGACAGCATGCTGAGTGGCAGGAGCAACTCCAGGGCCTTTCACCTGGCCCTGCCCACCTGCCGCAGTGGTACCTGTGCCCCATAGGGAACAACAGGAACGGGGAGCAAAGAGGATGAAAGGGAAAGCAGTTTCCATGGCCCTGCCCCGCAGGCTCTGTGATGTCAGGTGGAGACAGCCCCTGGCCTGCCTGGGTTTTCTTAAGGCCACCCAGAGCCACAGGTCCCTGTGGGCCTGGAGCCTCGTGTTTTTTTATGAAACGGAAAAACACGGGGGCAACCTACTCGCTCAGGACCTGTAGCCTTGCTACCCTGCCTTGTCTGGCACATGGTTGGGCAAATTAAAGATTTTTTAGAAAATGAATAAGAAGGAAGGAAAAGTACTGGAAGAGAGGGGGTGAGCCTGGGATGTCATTTCCCAGGAGGCGAAGAACTCCAGGCACTGAGTAGACAGAAAGACAAACTGCCATTGGTGAGACCAAGGGGTCTGTGGTTCCTGATGGGCTGGGAACAAGGTCCTCACCTGCTAAGGGGGTCATGACCCCGGAATCCTGAGTCCTCCTGAATTTGTTTCCTCATTGACAACAATGGGGATGTTAAAAGCATTAAATTTCATGATTTGCATGAAGTGCTTGTCTGGGTCTGGCACATAGCAAGTGCTCAATAAATTGTAGGGATTATCATTAGCTATTCATTGGGGGTCTTGAACCGGCCGTGCCTGGATTGTAGGAATAGATTTACAAGTGCGAGGGCTTCTCCTTTAAGATGTGGTTGGTGTCCCTAGCACCAGTTTCATCCTCACCCCTCAGCCCAGGGAAACCAAAGCGGAAGCAGCACCAGGGCCTGGGTGGGTGGGCCAGCTCAGCTGAGCTGGACCTGGTCACCCAGAAAGAGTGTCACCCAGAGTTGGCTTCTTGGAATTTCAACAGGGTGGTCAAATTGTGTCACGAAACTAGTAGAATGCTCCACATCCAGCCCAGGTGGAAATGAAAGAGTTGCTCAACATCTCCATCAGCATAGAATTCTTCTCTGGAACCCACATGACTGTGGACCCATCACCACCTCTCAGACCAATACCAACTTTAAAATAAATGCTGTTGGATTTGGAGTTTTTTTTGATGAGAGGTTGCAACTGGCAATCCACAGGCTGAGCAGGGCCCACAGATGTGTTTCATTTGGCCTACAGAGCCTTTAAAATAATAAAAATAAATTTGATTTGGTGGCCAACATTTTTAAATCAGGAAATTTCATATTTAAATAATCCAGATTTCTGGTATCTCTTAAAAAAATCAGGTGATCAAAAGATTTGGCAGGGGGCAGAGTCAAGATGGTGGCACGGGAAGATGAGGAGTTCACATCTCCCCACAACTAGGGTAACTGCCGGCTACTGGTGGGGGACCTCGATGCCCAAGGAGATGGGAGGAACCCCCAAGCAAGTCGCCGGGGGTCAGGCCGAAGCTCCTGCGGTGGGAGCTCTGAGTGCGAACCACTGGACTAACAGAGAACCTCAGACCCCAGGGAATACTCATCAGAGTGAGGTCTCCCAGAGGTCCTCATTTCAGCACCAAGACCCAGCTCTACCCAACAGCCTACAAACTCCAGTGCTGGAAGCCTCAGGCCAAACAACCAGTAAGACAGAAACACAATCCCACCCATCAAAAAAAAAAAAAAGATTTGGCAGCCGTGGGCCTGTCTTCCTGCAGAGCAACAGTTGGTTGGAGCAGAATAGTGGATAACAGGATATATTAGTCAGTGAAGGCTAGCTGCTGTAATGAACATCCCCAAGCTTTCAGTGGCTTACCACAATACAAGTTCATTTCTTGCTCATATTGTTACCAAGTCTAAGCTCGTACTGCTCACTGACAGGCCAGTAAATCGAAAGACGAGTCGTTGGGGCAAGAAATAGCGACTTCATTTGGAAAGCCGGCAGAGCAAGAAGATGGTGGATTCATGTCCCAAAGAACCATCTTGCCTGAGTTAGGGTTCAGGCTTCTTTTATAGTAAAAGGGGAGGGAGTAAAGTCAAACATTTCCTGGTTCCAGTCAGCCTCTGGAGGGGATATGTTAATTTCTTCCTTCCCGTAGTCATTCACAGGTGGGCCTGGTCAGGATGTTTCATGTGAGCTAAACAAAGGTATTTTAGCTTAATGCTCCTTACCTGAGATGCAGGGTTCCCAGAGATGGGCCATTATGTATAATTTAAGCTTATAGACAACGTCCCTTTAGTGATTAACTTGTAATAGAATACAAAGTTTCTTCCTTATTACAATATCACAGTCCAAGAAGTGGGGGGTGGGAGTGTCCACACATTATTTAGGGAAACAGATGTCATCCACTTCATGGCTCTGACATCTTCGAGGGATTCATTCTTTCTACATTGAGCTGGAGGATGGTGAAGGAGGTGGTGGGAAAGCAGACCAGCTTTTAACTGTATCAGCTGGGAAGTGTCCCACATTGGTGAGAACCAGTCATGAGGCCCAACAGGGACCCAAGGGGGCTGTGAAATGGGGTGCCTAGCTCAGGGCCCAGGAGGAAGAGGAGAACACAGAAGCTTATAAGCAGCAGCATCTCTGTTTCAAGTGGCTGCCCTACATGCTTTCTCCACTTGGTCATGGAAGTTCTGTTCTTCCCGTTGTTCTTCCTCACCTCTCCCCAGCTCAGCCATTTGGCTCAGGGGAAACTTTCTGTCATTGGTTGGAGAATGGTCATGTGATACAATCCCAACCAATGAGACAAGATGGATTTGGATATGATGCCTGGAACAGCAGCAGCCATTTGGGGACCAGTCTTGTGGTGAAACCAACACAGTGATGGCAGAAAAGAGAGATGGAAGGAACCCGTGTCTCTGGTGGCCTGATGGAGCTGCTCAAACAACTAATCCAGAAACCTACCCTACTTCTAGACTTCCTGAGAAATGCATAATAAATTATCTTATTGTTTAAGCCAGTTTGAGCCAGGGAATTCCTGTTCCTTGTAGAATAAAGTATTCAAACTAAGATCGCTGCCTGGCTAGATTCACTAAGGTCACCTGCCTGGCCATGTATGTATTTGAGTTTTGGCCTCTTGACCTAAAATGCTTTCTTTTTCCAATCAGAGCTGAGGTCAATCAGCCAGCTGATCTTCACGGCCTTAAGCATCTACCACTTAAGGATGCAACATGCAATTATCAGTGCTTCGTGGGACAACGTGGGCCCATCCAGGGTCTTTGTCTCCACCCGCACCTCAGGGATGCAGCAATCCATGCGTGACACCGACCACAAGATGAGCAGCTATGGATTTGAGCCCGGGCTCCATCACTTCTTAGCTGGGTGAACTTAGACAAGCCAGTGAACCTCTCTGAGCTTCAGTTTCTGATTGCTGAGAGCATTGCTGGACGATTCGATGACTTGACATGTAAAGGCTCTTCTCCCAGGCTCAGCACCCAGAGGGTTCACAGTAGATGTTGGCTGGTGGTGTGGTCACTGCCCGGCTGCTGAGATCCACTGAATGATCAGATGGTTTGCTCCAACTATTGGCTCACTGGGGAGACGTAGCCCTAAAGTACAAGGCCCATATTGTAGAGCAAGGTTGATTTTAGATCCTCCACGGAGAAGGCACTAGATAGCTCTGAATAACCTAGTAGAAATGTATTCCCCTTTCACTTTTCTTACACGCTTTCTGATCTTGTGAAGGAGAAAATCTCAGTTGGGTGCTGCTCCCTGTTTAACACCTTCCTAACACTTACTAAGCCCCCTGGAAGGGGGCCCAGGCTTCTGGCTCAGAACATTTCATCGTAGCAGTATCGCTATGCAATGTACAAAGATCATTTTGTTTTCGTTGCATTTGAAAGTAATTATCATCCATTTATGGCAGATGGTGCTCTTTTTCCATTTGAGGAAGTGAGATAACATTTTTCTTCTGAGATAAAATTGTCCAGGTTATCCAGGTGAGTTAAGTTAAATAAAAATATTAGTGGAATACAATGCAGGAGGTACAAGGTATGGCGGAAATCAAGAAGGTGGGCTGTGAAAGACTTGAGCTTGGGGGCTTATCAGGGAAAACCATGGGGGCTGGAGGTCCAGCAGGAGCAGGGCCTTTCCGGGTGGTCAGAGGCTGGCGGTCATTCCTAACAGGAGTGACGAGAGCTGTGGCAGCCTGTGCCCAGGCCTCTTAAGAGAGTCCCTGAGATGACATTCAAACTGAATTCCTTTGGAAGGGAGGAAGGAAGGAAAGTAGGGAGACCCAGCATCCTGGTTTGCCCAGGACTGGGGGGTTTCCTGGGTCACTGGACTTTCAGTGATAAAACTGTAACAGTCCCAGGCGAATGGGGATGGTGGGCCCCCCTGGCTGTCCTGGACTGGGGATTTGGGAGGAGCAGAGAGTTGCTGGTTCAGGTCAATGAGAGTGGTCATCCTTGTGAAAAGAAAGAAAGTAGTATTTCTTCAATACCCACAGCCTCTCCCCAAAGACTCAGAAGAATTCTACCTTAGCCTTGGGAGCAAGGTTTCCTGGTATGTCCGTCAGAATAATAGGTGAGGGGACGGGTCAAAAGGAACCTAGACAGGTTGGAGATACACTGGGAAGAGACAGAGTCTGAGGAAGAGAATAGATGGTGTGTGTGACAAGCGTGGAGCTGGTCAGACGGAAGGGAGTCAGCCCGGCTGGGTTGATGTAGAGTCTGGGGAGAGGCCAGAGGCAGCTTCCTAGTGGGATGGGCGGGCTGTGGAGAAAGGCGGGGGTCTTTTCAAAGCCATCGAGCTGTGTTATTAGTGGAGCGCTCCCCACCCCCACCCCTCTGATACCTTCCGGCAGCCCACAGTGAAGGTTGAAATGGCTGGTCATGGACTTCCCTGGTGGTCCAGTGGTTAGGACTCTGCGCTTCCACTGCTGGAGGCAAGGGTTCCATTCCTGGTCGGGGAACTAAGATGCCGCATGCTGCCTAGTGCGGCCAGAACAGCTGGTCAGTTCCTTTCCGATATTGGACGGGTATTGCCTCTAAATGTCACATTCTGCAAAAATCAGAGTAAATCTGACCCAGGGAGGGCTGGTTCCAGGGGAGTCCTCGGAAGCTGCCCAGGGATGAACCACTCCTGCATCTGCCCACGCTTCTCCAGCCCGGTACCCAACGCCAATAATTCCTCCGGGGCCCGGGGTGAGTACCTCCTCTCTCTTTCCCTCAATTACCCCATCTGTAAAGTGGAAGCAGTATTTCCCTCATCATCTCTGTGCCAGGCTCTGAGCTAGGTGGTGAGATGCGGGTTAGACCACACTTGACCCACTTTTATTTTGGTTTGTTTTTGTTTTTAATTATGAGCTATTTCAGGTCAACCGGAAAGGATGGGAAATAAGTTAACAAACACCCGTGTGCCTACCACCCAGCTGAATTAATACATAAATCACATCCAGATTCAACTAAGACCCTCGTGTGCCCTTTCTCTGTCTCAGCCCATCTTCTGACATCCCCACGGATGACACTGTCCTGAGTCTAGACTTCATCACTCTCGGGCATGTTTCTATGCTTTTACTACCTATGTAACCAGAAACAACAAACAGGGTATTGTTTGCGTAACGTTAATTCTGTATAAATGGTATCATGTTGTATCATCTTTCTATGCCTGCCTTTTTTGGCTCCTCTTTTTGTGAGTTTTATCTGCCTCGCGCAATGGAGTTACAGTTTATGCATTTGAACTGCTGAACTTGATTCCACCCTGTGGACCCACCATGGTTTATTCTTCCACTCCCCTTGATGGACACTTAGCTCTTCCCAGCAATGTTCTTCCGAGCAGCCTGGTGGATACAATGAGAATTTCCACACGGTTTACATCTCAGAGTAGGATTCCTGGGTCTCGTCTACATGGGACTTTTATTTATTGTCTGCGTTGGGTCCTTGTTGCTGTGCGCAGGCTTTCTCTAGCTGCGGAGAGCGGGGGCCACTCTTCGTTGCGGTGCGAGGGCGTCTCATTGCAGTGACCTCTCCCCGTGTGGAGCACGGGCTCTAGACGCGCAGGCTTCAATAGTTGTGGCACGCGGGCTTCAGTAGTTGTGGCTCATGGGCTCTAGAACTCAGGCTTAGTAGTTGTGGCGCACGGGCCCAGCTGCTCCACGGCATGTGGGATCCTCCCGGACCAGGGCTCGAACCTGTGTCCCCTGCATTGGCAGGTGGACTCCCAACCACTGCGCCACCAGGAAAGCCCCTACATGGGATTTTTTGTGGTGGCCTTTCACCTGGCATGTCCTCTCAAGTTTTCCTCTGTCCCCACTAGTCCCTGTTTTCTTGTACCCAAGCAGCTTCAATGTTCACATGATCTGTCTGGCTCCTGTGAGCATTTGGGCTTTCAGCTTCTGGGCTCTTGGGAGATACATGGGCATGTGAGCAAGTAACTGTAACATCTTGTGATAGGTGCTATCAAAATGATACACACAAGGTGCTGGTGGTACACAGAGGAAATAGCAACTAACTTCAACTAAGAGGTTGAGGAATGATTCAAAATCATAGTTAAGTTAGTAACAGTTAGGCAAGGTTTTGAGGCATGAGTAGGAGTTTTTCCAAGATGGGGGTGGAGGAAGGGCATTGTAGGCCAAGGGAACAGCATATGCACAGGCACAAATCAAGCTGACTTGAAGGAATAACAAAGGCTGATGTGGCAAGAGCAAGGGGGAGAACGGTAGGAGGGACGCTTGGGGCCCAGAATGGAGTTGGGATTTATCCTGATGGCGGTGGTGGGCCTCTCGTGAAGGACCAAAGGATGCGAGTGACATGTTCACTGCTGTGTTTGACAGAGGTCAGGTGACAGTGGGAGGAGATGGAAGAGGAACGAGGCTGAAAGCAAGGGGGACCAATTAGGGTCTACTGCAATAGTCCAGACCCCAGACATCAAAGGAGAAATGGGACAGGGAGGCAACACAGAGGAGGTGACAGTTTGGAGAGAGGTTTGGGCAGTGACCAATGACATGAGCAGATGGGGAGGAGGGGTGAGTCGCGGGTTGGGGTAGGCAGAATAATGGTCTTCCAAATATTGTCCACACCCGAATCCCTGGAACCTATGTGTTATGTTTCATGGCAGAAGGGATTTTGCAGATGTAGTTAAGGTTTTTTCGACTTAAATAGAGTGATGAGTCTGTATTATCCAGGTGGGCCCAATCTAAATCCATGAGCTCTAAAAGCAGAGAACTTTCTTTGGCTCACATGAGAACGATGCAGAAAGGGAAGTCAGAGAGGTTTGAAATATGAGAAGGATTTGGCCCAGATGTAGGGACCCCATGTGCATTGACTGCAGAGAAGCCTGTAGAGCCAAGGAAACAGAGGACTCCATTCTACAAGTGCAAGAAAACTGAATTTGGCCAACAACCTGGATAAACCTGATAGTAGCCCATCCGGTCAACACCTTGATTTTGTGAAACCCCCAAGCAGAGTAACCAGCCAAGCTAACGTGAGCTCTGACCTACAGAAACTGTGCTCTTTTAAGCCGTTAAGGCTGTGGGAACTTGGCACAGCAGGAGGAGAAAACGAACACAAGGATGACTCCCAGGTTTCTTGCTGGGCTACTGTGTAGATGTCACCGTGAACCGCGTGGGGACTCCGACGATCAGATTCTGGCGTTCTCTGTCGGACTCTTCCTGCATGATAGTATTACCACTAACTTAGCAGCTTACGACAACACACGACACGCGCACAATCTCCCAGTTTTTGGGGTCACAGTCCAGGCACGGCTTAGCTGGGTCCTCTGCAAGGCTGCAGTTAAGGTGTTGGCCGGGCCTGAGTTCTCAACGTCCTTGTTGGTTCAGTATGACAAAATACTACAAACTGGGAGGCTTAAACAACAAAGATTTATTTCTCACAATTCTGGAGTCTGGGGACTCCAAGCTCAAGGTGTTGGCCAATTTGGTGTCTAGTGAGGGCTCTCGTCCCAGCTTACGGACAGCTGCCTTCTCGCCGGGTCCTCACACAGCCCAGAGAGAGCTTCTGGTAAGGGGTTAATTATTCCATGAGGGTCCCACCCTCATGACCTAATCTACCCCTAATCACCTCCCAAAGGCCTCACCTCCAAATTCCAATCACATTGGGGATTAGGGCTTCAATCCATGAATTTGGGGGCGATGCAAGCATTCAGTCCACAGCACCCAGGGACGGACTTGGCTTTCACATTCTTGTGGCTGTTGACTGAATTTAGTTCCTTGCAGCCTGTTGGACTGAGGGCTTTAGTTTTTTCCTGGTTTTGGCTAGATGATGCCCTCTGTTCCTTGTCACATGGGCCTCCCTAACACCGCCACTTGTTTTATCACATCAGCAAGAAGAGAGTGTCTGCTAGCAAGATGGGTATTGCCAATCTTATGTGACCATCAGAGATGTGACATCATGCCACCTCTACTGTATTCTGTTGGTTGGAAACAGGTCACAGCCCCACTCACACTTAAGAGGAAGGGATTACACAAGGGCATGAATCCTAGAAGGCAAGGGTAATGAGTTCCTTAGAGTCCATTCACCAACACTTCACAAAGGGACATATGGGCTTTCTTATCAGGGCCTGTTTCAAGAATTATTACAGATTTTTTCATCCAGTGGGGCCTCAGGTTCAGGGGTTCTTTTTGACCCCTCAGTAAGTAAAAATCAGCTCAGCTCACCTGAGTTAGAAGGGCAGGGCAGGGGCAGAAGGGAACACAGTCTCAGGAAATCTGCGTCACGCGCCAGCCTGGTGATTTGCTAAGCAAAACTCAAGTCGATGTGACATAAACAACGTCTGTTGCTTCCAGGGGCCTGCCACAATATTTTCTTTTAAGTGCTACTCACGCCTGAAATACGCTTCTGGTTTTGAAATGTGGTTCTCAGCTCATGCTCGGCTACAAACCACTCTCTCCTTTATGAAGCGTCCCATTTTTTATTCTTTAATGTAGGTTTACTAAGCGCATGATGTCAGCCCAGATGGGAGACGTGCCAGGGCAGTGGAGGGGAGGCTCCCCTTGGAGAGGGTCGGAGTGGAGGACAAGAGCGAGCCTTTCCACCGGACGCTCGGCATCTCATGGATGTGGTGCCAGCTCTGTGTTAACACTTGTGCTGTCCAGAGTCCGCCATCTCTTTCCTCTTTACATTTTCTCTTTTTTCTGTTGTTAATAGTGAATCCAAAGGAACACAGTTTTTCTTTCCAATGCCACAATATTAGGAGAAAAAATTAGGAATTTTTCCTGCAATTCCTCTCCACCTCTTGCCCCACCTGGAGGTATTCATTGTCAGTAGCATGACGTGGAGCCTTGTGCCTGGGGTATGGGCATCCTTCACACTCCATAAAACAACATACACACCACTACGTGTATTGATAAATATGCTTATTTATTTATTTATTTATTGCATCTTATATATGTTTTAAAAAAGTTTTATTGAAGTATAGTTAATTTACAATGTTGTGTTAACTTCAAGTGTACAGAAAAGTGATTCAGATATGTATATGTGTATATATTCATACACATATATATATTCTTTTTCAGATTCTTTTCCATTATGGTTTATTACAAGATATCGAGTATAGTTCCCTGTGCTATACTGTAGGTCCTTGCTGTTTACCTATTTTATATACAGTAGTTATGCTTATTTATTTTTACAAAAACAGGACATCAGTTAGAGTTAGTTATACAAGATGAATGAGTACAACATAGTAAATCAATTATACTTCAATACAAAATAAATTTAAAAAATAAAAAGATAAAAAGATTAATAAGTTCTAGAGATGTCTTGTACAACATAGTGCTTATAGGTAACAGTACTGTACGGTATACTTACAAATTTGTTAAGAGGGTAGATCCAGGTTAAATGTTCTTATCACATACACAAAAAAGCAAAGGGATGCGGGAAACTTGAAGGTGATGGATATATCTGTTACCTTGAATGTGGGGATGTATCCCAGGTGTATGCATATGTCCAAATTCATCAAGCTGGATATATATGTGCCATTTTTTGTTAATCAGTTATACCTCAATAAAGCTGTAAGACAAAATCCAAAAAACAGGATATCAGCTTTTCTCAATTAGCTGTATCTCATTATCACCCCTTCAGATCAATAAATCAATCATTCCTTTCTCTTTTTTTTGATAATTTAATTTAATTTATTTATTTGGCTTCGTTGGGTCTTTGTTGCTGTGCGCGGGCTTCCTCTAGTTGCGGCGAGCGGTGGCTACTCTTCGTTGCGGTGCGCGGGCTTCTCATTGCGGTGGCTTCTCTTGTTGCAGGGCACGGACTCTAGGTGCTTGGGCTTCAGTAGTTGTGACGTGTGGGCTCAGTAGTTGTGGCTCACTGGCTCTAGAGCGCAGGCTCAGTAGTTGTGGTGCACGGGCTCAGTTGCTCCGCGGCACGTGGGATCTTCCCGGACCAGGGCTCGAACCCGTGTGCTCTGCATGGGCAGGCGGATTCTTAACCGCTGCGCCACCAGGGAAGTCCCAATCATTTCTTTCAATGGCTGCCCATGATGGCATGAGGGATGGCTCTCCATTTACTGAACCATCCTGGCTGGTGGATGTTTACAATATTGTCATCAGACGAACTCCATGAGCGTGGAAGCCAGTGAATGTGTGTCACTCCAATTTTATGGAGAAACCAAGGCGCAGAGAGGTTATGTGGCCAGGCCATGTCTCCCACTGGTTCTCGTAGATGTGGGGCAGAGAAGTCATTCTAGTGCTGCTCTTGCTTCCTGCTGCCACATGGTGTCACAGCTGAAGCTTTCTCCTGCGCAGCCTCTGTTGACAAACAGCCTTTCTTTGCTAACACTAGGATTGTAGCTCGCTCTTTGACTTCAAAAGTCCTGTTAGGGGCTTCCTGGTGGCGCAGTGGTTAAGAATCTGCCTGCCAATGCAGGGGACACAGGTTCGAGCCCTGGTCTGGGAAGATCCCACATGCCGCGGAGCAACTAAACCCACATGCTGCGGAGCAACTAAACCTGCGTGCCGCAACTACTGAAGCCCGTGCACCTAGAGCCCGTGCTCCACAACAAGATGAAGCCACAGCAATAAGAAGCCCACGCACCACAACGAAGAGTAGCCCCCGCTCACCGCAACTAGAGAACCTGCGTGCAGCAATGAACACCCAACGCAGCCAAAAAAAAAAAAAAAAGTCCTATTAAACCTTTTTCTGCCACTGACTATCAAGATCTGTCCTACAGTTCTCTCTAACTTTGGATAACAGGAAGGTGGGTTGGAAGAGTTTAATTTCTTCTTTCCCAGAAAGCCCTGGTCTCCTTATGCAAATCCACCTTCTCCCCAATGGTCAAGTTTGCACAGTGAGGTCTCAGAGGGTCCCTCTAGGCTCAGTGACACCCACCTCTCTTTCCTCCTAACCCCAGCATCAGGGGCCTTCTCTTCTCTTTACGTTTCTAAGGGAGACTAGGGTGTGATTATAGAACAAAGACCTCTGACTTCAAGGTGACTTTCAGACATGAAATTCATACAGAAGTTACAGAGATGCAAACACGGCTTTATATATTCATGAACACAAGCAGTTTAAATCAACACAAAACGTCTTACTTATTCAGACACACAATCAGCTTTACCCATTTAAGTGTAAACAGGACCTGAATTCAGCATTTTGCTCACTAGCTTCTGATCCTGCAGCCCGTGCCACGTTGGTCCTACAGCTCCGTGGCATCCCCAGATTTCAACCAGCAGTGATGGTTTTGAGATTCAAGTGTAATCTTCCAGGCTTAAAAACAAAAAACAAATAAAACAGCAATACATGAATATATACCCTTAGATATTTTATGCAATTTTTTTTTTGTGTGTAAATGGAAACCTACAGCACCTTATATACATTTTCTAAAGTCCATTCTTCACCTGGGGCAGAGAGAGGAGTACTCTGTGTAGGGTGGGGTGGGGTGTGGGCAGCGGTGGGGGTGGATGAGAATGGGCTCTTTCTTGGGATGGTGTCCCAGAGGGGTGTTGCTTCATTTTCTGGAGGGAAGGACAGGAAAATCTGTGTGGACAGCTAACCAGCTCCACAGATACTGGCCCGCCTGTCGGGGGCAGTGTGGTCTTTTTATTTTTAATGGGGAGGACTATTTGGGGATTTTTTTTTTTTTTAATTATTGTTTTTTTTTTTTTTAATTTTTATTTATCTCTATTTATTTTTGGTTGTTCGTTTCTGTGTGAGGGCTTTCTCTAGTTGTGGCAAGCAGGGGCCACTTTTCATCGCGGTGCGCGGGCCTCTCACTGTCGAGGCCTCTCTTGTTGCAGAGCACAAGCTCCGGACGCGCAGGCTCAGTAGTTGTGGCTCACGGGCCTAGTTGCTCCGCGGCATGTGGGATCTTCCCAGACCAGGGCTCGAATCCGTGTCCCCCTACATTGGCAGGCAGATTCTCAACCGCTGCGCCACCAGGGAAGCCCTGGGGATATTTTTAATAGGGAGGAACATAAGTGTACTTCTGTGTCACTTAAAAAAGAAACGATGAAACACTCCAGTGGAGAGCAGAGAACACTCAAGCATTTATATGACTTAATTCTGGATCGTTATAATTTGCCTGTGTTCTAATAGGTTCTCTTTGCCTTTGTGGGTTTTGGAGGTGATTCTGGGGGGAAAAAATTACACACGTAATACAATCATCTGGTAGAAAATCCCAACAATGTGAAAGTTCACAGGGTAAGAAGTGAAGGAATCCTTTCAACAGCTACCCCATCCTACTTCCCTCCAGAGAGGCAACAACTGTTATTGTTAGCAACCCCAAGTTCGTGTGCCAGATGTACAGTGAGGCCAAACAAACAGAAACGTCAGGGTTTAGAGCAGAGAAAGGTTTATCGCAGGGCCATGCAAGCAGACAGGTGGCTCATGTCCCCCAAACCCCCAAACTCCCTGAAGGGTTTCAGCAAAGCGTTTTTAAAGGCCAAGTGAGGGAAGGGGGCCGCAGGGTACGGGACCAGCTCCTGTACGGGTCTCTGATTGGTTGATGGTGAGGTAACAGGGCAGTGGCACAGGAGTTAACTTTATTAGTCCTTAGGCTCCAGGAGGCCTGGGGGCTACGTGCTCATGGTCATCAAGTAATTAATATCTTCCATTTGGTGGGGGGTTTTCACATCTGTGAGACACTTTCACATCAAACACTTATCTAGGTACTTCAGAGAGGAGCTAAAGCAGAGGATGTGGGGGAAGGCTGCCCCGGGAAGGCCCCATAGGGTCCTGCTCCGCTACGTTATTTTTGTGTGCATCCTTCTTCCCCCCTCCCCCCACACTCAGCGAGGTGTGGGCGGCATCAGCATCACTAAAACACCAATTAGAAATGCAGATTTTCCGGCTCCACCTCAGACGCACAGTCAGACCTCAATTTTAACATGATCCTCAGGCTGAAGTGTGAGAAGCACTGGTGCTCACTGTTTTTATACGCATTAACTCACATGTTTGTGTACATGCATACACACGTGCTCCTGGGTTTAGAATGTGGCTTTAGGATATAGCTCTCTTTAGCGGAATGGTTCTCAGTGGGTGGTCCCGGAACTAACACCGTCAGCATCACCTGGGAGCTTGTTAGAAATGCAAATGTCAAGCCCCACCGCTAACTAACAGAATGCAGACGCTCTGGGGGGGATGGGGCCCAGCGCTCGGCATTTTAACTACGCCTCCAGGGGATGCTGATGAACTGCTCACAAGTGTGAGCGCTCTGCTGCAGAGGAGGACCTTTACCCCCCGCCGCTCCGATCCCCTTCGCATCCATCTCCCCCTCTCTCTGAGTGAACCCACCCTTGTTCACCGAGGTTGCCCCAGACTCCAGCTCCACTAGGCACACACCGAGAGTTCCATTAATGCTTTCTTCCAGTAGGAATCTCGCGCTGATACAGGTTTCCCCAATTTAGGTCAAGCTGGTTTCCAGATTATACAATATGCCAGCTCCTGGAGGTTGAGGTAATTGCATAACATCTTTAAATGCATTCGAGCAGCCCCGTGGTGATGCAAAGAAAACAGGTGCCATACGACGGTAGCTCCGTTTACTGAAGCCGCCTCTACAGCCAGTTTCTCGGCAGCTGCTTTACAAACGCCAGCGCTGACCAGAGATCCATTTTACTGGGGGAAAAACGGAGGCTCCGAGAGAGAGAGAGAGGAGAGAGCTTTAGATTTTCATGTCGGACCAGCTCCAAGTCTGGGCAGGATTTCCTCTCTAACGCAGTGCCTACAATGGATTTCCTTTTAAAAATAGCAAGCCAGACACCAGCTGACTCTGGGTGTGGGCTCAGTGTCAGGCAACGGCAGTTCTCTCATTAGTGTGGAAACAATTGGACTTTAATGTTCAGAAAAATGCTTAGTGGCTCTTGAACCAAGGGCCATCCGCTGTAGGTTTTTCTGCGCTAAAATCATTGCTCGGGCCACGGTTTTCACGTGACCTCCGGGGCCTTGGAGTTTAAGGCCCCCGCCCACCCCGGGCGTTTAAGCCCTCCTCCATCCCGCACAGGACGAGGCGTCCGGGGACTGCAGGGGTACTGTCTGCAGGGAGCCAAACGCCCCGCTTGGTCAAGTTGGCGGCACAGCAGTGCAGAGGCCGGACCACCCGGACTTTGACCTGCGCGGGCCGGAGAGAGCCTGAATTTAAACTGAGTGAAAACAGTTGGCTCCGTCGGCACTCAGGGGCGAAGATCTATTGATCAATACGGGATCCAGGAAGGGTAGAACGTCGATGATTACTCTCGAAAAGTGGTCCCACCCCTAAAAAGTCGCCCCTTGTAGGGAAAGGAGAACGCTAGGCACGGACGGGGTTCGAACCCGTGATCTTCGGTTTACGAGACCGACGCCTTACCACTTGGCCACCGCGCCTGCGTTACAATGGCGGCTCGGCGAGCCTCTATTCTGGCGCCACTCCCGTGCGCTCGCCCCACGGGCACGAGCGCGGGCCCCAGCGCACCCGCCCGGCCCCGCCCCTTCGCAGCGGCCGGCGGGGCGGGGCTCAAGCGTGCGCGCGCCGGCCGCTCGACGCGGACTCAGGGAAGCAGAGTGGGCAGGGAGGTCCGTCCGCCCCTGCGTGTCCGAGTGCGGCCGGGGACCTCGTCTCCGGAGTCCCCAGAGTCCCCACAGGCTCGGCGGGAGGAACTCGTTTGGAGCTCGGGAGCGCTCAGGACGCTCGCAGGCATTTCAGAGCCTGGGGTTCGAATCCCAGCTCCACCAGAGAGACTCCGCGACTTTGGACAACCGGTCTCGGGGCCTCAGTTTCCCCTCTAGGGTGAGGCACCCAGGAGGCGGAGGAAAAGGTTGCTGTTCCTTTACTAGCCCGACCCCTCGGGCGGTCCACGGCTGCCCTGCATGGAGCTGACGCTCAACGAGGGTTGTTGAATGAATGTGTAAGTTTTCTGAAATAAAAAGCCCCAAAGCTCCTCTTCCCCCAGATTGCCACGGTTGAGCCCTGGGTGTGTGCCAGGCCCCGGGACCAGCAGCATCACTTGGGAGCTGGTTAGAAATGCAACTTCTCCGGCTCACCCCAGACCTGCCCAATTAGACCTGCTGGGGGAGCCGGGCAATCTGGGCTTTAACAGGCTCTCCTCCAGGTGATGCCGCTGCGCGGGAAAGGCTGAGCCCCAATGCTCTAGACAATTGATACGCATGTTCACGTTTATGCATTCAAACGTGCCCTTTTATTTTTATTCAAATGGACTGACTTTAAAGTGCACTTTGATTCTCCATTAATTAATGTATGGATGTGTTAACTAATACAGTGGCTTGTAGTACTGATAGCATATATTATTTTAAAAATGAACAGTTTCTCTTATACATTAATGTGATGTGTACTATTACAATAATGCATCGTAAATTATATATACTGCATTATATACTATAATATAATGCATGGATGGGATACCTTATTCTCTTTAATAGCTGCACGGTTTCCCATCCAGTGGCTCTATCACAGTTGATTTAATCAATTTCTGGGAGTAAGACCTTGGGTTGTCTGCAGCTTTTTAGCTGCACAGAACATTCTGCTACATGCACCTTTGCCGCCTGGTACCAGTGATGCTCGCAGGAGACATAAATTAAGAATGTCCACAGCCCACTGTGCAAGTGTATAGGCAAATGGGAAACCTATACATGCCAGGAAGTTGTGTTCACCAAGTTGCTTTAAATGTCATGGTTTGGGCAGGTGACTGGAAAAGGCCCTGACATTTACCCTCAGACAGGAACTCTGAGATACTGCTCCCGGAGTGCTTGAGATCTATGTGCAAATCTCACTGCAGCTCCTTAATTAAAAAAAAAAAAAAAATTGAACATTTTCAGAATTAAAATGTATTACTGAGCATTGCCTTTGAATGGTTGATGATAAAATTGGTTCCATTGTCCCCCTCCATTTTTTGGTGTTCACTGAGTTGTTGGAATTATTGTGCAGAAGTGATAGGGCTTATAAAAAGTGAAAATAGATTAGCAAATGAGAGAACATCACATGTAAGCTGAGCCCAGAACTAACTGGCAGGTGGAATGGAAATGAGATTCAAAGCTTTTTTCAGCTTTGTCTTCTGAGGGGAGGGAGGGGATTGAATGATAGAGGTGCATCTGTATCTTGATGGGCAGGTGGGATGCCTGAGATACGCAGGGTCTGGGGTGTCCTGAGGGAGGCTGGCCCTGTGACCTTCTGTGAGCCTTAAACTAGAGAACACAGGTCTGATCCTACTTATCTCACAGGTGTAAGGAGCCCTGAGAAGCCACAAATCTTGGACACCTGGATGGAGGATCTGTCTTTCCTGGCCCCAGCGTCTTAGAGAGGTACCTGCACAGGTAGGTCTTCAAAAAGTATTGTAGAGGAAATAAACATGCGATTCCTTTCAGTGTGGTCCTCCTTGTGGTTCTGGAGAACCTCCTTGGCCAGTGCCCTCCAGCTACGGTGCCAGCAGAGTCCTGGCGCTGAACTTCCTAGATAAGCCCTTCCCCGAGATTTTTAATCTGGTGCCCACTGCACTCAAGACTAAGAAATCTGTGAATTCACCAAAAGTGTATGTAAAATGTGTGTGTATGTGTGTGTTTCTGGGAAAGGGATGTCACAGTTTTTATCAGGTTTTCAGAAAGGCTTGCTGAGGGTCCTAGAAACCTTCAAGCCTTTTTACTCCCTCACTCCTCTGAAATGATTCACCCGAACCCCACTGAAATGCAGTGGGTCTAAAAGTGATTAACCACAGTTGAGGTTGCTTGAAAATATGAAGGTGTCTTGGAGGCACTGTCTCCTTCCAGGCAGGACTCCTGCGGCCGCCGGCTCCTCTGTCGGGGCCGCCCTCAACACCCTCACCCCTGCCTGTGGCCTGCCACCCCGCCTCCCCGCCCCTCCCCAGCAAGGGCTGCATCCATTTTAGCAGCACTTCACAGTGTGTGAAGGGCTTTCACCTGCGTTAGCTCCATGGCGCCTTGGTTGTGGCCTAGCACGCTCGGCACTTGAACCTGCCCATCTTGGGAAGATGCAGATGGACCCTGCGGCGGGGCTGAGGTTCTGCCTTTCTCACAACCTCCCAGGCTGTGCTGGTGTTGCTGGTCCGGGCCCTCGCTTTGAGAACCACTGCTCTAAAGTGTTCTTGCAGAAATTAATTTTCTCGCAGAGGAGGGAAGAAAAACCCCTCAGGCTTGGATATTTAGGTCGCCTGAGGTGACGACAGCAGGCTTTTCTCTGATAACCTAAATCAAGACTTTGCCTGAAGAAGGCTCCCTTAGCTACTCACAGCATCCCTGTGACTGCAGTGGTCGGTGACGGACAGTTTAGAACCCAGGGCCAGAGCCAGAGGCCACAGCCCCCTGTCATTGCTTTATCTCATAAATTCAGGGTTTTAGAGCAGGCTTGATGGGGCCAGGCAGGTTATATGAACCTGTGAATTGAATGCGTGGAGGACACATGGAATAAGGGGCCGAGGACCAGGTGATGTGGTGCCATTCATTGTACATTCCCGCCAGAAATACATGCGTTCCAGTTGGGTCACATCTTTCAATTCCTGTCTTTTATTTTTTTATTATTATTATTTTTATTGAAGTATAGTTGGTTTACAATGATGTTGTGTTAGTTTCAGATGTATAGCAAACTGATTAATTTTATATATATATATCTCTTTTTCAGATCCTCTTGCATTATAGGTTATTACAAGATACTGAATATAGTTCCCTGTGCTATACAATAGGTCCTTGTTGGTTATCTGTTTTATATATAGTAGTGTGTATCTGTTAACCCCCAAATCCTAGTTTACCCCTTCCCACCCCTTTCCCCTTTGATAACCATAAGTTTGTTTTCTATGTCTGTGCGTCTATTTCTGTTTTGTAAATAAGCTCATTTGTGTCATTTTTTTTAGATTCCACATATAAATGATATATAATATTTGTTTTTGTCTTACTTTGCTTAGTATGATAATCTCTGGGTCCATTTGTCTTTTTTTATTTTAGCTACTCTAGTGGGTATGTGGTGGTACCTCATTTTAATTTGCATTTCCCTGATGACTAATGATGTTAAGCACTTTTTCATGCGCTCATTGGCCATTTGTTACATCGTCTTTTTTATTTATCTATTTATTTTTGGCTGCATCGGGTCTTAGTTGCGGCACGCAAGATCTTTCATTGTGGGATGTGGGCTCTCTAGTTGATATGCGCTGGTCAGTAATTGCAGTGCATGGGCTTAGTTGCCCTGCGGCGTGTGGGAATCTTAGTTCCCCGACCAGGGATCGAACCTGCGTCCCCTGCATTGAAAGGCAGATTCTTAACCACTGGACCACCAGGGAAGTCCCTGTTACATCTTTTGTGAAGTGTCTGCTCAAATCTTTTGCCCATTTTTATAGCTTGCTTGCCTTCGTATTTTTTTTAAACCCAGTTCTTTTTTTTTTTTTTTAAATAAATTTATTTGTTTTATTTTTGGCTGTGTTGGGTCTTTGTTGCTGCGCGTGGCCTTTCTCTAGTTGCGGCGAGCGGGGGCTACTCTTCATTGCCGTGCATGGGCTTCTCATTGCGGTGGCTTCTCTTGTTGTGGAGCACGGGCTCTAGGTGCACGGGCTTCAGCAGTTGTGGCACGTGGGCTCAGTAGTTGTGGCTCATGGGCTCTAGAGTGCAAGCTCAGTAGTTGTGGCACACAGGCTTAGTTGCTCCATGGCATGTGGCATCTTCCTGGACTAGGGCTCGAACCTGTGTCCCCTGCGTTGGCAGGTGGATTATTAACCACTGCACCACCAGGGAAGCCCACCTTCTTATTTTTGAATCATCAGAGTTCGTTGTATGTTCTGGACACAAGTCTTTTTTCAGATATACGCATTGTTAGTATTTTCTTCTACTTGGTGGCTTGCCTTTGCATGTTCTCAGTGGGGTCTCTCAAAGTGCAGAAGTTTTTAATTTTGATGAAGTCCAATTTATCAATGTTTTTCTTTTATGCTTTTTTGTGTCCTAAGAAAGCTTTGTCTACCTAGGTCACAAAGATTTTCTCCAAGAATTTTTATCATTTTAACTTTTATGTTTAGGTCTAGGATCCATTTTGAGTTAATTTTTGTGTATGGTGTGAGGTTGGGCTTGATGTCCATTTTTTCCCATATCCAGCACCACTTGTTGAAATGATTATCCTCTCTCCATGCACCTGCCGTGGTACCTTTGTTAAAATTCACTTGACCGTGTACGTGTGGTCTGTTCCTGTGGTTTGTGTTCCATTGATCTGTATATCTATCTGTATGCCAATTACCACACAGTCTTTGATTGTATTTTATGGAGAGTACTGAAATCACGTATTGTAAATCCTCCACATTTGTTCTTCTTTTACAAAACTGTTTTGCCTATTCTAGTCCTTTGTTTCCGTATGATTTTCTGTATACTTTTTAGAATCAGCTCATCAGTTTCTACAAAATGCCTGCTCGGATTTTGATTGGGATTGTAGTGAAGCTATAATTGAATTTGGGGGAAATTAATGTCTTAACACTATTGAGTCCCCCCATCTATGAATATTTCAGTTGTTTGTTGCTGGTGCCTGTAAGTCTTGGATTCTAAATTCATTTTGTTGGCATTTCATCATGTGAGATTTCTGTGATTTTCAGTGGAAGAGCAGCTAGAAAATTCGTGGTACCTGTGTTTACCTTCTTTTGGCACTCCATCCAAGCAGGAATCCCTGCCACATAGAGGCAGTGTCTAGGCCCCTGCAGAACATAGCAAGGTGAGGACTGAAACAGGATGTGTTGCCTGTGTAACCTCTGAAAAACTGAAGGTCTCCCAGCTTGGAAAGAGAGGCAATAGTTTTTTCAACTCCCTTTCACAAATAATGCCAACCAGACAGAAAATGGTACAAAGATGAATTCTGCAGAAAAATTACAGCTGTATAGAATGCCCTGATATCACCTCATCAAGTCAATCTTAGAACCTCTAACCCTGGAAAAATAAGTTTAAATTGGTTCATTCCAGAACCAGAATAAGATCAAGTTGGCAGCTACGAACAATAAAAAGTTTTGTTCTTTCCCTTTCCCCCCCCTTTTTTTTTTTTTCTTTCTTTCAGATACACTCTGAAAAGGTTAACCAGATTATCTGAGGCACAAACATTAGTGTGCAGAGTTGGTGACGGTTTTATGGATATAAAAAGCAGTCGACAGTAACAGGATAAATCGCTATTTCTCTTATTACTTGTCCTGCATTAGGTGGAGGACTCCCACCCTCTCAGCTCTCAATTCCCTCCTCTCTCTCCTCCTCCTTTTCGAGGTGACCACTCTTAGGAGTTTTTTTTGGATTTTCCCACATCTTTTTCTGTTGATATGTGTTTATACATAGGAAATGTAGTGTTTTGGGGGGGATGTTCTCCCCAACAAATGGTACATATTGTGCATATTTTGTAAACATGTTTTCTTTTTGATTTTAACTCTACAAAGCATCAGAGGTCTAACCATGTCATTCCCTATGGCTCTAGCTCATTCCTTTTAACTGCTGTGTTCTAGTCTGCTTGGGGGACTGTAGCACAGTTTTAATAAATCCCCTATTGCTGGCCACCTAGGTTGTTTCCAAGTTTTCTTCATTACAAGCAGAGCTGCTCTTGCATCTTTGCACGTGGCTCCCAGTGCACACATATGGAAGGTTCTTTAGCATAGATGTCAGGGTCATTGCTTTCCTAAGATAACTTTCTGCCGTACTGTAGCAGCCTTAAGCAAACAGTGCTGCAAGCATCTGCTTGCCGGTGAGTGAGCCGGCCATCAGTGCTACTGGGCTACGGGAGTTGCATTTGCTCTTGCTTGAGGCTCTCATTTTCAACTTTGTGCGGAGTTGGTTTGGATGAGGTAGAAACAGTCAGCCACACACTTTGTGTGATGTCTTGGCCGAGGTCCACCCAATGTGGTGGAGACATGTTATGGGTGTGAGTGTGTTGGTATCAAACAGAACAAATTCCTTTGGTTTCCAGTATTATGAGCTTGTAAGTAACATTATGTGAATGTCCCAAATGGGTTCCTTCACATATGTTGCCACTTTGTATAAAGTAGTACCAGCATCTCACATGAATGATACATGGTGTGTGTTTATTAGTACCGCAAAGAATCATTTATTTTCCTTTAGGTTTATTCATAGTATATGATATTTCAAAAACTCAAACCTTTACTCATTAACCAGGAAGTCATTCTGATAGACAGACATACAGACAGATAGATAGATAGATAGATAGGATGGATGTTGACCTTTTCCTAGGCCTTGTATTTTAAGATCATTGTTACATAAGTGACACTTGATCTAATGGGTTTCAAAAATTTTTTTTTAGCCGTTGCAAAGTTTTGGAGAATTTATGCTTGTTATTGGGGTATCTTCCAATATACACCCCCCCCCCGCCTTTTAAAGCTAGGAGTTGAAGCAGTATATACATGGTTAAAGATGAAATATATGTTATGAAGTTAAAAGTAACTATTTAAAGATGTCATCTCCCATCATCAGATGCCAATTATCCTATCCCCAGCTTTTGACGTAGGAGGTGATTATTCCCAGGGATGTTCTTGGCAACTTGAAAAGATAAATGGGTGGAAGGAAACGAGAGCAAATGTGATGATAAATTTACTTACAGAGCAGAACCTACCTTTTGCATTTTCCCCTCGTGGTTTCACTTTAGTGCTGTAAAACTGTACATATACACGTAAAACTTAGGTGGAAAAATGTTGAACGTGAAAGACGACCTTTTCGCTTTTTCCTTGTTCCATTATGGACAAGTTAGAATTGCTTTTCTGGAAACATGAGTAAGATTTTATTGGAAACATTTTGCTGTTCTTCTCTCTCCTTTCATGGTTCTTAAAAAGCTGTCACTGTGTTTTCTTGTGATGCTTTCTGTCTCTGTAACTGCTCGTTGGACCAACTAGAGGCCTTGGAAGTGTGAACGGTTCCTCTGGCGTTTACCTCTGTTTGTTTGCCAGTTGTCACGGTATATTAGTGAGTGCTATTTAATCCCATGCTAGCTCTAAAAATAACACGATGGGAAATATCTAGAGAAAGTTTAAACACTACATCCAGATCTCAGCTTATCTCAAATAAAAGCCACTAGTTCCATTCAGGTAAAAACACCTGTAGAAATCCAGGGTGGCTTTTTTCTTTTGAATTGGGGTTTTGGTTTTTGGTTTTTGGTTGTTTCTTCCTGTCATTTTGTAATCCATCTCCCCCACCCTCCAACAACCATTCTGCTTTCTGTCACTATCTGTTAGTTTGCATATCCTAGAATTTTATATAAATGGACTCAAAACAGTGTGTATTCTTTTTCTTTTTTTAAAAAAACTGGGGACTTCCGTGGCAGTGCAGTGGTTGAGACGCCATGCTTCCAATGCAGGGGGGCACAGTTTGGATACCTAGTCGGAGAACTAAGATCCTACGTGCCGTGTGGTGCAGCCAAAACAATATATATGTAAAATTGAAGTATAGTTAATTTACAGTGTTGTGTTAATTACTGCTGTACAGCAAAGTGATTCAGTTATATATATATATACACATACATACATTCTTTTTAAAAAAATATTCTTTTCCATTGTGGTTTATCATAGGATATTGAATATAGTTCTCTGTGCTATATAGTAGGAACTTGTTGTTTTATGTATTCTTTTCCTGGCTTCTTTCATTCAGTGTAATTATTTCAAGACCCATCCATGTTGTACATTATTGTGAACCAAGAGTTCGTTCCTTGTTACTTATGAGTGGTATGGACATTTGAGTTGTTTGCAGTTCGGGGCTATTACAAATAAAGCTACTATGAACATTTGTGTACCAACCTTTGAAAGGACATTAAAAAGCTTTCCTTCCTTTTGGGTGAATACATAGGAGTGGAATGCCTGGATCAGATGTTTATATTTTTAGGAAACTGACTGTTTTCCAGAGTGGTTGTGCCATTTTGCATCCCTGCTGGCAGTGTAGGAGAGTTCCAGTTCCTCCACATCCTCATCAACACGTGGTATGGTTAGTCTTTTTAATTTAATTTAGCCATTCTAACAGGTGGGCAGTGCTATTTCATTGTTTTAGTTTGCATTTCTCTAATGACTAATGAAGTTGAGCATTTTTTCATGTGTTTATCTACTATTCATCTGTCTTCTTTGGAGAAGTGTTCATACGCCTTATGCATTTTTTATTGGGTTGTTTTTTGTTCTGTTTTTTTTGGCCGTGACACGTGACTTGTGGGCTCTTAGTTCCCTGACCAGGGATCGAACCCATGCCCCCTGCAGTAGAAGTGCGGAGTCTTTTTTTTTTTTAAATAAATTTATTTATTTATTTATTTTTGGCTGCGTTGGTCTTCGTTGCTGCGCGTGGGCTTTCTCTAGTTGCGGCAAGTGGGAGCTACTCTTCATTGTGGTGTGTGGGCTTCTCATTGCGGTGGCTTCTCTCTTTGTGGAGCACGGGCTCTAGGTGCGTGGGCTCAGTAGTTGTGGCACACAGGCTTAGTTGCTCTGCAGCATATGGGATCTTCCTGGACCAGGGCTCCAACCCGTGTCCCCTGCATTGGTAGGCAGATTCTTAACCACTGCGCCACCAGGGAAGTCCCAAGGAAGTGCAGAGTCTTAACCACTGGACCGCCAGGGAAGGCCCCTCATTATTGAATTTTGAAAGTTCTTGATATATTCTGGATACAAATCCTTTATCAGATATATGATTTCCAAATATTTTCTCCCCTGTGTGGCTCTTTTCCTTCTCTTAACAGTGTTCTTTTAAGAGCAGAAGTTTTAAATTTTTATAAAATCTGACATCTTTGGCTATAATTATAGATTTGTCTGTCCCTCCCTGAATTTCTGTTTATCTATTTGTTCTCCTTTGCATCATTCTTTTCTTGTTATATCTAAAAAACTTTGCCTAACTCAAAGTAACAATGGTTTTTTCCTATGTTTTCCTCTAGAAGTTTTATAATTTGAGTTTTTACATTTAGGTTGATGACCCATTTATAGTTAAATTTGTATATATTGTGGGTTATGAATGGAAGTTCACTTTTTTGTATATAGATATCAAATTGTTCCAGTGTCTTTTGTTAAAAAGACCATCCTTTCTCCACTGAATTGCCTTTGCACCTTTGTTGAAAATAAATTGTCCACATATGTGTGGGTCTATTTCTGGGCTCTATTTTGTTCCATTGATCTATTTGTCTATTTTTACACCAGTTCCACACTATCTTAATTAATGCAGGTTTATAATAAGTCTTGAAATCAGGTAGTGTTAGTATTCCAACTTTGTCCTTCCTTTTGACTATTCTAGTTTCTTTATATTTCCATGTGAGTTTTAGAATCTGGTAACAATTTATACAAGCAGCCTATTGGGATTGCATTAAATCTTTAGGTCAATTTGGAGAGAACTGGCGTATTGACACAACCGAGTCCTCCAGTCCCTGGACGTGATATATCTCTTGATTTATTTAGGTCTTCTTTAATTTCTCTCAGCAGTGTTTTTGTCATTCCCAGTGTACACACCTTTCACATATTTTGTCAGATTTATTTTTCATATTTTGGAGTATATTATAAATGATATTATTTTAAAATTTCAAGTCCTGATTGTTCATTACTGGTAGATGGAAATGCACTTGAATTTTTTTATTGGCCTGCTATTCTGCCACCTTGTTAAACTCACTTATTAGTAGTCGTTTGGTAGATTCCTTCAGATTTCTATATAGGCAATCATGTAATCTGTGAATAGTGACAGTTTTACTTCTTCCTTTCCAATCTGAATCCTTTTTATTTATTTTTCTTGCCTTATTGTCTAGAACTTCCAGTATAATGTTGAGTAGAAGTGGTGAGAGAGGACATTCTTAGTTTATTTCTGATCTTAAGGAGAAAGCATTCAGTCTTTCAATTTTAGGCATGGTGTTCCCTGGGGTTTGTCGTAGATGGCCTTTATCAGGTTAGGAAGTTCCCTTTTATTCCTAATTGGTGAGGGATTTTTAAAAAATCAGGAATGAATGTCAGCTTTTTTCAAATGCTTCTTCTGTGTCTATTAAGATGATCATGGTTTTACATTTTTTTAGTTTGTTAATATGGTAAATTACACTGATTGATTATTCAAACATTAAACCATCCTTACATTCCTTGGACAAACTCCACTTGGTTAGGATATATTATCCTTTTTACATATTGTTGGATTCAATTTTCTAAAATTTGTTTAGAAATGTTCTATGTTCCTGAAGGATATTGGTCAGTAATTTACTTTTCTAGTAATGTCTTTGTCTGGCTTTGGTGTCAGGGTAATACTGGCATCATAGAATAAGTTGGGAGGTATTGCCTCCTTTTCAGTTTTCTAGAAGAGTTTGCATATAACTGGTATTGTTTATTCCTTAAATGATTGGTAGAATTCACCAGGAAAGCCATCTGGGCCTGTGGTTTCCCTTATGAAAAGGTTTTCCACTATTAATTTAACTTTTTTTTAATAGATATAGGGTTAATCAGGTTATTTATTTCTTAAGTGAACTTCATGGTTTGACTTTCAAGGAATTGTTTCATCTAAGTCGTTGAATTTATTGACATAAAGTTTTTCATAATATTGCCTTATTATCCATTTCATATTTGTAGAATCTGTAGTGATGTCACCTCTCTCATTCCCGATATTGGTAATTTGTGTCCTCTTGCTTTGTTTTCCTGATTTGTCTGGTGGAGGTTTATCAATTTTACTGATCTCCAGGGACCAGTTTCTAGTTCTGTTGATTTTTCTGTATTGCTTTTCTCTTTATTTCATTGACTTCTGCTCTGGCCTTTATTATTTACTTTCTTCTATTTTAGGTTTAATTTGCTTTTCTTTTTCTAGTTTTTTTTTTTTTTTTTTTAGGGTAGACACTGAGGCCATTGATTTGAGAACTTTTTTTTTTTTTCTAATAAAGGCATTTAGTGCTATAAAAGTTCTCTTCAGATACCGCTTTAGCAGGTTATCACACCACTTGATATATTGTGTTTTTATTTTCATTCAGTTCAAAATACTTATTTTCTCCTTTGGCTTATTTTTTTTGTCCCACAGGTTACACAAAAGTGTGTTATTTTCTAAATATTTGGGGATTTTCAAAAGGATCTTCCTTTTATTAATTCCTACTTTAACTTCACTGTGGTGGGGAACATGTGCTGTTGAAAAGGATGTGTATTCTGTTGTTGGGTGAAGTGTTGTATAAATGTCAATAAGGTCAAGTTGGCTGCTAGTATCGTTTTTTTTTTGTTTTTTTGTTTTTTTTTAAATCCTTACTGATTTTCTGTTGACTTGTTCAATCAATTACTGAGAGAGGGTATTGACATCTTTGGCTATAATTATGGATTTGTCTGTCCCTCCCTGAATTTCTGTAATTTTTTTGTTTCATGTAGTTTGAATTTGTTGTTAGGTGCATAAACTTTTAGCATTCTTTTGACTTCTTAATGAATTTATCATTATGAAATGACCTTCTTTAGTAATATTCTTTGTCCTGAAATCTCTGAAATTTTGTCTTATATAAATATAGCCATTCCAATAATTGATTAGTATTAGCATGGTATACCTTTTTCTATGTGCTTCCTTTTAACCTATATCTGTGTTTTTATATTTAAGGCCTGTTTCTCATAGGCAGTATAGAGTTGAGTTTTGCTTTTATAGCCATTCTGAAAATCTCTGCCTTTTAATTGAATTATTTAGACCATTTACATTTAATGAGACAATTGATATGAGTAAGTTTAAATGTATCATCTTGCTACTTGTTTTCTATTTGTCCCATCTGTTTTTCCTTCCCTTTTCTCTCTTTTTATACAGCTTTGATTTTGTTAGTTTTTATAGTTCCATGTATCACCTTGTTTGATTTATTAGCTATCACTCTGTTTTTTGGTTTTTGTTTTTAATTTAGTGTTTGCTGTAGGATTCATAATATATATCTTTAACTTATCGCTGTCTACCATTAAGTGATATTATACCACTTAACATATAACGCAAACATTTTACAATAATATGCTCCCATTCTCTCTACCTGACCTTTATGTTTTTGTTTTCATATATTTTACTTTTACATATGTTATAAAGCCCATACAACATTTGTTGTTAATTTTGTTTAAATAGTTAACCTTTAGGAGATTTAAATACTAAAAAAAACTGTCATATACTTATTACGTAGTTACCGTTTCTGGTGTTCTTCATTTCTTTGTGTATATCCAGACTTCCATCTGGCACTGTTTTCCTTCTGCCTGAAGTCTTCCTTTAACATTTCTTCTTATAAGAATCTGAAGACTGTGAATTGTTGCAGCTTTTGTATGTCTGAGAAAGTCTTGCCTTCATTTTTTTTTAAATAAATTTATTTTTTATTTTTATTTATTTTTGGCTGTGTTGGGTCCTCGTTGCTGCGTGTGGGCTTTCTCTAGTTGCGGCGAGTGGGGGCTAGTCTTCGTTGTGGTGCACAGGCTTCTCATTGAGGTGGCTTCTCTTTGTTGCGGAGCACGGGCTCTAGGCACGCGGACTCAGTAGTTGTGGCACGTGGCTCTAGAGCGTAGGCTCAGTAGTTGTGGCGCATGGGCTTAGTTGCTCCATGGCATGTGGGATCTTCCCGGACCAGGACTCAAACCCGTGTCCCCCGTATTGGCAGGCGAATTCTTAATCCCTGTGCCACTAAGAAAGCCCCTGCCTTTGTTTTTGAAAGATACTTTTGCATGTTATAGAACTCTAGGTTGACAGATTTCTTTCAGAATTTTAAAGATGGTACTCCACTACCCTGTATCATTTCCAACAAATCTGCCATCATCCTTATCTTTGCTCCATTATTCATAATGTGTCTTTTCCCTGTCTGCTTTTTAAAAACATATTTAATGGTGATAAAATACACATAACATAAATTTTACCATTGTAACCATTTTTAAGTGTACAATTCAGTGGCATTAAGAAATTCACATTGTGTAACCATCATCATTATTCATCTCCAGAACTATTTGCATCTTGCAAAACTGCAACTCTGTACTCACTAAACAGTAACTCTCTATTTTCCCCTACAGCAATCCCTGGTAACGACCATTCTACTGTCTGTGTGTGAATTTGATTACTCTAGGTATCTCATATGAGTGGAAGCATACAGTATTTTAAAAATACTTTTTAAAATTGAGGTACAGTTGATGTACAACATTATACAAGTTTCAAATGTACAACATAGTGATTCACAATTTTTAAAGGTTATACTCCATTTATAGTTATTATAAGATATTAGTTATATTCCCTGTGTCTTATAATATATCCTTATAGTTTATTTATTTTATACATAATAGTTTGTACCTCTGGTTCTCCTACCCATGTCTTGCCCCTTCCCTCTTCACTCTCCCCACTGGTAACCACTAGTTTGTTCTCTGTATCTGTGAGTCTGTTTCCTTTTTGTTATATTTACTAGTTTGTTTTATTTTTCATATTCCATACGTAAATGATATCATACAGTATTTGTCTTTGTCTGACTTATTTCACTTAGTGCCTCCAAGTCCATCCATGTTGTTGCAAATGGCAAAATAGCATTCTTTTTTATGGCTAAGTAGTATTCCATTGTATACATACACCACATCTTTTTTTAAAATTAATTAATTAATTAATTTATGGCTGCGTTGGGTCTTTGTTGCTGCGCGTGGGCTTTCTCTAGTTGTGGTGAGCGGGGGCTATCTTTGTTGCAGTGTGTGGGCTTCTCATTGTGGTGGCTTCTCGTTGCAGAGCACGGGCTCTAGGAGTGTGGGCTTCAGTAGTTGTGGCACTTGGGCTCAGTAGCTGTGGCTCACAGGCTCTAGAGTGTAGGCTCAGTAGTTGTGGCGCACGGGCTTAGTTGCTCTGTGGCATGTTTTTGGATATATACCCAGTAGTGGAATTGCTGGATCATATGGTAGTTCTGTTTTTAGTTTTTTGAGAAACTGCTATACTGTTTTACACAGTGGCTGCACCAATTTACATTCCCACCAACAGTACACAAGGGTTCCCTTTTCTCCATATCCTCGCCAACATTTGTTATTTGTGGTCTTTTTAATGATAACCTTTCTGACAGGTGTGAAGTGATATCTCACTGTGGTTTTAATTTGAATTTCTCTGATGATTAACGATGTTGAGCATCTTTACCTGTGCCTGGGCCATCTGTATGTCTTCCTTGGAAAAATGTCTATTCAGGTCTTCTGCCCATTTTTTAATTGGGTTGTTTGTTTTTTTGATATTGAGTTGTATGAGCTGTTTATATATTACAGATATTAACCCCTTATTGGTCATAGCATTAGCAAATATTTTCTCCTATTCAATAGGTTGTCTTTTTATTTTGTCAATGGTTTTTTTTGCTGTGCAAAAGCTTTTAAGTCTCCTTAGGTCCCATTTGTTTATTTTTATTTCCTTTGCTTTAGGAGACAGATCCAAAAAAATATTGGTTTGATTTATGTTGAAGAGTTTTCTGCCTATGTTTTCTTCTAGGATTTTTATAGTTTCTGATCTTACATTTAGGTCTTTAATACATTTCAAATTTATTTTTGTATATGGTGTGAGGAAATGTTCTAATTTCATTCTTTTATGTGTAGCTGTCCAGTTTTCCCAGCACCACTTATTGAAGGGAATGTCTTTTCTCTATTGTATAGTCTTGTCTCCCTTGTCATAGATTAATTGACCATAAGTGTGTGGGTTTATTTCTGGGCTCTCTATTCTATTCCATTGATCTATGTGTCTGTGATTGTGCCAGGACCATACTGTTTTGATTATTGTAGTTTTGTAGTATAGACTGAAGTCAGAGAGCATGATTCCTCCAGCTCTGTTCCTTTTTCTCAAGATTGTTTTGGCTATTTTGGGACTTCTGTTTCCATAAAAATGCCCTTGGTATTTTGATAGGGAATCTGTCAATTGCCTTGGGTAGTATGGTCATTTTAACAATCCTGATTTTTCCAATCCATGAACATAGTATGTCTTTTTTAAAAAACTACTTTTATTTTATTTTATTTTACTTATTTATTTGGTTGTGTTGGGTCTTAGTTGCAGCTCACGGGCTCCTTAGTTGTGGCATGCATGTGGGATCTAGTTCCCAGACCAGGGATTAAACTCGGGCCCCCTGCATTGGGAGCACAGAGTCTTAACCACTGCACCACCATGGAAGTCCCCATGGCATATCTTTTGATCTGTTTGTCATCTTCAGTTTCTTTCCTCAGTGTCTTATAATTCTCTGAGTTGAGGTCTTTTACCTCCTTAGGTAGGTTTATTCCTAGGTATTTTATTCTTTTTGATGCAATGGTAAGTGGGCTTGTTTTCTTAATTTCTCTTTCTGATAGCTCATTGTTAGTGTATAGAAGTGCAACAGATTTCTGTATATTAATTTTGTATCCTGCAACTTCATCAGATTCATTGATGAGTTCTAGTAGTTTTCTGGTGGTGTCTTTAGGATTTTCTATGTATAGTATCATATCATCTACAAACTTTGACAGTTTTACTTCTTTCCAATTTGGATTCGTTTTATTTCTTTTTCATCTGTGATTGCTGTGGCTAGGACTTCCAATACTATGTTGAATAAAAGTAGTGAGAGTGGGTATCCTTGTCTTGTTCCTGATCTTAGAGGAAATGCTTTCAACTTTTCATCACTGAGTATGATGTTAGCTGTGGGCTTGTCATATATCACCTCTATTATGTTGAGGTATGCTTCCTGTATGCCCACTTTCTGGAGAGATTTTATCATAAATGGATGTTGAATTTTGTCAGAAGCTTTTTCTGCATCTATTGAGATGATCATGTGATTTTTATTCTTCAATTTGTTATTGCGGTGTATCATATTGATTGATTTGTGGATATTGAAAAATCCTTGGCATCCCTGGGGTAAATCCCACTTGATCATAGTATATGATCCTTTTAATGTATTGCTGGATTTGGTTTGCTAACATTTTGTTGAGGATTTTGCATGTATATTCATCAGTGATATTGGCCTTTAATTTTCTTTCTTTCTTTTTTTTATATCTTTGTCTGGTTTGGGTGTCAGGTTGATGCTGGCCTCATAGAATGAGTTTGGAAGTGTTCCTCTGCAGTATTTGGAGTAGTTTGAGAAGGATAGGTGTTAACTCTTCTTTAAATGTTTGGTAGCATTCACCTGGGAAGCCATTTGGTCCTGGACTTTTATTTGTTGGGAGTTTTAAAATTACTGATTCAATTTCATTACTGGTAATTGGTTTGTTCATCTTTTCTATTTCTTCCTCGTTCAGTGTTGAGAGATTGTACATTTCCAGGAATCTGTCCATTTCTTCTAGGCTGTCCATTTTATTGGCATATAGTTGTTCATAGTAGTCTCTTATAATCTTTTGTATTTCTGTGATGTTGGTTGTAACTTCTCGTTTTTCATTTCTGATTTTATTGATTTGGGCCCTCTCTTTTTCTTGATGAGTCTGGCTAAAGGTTTATCAATTTTGTTTATCTTTTCAAAGAATCAATTCTTAGTTTCATTGATCTTTTCTATTGTTTCTTTAGTCTCTATGTATTTCTGCTCTGATCTTTATGATTTCTGTCCTTCTACTAACTTTGGGTTTTGTTCTTCTTTTTCTAGTTCCTTTAGGTGTAAGGTTAGGATGTGTATTTGATATTTTTCTTGTTTCCTGCGGTAAGCTTGTATCCCTTTGAACTTCCCTTTTAGAACTGCTTTTGCTGCATACCATAGATTTCGGATTGTTATGTTTTCGTTTTCATTTGTCTCCAGGTATTTTTAAATTTCCTGTTTGATTTCTTCAGTGATCCATTGGTTGTTTAGTAGCATATTGTTTAGCCTCCACGTGTTAGGGTTCTTTGCAGTTTTTTCTTGTAGTTGATTTCTAGTCTCGTAGCATTGTGGTCGGAAAAGATGCTTAATATGATTTAAATTTTCTTAAATTTACCAAGGCTTGTTTTGTGTCCTAGCATGTGATCTATCCTGGAGAATGTTTCATGTGCACTTGAAAAGAATGTGTTGGAATTATACAGTATGTATATTTTTGTGACTGACTTATTTCACTTAGCATAAGGTCCTCAATGTTCATCCATGTACAATGTGCTGGAATTTCCTTTTTAGTAGGGGTGAATAATATTCCATTGTATGTATATACCACATTTTGTTTATCCATTCATCAGTGGACACTTGGGTTGCTGCCACCTTTTGGCTATTGTGAATAATTCTGCTATGCACAGGAGTATATAAATATCTCTTCAAGACACTGCTTTCAGTCCTTTTGGGTATATACCCAGAGTGGAATTGCTGGATCACATGGTAATTCTATGTTTAATTTTTTTTGAGGAACTGCCATATTGTTTTCCATAGCAGCTGTACCATTTTACACTCCCACCAATGATTGCACAAGGATCCCAATTTCTCCAAATCTTCACCAATACCTGTTATTTTGTTTTTTGAAAGAGTATCCATCCTAGTGGGTGTAAGATGATATCACATTTGATTTTGATTTGCATTTCCCTAATCATTAATGATGTTGAGCATCTTTTCATGTGCTTATTGACCATTAGTTTACCTTCTTTGGAGAAATGTCTGTTTAAGTTGTTTGTCCATCTTTAAATTGGGTTGTTTTTGTCTTTTGTTGTTGAGTTGCAGGAATTCTTGATATATTCTGTCAGTTTGCTTTATATATTTAGGGTCTGGTGTTTGCATATGTTTGTAATTATATTCTTGGTGAATTGACCCTTTTATCATTATATAATGTCCTTCTTTATCTCTTATAATAGTTTTTTAAATTTAAAGTCTATTTTGTCTGATATTAGCATAGCTACTCCTGTTCTACTGTGGTTACTATTTGCACAGAATAACTTTTTCCATCCTTTTGCTTTAAATCTATGCAGGTTCTTAGCTCTAAAGTGAGTCTCTCATAGACAGCATCTAGTTGGATTCTCTTTTTTAATTCGTTCTGCCAATCTGTGTCTTTTAATTGGGGGAATTTAATCCTTTTACATTTAATTACTGATAGGGAATTGCCATTTTATTTGCTTTCTGTATGTCTTATAGCTTTTTTGTCCCTTCCTTCCATACTGCCTTCCTTTGTGTTTAGATGAATTTTTTTAGTAGTGACATGTTTCAATTCCCTTCTCATTTCCTTTTTCTTTTTTTTTTAAATAAATAAATAAATTTATTTATTAAAAAAAATTTGGGACAATAAGGAAAGTAGATTACCAACTTAATCTAATCTTTCAGATTGCTTCTATTTTTTTTTGAATTTATTTTTTTATACAGCAGGTTCTTATTAGTTATTCATTTTATACATATTAGTGTATATATGTCAATCCCATTCTCGCAGTTCATCACACCACCACCACCCCCCCGCCACTTTCCCCCCTTGGTGTGTCCATATGTTTGTTCTCTGCATCTGTGTCTCAATTTCTGCCCTGCAAACCGGTTCATCTGTACCATTTTTCTAGGTTCCACATATATGTGTTAATATATGATATTTGTTTTTCTCTTTCTGACTTATTTCACTCTGTATGACAGTCTCTAGATCCATCCACGTCTCTACAAATTACCCAATTTCGTTCCTTTTTATGGCAGAGTAATATTCCATTGTATATATGTACCATATCTTCTTCATCCATTTATCTGTCGATGGGCATTTAAGTTGCTTCCATGTCCTGGCTATTGTAAATAGTGCTGCAGTGAACATTGGGGTGCATGTGTCTTTTTGAATTATGGTTTTTTCTGGGTATATGCCCAGTAGTGGGATTGCTGGGTCATATGGTAATTCTATTCTTAGTTTTTTGAGGAACCTCCATACTGTTCTCCATAGTGGCTGTATCAATTTACATTCCCACCAACAGTGCAAAAGGGTTCCCTTTTCTCCACACCCTCTCCAGCATTTGTTGTTTGTAGATTTTCTTATGATGTCCCTTCTAACTGGTGTGAGGTGATACCTCATTGTAGTTTTGATTTGCATTTCTCTAATAATTAGTGATGTTGAGCAGCTTTTCATGTGCTTCTTGGCCATCTGTATGTCTTCTTTAGGGAAACGTCTCTTTAGGTCTTCTGCCCATTTTTGGATTGGGTTGTTTGTTTTTTAATATTGAGCTGCATGAGCTGTTTATATATTTTGGACATTAATCCTTTGTCCGTTGATTCGTTTGCAAATATTTTCTCCCATCCTGAGGGTTGTCTTTTCATTTTGTTTGTAGTTTCCTTTGCTGTACAAAACTTTTAAGTTTCATTAGGTCCCATTTGTTTAATTTTGTTTTTATTTCCATTACTCTAGGAGGTGGAATTTAAAAGATCTTGCTGTGATTTATGTCAGAGAATGTTCTTCCTGTGTTTTCCTCTAAGAGTTTTATGGTGTCCGGTCTTACATTTAGGTTTCTAATCCATTTTGAGTTTATTTTTGTATATAGTGTCAGGGAGTGTTCTAATTTCATTCTTTTACATGTAATTGTCCAGTTTTCCCAGCACCACTTATTGAAGAGACTGTCTTTTCTCCATTGTATATCCTTGCCTCCTTTGTCATAGATTAGTTGACCATAGGTGCATGGGTTTATATCTGGGCTTTCTATCCTGTTCCATTGATCTGTATTTCTATTTTTGTGCTAGTACCATATTGTCTTGATTACTCTAGCTTTGTAGTATAGTCTGAAGTCCGGGAGCCTGATTCCTTGAGCTCCGTTTTTTTCCCTCAAGATTGCTTTGGCTACTCGTGGTCTTTTGTGTCTCCATACAAATTTTAAGATTTTTTTGTTCTAGTTCTGTAAAAAATGCCATTGGTAATTTGATAGGGATTGCATTGAATCTGTAGATTGCTTTGGGTAGTATATTTATTTTCACAGTATTGATTCTTCCAATCCAAGAACATGGTATATCTCTCCATCTGTTTGTATCATTTAAAAAAAATTTTTATTTATTTTTGGCTGCGTTGGTTCTTTGTTGCTGCACGCGGGCTTTCTCTAGTTGTGGCGAGTGGGGGCTACTCTTCGTTGCAGTGCACGGGCTTCTCGTTGCGGTGGCTTCTCTTGTTGCAGAGCATGGGCTCTAGGCGTGCGGGCTTCAGTAGTTGTGGCACATGGGCTCAGTAGTTGTGGCTCGCAGGCTCTAGAGTGCAGGCTTAGTAGTTGTGGCGCACGGGCTTAGTTGCTCTGCGGCACGTGGGATCTTCCTGGACCAGGGCTCGAACCCGTGTCCCCTGCACTGCCAGGCGGATTCTTAACCACTGTGCCACCAGGGAAGCCCCTTGTATCATCTTTAATTTCTTTCATCAGTGTCTTATAGTTTTCTGCATACAGGTCTTTTTTCTCTCTAGGTAGGTTTATTCCTAGGTATTTTATTCTTTTTGTTGCAATGGTAAATGGGAGTGTTTCCTTAATTTATCTTTCAGGTTTTTCATCATTAGTGTATAGGAATACAAGAGATTTCTGTGCATTAATTTTGTATCCTGCAGCTTTACCAAATTCATTGATTAGTTCTAGTAGTTTTCTGGTGGCATCTTTAGGATTCTCTACGTATAGTATCATGTCATCTGCAAACAGTGTCAGCTTTACTTCTTTTCCAACTTGTATTCCTTTTATTTCTTTTTCTTCTCTGATTGCCGTGGCTAGGACTTCCAAAACTATGTTGAATAATAGTGTTGAGAATGGACATCCTTGTCTTGTTCCTGATCTTAGAGGCAATGCTTTTAATTTTTCACCATTGAGAATGATGTTTGCTGTGGGTTTGTTGTATATGGTGTCTATTATGTTGAGGTAGGTTCCCTCTATGCCCACTTTCTGGAGAGTTTTTTTTATCATAAATGGGTGTTGAATTTTGTCAGAAGCTTTTTCTGCCTCTATTGAGATGATCATATGGTTTTTATTCTTCAACTTGTTAATATGGTGTATCACATTGATTGATTTGCTTATACTGAAGAATCCTTGCATCCCTGGTATAAATCCCACTTGATCATGGTGTATGATCCTTTCAATGTGTTGTTGGATTCTGTTTGCTAGTATTGTGTTGAGGATTTTTGCATCTGTATTCATCAGTGATATTGGTCTGTAATTTTCTTTTCTTGTAGTATCTTTGTCTGGTTTTGGTATCAGGGTGATGGTGGCCTCATAGAATGAGTTTGGGAATGTTCCTTCCTCTTCAATTTTTTGGAAGAGTTTGAGAAAGATGGGTGTTAGCTCTCCTGTAAATGTTTGATAGAATTCACCTGTGGAGCCATCTGGTCCTGGACTTTTGTTTGTTGGAAGATTTTTAATCACAGTTTCAATTCCATTACTTGTGATTGGTCTGTTCATATTTTCTATTTCTTCCTGGTTCAGTCTTGGAAGGTTACACCTTTCTAAGATTTTGTCCATTTCTTCCAGGTTGTCCATTTTATTGCCATAGAGTTGCTTCTAGTAGTCTCTTAGGATGCTTTGTATTTCTGTGGTGTCTGTTGTAACTTCTCCTTTTTCATTTCTAATTTTAATGATTTGAGTCCTCTCCCTCTTTTTCTTGATGAGTCTGGCTAATGGTTTATCAATTTTGTTTATCTTCTCAAAGAATCAGCTTTTAGTTTTATTGATCTTTGCAATTGTTTTCTTTGTTTCTATTTCATTTATTTCTGCTCTGATCTTTACGATTTCTTTCCTTCTACTAACTTTGGGTTTTGTTTGTTCTTCTTTCTCTAGTTCTTTTAGGTGTAAGGTTAGATTGTTTATTTGAGATGTTTGTTGTTCCTTGAGGTAGGATTGTATTGGTATAAATTTCCCTCTTAGAACTGCTTTTGCTGCATCCCATAGGTTTTGGATCATCGTGTTTTCATTGTCATTTGTCTCTAGGTATTTTTTGATTTCCTCTTTGATTTCTTCAGTGATCTCTTGGTTATTTAGTAACGTATTGTTTAGCCTCCATGTGTTTGTGTTTTTTACGTTTTTTTCCCTGTAATTTATATCTAATCTCATAGTGTTGTGGTCAGAAAAGATGCTTGATATGATTTCAATTTTCTTAAATTTACTGAGGCTTGATTTGTGACCCAAGATGTGATCTATCCTGGAGAATGTTCTGTGCGCACTTGAGAAGAAAGTGTAATCTGCTGTTTTTGGATGGAATGTCCTGTAAATATCAATTAAATCTATCTGGTCTATTGTGTCATTTAAAGCTTGTGTTTCCTTATTAACTTTCTGTTTGGATGATCTGTTCATTGGTGTAAGTGAGGTGTTAAAGTCCCCCACTATTATTGTGTTACTGTCAATTTCCTCTTTTATAGCTGTTAGCAGTTGCCTTACGTATTGAGGTGCTCCTATGTTGGGTGCATATATATTTATAATTGTTATATCTTCTTGGATTGATCCCTTGATCATTATGTAGTGTCCTTCCTTGTCTCTTGTAACATTCTTTTTTTAAAGTCTATTTTATCTGATATGAGTATTGCTATTCCAGCTTTCTTTTGATTTCCATTTGCATGGAATTCTTTTTCCATCCCCTCACTTTCAGTTTGTATGTGTCCCTAGGTCTGAAATGGGTCTCTTGTAGGCAGCATATATATGGATTTTGTTTTTGTATCCATTCAGCGAGCCTGTTTCTTTTGGTTGGAGCATTTAATGCATTCACGTTTAAGGTAATTATCGATATGTATGTTCCTATTACCAGTTTGTTAAGTGTTTTGGGTTTGTTTTTGTCGGTCCTTTTCTTCTCTTGTGTTTCCCACTTAGAGAAGTTCCTTTAGCATTTGTTGTAGAGCTGGTTTGGTGGTGCTGAATTCTCTTAGCTTTTGCTTGTCTGTAAAGCTTTTGATTTCTCCATCGAATCTGAATGAGATCCTTGCCAGGTAGAGTAATCTTGGTTGTAGGTTTTTCCCTTTCATCACTTTAAAATGTCATGCCACTCCCTTCTGGCTTGTAGAGTTTCTGCTGAGAAATCAGCTGTTAACCTTATGGGAGTTCCCTTGTATGTTATTTGTCGTTTTTCCCTTGCTGCTTTCAATAATTTTTCTTTGTCTTTAATTTTTGCCAGTTTGATTACTATGTGTCTTGGTGTGTTTCTCCTTGGGTTTTTCCTGTATGGGATTCTGCGCTTCCTGGACTTGGGTGGCTATTTCCTTTCCCATGTTAGGGAAGTTTTCCACTATAATCTCTTCAAATATTTTCTCGGGTCCTTTCTCTCTCTCTTCTCCTTCTGGGACCCCTATAATGCAAATGTTGTTGCGTTTAATGTTGTCCCAGAGGTCTCTTAGGCTGTCTTCATTTCTTTTCATTCTTTTTTCTTTATTCTGTTCCGCAGCAGTAAATTTCACCATTCTGTCTTCCAGGTCACTTATCCGTTCTTCTGCCTCAGTTACTCTGCTATTGATTCCTTCTAGTATATTTTTCATTTCACTTATTGTATTGTTCATCTCTGTTTGTTTGTTCTTTAATTCTTCTAAGTCTTTGTTAAACATTTCTTGCATCTTCTCGATCTTTTTTTTTTTTTTTTTTATAATTTTTTAAACCTTATTTTCTATGTATTTCTTTTTTTTTTTTTTTTTTTTTTTTTTTAAATTCACGTTCTTTTATTTATTTATTTATTCACCTATGACTGTGTTGAGTCCTCGCCTCCGCGCGAGGGCCCCCCCCAGCCGCGGCAAGCGGGGACCACTCCCCACCGCGGCGCGCAGGCCCCCCACCACCGCGGCCCCCCCCGCCGCGGAGCACAGGCTCCAGACGCGCAGGCCCAGCAACTGTGGCCCACGGGCCCAGCCGCTCCGCGGCATGCGGGATCCCCCCAGACCAGGGCCCGAACCCGCGCCCCCCGCACCGGCAGGCAGACCCCCAACCACTGCGCCACCAGGGAAGCCCTCTTCTCGATCTTTGACTCCATTCTTATTCCGAGGTCCTGGATCATCTTCACTATCATTATTCTGAATTCTTTTTCTGCAAGGTTGCCTATCTCCACTTCATTTAGTTGTTTTTCTGGGGTTTTATCTTGTTCCTTCATCTGGTACATAGCCCTCTGCCTTTTCGTCTTGTCTCTCTTTCTGTGAATGTGATTTTTGTTCCACAGGCTACAGGATTGTAGTTCTTCTTGCTTCTGCTGTCTGCCCTCTGGTGGATTAGGCTATCTAAGAGGCTTGTACAAGTTTCCTGATGGGAGGCGCTGATGGTGGGTAGAGCTGGCTGTTGCTCTGGTGGGCAGAGCTCAGTAAAACTTTAATACATTTGTCTGCTGATGGGTGGGGCTGGGTTCCCTCCCTGTTGGTTGTTTGGCCTGAGGCGACCCAACACTGGAGCCTACCTGGGCTCGTTGGTGGGGCTAATGGCGGGCTCTGGGAGGGCTCACGCCAAGGAGTACTTCCCAGAACTTCTGCTGCCAGTGTCCTTGTCCCCACAGTGAGCCACAGCCACCCCCCCGCCTCTGCAGGAGACCCTCCAACACTAGCTGGTAGGTCTGGTTCAGTCTCCTATGGGGTCACTGCTCCTTCCCCTGGGTCCCGACGCGCACACTGCTTTGTGTGTGCCCTCCAAGAGTGGAGTCTCTGTTTCCCCCAGTCCTGTCGAAGTCCTGTAATCAAATCCCGCTAACCTTCAAAGTCTGATTGTCTAGGAGTTCCTCCTCCTGTTGCCGGACCCCCAGGTTGGGAAGCCTGACGTGGGGCTCAGAACCTTCACTCCAGTGGGTGGACTTATGTGGTATAAATGTTCTCCAGTTTGTGAGTCACCCACCCAGCAGTTATGGGATTTGATTTTATTGTGATTGCGCCCCTCCTACCATCTCATTGTGCCTTCTCCTTTGTCTTTGGATGTGGGGTATCTTTTCTGGTGAGTTCCAGTGTCTTCCTGTCGATGATTGTTCAGCAGTTAGTTGTGATTCCTGTGCTCTCGCAAGAGGAAGTGAGAGCACATCCTTCTCCTACTCCATCTTGAACCAATCTCCTCCCTTCTCATTTTCTTTTGTGTATATTCTCCATGTATTTTGTTTGTAGTGGTTACATTTAACATCCTAAAGTTATAACAATCTATTTAAACTGATAACTATTTAACTTTGCTCACATACAAAAATTCTACTTCTTTACAGCTCCTCTACACCCACCTTTGTTATTGATGTCACAAATTACGTCATTACATGTTATGTACCCACTAATGTAGATTTAGAATTATTTTTATGCTTTTCTCTTTTAAATCCTATGAAAGAATAAAAAGTGGAGTTAAGATCCAAAGTGACAATAATACAGGTTTTTACTTGTCCATATATTTACCTTTACCAGAGAACCTTATTTTTCATAGGACTTTGAGTTACTGTCTAGCATCCTTTCATTTCAACTTGAAGGAGTCCCTTTAGCATTTCTTGCAGGGCAGGTCTAGTGGTGATAACTCCTTTAGCTTTTATCTGGGAATGTATTAATTTCTTCCTCACTTTTGAAGGACACTTTGTTGTATATAGAATTTTTGGTTGACAGTTTTTTTCATTCAGCACTTTTTCATTCCCCCCCCCCCAGCTTTATTGAGGTATAATCAACTGTATATATGTAAGGTATATTTTGATATACCTACACACTGTGAAAGGGTAACCATAGACAAGCTAATTATCACATCTATTACCTCACATAGTTACCAATTTTTTTTTGGTGTGTGATTAAAATACTTAAGATCTACTCTCTTAGCAAATTTCAATACAATACAGTACAGTATTGTTAGCTGTTTTCACCATACTGTACATTAGGTCCCCAGAGGTTATTCATGTTATAACTGGAAGTTTGTTCCCTTTGACCAATATCTCGCCATTCCTTCCCCTACCCCTGCCCCTGATAGTCACCACTCTACTCTCTGTTTCTGCGAGTTTGGCCTTTTTAGAGTCCACATATAAGTGAGATCATGTACAGTATTTGTCTTTTTCTGTTTGACTTATTTCATTAGTATAATGCTCTTGGGTTTTATCCATGTTGTCACAGATGGCAGGATTTCCTTCTTTTATAAGAGTGAATAATATTCTTGCATGTGTGTGTATCACATTTTCTTTATCCATTCATCTGTTGATGGACACTTAGGTTGTTTCTGTATCTTGGTTATTGTAAATAATGCTGCAATGAACATGGAAGTGAAGATATCTCTTTGAGATACTGATTTCATTTCCTCTGGATATGTACCCAGAAGTGGGATGGCCAGACCATATGGTAGTTCTATTTTTAATTTTTTGAGGAACCTCCATACTATTTTCCATAAAGGCTGTACTAATTTACATTTCCACCAACAGTACACAGTGGTTCCCTTTTCTCCAGATCCTCATCAACACTTGTTATCTCTTGTCTTTTTGATAAGAGCTATCCTAACAGGTGTGAGTTAATATCCCATTGTGGTTTTCATTTGCATTTCCCTGATGATTAGTGATGTTGAGCAGCTTTTCATATACCCATTGGCCATTTGTACAGGTATACCTTAAAGGTATTGCAGGTTCAGTTGCAGACCACTGCAAAGTAAGTAAAGCGAGTCACGTGAATGTTTTGGTCTCCCAGTGCATATAAAAGTTATGTTTACACTATACTGTAGTCTATTAAGTGTACAATAGCATTATGTACACTTAAAAACAATGTACATACCTTAAAAATACTTATTGCTAAAAATGCTAACCATTATCTCAACCTTCAGTGAGCTGTAGTAGTAAAGTCAAAGATTGCTGATCACAGATCACTGTAACAAATACAATAATAATGAAAAAGTTTGAAGTACTTTGAGAATTACCAAAATGTGACATACAGACATGAAATGAGAAAATGCTGTTGGAAAAATGGTACCCATAGATTTGCTTGACATAGGGTTGCCACAGATATTCAATTTGTAAAAAATGCAGTATCTGTGAAGTGCAACAAAGCAAAGCACAGTAAAACAAAGTATGCCTGTATGTCTTCTTTGGAAAAAATGTCTATTCATATCCTTTGCCCATTTTTAGATGGGTTATTTGTTTTTGGTTTTGCTATTGAGTTGTATGATTTGCATATTAACCCCTTATCAGATATATGGTTTGGAAATATTTTCTATTCTGTAGGTTGCCTCTTCATTTTTTTGATTGTTTCCTTTGCTGTGCAGAAGCTTTTTAGTTTGATTGAGTTCCACTTGTTTATTTTTGCTTTTGTTTCCTGTGCTTTTGGTATATCTAAAAAGTCATTGCCAAGACCCATGTCAAGGAGCTTTTCCTCTGTTTTCTTCTTGGAGTTTTATGGTTTCAGGACTTACATTTAAGGCTTTAATCCATTTTGAGTTAATTTTTGTGTGTGGTGCCAGATGAGGTGAGGGTCCAATTTCATTCTTTTGCATGTGGATATTGAGTTTTTCCAGTAACGTTTATTGGAGACACTGTCTTTCCCCCCACTGTATATTCTTGGCTCTTTTGTCATAGATTAGTTGACCATATATGTGTGGGTTTATTTCTGGGCTTTCTGTTGTGTTCCATTGATCTGTGTGTCTGTGTTTTGTTGTTGTTGTTGTTTTTTGGCTGTGTTGCACAGCTTGTGGGATCTCGGTTCCCTGACCAGGGATTGAACCAGGGCTGTGGCAGTGAAAGCCCATAATTCTAACCACTAGGCCACCAGGAACTCCCCTGTGTATCTGTTTCTATGCCAATACCATACTGTTTGGATTACTATAGCTTTGGAGTATAGTTTGAAAACAGGAAATGTGATGTGCCTCCAGATTTGTTCTTCTCTCTCAAAATTGCTTTGGCTATTTGGAGGTCTTTTGTGGTTCCATACAAATTTGAGGATCGTTTGTTCTATTTCCATGAAAAATGCCATTGGAATTTTGATCGGAATTGTACCTGTAGATTGCTTTGGGTAGTATGGACATTTTAACAATATTAATTCTTCAAGTCCGTGAGCACGGAATATCTTTCCATTTATTTGTGTCTTCAGTTTCTTTCATCAGTGTCTTATAGTTTTCAGTATGCATGTCTCTCACCTCCTTGGTTAAATTTATTTATTTTAAAAATTTTATTTATTTTTGGCTGCGTTGGGTCTTCGTTGCTGCGCATGGGCTTTCTCTAGTTGTGGCGAGCGTGGGCTACTCTTTGTTGCTGTGCGCGGGCTTCTCATTGTGGTGGATTCTCTTGTTGCGGAGCATGGGCTTTAGGCACGTGGGCTTCAGTAGTTGCAGCATGCAGGCTCAGTAGTTGTGGCTCACGGGCTTAGTTGCTCTGTGGCATGTGGGATCTTCCCGGACCAGGGATCAAACCTGTGTCCCCTGCATTGCCAGGTGTATTCTTAACCATTGTACCACCAGGGAAGTCCTCCTTGGTTAAATTTATTGCGAAGTATTAGGCTGGCCAAAAAGTTCGTTCAGGGTTTTCCGTAACACCTTATGGAACGAACTTTTTGGCCAACCCATTATTTTATTCTTTTTCATGAAATTCTAAACAGAATTATTTTCTTAATTCTCTTTCTCATAGTTCATTATTGGTGTATAGAAATGCAACATATTTTTGTATACTAATTTTATATCCTGCAACTTTACTGAATTTATTAGTTCTAACACTTTCTGGTGGACTCTTTAGGGTATTCTCTATATAATAACATGTCATCTGCAAATAGTGACAGTTGTACTTCTTCCTTTCCAATTTAGATGACTTTTATTTCTTTTTCTTGCCTAATTTCTCTGGCTAGGACTTCCAATGCTATGTTGAATAAGTGGTAAGAGTGGGCATCCTTATCTTGTTCCTCATCTTAAAGGAAAAGCTTTCAGCTTTTCTTTCTTCTGGAGTCAATTTTTGGTAGTTTGTGTCTGTCTAGGAATTTGTGTATTTTATCTAAGTTAACTAATTTATTGGCATGCAGTTGTTCAATGTATTCCTGTGTAATTTTCTTTTTAAGGTTATCTTTTTTTTTTTTTTTGGCCACACCGTATGGCATGCAGGATCCTTGTTCCCTGACCAGGGTTTGAACCTGCGCCCCCTAGAGTGGAAGCACAGAGTCTTAACCACTGGACTGCCAGGGAAGTCTTTTTTTTTTTTTTCAAATAGGAACTATTTCCAACTCACAGAAAAGAATAGGGAGAATAAAGAATCAACTGCCAGTAAACAAGTGTTAATATTTTGCTAGATGGCTATAGAATTACTAAAGAAATAAAATATAGAAAAAATAAATAAAACATTCAATATTAACTGAAGCCTACTTTACATTCTCTGCAATCTAATTCCTTTTCTTTCCACAAGTATCTTGAATCTTGGTATTGACATGAGTCCTTACCACCCATATTTTTATATTTTATATAAAAAAGTGAACAGCATTGTTGATTTAAAATGTTACTTGAATTATGTAGGCTTCATTCTGCACTTTTCTTTCCCTCAGCATTTTATTTTGAGATTGATTTACATTGGCACATTAGATTTAGTTCATTTGTGTAAATTGCTATGTTTAAATATTCGCAAAATGAAAGGCATACAGGTCGTTTTCAGTGTTTGCTTTGTAAACTATGCTTTTGTGTTAATTCTTGCACGTGATTGCCTGTGGGCATGTTTCTCAAGGATGAGTATCAAAAAAGTTGAGTTGCAGAGTTTGTATCTCCAACTTTACTAGATATTGTAAAATTGCTCTATGACTGCTGGGTTTTTGGGTGTGCTCAAGTGGCTCCAGGTACCCAGCCCAGGTAGGCAGTTTTGTGAGTCATTGTGTGTGGCCCCACCTGTGGGTTTCACTTAACATGCCCCAGTCTTGTAACCCAGGTTCTGGTTGGAGTTAACCTAGTACAAGCCGTACTGTGGATGCTGTTAGCCATCCATGTGAGTAGCTACTTTGTAAAATGTGTGAGATTGAGGAGACTTGAGCGACGCCCAGTTGGGGTGAACCTCATGATTGACATGAACTAAGTCTGCTATGATCAATTGGTTTTGTCATGTATCTGAACAAAGACGTTGGAGTGAATGTACCGAGTCTACAGAAATGATCTGGGTTCTGGGATGTCAGAAGCTTGGTCTCAAATCCACACTCTGCTTTCTTTGTAATTTCGGGCAAGACATTTCCGTTCTCTGTCCTTAGTTGCCACATCTATTAAATGGGGATAGGAAGAGTTCCTTGCTCGTAGACTTATTAAACGAGGGTTTTATTCATAAAGTGTTTGGCACAGGGCCTGGCATTTAGCAGCATTTACTACATTTGCTGCTGTTTCTATTAACCTGTCTCCACTTGCATTCCTGCGCCTTGGCGCTGTGTACCAGGGACGTGGGGAGAAGGGTGAGTACGCACTTTGGTTACCACCCACAGGGCCATGTCAGCAGCTTCCTCCTGGAATGATCTGTCACACGGTCATATCCACGAGGGGCAGTCAGACAGTTGATTAGTGGCCTCGTTTTTTGTCTAAGTATACATTGTGGGTTTAGTTTTAATAACTTGTCATAAAAATTAGCAGAAGAGATAGCCAGGATGTCCAAATAGGGTTTCTTTCTGAAAGTTAATATCCATCAGAAAGGGAAGCTAAGCTATTTGAGGGGCAAAGGAATGGTCATTGGGTGACTTGGGAAATCTTCAAGAGGGTTATGTGGCACATAAAATTGTTGGTGACATGTAGTTTACATCTGTCCTGAAGCTGGTCTTTGCTAGGTATCATTCATTTCCAGCCATCACGAAGTGTGTGGGTGTGTCTGTGTTTACAAGTGCTTTTGTAGTCCTGTCGATTCTAGAGCAAGTGTGCTGCAGAGGATTACAAAGGTGCTAAATGATGACTGTGTCCACTATCTAAAAGGCTTTCGAAGGCCTGTATTACCCAAAGAAAACAGAATCATCTCCAGAAGAGTCTTAAGCCCTTTGAGGTCTGGGATCCTTAAATGCTCCGCTGTCAACCCTTCCAGACTTTGTTTCCCAGCACTTCTTGGCCAGATTCTGTCCTTCAGCCCAACTCCGGCATCTAGCCCTCAGCCTGGCACAGAGCAGGGCCTCAGCCAAAATCTCTTCTTTACTCTGACCTCACTCAAGTGGTTTTCTCTGTTTGGAATGTCCTTTACACGTCCTAACACATCTCTTCCAGCACCTTCCCTAAAGCTCCCAGTTCTGTCCCTTGCTCATTCCTGGGACTGCCTGGGGCACTTTCTGTTCCCTCGGACATGATTTTCTCTCCCTGAGGGAAGGATCTTGGCTGGTAACATGTGATGTTACAAATGTCTTAGTCCGTTGGAAGCATCATCTACTTACTGGTCTGTTGAGGCTGCTCCCTTGGTCCCTAAAGGTAGCGGATAATGCACATTTTGTTGTAGTTAGGTAACCAGTGATCTTTCTTTTCTCCCTCTCTGAGGGTGATACGATACCCACTTTCATAGTCAGATATTGATATGAAAGTTTTGGCTGTTAGTCAGGTTTACCCATTACCATTTTATGTCATCAAAACTCTATTTTAACCATGGGCTTCTGGGTTGAAAATCAAATGCCATCTTACTAAAATAAACTGAATTCTAAAGACCATTTCTTTTGGTCTATAAAAGCACCTCATATAAATAGTTGCTTCTGAAATGTGGCTGAACTGAAGGATTACCCGGGTCTTTTGGGAATCTTGTTGGTGGCTCATTTATTACTGTCGAAGCGTGAGCCAGTTTTCCCCAGGCATCTGTGTACACACCCACCCCCGGGGGACCACGGCCTTCGCCACGTCTCTCATTCGGGGTTTCCTTATGATTGTGGGAGAATGCACACGGTTTTGGTGTCAAATCTCGTCATGGTGAAGTTCAGCTGGTTACCTGTTTCTATTTTGTATCCCACGATCCTGGACCTGGGGAAGGGGATGTGTGCACTGGATGTGTGATTCACAAAACCTGCCTCAGCACGCCCGCTTGTTGTGTCTGGTGACTGCTGTAAGGCTTGCTCTGAAGGCAGTGTCTCCTCCCTGCCCGCCCCCCTCAGCTCTCCTGACCCATAGCATGTGGTCTTTCCTCTGCATAGCAAGAATCATAGTACATCAAAATGTTTTTATTTGAGACACAAAAATGCAAAATTGCTGAGATATCAAACATTTCCCGATCAGCTACAATACGGCCACTATGTACAAAAGATCTGATGATAAATGTGCACACATATAAAAATACAGTATGCATTACCTATGTACAGTACATGTGCAAAATGTATGGCATTCAAACATGATATGGAATTGATTTCAGGGGTGCAAACAGCAAATACAAAGGCATCATGGTTTTTCTTTTAAAAAACAACATAAAGGCAATACATGAATGGACCCCCGATTGCCATAATTTTTTGTTTATTAAACTAGTGCTTTGATAAGCAGGGCTCTGCAGATTGGTATCTTTCTCCTTTTTTCATAAAGTGAGATGCTAAGACATAATGTGACAATGAAAATAAGAAGAGAAACACCTATCACATCGCATTTCTATTGCAAGCAAGAGAAGAAAACTAATTTGTAGAAAGGAAAAACTCTATTACTGCTAAATTCGTATTATTCTTAACCCAACAAAACAAATCTATACTATTTTACATGAAAACAACAGAGAAATATCTACATCTTTGTGAAAATTATAACCTTAAATGGATAATACCTTTTTGGGACTGATTTTTGAGATCTCATTAGTCTCAAATTTTAAATAAAAAGTGCCTCCTTTTGGCAAATACTTGGCAATGCCTTTGGTTCCACTGAAGCAAGTTTGCATTACTATTAGTTATTCGAGGTGAAGTGCTTTTGGTAGCAACTAAACCCTTTCCTAAATGCTTCCTCCTCCTCCTCCTAAATCAGCAAGTTTCCTTACAGCATAATGTGGAGAGGTAATCGTTATGAGTCTCGGTGATTCTATGAACTTGGTTAAAGCTTTGTCTTAGTAGTTGGCACAAAGCTCTGTTGAACACGACAGCTATGTTGAGATCGCCAATGACATGTTTTATTTGATTCCAGACAGCACCTTGCAGATCCGAGATTGCCATCCTCTTGTCACAGAATCGTGACATTTTCCAATGATTCACAGAGCAACGTGTTTGCATGGAGGGGAAGAGCTCTTTTGTAAACATGTGCAGCTTTTTGAATTACAGGCCTCAAATCAGAGATTTCAGGTAGAAACCCTTTGCAATGATGCATTTCCTCAAATACTGCAAGAAAGGGTGAATGGGGACAAACACAGACCTGCTTATTGCCATGCAGTCACTTCACAAGTAAAAACGTAGCTCAGAAACATCACTGAATGAGCAAGTTATCAAAGGTTTGAACCAGGAAGAAGAATGACTACGTATTAATTGTTATTTTCCAGTTTTGACTGAAACCACTTAAAAGATGCGCTGAAATGCAGTTAGGATGCTCTCCAAATACACATTTCTGCACTTGTGAGCTGTGTTCCTTGATAACCCTGACCTTCCAGTTAGTGTTCTTTGAGAGTGTGGGCTAATTTTGTGGCCTCCAGGCAGGGGACACTTTGCCTGGTGTCCTGCTCCGGTGCCAGTGGTTGGGACTGATGTGCTGGTGACGGATGGCGACAGGCAGAGGGCTACTTGCGAACCTGCTGTGGAGCCCCGGGTGGCTCTGCTGCTGGACACTGACAGCTAGTCTCTTGGAAGTTCTTGGAACAGCCCCTGGCTGCCACCCTCCACCTGGCTCATGGCAGGAGCCACCAGACGGGCCCCAGAAACAGCGTGAGGGTGTGGCGCAAACCCGGCCAAAGGCTGTTTGCGGACAGTAAAGGGACGGTCCCGGCACTGCTGTGGCTGGTTTCAGCTTGGGAATTCCGAAAGGACTCTGGAGAAAGCTGTGTGGCCTGGAATGATCTGGGGTAGAGGAAGCCTGAGTCAGCTTTGGTGACAAAACACTCCTGATCCATCATCACTCGGGTCCCCCGGCTGCACAGCTTGTGACGGCACCCTCTACAGGCGGCAGCTTAGGGGGCAACACCGCACTGCCTCTGCCACGATTCTGAAACGGCACTGCCATGGGTCACACAACCGTGCAGTTTGTAAAAAGCAAATTTTAAGTAAGATCTATTTCGTGCCATAAAAATATTCATGTAAAACGAACACAAATAGTGTCTGAGCAAGAAGTTCCATGAATTCAGACTACATCTATGTACAAATATGTGGCAGATACTATACAGTAGATTGCACATTTCAGGAAGAACACTAGAACGTGAAGCACTCACACTGTCCTAAGAGGTTTCCTAGTACATGCTTTGCTGAAATGTACAAGATGACCACATATGCCTGAAGCTTCGGTGTAACTTTCTATTCATCCCACCCTTAATGACAAGACCTGATACCTTTATAGACTAGCAGGGTAAGCTTGATACTACTGGGTTTCAGGAATATTTAGGAAATAAGACTGGATATGAGAGAATGTTTCTAGGAGTTGGTTTTCTGCTTGGCAGTATGCTATTCTACAGGATGGTGTACAACAGCACCACTTCTAAACCACACACATGAACACTTGAAAATCCAACCAGCGCTTCTGCCCTCTGTTTAAAGGGCTGTGAAGCTCACCTCAAACCCAAAACCGTCCTCTCTGGTAAACACACGCCTTTCCCATTGCGCTTACCGTCACGCTCACTGAGTTAGGGCAGAGGGGCTGTGATCACAGAATGTCACCTTGGTCACGTCACACGCTGCGCACGGTCTGTGTCCTCACGCTAACCCGGGACATTAGCTGAGACCCTGGTGAGCAGCAGTGGTGTCACAGAGGCCCAGCTGGCTGCTCAAGCCAGGACGGGAGGGCCGGGTGGAATGCTGCGAGTGGTTGGCTGGTAGGGTCAGTACTAGAGGCCCCTGGCCTGCCTTTAAAGGAAATGCTGGTACGTGAAGGTGTGAACACACATGTGAAGTGGGCACTTCAGCAATTTGTAGTCGAGAGAGCAGGCTCATGAGATGGCATTCTTTGCAATGCAGGGTGTATTTTTGGAGAGCAACCTTCCTGTGGCATGTTTCAAATCTATTTTAAAAAAGCAATAAGGGGAGCTGAGGGCTAGAGAACAATCTATGTACACAACTCGGGATGATGGAAACAGAAAGTTACTCAACAAGAGCCAGCACCACTAGCTGTTCAGTTGCCTCCTGCTGACTCACTGATATTTGGTGCTAATTTAATAAGCCATTTAAATCTGAATGAAGATGATGCTTAGAGTCTAAGTGTGGACCATATAAGCCCCAGACAAAAACCCAGACTTCCCCTAAGAAAAGTACCTTCCCGGGTCAATAGCCCTGCCCCTGGCCACAGGCCCTCTGAAAGGAACTGACTCGAGATGCACGTCATGCCCAGGACGTTAACTGTCCCATTGGGCTTGGTCAGATGGCGGCGCTCTGGTTAACGGTTCCTGGCTCCTACATGTTGGATTACCAATTGCTAAACACTCGAAGTACCTACTGCAGACCACGCTGTGCGTGACTGCCTCTGCTTGAATCATCCAGAAGCACTTTCCAGTTGGGAGGGCTTTCAACTGAGGGCTCGAGGGCTGTGGGCAACTGAATACTGGGAAAATGGACTTTTCTTACATGTAGTAAAATTTACAAACTGAAATAAAAATATACAGTAAGATCAGTTCTTAGGCAAAACACAAACCCAGAAATGATTCACAGACTCTTTCCAAGTAGTGGGTCAGGTTCCCACAGTGACTTGCAAGAGGCAATTTTCACCACTTAACAACCCAGAGAAAAAACCTGACCACACGTAGGGTTTACACAGGTGAGGGGGAGAGCACAGTGATGTTATTTAATAAAAACCTCCGCACTTTGGGGTAGATTTCAGGTGGGGTTTTTTCAGGTATTTATATTTTATCATATACTTACTTAAATGACTAGCTTGATTGAAATAATCTTGGAAATCCTGTGATAGTTGGCATTGTAGAAAATTATGAAACTACTCAACAAATACAACTTTTTTCTATATAAAAAACTACTAATAAAACCTCCAGTTTTTCAATCTTCAGCTTGATGATATAGTGAGAGCTCAGGTATGACATCCAGTTACAAGCCTGTAAAACAGTAACCAGGGATAAGCGACAGAGAAGAGGACGGCCAGGGCTGGGTCCACTGGCCAACCTGGCGACACTGTCTCACCTGTAACCGTTGTAGGAATGTCCTAGGTTGATGACAGACTTCTCCCTTGCCTTCTCTTTGCAACTTACCAGCTCAGAAAAGTATTTTATGCTAAAGCCTTTTCTTGGTTCTTTGAGATGGGTCTGGTTACCTGAAAGTTAGTCAGCAATTCTTTAAATACGGAAATACATGTGGCTCAAGTACTCCAGAAATATTCGAGTTATTACAAGAAGTAGGACCACTGGGTACCTAATGCCTTACTCCAGTGTAGGCTGTACACATCACAATGTCAGAGCACACATACAGATGTCTAAGATACACATTAAAATCAACCTAATCAACCCAGAGGGCTGCGAGTAGAATTTTCAGTGTTATCAGTACACCTGACTTCTTACAGTGGATTGTTTATGACAGTATTTTGTAGACACTGTCTGGTTATGGTGGAAGATCTTCCATTTCAATTTAAATTTGGAGATCTAAAGTAAGATTCCCCAAAATCACAAAATAAACTATAACACACAAAAAAATTACGTTGGTTTCTGAATGGAACCAACAAGTCTTCAGCGGGAAGCTGTCACTGAACTGGCTGGTGCTGACCACTGCCCTTGACCCCCTGCTGCCTCTTGGGCTGGGCTCAGGCCATTTCTAGGAAATACCCTGTGCAGTGGTCTCTCACCTCCCTTCTTTTTGAGTGGAGCCATTTGCCTTTTATTTAGGGTCTCAAAGTGACCACAGAGGTTTAAAGGTAGCTGATGACCAGAGGCCCTGGTATCACCGCCCTGCACACATTACTCTGCTTCATGTTTTTATCTAAAGGTACCTTTCATTCTTTACTGAAGTCTGGAGAAATACATAAGTCTTCTTGGAGTAGTGTTTTTTCAGAAGGCTCTGTGCTATATTAAATCGTAGACATTCACTGCTGGATGCAATGAAATGTTTTCAAACTTGGTTTCCAGCCTCTGACCATCCCTCCATTCTTTCTGTGACAACATATTATAATTGCAATGATGCAACTATGGATCTGTCTCTAAAAACTGACCTTCTCCAATCATCTTCATCTTCTTGACCCTCATGGAATCTGGGATGAGAAATCTGTGCCGTTAGTCCCATGGCAGTGGCAGGTCCTGTGGGTCTAGGAAGTCGGCAGAGAACATGCTCGGAGCAGTGGCGCTGAGAGGAGTGAGTCCCGAGGACGTTCCGGGCATGGTAATGTCTAACCACTCCATGTTGTCCAGGTTCGAGTCAGAAAGGTCAAGGGACAGGCAGGGAGTACTCGCTGCAAACTGGGCCTCGGAAGTTTCCATGGGTGAGTGTGAGTGGTCCAGCACGCCTGAGTGACTCAGCAGGTCGTTCTGGAGATCCTCTATCAGGGAGAAGGGCTCCCTGTCCTCGCTGCTGCTTTGCAGTGGAGCAATTTCACTGGCTGAAGGCAAAGTTCCATCCAAGAAAGCTTCTAGTTGGTTCTCTAAGCTGGCGGATAAACTGCTCATAGGTTCTAAGGATATGGGTGGTGCCATTTGGACTTGGGGTGGTGGCCGGGACACCACTGTGCTGACTGGCATGGTGGTGATGCTGGCTGTCACTGGTCTCATTTTGGAAATAGGAGAAGGTTCTTCTTTTATAGGGAGGGAAATCTCTGCAAAATAATTGAAGTAATTAATAATGATTTAGTACTATTTAAACGTTTTTTATTAATTACCAGGGCAATTATTTTGTATTTTTGTGATGACTTATACACAGTCCACCTTAAGAGTTAGGAAGAGGATGCTGTTGGTCAGGTACAGTCCTGGGTAACCTTTAGGATGATGGATATTTTAGTTAAATAGATAAAACATTTAAGCTGATAACATTCTGATATGCTTTCAATTCTTTTTAGTAAGAGTAAGCATTAAAAGCAGTCTCTACCGCCAGGTGGGAATCGATGGTTTTAGATTATTTGATCCTTGGGTTCTTATTCTCAGTCATTCCAGGCTGAAGACAGGTTCCTGTCTTACCCTCTACCTTGAATCTGCTGTTACAGTGGCACACCACCCTTACAGTGAATGTCAAAGTGGATACCCTGAGTTTGTGCAGGCATGAAGTACATCCTTAATATTATGAAAGCTCTAATTATATTCTTTTTTTATCATTATAATTGAACTGTGTGCTGAATTTAGCCATTTACATTCTATATAAAGTCCTTAAAAGATACCATGTTCTCTTATGTCATTTCTGAGTTAAAGCTAACACATCTTTTCCAAGATGAGGTGGATTACCTTATTTTTCTTTTCTTTGTCTCATTTTCTGAGTTCATATAAAATCTTGAGGATTTGGTAAATGTCTTAATAAGCATTAATTACGTGTTATTCCTTGCCAGATCAAGTAGCAAATTAATGGACCATCTGCTATAGATACCAGTGTTCACTGAGCTACATATATTTGAATAAAGTATCTTTTTCACTTTCTTATGAGTATCTGACTGGTTTCATTTATATGCAGATACACTAGGAAACATGTATTTAATAATCGCTCTCACAATTCAGTGACTAGGATACATAAATAGGTGAGAGAAAGAACCTGCAATCTGATTGCTGTACGTGAACTGCAGGCTGTGCACTGCCTGTGTTTTAGGACAGTTACGCTGCTCTTCGTTTTCTGTTGTCATCTCTAGAATTGTTTTGAGAATTGTTTTGAAAGCTGAAAGTGCAGTCTAAATAATTAGTTTTACAATCAACTATTTAAATTTCTGTTCTCATTATTACTGGTATTAGTATACAATAAGATAAAATAATATACTCATTGGATACTTTGCCATAAAAAATCATCCCTTTTAGAAAATAACTCAATTGTTATTTTGTTACTATGACTTTGTCATATTTTAATTTCCAAGTTTAGGCTGTAAACATTATTCTTTTTAATCATTTCAAAAAGTATTTTCACCAGATTTGGCAAAAAGCATTTTATTATTTTTTTAACCTTAAATTCAGGCCATGGTATATCTATTTCTTTAATTTCCATAGTTTAGATATACATCATGAGTTTAAATTATTTGCAAGGCCAACATAGTTCTTAGCGAGAAAATGCTCTTTGCACATGTAGATCTATAGTCAAATATGAAGAATTTTCTATGTTTGTCAAACATTACGACAAAATCATTAACCTCAAATCAAATAGAACCTGCTATGAATGGAGAAATTTTGATCACTTTAAAAACCTGAATAAAACTCTTTCACCAAGGTAATTTGAGAATACTTTAAAAATATTCCAAAATAGCATTTGAAGTTTTGAAATACTGATTTTACACTTATTTTTGAAGATATGTAAGCTGAGGCAGAGAGATCCTTGATTTTTCTTTTGTGGTTAATGTCCCTTATCCCTTTTTAAGATGACAAATTGTATAAATCTAAGATTTTCAATCATATGTAGAAAGTGCTTGCCTTTGAATTTTAATAAAGTTACTAGAGCCCAAGCTAGGTAACTAGGTTTTATGAAATTAATGCACAATGAATTTTTATCCCATCACAACAACATTTACGTGGAGCAAGTTTTGAAGTTTTTCAATGTGGACTTTAAATCTGGTTCTCCTGTGCTATCTGGCTCTCCTGTGCTATTTTGAGGTAGTCTATCTTTTTCAACAGGCATACATCTATTTCTAAATCTATTAAATTATTGTGTTATAGTGAAACAATGGCTTTTCCTTCATTTTAATCGCCTGAACTTAACAGATTTAAAAGAGTAAACTGAGGTAGAATTAGAAGAATATGTTTCTCACTACTCAGATACGCTGTGAGCTCTAGAGGAAAACTTTCATGAACTTGTGATAAGACCCCTACGGGGTCTGATATGACTTTGACCCACCTCCGCTTTTAATGAGGATGTCAAAGAGGTCGTCCATCTGCTGACTGTGTGCATTGGAAATCTACAACAAAGGAGAACATACGTTAGCTTTCTTTCGTACAAACCTGGAAGCATTAGACAGCTGGGAGCACTACGGACCTTATGAGAACATCTAGCCTAATCTCTCATTTGATAATTTTGAAAACACTGAGGTCACCTGAGACATTACGCCATTTTCCCAATGTGTCACAGCCGGTAAGTTGACAGAGTGAGAATGGGGTGAAAAAATTGTAAAAATCTAAGATTTTTTTTTTACCCAGCTCAGCCGACTTATACACTTATTTTCTATCACTGGTTGCATTTTGAGAGGCCTCTGACACTTTCTTTTAAAAATGTCTTTATTCATTTGCATTTATGTAAAAATACAAGGTATGTATAAAGGTGCTCATACTATATTTTTTCAGCTTTATTGAGAGTTGCGTGACACACAAAAAACTACACTTACATAAAGTATACAATTTGATAAGTTTTGACATATGTATACATCGACAAAACTATCAACACAATCAAGATAATGAACATATCCGTTTCCCCTAAAGTTTCCTCATGCTCTTTTGCAATGCTCCTTTCATCCCCAGGCAACCCAGTGATCTGCTTTCCTTGATTACAGATGAATTTACGTTTTCCAGAGTTTTATATAAATGGAGTCATACGGTATGTACTTTCTTTAGCAGGGGGAGGGTAGAGGAGGCTTCTTGCATTCAACGTAATAAATTTGAGATTTAACCATGTTGTAGAGTACAGCTGAAGAATAGTTCATTCCTTTTTATTGCTGAGAAGTATTCCATTGTATGGAAACACCAGTTTGTTTGGATTGTTGGCATTTTTTGGCTATTACAAATAAAGTTGCTGTGAACATTTGTGTACAAGTCTTTGTATAGACACACGCTTTCTTTTCTCTTGGGTAAATATTCAGGAGTGGGATGCCAGAATCATAGGGCAGGCGCATGTTCATCTTTCTAAGAGATGGCTGTTTTCCAAAGTGATCACACTGTTTTATATTTCCACAGCAATGGGTATTTCCAGTTGTTCTCCGCTCCCGTCAACACTTGGTACGGTCAGTCATTTTAATTTTAGACATCTAACAGGTGAGTAGTGGTATTGCATTGTGGTTTTAATGTGCATTTCCCTAACGACTAATGATGTTGAGCATCTTTTCATGTGCTTACTTGTCATCTGTGTATCTTCTTTGGTAAAATGTCTGTTCTAATCTTCTGCTTACTCCAGAAATTCTCATGCATACTGTTTGCATGGTATATCTTTTTCCAATCACTTACTTTCAACCTGTGTCTTTGTATTTAAAGTATGCCTCTTGTAGATGCATATATTAGTTATCTATTGCTGTATTACAAATTAGTCCAGAAAAACTTAGTGGCTTAAAACACTAAACAGATTTTCTCTCACAGTTTCTGAGGGTCAGGAATTTAGGAATGGTTTAGATGGGTAGTTCTGGCGTGGGGTCTTAAAGGATGTGGTAGTCAAGATGCTGGCTGGGCTATAGCCATCTCAAGACTGGAGAATGTCCTTGTAAAGGTGACTCACTTCATGACTGACAAGGTGGTGGTGGTTGATGGGAGGCCTCAGTTCCTCTTCACACGGGCCTCTGCAGAGAGAGCGCTGCTGGACGGTCCACACAGCATGGTCCCCACAGCCAGCAGTCCAAGAGAGCGCAAGCGGGGTGGCTTTTATGACCTAGTTTCAGAAGCCACACACCATCTCTTCTGCCAATTCTATATGTTAGAAGCAAGTCACTAAGTTCAGCCCAGGGAGGAATGTCAAAGAATTTGCAGATGTATCTTAAAAGCACCTCACAGCATACAGTTGGGTCTATTTGTTTATCCATTCTGATAATTTCTGCATTTTAATTGTATTGTTTACTTCACTAGTATGTCTTGTATAATCACTGATATGGTTACGTTTGGATTTACCACTTTATTATTTGCTTCTATTTGTCCTGTGTTTTGTTCCTCCTTTCTTGGCCTTTAAAAAGATTGATTTTTTTGGGGGGAATTCTAACTTAATTTTTCTATTTTTAAAAAGTGATACTTATTTAGTTATTACTGTAGGTATACAATATACACCCTAAATTTTTCATAGGCTACTTAATGTACCATTCCATATAAAATATAAAACCCTGGTAAACATAAAGATCCATTTATTTCCTCCATCCTTTTATTAGTTATTTTAAGTATTATAGCTATAAATTTTATAAGCCCCTCAAGACAGTGGCATTTCTTATAATGCAGGTTTGCTAGTAATGAATTCTTAATTTTTCCTTACCTGAAATTCTCTCTAGTTCACTTTCATTTTTAAAGGATATTTTTACTTGATATAGATTTGTGGGTTGACAGTGGCCCCGGCCCCCCACAAGAACTTTAAAGATGTTGTTCCATTCTTTTCATGCTTCCATAGTTTCTGATGGGAAGTCAGCCACAAATCAAATACAGTTGACCCTTGAACAACATGAGGGTTAGGGACACTGCCCACCACCCTCGAGCAGTTGAAAATCCATGTATAACTTAATTTTTTTAATTTATTTTTTTAAATTTATTTTTGGCTGCGTTGGGTCTTCGTTGCTGCGCGTGGGCTTTCTCTAGTTGCGGCGAGTGGGGGCTACTCTTCGATGCGGTGCGCGGGCTTCTCACTGCGGTGGCTTCTCTTGTTGCGGAGCATGGGTTCTAGGTGCGCGGGCTTCAGTAGTTGCGGTACACGGGCTTCAGTAGTCGCAGCACGCAGGCTCTAGAGCGCAGGCTCAGTAGTTGTGGTGCACAGGCTTAGTTGCTCCGTGGCATGTGGGATCTTCCCGGACCAGGGCTCAAACCCGTGTCCCCTGCATTGGCAGGAGGATTCTTAACCACTGTGCCACCAGGGAAGCCCCATGTGTAACTTTATAGTTGGCCCTCCATATCCATGGTTCCAGCCAACCATGGATTGTATAGTACTGTACTATGTATTTATTGAAACAAATCAGTGTATAATGGACCTGTGCAGTTTAAACCTGTGTTGTTCAAGGGTCAAAGGTGGTTGTTAAAGGGTCAGTGGTAGTTGTTACCCTGTGTGTATTGTACTGCTTTGCTCTTGATGCTTTCAAGATTTGGTCTTTAAATTTGGCTTCCAGCAATTTGACTGGGATATGATGAGGCCTTCTGTTTATCCCATTTGGTGTTCATTGAGCATCTCAAAGCTGTAAACTTGTCTTTCATCATATTTGTAAAAAATTTGACCAGTATTTCTTAAAATATTTTACCTGCCTCATTCCTTTCTCTCCTCTCCTGGGACTCCTATCATACCCATATTAGACTGTTTGATGTTAAATAACAGGTCTCTGAGGCTCTGTTCACCTTTTTTAACACATTATTGACTGGAGATGTATTAATACGTCTTTTGTTACCTGAACATTATTGACTAGAGATGTATGAATACATTTTTAGAGAGTGATACAATTAATATCACTGTGTGAAGTTGTTAGAGCTTAAAATTGATCAAGGGTTCATTATACAACTTATGATTGTCCTTATCATTCACATTTCCTGTTAGGTTTTTGTTCCAACCTTGTGTCTATTATAAACGTAAATTTTCAAAAATGATGCATCACGAAATTTTGAGTGAAGAATTTTTCAGTGAATTTTATGCAGATACTTTCTCTGATTGTCTGAGCGACATATATACTAGTGTCTCAGAAGTTCTGATAGTATTTCAGAATATAGTTCTGATTCAGATGATGTGACTATTAGACCAAAAAAAAGACAAAAAACCTTAGTGATTGATACTGATATGGAAAGTGAAAATGAAACTCACGGTGCTGGAGAATGCTCCTTTGCTTCTACAGAAGAGTGGATTGAAGACAACATTTCATGAAAATTAGAAGACTTTACAGGTGTGTCAGGTGTAAATACTGAATGTAATAACCCCCAAAGTGTTAGTGAAATAACAGAATTAATTTTTGGCTGGCCAAAATAAAAATTGCCAGCCACAGGCATTAATTTCTGCAAAAATCCCATGGTCAATAATGAGTTAAAATCTTTTTTTTTTTCCTCTGTTATTCAGATTGGATAAATTCTATTGATTTTTCTTCAAGTTCGCTTTTTTACCTCTGCCATCTCCATTCTGCTAAGATCATCTATAATTTTTTTCATTTCAGACACTGTAATTTTCAGTTTTAGAATTTCCATTCATTAAAAAAAAGCATTTCTATATCTGCTTTCATTCTTTATCTTTTCCTTCATTACAGGTATATTTTCTTTTACATTATTGAGGATAGTTATAATAGTTGTTTTAAAATCTTTATGTGCGAATTCTAACATTCAAATCAGCTGGGGGTTGGTCTTAGCTGATTGCCTTTTTCCCTTGAGAAAGGGTCACATTTTCCTGATTCTTTGTATATTGCCGAGTTATGAATGGCTGCCATGGATATCAAATTGTGGAGACTGTATTCTGTCATTTTTCTCAGATGAATGGTTTCTTTTGTTTTAGTAGGCGGTTAACTTGGGTTGGACTTGAACCTCAAAATGTTTCTTGGGCAGAAGTTCCAATCTCAGGTCAGATCTTTTGTCTTTAGCTGATCTCCTATGACTCTACTCTATACCTATGTGGCTTAGGGGTCAGCCAGAGATGTGGGCAGACAGAATCTGGGCATCTCCTCTCTCAGTTGAGAGCAACCCAGAAGGGAAAGAACCAGTCCTCTGGTTTCCCAAGGCATAAAGGCTGCAGTTTTTCTACCAGTAACCTCACCACTTAGCTTGACCCCAGAGTAAAAGCAGCAAAAAGAGGGAACTCATGCCATCTAACTCCCTTCCTCTCAGTGCAGACCCCTCATCAGAATATGACTCTTTCTAGTCACTCTTTTTGCCTGTGAAGCCATCTGGTCCTGGGCTTTTGTTTGTTGGAAGATCTTTTTTTTTAATTAATTTAATTTATTTATTTATGGCTGTGTTGGGTCTTCGTTTCTGTGCGAGGGCTTTCTCTAGTTGCGGCAAGTGGGGGCCACTCTTCATCGCGGTGCGCGGGCCTCTCACTATCGTGGCCTCTCTTGTTGCGGAGCACAGGCTCCAGATGCGCAAGCTCAGTAATTGTGGCTCACGGGCCCAGCTGCTCCGCGGCATGTGGGACCTTCCCAGACCAGGGCTCGAACCCGTGTCCCCTGGGTTGGCAGGCAGATTCTCAACCACTGCACCACCAGGGAAGCCCTTTAGTCACTCTTCAGTGACTTCATAGAATTGCTTTTTGTGTTATGACCAGGCTTTATAGCTGTTATCTGTGGGAAGACTGAACTGGTAGGGCCTTACTTATTAGCCAATAGTGGAATTGGAAGTCCGAGTAAATGTATTTTAAAAACCTCAGAATCCCTGGACTTTGATGCTCAGCTAGCTCCGCATCTGAACAGAACTTGACTCCCCCAGTCTATATGCATGAACCAGAGACAGACAAAGGGCCCAGATTCCAATCAATCAGCTCTCTTAAGTTTAAGGTGAGAGGATGATTCTTTGTTGTCGTCACACTGGTGAAGTAAATGGTACAGAGTAACCTATATGTGAGAGCCAGATTTGGAAGGATTTTCTTGAAGATATGTTCCTTCTGGATGGACCAAGGAGAGCACAGCCTAGGCCAGCACCATTTGCTTCAATTCTTTTTGCAAATATCTAAACCTAGTTCTGAAATGTGGCTTTTCCTCACATATAGGGGCCCCGGCTGAGTCTGGAACTGAAGGAACATTTTACAATCAATCAGTCACCTTCCTTCGGCAGTAAGTGGACGCGAAGAAGCAAGTGGAAACTGTCTGCTTCCTCGAGGAGGCTGTCTGCTCGGGCTCCCTGCGTGCCTTGTGTGAGTGTGCCACGCTGGGCGCTCCGGCCGCTATGGAGCAGTGTCTGCAGCTGAGCGCTGGGGCGACCACGTGGTCAAGGTGGCCACGGCACGGCTGCCGCTTGCGCAGGAAGTGCTGAGTCCTTGGCCCCGCACCGCCCCCTGCACGAGGAGGCCCCAGGGAGTTGCATGGGGACTGTGGGAGCGAGGGAAGCAGCACGACTCTGCCGGTGAGCCTGCTGTGGCTGTGCGAGCAGGTCTGCCTCCGATCAGCACACCTCTCCCTCCACTGTCTGTCAGTCAGCACCCATGCGGTGGCGTCACGTTCACCCCCTGCATCCTCTTGTGAGGCCGGGGTTCTTTCTTGAAAGTGAGTTGAGTTTTAAGCTTTAAATAGGCAGCGAGCCCAGGAGGAGCATTCAGGGTAAGGTCTGACGAGGCTGTCGTTTCTCGGCACCCACCAGAGGCCAGATGCTTTCACAAGCAGCAGCTCTACCTCTTTCCATCTCTGGAATAAGTGCGGCTCCTCCTATTTCATCAAAGCAACAAGGCAGGCTCAGAGGAGAGGGACGCACGGTTACCAGGCGGGAATCAGTACATGGCGGGGCCGGGAGGGCCTCAGTCTGTCCCTTCCGAAGTGCATTTGCTCAAAACATGAGCAGAGTTGCTTGCGCGAGCCTGCCTGCTGGAGCAGAGGGTGCTGGGCAGTCTGGAAGGCCATCCGGGCAGGAGAGGGTCAGTTTGATGCTGGCCTGACAAATGGTGGCTTTAGAAAAGGGACCTGTATAAAATACGTGCCCTGGTCACACATACACACATCTATCCCTAACACAACCTGCCTCTGGCCCCCAGGAGAAGTTAAAGACAAACCAACACTGAAATTCTGAGTAAATAGGAACTGCAGGTTATACGGCTGCTGAAAACTGCTGGGAGTCTCCAAAGTGAATGATATTTTGATTTTAAATAGCATTTACAAGGCAAGCAAGGCTCCTAGTCATGAAACGTGTCTCTCTCTTGAGGCAAGTCCATCTTAGACCAGGGCCTCAAGCTGAAGAGGACCCACCACATCAGGGCTGCGGCCTCCTTACCTCTGGAAGGGAAGACTGGGCACTGCGTGTCTGCTCGACGGCTTCCCCATAGCGGGGGCCTCCTTACCTCTGGAAGGGAAGACTGGGCACTGCGTGTCTGCTCGACGGCTTCCCCATAGCGGGGGCCTCCTTACCTCTGGAAGGGAAGACTGGGCACTGCGTGTCTGCTCGACGGCTTCCCCATAGCGGGGGCCTCCTTACCTCTGGAAGGGAAGACTGGGCACTGCGTGTCTGCTCGACGGCTTCCTCATAGCGGGGGCCTCCTTACCTCTGGAAGGGAAGACTGGGCACTGCGTGTCTGCTTGATGGCTTCCTCATAGCGGGGAGGGTCTTTCGTCTTGGGGACCGGGCTCCCAAACAGAGAGTGCTGGACCGCAAACTGCTGGGGCGGAGGGGGCGAGCCGGGCTGCGGCAGACAGAGGAGGAGAGTCAGCCCGGCGGCAGGCTGGCCTCCCAGGGATCCTGGGCGGTGAGGCTGAGGTGCCGGCGGGCCGGGCCACCCTCACTGTGCTGATGGCTAAGCTGCCCCGGAACAAGTACCATCCCGGGACTTTCGGCTGTTTCCTCCCGTTAATGCTGACACTCGGCCGTCCAGGACCGAAGCCTGGGGCTCTGGGATGAACCTGCACCCTGTATGTGCTGGCACAGCTGCCCCGTGGGCTGGTTACCTTGTTGGGAGGGTTGGGGCCGTTCTGCAGGGACGGAAGTGGCGTGCTTCTGGGTTGAAGGATGCTGTTGTTTGTCTTGTTGATAAAGGGCTGCTGCACCGCTGGAGCGGGTGGTCTCTGATACGGAACAACTGTATTGGATACTGAATTTGTGAAAACCTGTAATGAATAAATATTTGCCCATCAATTTGTTCTTCTGCTCTTCCTAATAAAGAAAACCACATTTTAGAACAGGGGTTCGGAACTTCCCCAGTGGTGCAGTGGTTAAGAATCTGCCTGCCAATACAGGGGACACAGGTTCGAGCCCTGGTCCGGGAAGATCCTACATGCCGCGGAGCAACTAAGCCCGTGAGCCACAACTACTGAAGCCTGCACTCTAGAGCCCAACTACTGAGCCCAAGTGCAGCCAAAAAAAAAAAAAAAAGAACAGGGGTTGGCGAATCTTTTCTGTGAAAGCCACGGAGAGTATAGTTTAGGGGTTGGGCGCTGTGCAGCACGTGCTGTAACTGCTTGCCCCTGCCCTGCGGCCCCGACACAGCCTGGATGAGAGTGAGCGTGGGTGGCTCAGGACAGCTCCACCTACAGACACGGGCAGGGCTGGGTGTGGCCCACAGGCCGCGATTCCCCAGCGTCAGCGGTCTCTGTCTTGGACAGCAGCGGGGGCAGTGCGCTGTGGGAAAGCTCAGTATGATTCTTTCTCCTCATCTGCTCTCATGGCTCTTTAGCTCATAGCTGCCAAGCCCACCTCTCTCTTCCAGCCTTGCTCCCAAGTGCCAAAGCCACACTTGTAACATTTACAAACATACATTTGGGACATCTCAAATTTAATATGTTCCAAATTAAACTTTCCCCTTTCTTCCCACTGCCCCCAGCCTCTGGGCAAAAATTCTTGGTTTTGCCTTCATTTATTTTTGAAACTTAGGTAAAGGGAGCCCTCAGTGCTCACACATCTCAGACACACCTCCTGGGTCGGGACCTGTGGTCTGCTGTCCTGATCCGGGTCCTCACTATCCGTCACTGGAAAACTGCCACTGCTGTCTACCTGCGCCTACCTGCCTGTCAACCCTCTGCCATGATGACAGTCTACACACACACACACACACACACACACACACACACACACACCCCTGCAATCGAGGCCCTCCTACACTCACTCACTGGCTACACACACACACACACACACACACACACACACACACACACACACACACACACACACACACACCCCTGCAATCGAGGCCCTCCTACACTCACTCACTGGCTCTTCTTTTTTTGGGGTAAAATCCTCATCTTTGGCTGGCATGTTAGCCTTCTCACTACCTGGCCCCTTTTCCATCCTAACTGAAAGGCCACATGTGCTGTGGCCACACTCAATTTTCCACTGTTCTGAAAATTTCTCCAAATCCTTGCAAGGCCTCATTTAAAATCCGCCCCCTTCTGAGAAGCTGTTTTCTGCTTTGTCAGGCAGAGGTGAGAACTTCTTCCTGTGGAATTACGAAGTGTGTTGTTTAGCTCCCATCAAAAGCCAAAGGTTTTAGGGTCTGTTGCAAATGTATGGCCATAATGTTGATTTTGCAACTGTATTTCACAGAACTGGTTTGCTCGTAAAAATTTTAATATACTTTATACTACTAGTATTCTGAAAGAGAAAAACTTAACCTATATATTTTTATTATAAATGTGTATAAGTATTCCTTAAGCATGAAAATATGTGTGTGTGTATGTGTATGTGTGTGTGTGTGTGTGTGTGTGTGTGTATCCCTCCAAACAGTACAACTTCTCTGGGTGATGAGTTCTATAACTATATTCTTCTTATTTATCCATCTATATATTGTTTTTCTCTCTCCTCCCTCAAAGAAAACTGTCTTACCATTTGAATATTCACTAAGTTTCTTACTGAACTGTTATTTTGGGGCCACCTCTAACTCCGTGCTCACTGTGCTCCTCAGAGGAGATTCCAAGACAGCATGTGTGTTAACATGACTGTCGCTGTCCCAAGAGGTCATTTCCGTCTGTTCCTCAAGTTGTCTTAGCCCAGAGAGTTCACACCAGCCTGGGGCATATCTACAGGTACACCTAGTTATCGAGGTTCTTTTACACTGAATATTAAAACTCTGGGATTAATCATTCTCAAGGTTTAAAATAGTAAGACCTACTTTTGAGGCCTTAAGATTTTTCTGGTGAGGAGATGGGCACATAGCTCCACCTACTGGATAAGAGGGAGTCTGGGTGACTTTTGGGGCTCTTCAGCAGAACTCTTAGTAGAAGTCCTGTAGAGGACACTGAGCCCTAGATCAGCACCATCATTTTAAAGATGGGGAAAATGACACTCAGACGGTACATGAATCCTGCATAAGGCACAACACAGAGGAAGTGGTGAGCCAGAATGACAGCCAGACCTAGGCCGCCTAGCTCTTAATCCCTGAGAAGGCAAACTCTTAAAAATATATAAAGATCTCACTCAAGATAAACATTTTAACAAGTGTCTTTTTCACCTTCAAATACCTTTTCCCAGGGCACTTTTTATTTCCCCCACAAAATGATTACTTTGAAAAGAAATTTTAAAACCTAGAAAATTCTATATATGAGGATTGAAAAAATAGTTTTGAAACTTTTCTTGGAAAAGGGGCTTAACGGTTAAGATGAGCCATCTTTTAGTAATAAAGAACTCTTTCTGCAGCCCAATGGCATCTGACCCAAAGCTCGCCCGGTGGGAGACGGATCACAGAAAAGAACAAACAGGAGCTCCCCACGGAGGAGGCTCCTATAAAGACGCTTGTTGAATGTTCAGCGGACGACAGTATAAAAATCAGCAACAGTTTGTCACTTATTAGCGTTCACCAACCTTTGTGACTTGCTGAGGTTGACTGAGCACACGTGGCGTGAAAGTGTCTTGTTTCTGCGGTGCAGGCTGGGCCCGGCCTGAGGACAAGGCGGCACTTGCTATCTGAGGCTGAGTCTGGATGCCTGTTTGTGGTGGAGTCTAGGAGGAAAAAAAAAAAAAATTCAAATGAATTGTCAAAATCAAGGGTAGAATGAAGAGTTTAGATGTGGAATAAACTGGTCACTTGGGGATCACATCTGAAAAAAAAATAAGATAAAATGTTTATAGATACATACTTCAATTCACTGGCACATAAATTTGAACCTTCGTTTGAAACCAGAGAATTAAACGCCAGACCAGTTATTTCCATGCTCTTACTGTTTCGTAAGTGGCTAAGATTTTCATTTGAAAATTTGGGGAAAATAGAAGACTGAAGTCAAAAGAACCTACAGCAGCTCTACACATAATAAATAGGTCAGGTGTTATAATAATAATTTTAATAGCAGTAAGGAAATTTGTGAGGCCTGACTGTGCAAATTCCTGCTTTTAAGCTGCAGTATGTGCTCCTTATGGGAGAGCCAGCCACGGGATGGGCGCTCACAGGCCCAGAATAAAACGCAATTCCTGTCCCTCGAACATCAACTCTAATGGGAGAGCTGGACAGGAAAACAAATGTTTAGGAAAGCTGTATCACAGAGCAGACTTTCAGTTTCAGACACTCTAAAGATGAAACAGGGGAGTTAGGACTTCAGAACATGCCAAGGGCCCTTGGGTCATGCCTCCTAACCCCGGGGGTATAGGACTGCTCCCCTCTGGGTGGTCAAGGTACAGGAGCAGGACTCCAAATGGTTTCTGTGTACTGTGGCCCACATTTTGTTTAAAAAAACCTTCCAAAATCGAGTTGCACAGAAACGGCTGCAGGCAATGTTGGCATACAAGTAAACTTCATGCTCACCAGTGTTTCATCGTTTCTCAATACCAGCCTCACTCCTGAATCTGTGGTCGCATTCTCCTTAGTTTAGGCATCTTCACCTCAGTGGTGGCTTTTAAGAACTACATTTAGGAGGCAGACCACAGGAGTGGGCGTGAGAGCAAGAGCTCTGCAGTCAGAGGCCTCGGCTTGAATGCCACCTCTGAAGGCCTCGGTTTCCTTTCTAGAAGGGGGCTTTCTCACTTGGGTCTTCTGGGAGAAGGGAGGATTAAATGAAGCATGCCATCTAAAGTATCTGATGCTGTGCCTAGAACACAAAAAGCACTCAGGACAGTGGCTGTCATCATTATGAGAATGCCATTGGTATTTTAAAATGTCTACACATAATAATACTGTGCTAAGGCTGAAAGGCAGCAGAAAGGGAAAAGCACCCCTTGTTTGTTTTTACTATATAAAAACAGTGCTAGCTGTTCGCGTTTGCGAATAACCCCCCAACACGTGCACACGTTTCCTGCAACCGTGAAGCCAGACTTGGCTGCACTCATGAAGCAGCTCAGGTCTGAAATCTCCATAAGCAATTTCTGGCCCATGCAAACTGTAAGGCAAAGGAGTTAGAAGACACACTTCACACCTGGAGTCTGAGGTTGCCTACTGGGAGCTGCACTGAGGTGACTCCGGAGCCCTGGATGGACACGGGGAGCAGCAGCTGCGTGGTCAGTAAAGCCTGTGGCTGGGCCACCCCGGCAGGTGGCTGGCCCTGGGAACTCACGTAAAACTGCGGGACGAGGCTGGGCGGCTCGGCCGGGGCCACGGGGACCTCTTGCTTGATCACTATGGCCTTTTTGGCAACGAGGGTCTGGCTGGCCACGAGGCTGGGGCCGTCGGGGACCAGGGCCTCGTCCTTGGCGGCGGGAGCGGTGCCGCCCCGAGCCTGGTCTGACTTGGCGACCGGAGGGGCCGGGGTGCTGGGCGGGGGCTCCAGTGGCCGCTGCGGCTGCTGCTGCTGCTGCCCTCGTTTCTCCACCTCCAGCTGCATCTTCAGAACTTCCACGAGCTTCTGCTCTTGCTCCAGCTTCCGCTTCAGCTCCTCGATCTGCTTCTCCTTCTCCTGGAGCTTGCGGTCCTTCTCGGCCGCGTCGAGCTCCAGGGTGGACAGCGTGCTGCTGGCGGGGCTGAGGCTGTCCTCGGCGCTCGTGGCTCGCAGAGGCGACGAGCACAGGAACTGCGTCGGGGACATCATGGTCATGATCTCGGTGAATGTGTCCGCCACACTCGTGTCCTCGGTGCCGAGACTGGACTGTTCAGAGGGAGCGGGCGAGATGGGCAGCGGGGAGGCAGCACTGTCCACGTGGGCTGTGTGGCCGGTTCCAGCGGATGGCAGCTCTCCCTTGAAAGTGGACCCTGAGCTGGTCACAGAGTTCTGCAGTGTTGTCACTGGCAGGGCCAGGGTAACTTCTGGGTTACTGGGGACGATGGCAGATGTCGACAGGGCCACGATGCCACCAGTAGCAGCACCACTGCTGTTCATTTCCTGGTAGGGTTTCAGGCGTTCAATGAGGTCCAGTTTGGTGCCTGACACTGGAAGACCCCGTAACTTCAGTTCTGTCTTCAGCTCCGACACCTGAAGTACAAACAGATAAGATCTCTTTTTTCATATTATGACCTTCTCACAAATCTTCAGTGCACTTTTGAGATGGAAAAGGTGACTCCATCTGTCAGACATCTCCGTATTACTACATATATGAAAGTGGGACAGTTCCTTTTTTTTTTAACACACAAAAACACACAGAGCTGTAGGCCTAAAGGACTTGAAAGGCCATTGATAAAGCAAGGGTTATTAGAGGGTAATTCCTTTACTATATCAAAAGATTTATTACCAGAAATGGTGATGCTAACAGTTACATTTATTGAGTAATTACCATGTGCCAGACACTGCCAGAAGTGCTTTATTCTTTCAGTAATCTTCACATGAGGTGCAGGTATTATTATTCCCGTTCTACAGATGGGGAGAGGGTGCATCACTGGTGCAAGCTACCGCAGATAACAGCAGGTTGAGCGGGGGTAGAACCCAGGAAGGATGGCCCTGGAGATCATGTTCTCAACTGTTACATTTTCCTGCTTCTCCCAAACTTGGCAACGAATAGGGAAGAAAAAGATCTGCTTCTGGAGTTAGGAGTGGTGTGGTGCTTGCACATGGCATTTGCTCAATAGATGGAGATTTATTCCTGGTCATTTTAAAGGAAACTTAATGGATGTAAAAAAGAAAGCACCTCTATAAAGGTTATCCTATTGGCGGTAAAGTTGAATATCTATTAGGAACTACCTACACCTGCTAGGCAAATCATTTACATTTTTGTGGTACTTATGGGTGAATAAACCCCACTTGCAATGATCACCTTTAAGTCATCCAAGCTAGAAGGCAGAGGCCCTGGCTTTCTCATAGGAGCAGATGTATTCTGTCTTGGTGTGTTAGATGTGGTGTTGTTCAAAGCTGGATTCCCACTGTTGTTATTCTTGTCATTGAGTGGCCTTCAAAAGAAAAAGAAAGTTAGAGTTTCCAATAAAATAATTTCTGGGGTTGACATTGCTCCTGCTAACAATCTGTTAACTTACGAAGAGAAAAATACCTGGTCATGGATTGGCAGACTCAATATGGTAAAGACGTCAGTCAAATTAGACCCCAGTCAAACTCCCTGCAGGTTTTGTGTTGTTTGCTTGCTTGGTAGAAATTTAGAAGGTGATTCAAAGCTTTATATGGAAATGCAGAGGACCAAGAATGGCCATGACATCGTTGAAGTAAAAAAGCAAAGCTGGAAGCATCATACCACCAGATATCAAAATTTATGGTGATGCTGATGCAAGGACAGAACAATAGACAAATGGGAGAGATTAGAGAATCCAGAAACAGACCCCCAAGTACAAGGACCCTCAAGTCATCACAAAGGCGACACTGCAGCGTGGTGGAGAAAGGGTGGTTCTTCCCATAAATGGTACTAGGCTAAACTGGATATTCACACAGAGCAGAACAGGGCTTCTGATCAACCCCTACCCTCACACCATCCCAAAACCTAAATGTGAATTGGAAAACAAACTTTGAGAAGAAAACTTGGGATAATAGCTTCATAGCCTTTGATAAGCAAAGATTTCTTAGACAGGACACAAAAAGTACTCACTAAAAAGGATATCTTTCAGAGGGTGAAAAGTCAAGCCCCAGGAGAAGATTTTGTAATACGTATTTCTGACAAAAGCCTCATCTAGAATACACACAGAAGTCTTGCAAATTAGTAAGAAAAAGAAAAGCCCAATGGGAAATTGGGAAAATCGTGAACAAGCATATCACAAGAAAGTATATCCAAATGGTCGATAAATATGTGAACAAGTGCTTAACCTCATTAGGTATGAATTACAGAATAGACAACAATAAAAATTAAGTGCTGCTGTCTGCATCAGGAAAGACGCATCTCACAAACACAACGTTGAGCAGAACTAATCTATGGGACAGAAGTCAAGATAGTCACTGAGGGGGGATGCAAGGTAACGGTAATGGAACTGACAGTGCTCCATTTCTTGATTTAGGTGGTTTCAGGAGTGTGCTTACTTTGGCATCAATTTTCACTTATGATTTATGGACTTCTCTACCATGTACCACATTTTTAAAAGCTTATTTAAAAAATATTGGTGAATCTGTTGCACTAATTTCCCGAAACTCCTTTCCATGTCAAAGCCAGGTCCTCCCAACTCCTTCCGACTGTAATACTCCTGGCAACAATGGCATTTCCTTTTCTGGCTGGTTGATATTCATTAAAGAAAGGTGCACATGGTGGTTGATACTGTACAGCCAATTCCAGTGCAGCCTCAGGCTTTACTGTCAATATAAGCTTTGGTACTGAAGCCATGAAGCCAAAGAGACCTGGAATTCCATGTTCTGAAATAGGGATCTAGGTCATGGTGCCTATGGGGCGAGGTCCACGGCTGGATGAGCTTTCTCAAATGGGTTTTAGGAAGCCTGTGTTTGAAGCCAGTTCTGGCCTTGTCAACAGCTAATTCTTGACATACATTTGAGTCTTTTTAAACCTGCCTGCATTTTGCTGAAATTAAATACTTGAAGTATTCGAAATGAAGTTTCTTGAAGTTTGGAGGAAATGACAAATACTTGAAAATGTATCACTATTCTTTCTAAAAATTCAACTTTTAAACCTTATTTTAGAATTACAAAAGCATTTTATTTTAATCATTCTCAGCCTTGTATTCATTATTGTCCCCCCAAGGAGCCTTTTTAGACATTTTTTCCCTAATCACTCCCCTATGAAATTTTAATACCGTAGATGTCCTGCATTTTTGTCCACGTACTATGTATGTGACAAAAATTGTCACACAAAAAATTTATTTTATTAAATAAAAAGTGTAAAATTCCCCCCAAGGAACTTTTGCTCCTTTGCGAATGATACGCTCTCCTTGAGAATGCACGATTTAAATTAATTATTCTGTTCACGCTGTCTTTTTGGTTGAGATTCTACAATACTCTACTTGTTACTATGATTAACAGTACAGTGTTGAATTCAACTTTTAAAATAACTGAAATAAGTTGGTCTATTTTTTTTCCCAAATCAACCAGAGGGAAAAAAGGGGGATGGATGCCTGATGAATGTGGTCACTGTGTAGCTGAGGATCCTGAGGTCCAGGGACCCTCCAGGACCCTTCCTTTCCGTCAGCGTGTGGCCACTCCGGGACTAGAGCCCCATGTCTTCAGGCTCTTGCTTCTTCCAAGATACCAAAGGGCTGTGTTATCAGTAAAATTCCACCACTGCTGGCACTAGAGAACTGCCACATTCAGTTTCTTGTATGGAATTTTGGTAAAAAGAAACAATGTGTCAGAAAATAACACCTCCATTTTTAGGACATGGAAATTAAACAAAACTGTAGTCCCATCTTTGGCTGGTGCAATAAGACACAAAAATGAGGGCTCCTTCTTCCTCCTAGTTCTTGGAGCTTTTTGGATGATGCCTTCCTGGGTCAGGAGGCTTGGTTACTTCAGTGGCAGGAATGTCTGAGGAGGAGAGGGGGACTGAAGCCTTCACGGAAAGACAAAGGACTTCAGAGTTCAGGTACCTCACACCTCAGATGTTTTCTTCCCATTGACAAAGCTGGCCACACGCAGACAATTTCTTGCATTACAGAAAAGACTATTTCATGGACAGACACCACCTTTCATGGGATTTTCAGTTAAGTTTCCTCATCTGGGAACGGGGTCAGTAATAATATCGTCTCCTCCGAGAGTCCCTGTGAGGAGGAGGATGCCGAGCACACGGTCAGGCACCGAGAGTGGCACCGACGTGTGAGCCATCGCCGCCGTTATCCTCACTGGTGCCCAGCGGTGGGGACGGTGGGGGCCGCCTCCCTGGGTCCTGGACGAAGCTGTAAAGCAGCGGTGGTTTGTCTTTGATACTCGTCCAGTTCTCTGGCCTTCCCTGGGTCCCTTCCAATGTCAACAGCTCTCTCAGGCCTGCTTGCTCTTAAAATAATAACATGCTACAAAAATTCTTTCTTCCTTCATCTCTGTGCCCTGATGTTTTTGATTTAAGTACTTCACAGGAAGGTCTGAATGACTAATAGGTCTAATCTTCCTCAAGATATTTGTATCTTAAAAGAAAAAAGTGAATTGATAATTATTAGCATATGAGGAGATATTTCTTAAAGAGAAGCTTTTTAGTAAGTCTTAATCCTTTTCTACTCCTAGAAAATAGGGGCTCTCCATGGAGAAGTGCTCAGCCTACGTGTAGAAAACAGAAGTAAAGCTTCTACAGATCATGTAATCATAAACTGAGTGCATGGATCACAGAGTATCACTTTTCCCTGTCATGAGATTTTGGATCTTTAGTTTCTAGAGTTCCTTTTCTTGAGTTGACTGTAAATATTCCTTTTTCCTGAAAAGTGATTGAAATGAAGGACAAGAGTCCTTGCATTTTTATCTGTTTCCCAGAAAAGTGTACTGAGGATTTGTATCTAGAGATTTCCTCTAGTACATAATTAAAATTAGCTGTGCATGTCCTGCTATGAATTCAGTCTCAGAAGTCGTCAGAACTTACTCCTTTCTGTCCCTCCTGACTGGGGCTCAAACTTTGGAAACACGTTCCTTCTTCACAGTTATTGCTCACCAAGACCTTTTACTGTCTTTTGAAACATCTGTCACCTGTTCCTGCCTTCCCATCATCAGTGCCCTTTCAACTTCTTGCATCTACTTTATCGCAGAGTTTCCAACTGGTTTTCCTATGTCCAGGCTCCCCTCCAATACTGGTGTCAAACTGTTCTTTCATGCATTTTGATTTTACCATGTCACTGTGGCCCTCTGAAACATCCACTGTATCAGGATTAAAGTCATCCCAACTTCATGTTCCTCTAGACATTGGCTCTACTCAAATCTGTCTTCCACTTTTCTTAAAAACTAACCACATTCTTTACTCAGGCCTTGTTTCCTCACCATGTAATAAGCAGGCATTGTTTGCTCTAACTTCCTCTGTACTTGCACTCAGATCACTCCTCGTTGCTTGGAAGGCTCCTTCCCAAGTTTCAGGCCCTTTCCCATGTAAAGCTTTCCCTGACCACTGCTGCCTGCAGCTTTTGTGCTCATCCGTCCTTTTTTTTTTAACTGTTTATACCAGGTTTACACTTTTTATGCTTTTCTCATAGCATCTCATACTATTCAGGTAAAGAACAGGCAGATCTTTCCTGAATAATTGTGAAAAGTCATTTCTAACTTGAAAAGTTCAGAACCTGTTCTGGAGGACAAAAAATGGACTGGAAGGGAGGCTATTCTCACTGTGCTGACTTCAGACACTGTGTGAGCTTTGATGGTAATAAAATGAAAAGAATCACAGAGCACCAGTAAATCACAGCATCCAACCTTCAGCACCTAATGGCCCCTCGTGACAACCACGCCCACCCTGCTTCGCAGAGCCGCCCCGAGCCCAGCCCGTACTTGAGCGGCGCAGGCAGGATGGTCTGGTAGTTGTAGTGCTGCTGCTGCTGCTGGCTCAGGATCTGCAGCTGCAGGAAGAGCTGCTGCTGCTGGAGCAGCCGGGCGTAGTTGGAGTCCATGGGCGGCTCGCTCTTCTCCCCCTTCTGATCTGGCGGGATGTACTGGTGGTACTTCAGCTTCTTCACCCGGGGCTTCGGGTCCTTGCACTTTTTGCTACGGTGCTTGTCATTTGGATTCTTGGGATGGCTTTGCTATTTTCGAGAAAAAGACAGTAAGAAAATTCTAAGAGAATGCAATCCATTGTACTGTGTGCCTGACTGATTTGAAGAGAAAACGCAACGCACCTTGGAAATCAGTGTTGCTGCTCTGGAGAGCAATATACTAAATACATTTCAAGAGCTGTGAGAGCGTTCGTGCACTCCCTGTGACCAAAAACCTTGCTCCTAAGGACTTACTTCTCCTGATGCATTGGTCCCTTAGACTAAGGGCAAGATGCTCAGCTCAGCATTATCTATTCAAGTTCAACAAACATTTACTTTGGGTCTCCTGTGTAGATACTGCCTAGTACTTACATATACTATCTCCTAGTGAAATACAGGTCTCCCACTAAATATACAATAGGGAAAAGGTTAAGTATACTTCACCATAACTATGTCATATTTTATGGTCATTAAAAAAAAAATCTATGGTGAATATGTAAAAGCAGAAAAATGCTTCTAATGAGAATAAAGCAGAATATAAAGCCATGAATTTCTACAGCAAATATGCAGAAAAAAGAATACTGAGTAATGTGAATATGAAGTTTTAAAAATTTTTCAAAAATATTACATTTTTATTTTGAAAATGGGGTGTGAGACCCTGTCTTATGATTAAGAATCAGATGACTTTTCTGAGTTCTTTTTACCTCCTCCATTTATAAGTTATCAGATCACTTTCTACTTTTTTGTATTCAAATTGTAAGATAACTTCATCTGAAAAAAAAGTCCACCAACAAAACAAGACAGCACAAAACAACAAGGTATAGAAAATTATTTCTAAGATGCTTTAGGTAAAATACTCAACTTAGTAAGAAGACTTTGAGAAGTACTAAATTAAATATAGCTATCAGTGTGATCATGTTATATAAGTTCACATTCAAAGAATTAGGAAATTGCGAAAAAACCCAGAAAACAGAAATAAAGAAGAAAAGAAAAGTCACCATATTCTGTATATCAGAAATCGCCACTATTAATATTTACGTTTTAATGCTTGGCCATCTCTCTTCAGTTGAACTGGCTTCCTTGTTCAGTGACGTTCAATTTTCTGCCCACAGATGTATGTCCTCACAGCTACTCCCTCACCCCCTTTAGATCTCTGCCCAAATGTCATCTGCTTATTTGACCAGAGCACTCTATTTAAAACAGAAACGTCTCCCCTTGCCTCCATCCCCGATCTTGGCTTTATTCTTCACCACCCGGCACACTCTGTGTTTTACGTCTCACCGCCAGCTCCTAACCAAGGCGGAGGTACTGTGATGTTTTCTTCACTGCTTTATCTACTCCTCGTACCCAGAACAGCACCTGGATGGCACCTTCTGGTGCACACAGAAGGTGCTCGATAAATATCTGCTGAATTAATGAATGATAGATGTGTATGCTAATTAGAAACCACTTGAATTACAGGCACTTAAAATACACCACAATGTGAGAAAATATTCTTGTCGCTAAACAGCCTCCTGCTGCAATCTCACAATAGTAATCCATTCACTGTCATCTGCTTATTTTATCAATAATAAATTTTATTTCTAATCTTTTCAGACTGATCATAAAATGAATGGGGTGTGGGTTAAGAAGGGTTGACTCTAATTGTTATGTAATAAAACAACGGACCCAGACACAGTCAGGAAGGGGACAGAAATATAATAACCAGCATTCCTCAGACTAAATCGGCTGTTACCTGTTAGCCTGCACATGTCTGTTCTCTTAGGACTGAGGATGGGAAATAGCTTTCCTCATGGAAAAACCCCAAAGAATTGTGGTCTGTTTCCTAATGTGTACCTATCCTTTCCTCTACTGGCAGAGTTCCCAGGGTAGTCTACTCAAGCCCTCAGTCTCACATTCTTAAACAATGCCTTTTGCTCTAGAACTAAAGCCCTCCTTAAAGACAGACACTAGTGAGGAGCAGAAATTCAGAGACCAGGAGAGGCAGCGAACAAATTCTCAGTATCTGCAGGGAAAGACGGGTTGGCATTCGAACCCCCTTTGTGCTATTGGTGGGACATGCTGGGGGTCGTGGGAAGAGGAGGTAAGAGCTGATTTTATGGGCACAGTCACACTTGCCACCCTTTGGGATTTCTGGTGAAGGCGGTGAAATACACTGGTATGTGCCCTGAAGGCATGGACACCTGGGCACACGGATGAACGAAAGCGCCTTCTCTCCAGGGAGGTCAGGACAAGCACAGGTCCTGGGGACGAGGGGAGTGAGGAACACGCCCCGGGCTAGCTGCCTTCCAGGAGTGCTGCAACGGCTAACTGGGAAGGAAGGATGAAGGCCAGACTGGGATTCGGAGACGGGGTCCTTCTGGCCTCGTCACTTCCTCACTTCTTTGGGCCTCAGTCTCCTCATCTGAAAGGTGCTGAGAGGCTTAGCTAGCCCTCTGAGGTCCTTTTTTAGTTCTAAAAGTTTGAGATCTGTGTTCTGCTAGTTTTGGCAAAAGTCACATCGGAAATGGTTAAACTATTCCTCAGTTTATAACCGCCCTCCCTTTATTTACCAGTTCTAAATACACGTTAAAAAACTTAAAAAATGTGTTATATATTGAAAATTTTAATCTTCCTCAGAACTTCTAACTGAATTATTTTGACCAAGTAAAATGCATGGAACAGGGCCACAAATCTGCAGCTTATCTGAAGAACAAATCAAGCTGTATCAGGCCAAGCTGCTAAATCAAAAAAATGTATTTGCTTCTCAAAAACCTTTAACCTGTCACATATCTGCAGTACCACTGAGTTTGACCTTGTGTATAAAGCCCAAAATCATGTTACCATTACAGGCATTTGCTTGTGAGATTCATGAATCCCAAGTGCTATAGACTCCCTCTCTCTCTCTCTCTCTCTCTCTCCCTTGTTTGTTTCATCTTTGTGGCCTGGGTGGAAGCAGAATTGGGAACTGCTGATAAAATGATTCCTAAAGTCTTTCTGCACTGCTGCAGTCATTTTATACAGACTGAATTTTGTGCTGTTCTTCTGTGACCATCGAACGAGAGGTCATTTGTTGAAGGTGGTGGTGGTTTCAGTTATGAAGGCCTGGGTGAGCAAGTCCTTCTGTGGTTTTGTTTTCAAGGCTTCAGGCTAAAAGGCAGGCCGGGCAATGTGGACACAGCCTTTGTCCTCTGTGCTCATGGCTACACACCACAGTTGAAGTTAAAGACGCTCAAAGCGGCGTGCATGCAGGGTACCCACCTTCACCAGTGCTGGCCCAGGCTTTGCTGAGGACACGGTGTTGGTGGGGAGGACAGGTGCTGTGGACCGTGTTGGGGGCTGGTCTGCAGTAGGCGTTTTCAAGAATTCAGGAACTGCTGGGGACACTGAAGTAAACTGGTGGAAAAGGCAGAAAGGGGACAAGTCTGTGAAATCAATGACAGTGAAAAGAGAAAAACCAAAATTATAAGGGAATGACCTCATTTTTTAAAAAGTCCACTAGAAAAGAAACAAAAGAAAAATATAGTATTATGTCTGCGACCCAGATGGTGGAATAACATGCTTTACGTCCGTCGAGCCAATGATTTAGTCTTTGCCCCAATAGCAATGAAAAGCTAAAGCTAAATAAGGCTAGATTGACAAAACTCTAGTGTTTTCTCAGAAATATGGCCAGAACTGCCCTTTTTTGGCAGAAAAAAAGTCCAAGACTCCTGTAAAAATGATCAAAACAGTACATGGTACTTGAAAGGTTTTCTGGCCCTAAAGGTCACACTAATCTGGGCTAGTTCAGATATGATATTTAGTCTATGAATCCCCTCGACCACACCCCAGATCCACCGTCAGGAAGCCTCTGGTAAGAAAGCTTCCACTTTCCGGAGGCCCACTCCACGCATGTGTCCTTCAATGTGCTTTACAGCTTCTGTTCCCATCTCCAAACCTGACCAGCACTCTTGTCAACCATCCCATCGCCCTCCGCCCCTCCCATTTCTTGCAGCAGGAGAAAACCTGAAGAATATATTCTGATAGGATTGACCTGTGCATTGACAGTCCCCTCACACTTAAAGCAAGAAGTGAATTCGTTGCCTAGGCCAAAACAAGCAATTACTGAATCTCATTGTGGGGTCATATATTAATAAAGGAAGCATCAATAACCCAACAGACTATTCCCACTAGCAATCTTCTTTAAGTAGATTTTAAGTATTCACTTACTGGAAAGAGATAGTACTATTGTAATAAATCAGTTAAACGTTGCACTGATTGCTACTTGGACCCAACAGCCTTATCTTAAAGGAGAATGGCTTTATCATTTCCACTTCCCCGAACAACTGTCCAATTCATTATAATAATCAAAATCGGTTCTCTTGTTGAAGTATTTGGGTTTAAAAAATAGCAAACTGTATTTTCCCTCCTTAAAATAAATGACCTGAAAACTCAGAGGGCTGTTAGCAGCAAGAAATATGATGCTTGGCACATACTAGTTACTCAATAAATATTTGTTTAATGGGTGAATGGAAATTCCTGGTGGCGTTACTCACGCTGGGTCACGCCCTCCAGCCCTGCTGAGCCTGGGAGATGTGTGTGGGTGCAGTTGACTGTCCGTGCCCCTGTCGCCTCTCTCCCTGAGCTTTGTTTTCATTTTGCCACTGATTTCAGTTTTTAAGTAACTGTTAGTAAGTGTTGATGGTATAAAAGACTTGACTTTTTAAAGATGGCCACACTCAATTTCATTTTCAAACAGAAATAAAGGAGCTCCTCCACGAGTCTTGACACCTATGTTCCAAGGTGACTTCTGTCCCCAAACAGCCCCGAGACAGCCGGCTCCCCAGTGAACCTCTGAGATGTGCGGTGAACGATGACGGCCAGCTGATCCCTGCTTTAAGGGATATGGTTTTATGTTATTTGTTTTCCTTTCACTTTGTACTTTTTTTGGAAACGAGGATACTTATCTCTGGGTCAGTTTTCACGCAGGGGAAGAACATTCTTTGGCTATTAAATAGTTGGCATGTGAAGCAGAACCAGATATTTGAATTCTGAAACATATATATGTATATATTTCCTTGCAAATAAATTCTACTAACCTGGCAAGCTATTTTTACCAGCCCAGCCCCTGCTGACTGATAATGATAGTAATGATTTATTGGAGAGCAGTCTTAATAATCTGAAAAATAACCCAGGTACGTGAATGTGGTATCAGTTGTAATATTTATGAAAACGTTTGGCCTATATTTCTAGACTTTGCCTAACTGACTTCATCCTTGATTACTAATACTCCCATCTTATTAGCTTCTTTGGTATTTTAGTGTGACTCTGCTACCCAGAAAACCACAGACTTCAGCATAATACAAGAATAGCTCAACTGAGATACACTGATTGTTAACTTTACCTAATCTGAAGATAAATTCTGGTTAAAAAGGGAGAAATATCTAAACGCTTCTTTACATTTTGCTGGTCTTTTTTATGTGCCTTAGAAAGGACCGCCCCCTGCCCCCGCCCCAATCTTAGATCATATCTAAATGTTGGAATTCTAGTGGCTAGAATTACCCCCAAAGTCTAAATATTAATATTTTTGAAATGATAGTATTCCAAAAAGGACTGCAAGAATATCCAAGGCATAGAGGATACTACACTTATTTTGTTCCACAGTAAGCTGAGCAATATGTTAAAATCTTCAAAGAGTCCTTTAAATATGTTTAAATTGACACCAAGATCTAAATTCACCTTATGGACTATCGAAATTTAATCTCAAAATGATCTTTTCTCCAAAGAAACAAAAAAGCTTCAAACTGTGCTTTGTTTTACTGGATCTGATACACTGTTCTCATCATAACTTCGTCTCATGACAACAGTTCTTTGTCATCATAACACCATGAAAGGAAATGTCAGGAAAACGTTGTTTACCAGTGGATATTTATGCTTTAAATAAAACTCAAAAGAAAGCACTTCAAATTTTAAAGACTGATCTTTTTCTTATTAGAAATAATATGGAAAAGTTCTGCTACTATGGAAAAGTTCTGCTACAAAAGAAAAAAGAGCAAATGTTTAAGCTGATTAGAGTTTTATAATATTTCAGGTATCTGCACTGGCTCCTTCTGAAAAGATGATACATTTGCCAAAGACCAACCATTCTTCTCTGGTAAGTTCCTTTTTTATTAGAATTTCTTTATGCAGTCTAGAGGGATAGAAACTAGATATTTAAAAACAAAACGTTTTTGTACTGTAGATTTCAAATCTACAATAAATGTGTTTTTAATTTAGGATGTAGCAGAGATCTTAATTAAGATGGCAGTATGCAAATTAGAAATTCAAGATGCAGTTATTCGTTAAATATTTCCATATTCCAATCCTCAAATAAAATGAATGAGTTGAATACAAATCAAAAACATATGCTTTGTATATTTAGTGGATGGATATTTTATGTAAAATTCTAGCTTTGTTAAAACATATCACCTAGCATTACCGCTTGTTTCTGTAATATACAGTTATAAGTTTAAGTGTTTCATTTATAGAACAAGTAGCTGAACATTAAAATCTACTGGCATGGACTTCCCTGTGGTCCAGTGGTTAAGACTCTGCGTTTCCCATCAACAGAGGAATGGATAAAAAAGATGTAGTATACATATACAATGAAATATTACTCAGCCATAAAAAAAGGAATGAAATAATGCCATTTGCAGCAACATGGATGGACCTAGAGATTGTCATACTGGGTGAAGTAAGTCAGACAGAGAAAGACAAATACCATATGATATCACTTATATGGGGAATCTAAAAAGAAATGATACAAATGAACGCATTTACAAAAGAGAAATGGACTCACAAACTTAGAGAATGAACTTAAGGTTACCAGGGGGGAAGGGGGAAGGGTGAAGGGAAGGGATAGTTAGGGAGTTTGGGATTGACATGTACACACTGCTATGTTTAAAAAGGATAACCAACAAGGACCTACCGTATAGCACAAGGAACTCTGCTCAATGTTACGTGGCAGCCTGGATAGGAGGGGAGTCTGGGGGAGAATGTATACATGCATATGTATGGCTGAGTTGCTTTGCTATGCACCTGAAACTATCACAACATTGTTTATCGGCTATACTCCAATATAAGTTAAAAAGTTAAAAAAAAAAAAAAAAGACTGTGCTTCCAACGCAGGGGGTACAGGTTCGATCTCTGGTCGGGGAAGTTCCACATGCCGCACAGCACCACTGGCACAATAGCTAGTGGACTTTTAGTTGGTACTTGAGTACCTGATTAGTACTGAGGATCTTCATGTATCCCTCATTTAAAAAAATCGGTTATTTTTAAAAATTGTGGCAAAATGTACATAACATAAAATTTACCAATCAAACCATTTTAAAATGTATAACTGTATGTCATTACGTACATCCACATTGTTCTGCAACCATTACCACTATCCATTTCCAGAACTTCTTCATCACCCCAAACCGAAACTCTGTGCTCACTAAACAACAATATTCCATTCTCCCCTCCCTGCAGCCCCTGACAACCACTATCTACTTTCTGTATCTATGAATTTAACTACTCTAGGTACCTAATATAAGTGGAATCATATATTTTTCTTTCTGTAACTGGCTTATTTCACTTAGCATAATGTCCTCAAGGTTCATCCATGTTGTAGCTTGTGTCAGAATTCCCTTCTTTTTAAGGCTGAATAATACTCTGCTGCATGTGAACCACATTTTGTTTATCCATTCATTTGTCAATGGACACATGGGTTACTTCTACCTTTTGGCTATTAAATAATAGCCAAATAGTAAATAATGCTGCTATGAGCATGGGTGTACAAACTGCTGTTCAAGTCCCTGCTTTCAGTTCTTCTGGCCATAAACCCAGAAGTGGAATTGTTGGATCATATGGTAATTCTATTTTTAACTTTTTGAGGAACTACCATACCATTTTCTATAGTGGTTTGCACCATTTATTTCACAATTCCACCAACAGTGCACAGGGGTTCCAATTTTTCCAGATCCTTGCTGAGAACTTAATTTCTATTCTTTTTGATATTCTAACGGTATGAGGTGATATCTCATTGTGGCTTTGATTTGCATTTCTATAGTGATTGTTTCTGTAATTCTTCTGTAATTTCTGAGAAATCCACTGATATTCTTACTGGGAGATTTCCTCTTATATGTGATAAGTGACTTTCCTTGCTGCTTTCAAGATTCTGTCTTTGACTTTTGACAATTTGATTTTTATGTGTCTCAGTGTGGATCTCTTTGAGTTTATTCTCTTTGGCATTCATTGAGCTCCTTGGATTTGTATATCCATGTCCTGCCCCAAATTTGCAAAACTTTGGGTCATTATTTCTTCAATTAATTTCTCTGCCCTTTCTCTCTCTTCTCCTCTCGGACTCCCATAATGCCCATATTGGTCTGCTTGATGGCATCCCATAAGTCTCTTAGGCTCTGTTCACTTTTCTTCATTCTTTTTGTCCTCAGACTCAATAATTTCAAATGACCTGTCTTCAAGTTTGCTGATATTTTTTGCTGTCTGAGTCTGCTGCTGAAGCCCTCTAATGGATTTTTCAATTCAATTAGTGTATTTTTCAGCTCCATAATTAAAAAATAATAATTTCTGTTGATATTCTCATTTTGTTCATATATTGTTTCCCTGATTTCCTTTAGTTCATTGCTTGTGTTTTCCTTTAGCTTTTTGAGCATATTTAAGACAGTTAAAGTCTTTGTTTAGGAAGTCTGATGTGTGTGTTTCTTCAGGGATAGTTTCTGAAGATTATTTTGTTGCTTTGAATGGGCCGTATTTCCCTGTTTTTTGTATGCCTTTTTGGTTTTTGGTGGTGGTGGGGCGTTGTATCTTTGGTTTAAAATTGGGCATGTGAAGAAACATCCACCTCTCCCAATCTTTGCAGACTGTTGTTGAAGACCTTCACTAATTTTATGGGCCTCTGGGCCTTGGGATTAACTCTGGGTGGAGGCTTAAGGTTTTGTCAAGTCTTTTCTGAGCATGTGTCCTGTCTGGGCCTAAGTGCATGTTTTTTTTGCTTGGTTCTGTTTATTAAATTTAAAAATTTCCCCTCATGCATGGCTGCTTTTAAATGTCTTAATTTCCCAGAGTCTCACCCTAGCTTCTTCTCAGGGCCTTAAAGAGTTCTGCTGCATTCTTTGGCCTGCAATCTACTGCCCTCAGGTGTCTGGGTCTGCAAGTCCTCTACAATTTTCACATGATGTGGCTCCTGCCACTACCTTCTACAGCTTCTGCTAGGCTGAGATCCAAACTATTCACTTTCCCCCATCTGAGTTCTGAGTCAAACAAGTCAGAAATTAGTCCCTTGGCCAGCCCACAACAGGCCAGAATACTGCAAACAAATTCTGCTCTACTCCTTCCATCCTGAGGGAGGGAACTGGGTATTGGGCCACTTCCTCTGACTATGCCATGCTGGGAAGGGTGTGGGCAAGGGTGAGTGAAAACACCATGACGTTTTCTACATTTTTGAATGTGGCTTTTTCTTGATTGGGTGTTTGGTTGGTGTAGATATCTGACTGGTTTTCAGAGCTCTTATAAAGTTATTCTAGTCAGTCTGTAGTTTATTTAATGCTTCTGTGAGAGAATGAGGGCCTGGACCTTCCTATTCTGCTGTATTGTTTATGTGCAGTATCTTTTATAGTAAGACAGTGTCAAGTATGCAAATACATGCACAAAAATCTCAATGTGAGCCTATTTATTTAGTACTTCTAATTTTTAGTAGTTCAATTATAACCAATACTACGACTATTAAAATAATTCCACACAGCAGAAGGATGATTAGTCAGAGTATCACCAACTAATCATTAATGAATTTGTTACTTTTGGTGGTAACTTCATAACATAAAAATTTCATTAGTACTTTAGGATCAACTTTGGAAAACCTAGAGCCAATGTCCACCTTATTTAAATACAGTCCTCTTTATAAAGTTGTCACATATTATTTATTATAGTCTCCAGAATCATGTAGAATGTCTATTACAACCTTTGTATGACCATGTTGGTGATTCACAAGTTAGTTAAAGTGACCATTAGGGGCCAGAATGTGGAAGCATAATAAATATTAAAATTACTGTTATTCATTTTTGGTAAGTGAATGATGTTACTTGAGTAGACTATATAGTAGAGAAAAAAATGTTATGTATGTTATTTCTTGGGTAATACAAATACCAGTTGTCACTACGAGTCATAACAGGATGAAACAGGATGATGTGCTGGAAAATAGTCTTAAGAAGAATCTCACACTGTTGGCCTAATAAGAACAAAGTCATTAGTTCAAATCCCCTGCAGGCCAGAGAGATGCTTTTTCATGATATCTGCCCCCAGATAATACATATAAAGTAAGTCGTCCAGTGCCTGAACAACACTGAAGTAAGTGTAACGGCCAGCAGATGTTGGCCATTGTTTATCATCATCTCAGTTATATTCAATAAAGATTTATTTATTAATATATAAATAGGAAAGGCCTATTCTGCATAATGCACCATTTTTGGCACTTTTCTGTTGCTCACAGGAGAACTGAGTTAAGAATTGGGATGGAACACAGCTTCACAGTTAATGTTGAAAACCAGCTCAAAAATCTATTAATAGTGGCAGACTCCTCTTGATATATAAGTTATAAAAAGCATAACTGAAGGGGTAATCATAGGAATTACAGTCAATATCTTTGATGTCCTATTCAGGCCTTTACTGATAAGTGTTTGCAATAAAAGTCTAATTTTGATTATTTAGTATATATGTACACGGCTTACATACTAGACCTTGCTCATTCTCTTTGTTAGCTTAAACCTAAAATTTCTCTATTATTTGGCAAAAGGTCATCTACCTGTAAGTTACTTGAAACAATGGTAAAAAATAGTTTGCCAAATTCTCCTAAGCTTGTCTTCCTGAAAATACACAGAGTAAGTGTCCAAGAAGGTTCCTTTCAGTACTACTTTGAATTTGAAAATGAACACAGATCCTGTCAGATCATACTTACAGTTAAACATCTGGGTGTTTACAATAAATGATTAATTAAATGACTTAAGAAATCATTGAGAGAAAAAAAGTCCTCAGATTAAAAGGACCAGTGTCACAGCTTGTGGTACCCATGTGTGGCTTGCTGGTCTTAATTTTCTACAGCTTTCCATTGTTCAAGAGTTGCTTCAGCATAAAAATAAATTGAGCTCCAATATGTGATGTGTGTTTCATTAATATTTTGGCAAATTCCTTTCCAGCTGTACTTTGATCAGAATTGAAAAGACAAGAGGAAAGTCCAAGGAAAAGCAGTTTTAGTCTCTTACAGACCACAAAGAAGTAATAGATATTTCAAAGAATTTACATTTTGAAGGAAGGTCCTGGTTGTGTATTACACTGTTCACATTGTGAGGTCATTAGCTTTTTAGCACTGGGATTGTAAAACAAGTGCCTGAAAAATCTGTTTTCTGCCTAGATATTATGTGTTAAAATTTTTATTTTTGGTAGGCAATGTTTCTTTTATTTGAACACTTTCCTGTAGGACTTAAACTTCTGGTATCTATCTGTGTGTTCTGAAAAAGAATTAAGGAGACTATATGTCATAAGACATTTTGGAATAAAGCAAGGCATATGGAAATCTTGAGCCTAATTTTCTCCCAACTAATTATCTGTAAGTATAACTTTTAAAGAACCTAGAAGAAATTCCCTGAATTGGTCTTGAACATTACAGTAGGCCAAGTATGAAAATAACTGAACAGGAAAATTAGAAAAATGTGTTTAAGCCATAGGATTAAATGCGCAGCATAAAATGATGATTAATCACCATATGAAAAAACTTGGTTCAGGTAAACAAGAAGCAAAGTGAAATTTATGTCAGAGCCACTCCAAAGTGTGGTCTGTGGACCTTTGTTACCTGCCAGTGACAAGGACAGGAAGTCTTAGGAAAGTTGATGTCATCCCACTACTTTTATTTTATTTTACAAGAGGATCAGTCCACAATGCATTGGAAATTAAACTATATAAAAAACAAACATATTGGGACTTCCCTGGTGGCACAGTGGTTAAGAATCCGCCTGCCAATGCAGGGGACACGAGTTCTATCCCTGGTCCGGGAAGATCCCACGGGCCGCAGAGCAACTAAGCCCGTGCGCCACAACTACTGAGCCTGTCCACTAGAGCCCGCGAGCCACCAACTACTGAGCCCGTGCCCCACAACTACTGAAGCCCTTGCGCCTAGAGCCCGTGCTCCGCAACAAGAGAAGCCACTGCAATGAGAAGCCCGTGCACCGCAATGAAGAGTAGACCCCGCTCGCCGCAACTAGAGAAAGCCTGCATGCAGCAACAAAGACCCAACGCAGCCAAAAATAAAATAAATTAAAAAAAAAGAAAATGATTTAAGAATGTGATTAACATACAGCCAAGTTCACGATATGTTAAGAATACAGTTTAGTAGTGTTTACAGCAGAATTTCAAATTGTAAAAATAAAATATAAAAGGAATATACGTATACTTAGGAAAGTTTGTAAGAGGAGTTACGGGTGATTTAAACAAAACAAAACAAGACAAACATATTATTCCTTCACTACAGGCAGTTTGAGGACCACTGGTCTACAGTAACTAAATTCACCATCAAACTCGTATACTGACTTTCCATTTTAAAGATTAAAAACTAAGAATATCAAAGAACACCCAAAACACAAGATGTTTATGTTGCTCTTTTAAAATGAGGGGCTGTCCCTTCCCTCTGTAAACTTGATGTCCAATGAGAAGGAATGTTTTCAGGTACTTTCCCTTTAACTCCATATGTGAAAGTAATTATATTTAGGGAGATAAATATATTTTACATATATATCAAGTGAGGTGCCTGGACAAACACTAGATAACAGTGAATATAATTAAAGTATAAAATTTGCCAAAACAAAACCCAATTATCACTTCTAGACACAAAAATCCCAAAGACTTTACAGGCATCATAAAGTTGGCCTCTGCAGTTGATTAAGCAAACAGAAACAAAACAAATACCTACAACATAACTTGCGATCTGACATCAATATAGCACAGTTAACATGGAGATGCTTTTTTAATTGCACAAATAAAAGTATAATATTAAGAATCTTTGTCAGAGTCCTTACTTATAAATACTAAAACACAATCGAAAGGAATTTTGTAAAGGACACAATTTAAGAAGGTTTCAAGATATACGGTGCAGGAAATGTGTAATGGGTAAAGGTGCAGTAAGCCAGCCCTGATTCTAGGTTCTTTCACCTGAACGTGTAAGTAGGGAGTGCACCATTCTCTAAAGTGGGTCTTTTCCCAAAGGCACTATTGACAGATAAAAAGCAGACTATTAATGGTCTGTGTGTAACAGGCAGAAGTGGCATTGCAGCAACACTAAAGAGTGTCATAAAAACTAATGTTTAAGTTCATGGATGACCTGAGGCTTAGTGTGTGCTGCACTGGCAATAAATAGGCTGTATTTATTCTTCAAGAAACACTGCTATTCCTTTTTTCCTTCAAGGAATTCTGGAATGTCATCCCACTGACATTGGGTGGGACATGAGGTGGGACAGCCTCCGGTTAAAGTTTCTCACTTACAAACTTAGCTGGAGACCAAGTTTCAAGACCAAAGCTAAGAAGCTAATAGTACAAGCAATGCAGGGAAAAGGAGAATGATAGTCTCTTATACAGGTGGAACTGTCATGAAGCCATTACCAGGTAGATGGCTGAGGTGACAAAAATTCTCTATTACTAAAAAGCTAAGGCCATGCTAATAGCTGTCTGATGTCCTGACCTACTCAGACAGAAACAGAACAAACAACCCAAATGGATAAGTAGAACTGTTTTCTAATGGTATGTACTTACATATTTGACATTCTTTTTAGCCCTATTTTTAAAGCTCAAAACCAGGGTGCAGCAAATACGGTGAGAACAGTAGGGGCTGGTCTCCCTTCTCTCCGTTCCTGCCTGCTTAGACCTCAGACCATGGGCTGGTCACTGACCCTCAGCGTTCCTCCAGGCCAGGTTCCAGCGAAGCTGAGGGGCCAGTCACACTTGCCCTGTAAACTCTGACAGGAGAATATGAAGTGTAGCTACACACACTACCTCTTGTGACTCCAAGAGGGAGAGGCTCTACTCGCAAATGAGAGAACACAAACACTGCTGCTACAAGCCGGCATCAGTGCTCATGGTGCTGAATGCAATTCAACATTTATTGAGCACTCTTTCTGTACCCGGCCCTGTGCTAGGTGTTAAAGATAACCCCCCCTCCCCCGCCCCCCTATTTCAGATCATGGTGATAAGTGCAATGAAGAAGATAACGCTGAAAGACACAGTCCCTAACAAATAGATATTCATGAATGAGAAGAAATGCCATAAGAAAATGTGCAAACATTTTTAATCCCCAAACTTCCATATTTCTCTGAACCCAGGCCTCCCCCCGTGAAAGGGTTAAGGCAGGTAATTGCTAAATTCCTTTCCAATTCAAAAATTCTACGATGCTGGGCTTTAACAAGAACATTTTCTACTGAACGTGACCAATCCCATTAAGTAGTTCAATAGTTTTGACCTTAATATAACTAAATACTATTAAAATTTCAGTAAGGTAAAAACACCATAAAGAGAGAGAAAAAAACAACAGATTATGTGCAGTACAGAGTTCTTATAAAACCAACAGAAACACTAACACTCAGTGAAAAATAAGAAATGTAAATTTCCAATGCAATTATCAAAAAATATTAGATCTTTTGCATGCACTAGATTCTAAGTTTCTGACACATAATAGGTGCTTGATAAATATTTGTTGAACAAATGAATTCAATCTAACCAAAATCAAGGGGCCAATTAAAACATTCAAATCTCCAGTGTGCAAGGTTTAAAGTAATGATATTACCTACTTGTGACAAAGACATAGTGATGGTGCAATAAAGACTGTATTACTTTCCTGGAAGGCAGCTGAGTGCCTACCTTTTGCTTAACAAAAGATTGAAATCCATTTCATTATCTAGTAATTATTCAAAGAAATAATTAGACAAATGCCCAACAATGTATGTATTAAAAAACCAGCATGTAGCAAGAATGTGAGAATACAACAGGGGCACTTGTGTGTGTAAGAATGAAAAACAGGAAACAACTCTAGGTAACCAATAACAGGTAATAGGTTAAAAGAGATACAGTGTATCGGTTCAATTAAATACTGAGGTATAAAAGCAAGGAACACATACAGTTACCATATGACACAGCAATTCCACTCCAAGGTATATATCCAAGAGAAGTGAAAATATATGTTCACATAAAAACTTGTCCACAAGTGTTCATAGCACCATTATTCATAATAGCAAATGTTCACTAGCTGATGAATAAACAAAATGTGGTATATCAACACAATGGAATATTACTCAGCCATAACAAGGGATGATGTACTGATACATGCTACAACATGAATGAACCTTAAAAGCATTACACTAAGTGAAAGAAGCCAGTCACAAAAGGCCGGATATTGTATGATTCCATTTATATAAAATATCCGGAATAGGTAAATCCAGAGACAGAAAGTGGACTCCTGGTTACTTAGGGCTGAGTGGAGGAGATAACAGGGAGTGACTGCTGAGGGGTATGGGCTTCTTTTGGGGAAGATGAAAGTGTTCTGGAATCAGATAATGGTGAGAGTTGCACAAGTCTGTGAATATACTAGTAAGCAATGAATTATACACTTTAAAAGGGTGAATTTTCCCAGTGCCATTTTTTTTTTTTTTACAGAAATAGAAAAATCCATCTTAACATTAATACGGAATCTCAAGGGACCCCAAGTAGCCAAAACAGTCTTGAAAAAGAAGAACAGAAGTTGGAGATCTCACACTTCCTGATTTCAAAATTTACTATGAAGCTACAGTAATCAAAACATTGTGGTACTGACATAAAGACAGAGATATAGGCCAATGCAATAGAATAGAAAGCCCATAAATAAATTCCTTTGTATATGACCAGATGATCTTTGACAAGAGTGCCAAGACCATTCAGTGGGGGAAAGGACAGTCTTTTCAACAAATGGTGTTGGGAAAACTGGATATACACATGCAAAAGAATGAAGTTGAATCCTTAGCTTATACCATATTACAAAAATTAAAACCAATTAAAGACCTAAATATAAAACCCCAATCCATGAAAATCCTAGAAGAAAACAGGATCCAGTCAATCCAAAACAATCCAATTCATGACATTGGATTTGGCAGTGATTTCTTAGTATGACACCAAAAGCACAGGCAACAAAACCAAAAATACACAAGTGGGAGTAGATCAAACTTAAAAACTTCTGTTCATTAAAGGTTACTATCAACAGAGTGAAAAGGTGACACATGGAATGGGAGAAAGTATTTTCAAATTATATATCTGATAAGGGGTTAATATCTAGAACATATAAAGAACTCCTACAACTCAACAGAAAAACAAATGACCTGATTTTAAAGAGGGCAAAAGATCTGAATAGACATTTCTCCAAAGATGATATACAAATGGCCAACAAGCATATGAAAAGATGCTCAACATCACTAATGATTACAGAAATGCAAATCAAAACCACAGGTGAACATACTCAATATCTTGTAATACTACAATGGAAAAGAATCTAAAAAAATATATAAGTATATATACACACATATATATTTATATGTATAACTGAATCATTTTGCTGTGCACTTGAAACTAACACAACATTGTAACTTCACTATACTTCAATTAAAAAAAAAACACAGTGAGATCACTTCACACCACTTGAATAGCTACTATCAAAAGAACAGAAATTAACAAGTGTTGGTGAAGATGTGGAGAAATAGGAACACTTGTGCACTGTTGGTGGGAGGGTGAAATGTTGCAATCAGTATGGAGGTTCCTTACAAATTAAAAATAGAACTACCATATGATCCAACAATCCCATTTCTGGATATATGCCCAAAAGCACTAAAAGCAGGGTCTCGAAGAGATATTTCCACATTCATGTACTCATCATTATTCACAATAGCCAAGAGATGGAAGCAACACAATGTCCACTGATGAATGGATAAATAAAATGTGGAATATCCATAAAATGGAATATTATTCAGTCTTAAAACTGAAAGAAATCCTGTCACATGCTACAACATGAATGAACCTTGAGGACATTGTTAAATGATATAAGCCAGTCACAAAGACAAATACTGTATGATTCCATTTATATGAGACATTCAAAGTAGTCAAATTCATCGAGACAGAAATAGAATGGTGGTTAGCAGGCCTGGGGGAATGGGGAGTTGTTGTTTAATGGGTTTAAGTTTCAGTTTTGTAAGACGAAAAAGTTCTGGAGATCTGTTGCACAACAATGTGAATATATGTACCACTACAGAACTGTACACTTAAAGTGGTTAAGATGGTTAGAAAAAGGGTGGATTTTATGTGAGTTATGTGAGTTACATCTCAAAGAAAAGTTATATGAAAAAATTTTTAAATGAGTTATAAAACTGTAAAATAAAAATATGTATATAGAACAGAAATAATGTAAGAATCCATTGAAAACGTTAATAGTTGGATTACACGTGACAAACCTATATTTTTCTTCACTTTCAGACTTTTCCTCTGGTGAAAACGTATTACGTTGATATGTAAAAAACAAGGCACTTTCTCTGTTGAGGGGTAAAAACAAGAAAGGTGATACCTGGGCTGGAGTGTTTGTAGTCACAGGAGATGGCGATTCACTAACTTTTGGCTCACTTGGGGACGCGGCTGACCCCTGCGACTCCTGGCTGGCTGGCTGGTCTGGAGACAGAGCATCACTGCTGTCTTCATCAAATGAGAAATCGCCCTGAGTTTGGGGATAGTCCTCCTTCCCAACACCTAAAGAAAGAAATGATTCTTAATCTATCTTGGCCTTGGACTACCAAGGTTAAAATGAAAAAGGAGAAATATTATTCATTATAAGGACTTAAGAAGCTGGTTAAAAACAAAACTGAACATAATGTACTTCCCCATGGAAGAACACACCACTATCTAAGATGAAAAATTGGGGAAAAAAACCCAACCTGAATCAGATCAAGTCTTTGGATCCAAATACTAGTTACAGGAAGTACAGGAGACAAGAAAGTTTTTAATGACACCTAGGGATGCAAATGCATTCAGAAAAATCTAGTAATGTGGAAACGCTAGAGGATAAAAGCCTGTTCATCAACAAATAAAAAGTAAGGAAAGAAAGGAGGAGGAAGACCCACCCAGGAGACTGACTTAAGAGATACATCAGCTAAAGGCAATGTGTGGACCTTGTTCGGATCCAACTTGGATCCAACATTTGGAATCCAACTGTTAAAAAACATTATAAGGCAAAATGGGGCTCTGACTGGGTATCTGTTGATAAGTCCCACTTCACAGAGCAGCCTTGCTGTACTGACATCTTACCTTTTGGGGCCCATTTCCTCGGAATTGAATGGAATCATAGTGAATTGTACTACTTAGAATTACTGACTACAGACTACCTAAGATTTAAATTCATACTAAGGCAAAATATGAAGTCCCCCTGAGTAATGGAAACTATAATAGTTTTTTAAGTAGGATATTAACTTTTCAAAATTGCTTGCTGAAAAAGTGGCATTATTCTGGAAAAAATTTTTTTTCTGCTGAAGTTTATGCCAGAAAAAAACGGTAAACATTAGTAACTAAGTATGATAAGACTGTGATAAAATGGGCAGATTCTACCATTCTTAATGAATACATCTATACGCATCGGCTATTCACCTTGCTGAACTAAGACTGAACAAACTTTTTATCTTTCCTACAAGTAAACTGAACTAAAATAATGAAAAATCTGTAAAAATCTTAAAACAACAGAAACTAAACATAATACAATAAGTTTAACTTAGAAAACATGGTAACAAAATGAGAACTTAAAGACTTAAACATTGTAAAGCAACTATACCCTAATTTAAAAAAAAAAGACAGACAGACTTAAACCTCAGATGTAACAAGAGGAATCTCTGTGTTAACTGGTAAAAGATGCTTGTCTTGTAATACATAATATAATAACACTAACAGTAATAATGGGAATCAGTGCAAATGTTAATCAATTTCTAATTTACCCAGAAAACAATAGTCATGATTAGTGCTGGCTTTTTAAATTAAATTTTTCTTATCTAAAACTTCCAAGTTTCTTTTTCTCCCAGAAAATAGTAAAATTTTAGAGTCTTGCCTATAATTGCTTCCTTAACACTGGAGTCTACAGGAAGGATGTTTTTCTCTACCAGCTCCATAGGACCAGGTCTTTGAGCAATCTTTTCATTCAGATCATCAGCTAGTCGAGCTCTTTTCAACTTCATCTGAGTAGCCTGCAGGGATGGCTCTGCAAATGTTTCTAAAACAGGAAACACAGTTTTAACCATTACTTGAATTACTGTTTCTATTCCATAATGTTATTTCAGGCCAACTAATTTAAACTCGTAAAAACAGACTTATGTGTTCCTAACATATTTATGGAGAGACAATGACTGTTTAAGAATGCTCCTGTATACAATTTACATTTTTAGTCCTAGATAGCTTTATACCGTCTATACAATGTGGATGTCCTTAGACTCAAATTAATATGAACTCAAGCCAAAAATGGGGTCCTGCTATTGCTCATTTATGGCAGGAGAGTCAAATTCATATTTATTAGGCATTGGGGATACAGAGGGTGAACAAGAGAGATGTGGTTCATGGCTCAAGAAGTTTGCAGTTTTAGATTTGGCTTCATTGGAAAGTCAATTCGTAGAAGGGGAGAAACTGTTATCTCAGGATATAAGCTTCTCTGCAGGAGTCAGTGGGAAGAGCTACAAATCATATCCTTAGATCGATCCATGTGCCTCTCAGTCCTTGATCATAATTAAGAATTTGGGTTTACTTCTGAATACATAACCTTGGGACATTCAATTACACAGTAATTAATAGTCATATAGAAGCATCAACTCATCTACCCACATATGCATAAAGTTGTATAACAGATGTGAAACTACTATAAATATCGTAACTCATTCATTAGCATAATTCTGTCAATTACTTGTGTTTCTGGTAACTCTCATTATTTTATTACATTGTTCTAAATAATGTTTATGATTGATTAAAGATAATGATGAGGTGTTAACCCAGTACTGAGTTGAAAGTTGCTTGCCCCTTAAATTATTCAGTATAAGGTCTTTTAATGAAATTCCCTGTAAGTAACCTCAGGATTATCTGATGTCCTTCATTCTGTAAGTTAGATGGCCTGGCTGAGGCCCAAAGAGCACTGAGACCCCAGGGCCAATAAACTACCCTCCAGCACAGCTGATCACTTGTCTTTCTACCGGTTAAGTTATGGGCTTACCAAGTATCAATCTTGATTGTCTACAAAATAGTTCACCACTATTGTGACTGCTATTGTCAATAAATAATTTAACCAGATGTTATGGGGAAATCATAAACTTCAAAAATAAAATGATTATTTCTTGGAAACCTGAGTTAAATGCTTTGGAATGACTTGATAAAGGTAAGCCATTAAAAAAAAAATCACTGTCACATTACTTAGGGCAACTAACAATGGTAAAAGATTTGGGGAAAAATGATAAAATCTAGGATTTTTAAACTCAGATTGCTTTTCAACCGTCTTTGAGTTTTGTTCCACCATGAATGGAAATTGTAGATGATGTACAATGGCTACGCTTTATACAAGAAAGATGTGAGCTCCATTCGTTAAAGCCTTCCCCACACGTGAAGGTCCTACCCCTAAGTTGGAATACTGGCAAATAAATTCATGTTTCTATAAGTTAAAATAACATGTATGCCCATCTCATTTTTATAATTTTCCTGTATAAACAACTCTGGCCCCAATCTTATCAGACAGAACCCTTCTAGCCACACAGGAAGATGATAGGTGGGGGGAAGTAGATCGTGCAAATCACTTTTAGGTTGATGTTTAAAAGCTTTTAAGATCTAGGCAGGAGAGTCTTCTGCCTTTTCCTCTCTTCCACTGACATTATCCAAGTGATATCAGGAATGTTTGGGAAGAAAATATTCCAAAAGTAAATAATTAGAGGCTGGCATTTTGGTATGCTTCTGTTCCTGGTCTGATTGCTTCATCACCTCCGTGAGGCCGAGGCTGGGTTTCGGCTGCTGAACTTCAGGAAATAATTTAGACTTTTGCCTGCCAAACATCCAATTCAATCAAAATTGGGATAATGTTATAATAAGTTGGGGGTGGTTTTAAGGTATTTTTGAAATTATAGATGAGACATTCTTTCTTACTTCAAAAGTCTCTACTTTAGAAGAGATGTCCTAAAAACATCACTTATGGTTCATTCATATACATAGTTAGGTTTTTAAATGCTGAGTAGTCTCTTTTTGGAAAAAGCAGATATGATTCCTTTTGATAGTTAAATGTATTTGCCTTAGTTTTAATTATATTAATAAAGCCTGTTACAGTTAGAAGGCAAGTTGAAACAGACACCATCGTTCCTACAAAAATGTTCCTTATAGGTCAAGATACTTTGAGGCACAGAAGGAGCCATTTACTAAGTTACTTACCAGCAAATATGCCTCTCTGAAGATTCACTTATCCCTGACAGCTGGTAGCTGCTCCTACCCTACCACTGGAGTTCTGAAAAAGCTTTTTTAGTCCAGGAGACTTCTGAGAAGTTCACAACCCAAAGTAGACAGGAACAGACCTCTCACCTCCCATCCCAGACATGAAGATGGTTACATAATCATAGATTATTTGGATTAGAAGAGACCCTACTTGGGGTTATAGAGGCCAACTTGATAGTTGGAACTTCTTTACAACATCCTTAATGTAGTTTCAGCCTGTGTTTATTCCCTATCACAGCAGCCTGTTTATTCCCTATAGAGCACTTTTCACAATCTGTAATTTATTTGTTTTGCCTGTGTATTATCTGTCTGTGCCATTAGAATGTAAGCTCCATGAAGGTGGGCATCCATCTGGCTCACTTGGGTCTCTGGTGTCTAGCTTGCGGGCCAGTGAACTAACAGCTCTAATAATGGCAACCGTATCACTTCTTGAAGATTTTATTTTGGACATATCTGACCGACCTTTATGCTGAGCTATAATCTAATACTCTGTAATATCAACCTAATACTAACTCTATCATTAGGCCAGAGAAAACAAATCTAATTCTTCCTCCTACCTAATAACTGTCTCTAAATGTTTGAGAAGTTTCTGTTTCTGCTCCAGGTTTAACCCTCTCAAGATTATCACAGGGTCAAGCTCCCAGTCTTGCTCCACAAATTAGTCAGTAAAGCAAAACAATGAAAGAAAATGTAACTCAGGAATTTACAGTGGAGATACCAGATTTCGAGAATGCTCTGTTTTTTTTAGAATTATCGATTATTGAGTGCCTACTATGTGTCAAGCACGTAGTAGGTACTTTACAGAAATTATTTAATGCTCACAATAATTTTCCCCCTTTATTTATTTATTTATTTATTTATTTATTTATTTATTTATTTATTTATATTTTTGGCTGTGTTGGGTCTTCGTTTCTATGTGAGGGCTTTCTCTAGTTGTGGCAAGTGGGGGCGCCACTCTTCATCGCGGTGTGCGGGCCTTTCACTATCGCGGCCTCTCTTGTTGCGGGGCACAGGCTCCAGATGCGCAGGCTCAGTAGTTGTGGCTCATGGGCCTAGTTGCTCCGCGGCATATGGGATCTTCCTAGACCAGGGCTCGAACCCGTGTCCCCTGCATTGGCAGGCAGACTCTCAACCACTGCGCCACCAGGGAAGCCCCCTGCTCTGTTTTTAGAGAGAAAAACATCACGGCCTGAGCCACATGTCTCACCAAAGATGGAGTGGAACTGTCCTTACTAGCTTCGTAAGAGATGAGGCTCAGTCATCGAGAAAATCTGGTGGGTCAGGTGGAGCTAGTTTGTGATAATGGTCAGATCAAGCTGGATTGTTGTGGGTTAAGTAGCAACAAAGAGAAAATGTCAGGTATGGGCCTTGCCCCAGGTAGACATAACAGGGTCCAAGTCGTTGAAAATCTAGGGTTAGACTTGTGGCTGTCATACCCCTTATGACTTAATGAGCAGGCGCACATCCCTCACTGATGAAGAAATTCTCTGGACCGAAAATGTTTTTCCAGAACAGTATGGTAGAGATACCTATAGCACCCCCAGCTGGCGGGAAAGAGTCAGTCCATCAACTGGCTATTTGGAGAATCAAACCTTCCCCATGTATCTAACATAACATTTTTAGCTTTGGGTCTTCATGTTGCTATCCAGTTTGGAGGATGTCAGCCTGTGGGGTAAAAAGTTATTAAAATGGGAATAAACAGAAATGGTGGAATTCTCACTTATTTTCTTGAGAAAATGTAGCAGAAGAAGCAGAAGTAGAATTTTTACCTTCTAAAATGTGCATCCTGACAAGTTCAGAACGATCTGGTCGACTCCGAATCTTATGCTTCAAAAAGTTTTCGGTCTTTAAAAAAGAGAGAGAGAGAAAAATTCTTACCAGAAATTGTTTATGATTTATTGTAGTTTTACATTTTTTCCTCAAGGTACTCTTATTTAAATAAATTGTATACTCTTTTGATCATGATTTTGAGAGGAAGAGTAGAAATTAGTACTTTGAAAAACTATTATCCAATACATGATTTAAATTGCAGCCTTCAAAGTTGTACAGGGATTTGAAGTGTATGCTGGTATAAAGTAAGCACTTTATAAACTTTTATTTTAAAACTTGGAAAAGGCAAAGGCTCATAATTTTGAAGATGACTTTTGAACAGAGGATTTGAACATTTAAATATCTAAAATCAATAAAATCTACACTTCAGGTCAAGTAAAAATCCATCTAAGATAACACATTTCCTAAAAATCCTAATGTAATTTCTGTGATGAATTCCTATCTTTAATCATACTTTCTTATTCAGAACTGTACTCAATTCTAAACAATAAGGCTTTAAAATGGGTTTTGTATTTTATAAGACTCTAAGAGATCATTACTGCATCCTGGGAAAATTCTTAAGGAATATTTGGAACATGCTTATTTTCATATTGCATGATAGAAGTTTCCTCTAAAACAAAAATAATGGCACTTTTAAAGAAAAATAATGAACACCAATTTAGTGTGCAACTATGATGGAGTCATTTCAAAGAATAAAACAGAGCTGAATACGGCAATATTCCTCATTCAGCCAAATTCTCCCACCCTTGGTCAAATGTACTGCTAACATAGACCCAGGAGGGAAACGAAGGAAGGATCCGGTGTCAGTACATCACTTGGGCTATCCGTCTGCAGAGGTAACAAATGGCAGAATTACTCCATCATTATTCTAAAAACTGTTGTTATGCTCCAAAAGTAAGAAAAAAGTGTGATTCGTCCTTTATGTACAACAGTAGTTTACTAGTTTTAAAAGAACAAAATTTGAATGTCCTGTATTTTCTATAAACCTCCAAGATAAAACTACCCCAGGATACATTACTCTATATGCCATGTATCCTGAAAATACACTATATTTTCTCTATTGATATACGTAGGAGTAAGATTGTTACTTGTCCACAGGTACTTTAATACAAAAGAGAGAAGCAGAATATTTTAAACTGAAATTTCTTACTCTGGCTCGTTCCAAGCTTTTTATCTGCTCGTGGAATGCCGCTGGGCTCTTCAGGGCTGTGAGAGGAAAAGAAATCATTTCTGTGGTATAAATAGAGGAGTTAATACTTCAGTCAAATGTTACAGCATATCATGGTGATGTTTCCTCTTAATCTGATTAGTGTGCCTCTACAGTTCCATTTATTTCCTAGTTCCTTTAGGAGATCTGCAAAATTGAAACCTTAAATGTTTCAGAATTAAAATTATGTGTTTCACAAATAAAACAACCGAACATTCACAACACAGTTGTATACAAAATGACAACGCATATATCAGGTCAGACTAGTTCCAGCCCATAGTTGGGGCAAATTACCATTACCAAGGGAACTGTTTGATGGTTCCTTAACAGGTCTTTGCTCTTATGGCCCTACAAGTTACTGGGAAAAGCCCACATGTCCTCAGGGCATTTAACGTTGGAGTGATCTAGCCTTGAACTTGAGGACACTCTGCAGTTCATGTCTGAGAGATCAGAGTTACCACCTACTGAGAACCCACAACACACTGAGCCCCGTGCTCTGTGGCCCATCGCAGTTATATTGCTGCTCATCAGCACAACAGCCTTGTGACATAGGTATTAGCCCCAGTACAGATGAAAGGCTCAAAGAGGTTAAATGAATTCTTGAAGTTATACAGCTAGATGGTGGTCAAAGCGGGATTTACATCTAGAATTCTGAATTTGGCAGGTTCATGCTCTCTCTACCATACCACAATGCAACTCACTCTAAAGACACAGTGATTCCTTAATATGTTAACTGCTAGTACCTTATTCCAAAGTCCCAGAGAGAGAGAGGCAGTGTTTATTAAAACATCACATACTACAGTATTTCTATCAATTATCTTTGCAAAATCTTCTGTGTGTATGTCCACTGCTGTCTGATTACACCCTGCACTTATCACTATGGGCAGTCAGAGAATGTGGAGGGCATGCAGAACTAGGCTTAACCTGGGCTATCACCTCCCAATATTGGCCAATCAGCTCTTGGTAACATTCTTTTCAATTCTGGTACTTAAAGCATTGCAAAGACCCACAGAAGCCCAGCCCAAACAGGTCTGGCCAGGGACCAGCTCCTAAAAGCAGACTACAGCTGGCTTCACAGTGGTATTTAAAGCACCACACTTTGATCCTGTTTGATTGGTTCATATCAGGAATATAGTGGTGGAGAAATCTGGCAGATTATCAAACCAGCTTCTGATAACTGGTTTTATCACAATGCTAGATTTAAAATATGTAGATACTCAATTAATAGTAGTTCAGAAAAAAAAGTTTTCACAGGGAAAAACATCTCCTTATCACAGAGAAAAATCGTTCCTTATCACAAACCAAAAAAAGGCAATAGCAGTGACTGTGAAGACTGGGAAGCATAAGTGCATTTTGTAATTTCCTTCTAGTTTTTTAAGCCAAATAAGTTACTTCTTAGAGAAATCAATTTTTAGACAAAAATCCCAAAATAATGCTAACAGCCTATACAAAACCACCACTCTTCTCCTCTAAAATATAAAATCACCTCCAAATTTGGTGATTAAAGGTAAAGAAGACAACTTGGACAAATGTTCTAAATTAATAGACTCTCAAAAATGAAGGAATGAAGCCTACAGCTACTTGGGAAAATATCTGTACTTGGGCAAGAAAGATTTTATTAATTATAAATAGAATGTTTATTAGTCCTGTAATTGAGATACATAATTATACAGACTATACTATAGCATCAAAGATAATTAATTTGAATTAAATTAAAGTAGAACCAGGTTTTGAATTAACTTATCATGTTACTTTTGCCAGTATCATTGGATTCATTATCTAGAGTGATTATTTCACTTATTTTAAAACTAAAACTAATGCTGAAGTTTGAAGTGAGAACTGATGTTAGCCTAATTACAGAGCTTTAAAGGTATTCTTTGATAATATAAAATTCATGTCTATCTTTTAAGTTGCATCTGGTTTCCAAAATGTATTTTAAACGATTCTGTTAGGTTATTAGCAGTGCTGATGCCTGGTTTTTCCTTATGAATTGTATATGGATTAAATGGATTCCACTGAAAGTAGAGTGTGAAACAGCTTCTTCTTAGACATGCCCATTTTGTTACATCACATTAGAAATGACAGTGACACTTCAATCTTACGTGGCATGATGCCCTGGTCCACTAGTTGTTCTCTCGTCCTCCTTTGTTGCAGCCTCAGCTGGAGCACTGTGAAAAGGAAATAATCACCATTGGAGTTTACAGGCAACTGTAGGGTCCAACTTACAAAGTTCCAGAGGAGATACAATTAAGCTCACTTAAAAAGCTTATATTTCATAATTGAATAAGGATACTACCTGGCACCATTCAACCTGTCCAAAAAAAAAAAAAATCAGTTTGTGATTTCTGCCTTTTGGGTGAACTCTGAAGTTCTCTCAGCTTATCTTTTGTTTAGTCAGTTAATAATCTTAAGTTGATGATTAAAGCTAAGTATTTGTTGTTTAAATACAATCACATCGTACTCAGCAAATAAAAATAGTTGGCTTATATATTCTTATTAATAAAAAGAGAAATGTGAGACACCTTGACATTCCTTAGTTTTTTAAAAAACAAGTTAATAGCAAAAATGTATTTTAAGGAAAGATTAATGTATTTGGAGGAACTCACTCCATCTGGAACAAATTTTAAATAGCTTTAATGAAAGCCAACTTCATAATAAAAATTAGACCTATGAGATATTACTAATGACCCAAAGGAAAATTTCTGAATTAAGACTTTGAAGTTTAATAATCTTTGCAAAACATAACACTGCATCTCATTCCAGAAGTTCTAAGAAAGCCACAAATCAATTGGTACCTAATTATTTTAATTAAAAGAGTAAATAAATCATTAAACTTGTAGAAAACAAGGTATACATCACAAAACGTGGAAATCCCGCTTGCCAAATTTAATAAAATATATTTTTTCCCCTAGATTTCTCAAGCAGATTCCTTTCATAGCATCTCTATGTTTTTGTCTGGAAAGTGAGCTGATTTCAAAAAAGAGTAATATATGAAGTAACTTTGAAAAATATTTTCCTTGGTTTGCCTTACGTTCAATTTTAAGTTTCCATTTTTAATTTTTCTTTCAAACCATGGATGAAAACCAAGGTTAGGATTATGAAGGGTCCGCCTAAGGGTTGTCAATGTGAAGAAAAAAAAAATTAGCTATGTGTATTTCTTAAATGGTAGGGAAGGAAGACAATTTTTTAGCAAGGGCATGATGAGGCTGGCTTGGACCAGGCTCAAATGCAAGGCACATAACGGCTCCTACTTGCAATTAACCCCAAGACCTGAAGATGCAGGGCCTGTGGCCCTCACATCCTTTGCTTTCTGCTTGCCCTTGTGCTGACTGCAGAGCAGAGCCCAATCTTAGATATATTTTAAATATATTTTCATATTCATTGCTAGATATGAATGTTATCCTTTATTTAATACTGAAAAAAATTTTTATCTGCTTCTTTTGGGGGCCACAAAGCTTCACTGACATCCCATTTAGAACTGAAGCAATTGACATAAGATTCTATTACACACAGCAAAAGAAAAACTTAAGAGTCAAAAAAATATATGCACGTTTCTCACATTAAAATGTTTTGTGGTTCTCTGAATCAATTATGCTCTAACACAAAGATCTTTTCCCTGATAACTTACAGTTTATTGAGAATAGTGTGTTCCCACTGTACTTTACTAGGAACAAAAATAACCAAGGAGATGACCTGTGGATCTGATAGCACCCAAATGCCTGCATACTCCGACATTCTTCTATGAATGCCGAAGTTAATTCTTGTCTGAAATCAAGGTGGTCATATTCAAGAGGCAGAATACCAAGAAAAGGAATACTGAGAGGAAAAAAGGGTCAGAACAATCTCTAGTTCAAAGGCTGACACTTCTGGAACACGGTGGTCCATGTCTGTTGCAGAATCTCTAGCAGTAGTATTTTTCCTTTCTCCCACGGGAGTCTTCAAAGAAACGAGTAAAATAGAAAGGGTAATGAAAATATCAACAGCCTCTTTTTTGGTTTAAAACAAACAAAGCACCATACTAGTGAGACAGATGTGTCAAACACAATACATATTTCTAGGCGAATGGCATCTTGGAGTGAGAGATACATTCGCAACAACATGATGACAACAGCTTGTTAGTCTTGAAGCATCTCCTGACTGTATGCTGGTCAGCTGCCCTCATGCGGCTTCATACCAGTCCTGTCAGCTGTATTATCTTTCACCAGAAATTGCATTTTCATGCTGTTGTGTGAAGGTATCTGTTGCCATGAGGGTAACACACAAAATGAATGCATGTCACCAACCACCAATTGTTAAAATAAAACAAAACCATTGTGTTTTCCATCCAGTTTTCTTCACGACAAAACAATCAATCCTATTTATTTCATACTGCTCGAAGGTAGGAGAATAATCTTCCCAATCAATGCTCTCATTGCCTATTAATTTTCCCAAGTAGCAATATCCTCACACTACAAATATTACTCAAAGCAGGTGTGGCAGGCAGCCCTCCCCAGGCATGTTCATTCATTAAGAGCCTATTTATTAGGTGTCTGTTAGTGACTGCAGGGTGCGTGCATGGGATACGTGGGAAAGAACAGCAGCAGCTGTGAATAGAAGGTCTGTTTTTAAGCAAAGACATTAGGAAGAACATGAATGGAAGAGGAGGCAAATAACTAGGCACGTTGTTAGGACTGCAGATTACCCAGCTTGACTTAGTTTTCATCTATACCAAAAGGTGGGCAGCACGGGACACATTACGTTGAATATAAGGCACTATGCCCTGTCGAGAGACTTGGGTACACTGCCACTTTTGGTCAATGTTAAAACACAATTATAGTATTCGTTCATATCAAATACAACCAATCACTCGCAACCTGATGGAGGCTCTTCTGAGAACTAATGGTTATAAAAAGTACCTATCAGATTGGTACAGGTTCATAATTTTGGACAATAGCAAACTTCCTTTTACTCTTTTCCACTCATTTGATGAGTGGAAAAAAAAAAAAGTTAACACAATAAATGACAAGTGATACCTGTCCCTTAAAGGCAGACCACCCAGGCCGGGAAGAACAAGGCTTGAATGATGTAGACAGCTTAACTGTCCTGCAACACTAGAAAGCTAGAGCTGCCCAGAGCTGGGCAGAGCTTATCCAGACGGTGAAAGGGGAAGAGACCCTGAATAGAGAGGGCCTGACTCTTTTTTTTTTTTTTTTATAAATTTATTTATTTTATTTATTTATTTTTGGCTGTGTTGGGTCTTTGTTGCTATGCGTGGGCTTTCTCTAGTTGTGGCGAGCGGGGGCTACTCTTTGTTGTGGTGTGTGGCCTTCTCATTGCGGTGGCTTCTCTTGTTGCGGAGCACGGGCTCTAGGCATGTGGGCTCAGTAGTTGTGGCTCGCGGGCTCTAGAGCGCAGGCTCAGTAGTTGTGGCGCACGGGCTTAGTTGCTCCGCGGCATGTGGGATCTTCCCGGACCAGGGCTCGAACCCATGTCCCCTGCATTGGCAGGCGGATTCTTAACCACTGCGCCACCAGGGAAGCCCGAGGGCCTGACTCTTAACAATCATAGAGGCGTTCACTGTTGTGGGCATGTGAGCATCTCAAGAAGCTTTATCAAGTTAACCTTGGAGACCATCTTCCTCCCTTTGCAGCCTCCAAACTCACGTCTGTGTGGAGGGCAGGAAGGCCCAGATCACTGAATGCCACTGGGCCTGTTGCACAGTTGCAGTTCTTAAGACCAATGGATAACCCAGTAGGCTGGCTGATCTCTGGAAACCTGACATACTCTGCACACGTTCACGAGACTGCACTCCTGTAGCCACAGACAGAAGACCAGACGCTGGTCCAGCACTGCTCTCCTGTGGCAGCAGTGGGTGGTGGTAGTGTATGGCTGCCTAAGAAGCCAACCTCTGGGCAATGGCCTTGTGTCTGAAAACAGACCTGAGAGCATTCGCCCCCGGTGCCTTGCTGAATTGATACTGTGCTACTGGGCTGACATCATAGCTTCCAACACATTAGGAAACTGACTAAAATTCAGCAACTCCATGGCCATCTTACAAATAATTACATGCCAGAAAAGAAAACATGTAAATCTACAGAATTCTGGAAGGAAAAAAAAGAGTTCAAAACACTCAGTGAGTGAGCAGCTACATCCTTTCAGAAAACAAAGGACACAGTAATAATGGCACTGAAATAGAATTCATGTTACGACTGCTCACATTTGAACATTTTCAAAGAACGTCTTTATCTTTGAAACATGTAGAAATGAAAATAATCCGATATATGGACCTAAGAAGTTCTTACGTTTAAAATGGGTGGGGTTAAATCTGTTTCATTTTCACAAAAAGGTGGGTGGGGGTGGTGCCACACAGGTGTTAACAGCATATCTCATTATACAGCTAGCACTGTATTCTCTGTGCAAAAACCGTTACCACAGGCTGAGAAGTCTATGACAGCTCTGTGTTTCCTGATGACAAAACTCACAAGAGGTACACAAAGGACCCCCATTAACAGAAGGAGATGAGGTTACAGAGTCATTTGCTTACCCTTTGTGTCACATCTTTCTTAACTAGCCTGAGTCCAAGGTTTTTATTTTTCATTTAAAAAAAAAAATCTCTTTACTTATTAAAAGAGTGATATATGTTCATTACAGAAAATAAGGAAATTTTAAAAAGGAGGAGGAAGAAACCAAAAAAGAAAATCACCAATAATATCATCAACCAGAGAGACATACAACTACTGTTACCATACTGGTGTATTCCTCTGTCTCTTAGCTAAGCATAATTTTTGATTCTCTGCTTCTATATACTATGATCGCACTGTACAATGATAAACATTGTTATTTCAATGGCTATGTAAAATACTCTGTTGGGTGGACATTCATAGTTTACTAAACATACCCCTATTATTTATCACTTAGGTTGTTTCCAATTTTTGCAACTACTATAACTAATGCTATGGTGAGGTTTTTTGTGTATAAAGTTTATTCCTTATTTTTAGTTATTTCCTTAATTCCTAAAAGGAGGAATATCCCTATGTGGTCCATATAAGGCATGGCCATAAAGTAAGGGGACTAATTTGTATGCAAACCATCATCTTTGAAATTATAGTAGACGTGTGAAAACATGGATACAGACTACTTTATATCTGTTGCATTTAGAGAAAAAATTTTAATTAATTTTTGAATTTTTCCAAGATGATGTGTGTTATTATTTCTTAGGGCTAACATTCATGGTTTCTGATTACATTTCAACAAAGAGAAAAATGCATATAATTTTAAAAATTCTACTTAAGTGTTATGCCTTGTTACAAAAGACAGAAACAATATTCTGTCAACATAAATGTTTTCAACTTGCTCTTTTTTTGATACAAGAAAAGTAAAAACTTAATTTTAACCACCATTCCGAAAAATGAAAGGTAGCTCATCTAATGGCAAAGAGGAAATGTCATTCTTATTCATCATCAGAAATAGTTTAGAATTAAAAAGTATCGTCTCTTAGTTCCTTTCCCCTGAATCTTAAATGGAATAAAGTGCTTTTAGAGCAAAATTTTAGGATTAGTTTCCAATATTAAAAAAAACAAAATCTCAAAATGGAATAACGTCTTTCACATAATATTTACACCCCCTTCAAAATTTTTAGCTGCTTTTTGAACCAAGATATGTCTTTTCTCTTTTGTTTCTATAAGTAGAATGTTTGAAATATTTCCATAATATGACATAAGGTGCCTTTTTACTCTAAAGAAAAAAACCCACGTTATGCAGCATTTTAATAACATATAGCAATTTAGCATGAGTTGGACAAGCCAAAACAAAGCACAGTTTTGGGCCAGGGGATTTGCAAGGGGACATCTGAGGAACGTATATAACAAAAACAAGGCAGAAATGACACTTTCTGGGAAGCAGTATGGCAGGCAGCCATGGTCTTAGAAATTCTTTATAAATAGCTAGTTTCAGTTATGGGGTATGAAGGAGGGTGGGATGAGTGGGGACGAGCAGCTGCCTGCAAGTCAAAGAGAAGATCCAATGTATATTATTTAATTACAGGACACTGGACAGAATAAACTGCAGAATCATGAGGGCAGGAAAAAACACCCCAAAACCCTGAGCCAGTCAAGTAAAGGCTGGGTAAACGAGTGGCAAAAGCAAAGATGGGAAACTGAAAAATACTCTAGAATTGACTATGTATTGACTCTGAAGATAATATTAGGCAAAAAACAGACCCTGGTTTCAGTTTTTAAAAATTTGTTTAAAGATGTTTGAGTAGTTAAGAGAATGAAGTAGTTGTACTTTGGCAAAAATTTATTATGCATTGTTTAAAGAGTGCTAATTTAGGGGCCTGGTCCTATAAAAACAAGACAATTTAGAAAAGCCAACATCTTCATATTATCTTTTGAACTTAGATACAGGAGGGATTAACTGGCCCCTAAGTAATACCTTAGAACAGTTACATTTGGGGGCCCCATTCAACCCTGATTTCAGTGTTCTATCAAGCAGCAGTTCAGCAGTAAAGTTGACAACTGCATCTGTTCAATCAGGTAGGGGCAAATGACATCTTGAAAAAATCTGTATCAAAAGAGCAAAAGACTGATGGACTACTTTTCCTGTTCCTCAAAAGTAAATGTTTAAAAAGCTAGTGGTGGTTATTATTATTGTTACTACTACTACTTTAGATAATTGGTGAAGATAACCACTTCTTTTTCCAAACATAATACCATAAGGATAAAAAAAAAAAACTTTTTTAGAGCAGTTTTAGGTTTACAACCAAATCAAGAGGGAGGTACAGAGATTTCCCATACACCCCCTACCATCAAACATACTGAGCCTCCCCATCATCAACAGGATTAAAAAAATTTAGCTCCATCAAGATTCCCATATTTTTAGTTCTTTGCTGTGAATGGGTATTTTGTAGTCACAGGGTAAGCAGTCACATCCTGAAGGCTTTCCTTCTAAGCCTGGGATTCAGAAATATACAGTATATGTACCACTAACACCTATATTTAAAAATCCATGTTTTGGGCTTCCTTGGTGGCATAGCGGTTAAGAATCCACCTGCCAAGGCAGGGGACATGGGTTCGAGGCGGGAAGATCCCACATGCCATGGAGCAACTAAGCCTGTGGGCCACAACTACTGAGCCCACGTGCCACAACTACTGAAGCCTGCACGTCTAGAGCCCATGCTCCGTAACAAGAGAAGCCACCACAGTGAGAAGCCTGCGCACCGCAAAGAAGAGTAGCCCCGGCTCGGTGCAACTAAAGAAAGCCCACGCGCAGCAACAAAGACCCAACACAGACAAAAAAAAAAAAAAAAAAAGTTTTAAAAAATCCGTATTTTATAAAACTTTTTCAATTTATTTGTTAAAATAAAAGTGACACATGCACATAAAAAAGGACATTAAAAAAAAGTGAGATATTTTCTTAGATCAGTCTCCCTAGGCAAAAGAAACAAAAGCAAAAATAAACACATGGGACCTAATCAAACTTAAAAGCTTTTGCACAGCAAAGGAAACGATCAACACAATGAAAACACAACCTACGGACTGGGAGAAAATATTTGCAAATGATGCGACCAACAATATCCATAATATACAAACAGCTCATAAAACTCAATATCAAAAAAAATCAAACAACCCAATCAGAAAATGGGCAGAAGACCTAAATAGACATTTCTCCAAAGAAGACATACAGATAGACAACAGGCACATGAAAAGATGTTCAACATCGCTAATTATTAGAGAAATGCAAATTAAAACCACAATGACCTCACACTGGTCAGAATGGCTAGCATCAGAAAGTCTACAGGGAATTCCCTGGCTGTCCAGTAGTTGGGACTCTGTGCTTTCACTGCCGAGGGTTCAATCCCTGGTCAGGGAACTAAGATCCCACAAGCTGCACATTGTGGCCAATAACAACAACAACAAGTCTACAAATAATAAATTGTAGAGGGTATGGAGAGAAGAGAACCCTTGTACAATGTTGGTAGGAATGTAAATTGGTACAGTTGCTATGGAAAACATTATGGAGGTTCCTTAAAAAAACTAAAAACAGAGTAACCATGTGATTCAGCAATTCCACTCCTGCATATGTATCCGGAAAAAATGAAAACACTATTCCAAAAAGATACGTGCACCCCAAAGCCAAGATACGGAAACAACCCAAGTGACAATCAAGATGACTGATTTAAGAAGATGTGGTATATACAGGATTAACAGATACAAACTACTATAAGAAATGATAAGCAACAGGATTTACTGTATAGCACAGGGAACTATATTCAGTATCTTATAATAACCTATAATGGAGAATAATCTGAAAAAATATAAGACTGAATCACTTTGCTATACATCTGAAACTAACACAATATTGCAAATCAACTATACTTTACTTCAATAAAAAAAAAAAGTGAAAGTCAGTGCATCCCACCAGAGACCTCCAGCCCTCCTCCATAAAGGAAACCACTATTAAATTTCTATGGCTCTGGAGAATGTTTCGTGAATATTCTGGCAATGTTAAGTATAAAACATGCAAAGGAAATACATGGGGAGGGATCACACCATTCACATAGTTCGATAATTTGCTTAAAAAAAAAACAACCCATGAAATCCAGCTCATTCTTCTTTCTGGCTATCATAGTGGCTGTATCTAACATATGGATGTATCAATCATATACATTTAAGTTTCTAGATTTCCTGCTATTATTGTTATTATTAACAATGCTGCAGTGATTATCTTCATTTTGTGTCATCATGTGTGTGTATGTTTGTGTGTGTATATATAAACAGTTAAAGATATATATATACACACACACACACACACTTAAAATACACACACGCACATGCACACACACTGAAAATTTTGATAGGGACACTTTGCAATCCAAGTGGTTGTACCAATCTATATCCCCACTTACAAGGCAAGAGAGGACCTGTTTGCTCATCCCTTCCCCATAATATACATCATCATGCTTTAAGGTAATTTAAAATTCAGAAACAAAGATCACTTACTCTTACCTAAGGCTATCAGCAATATTATGCCAAAGAAATAGTAAAATCTGAAATAACTAGTAAGCAGTAAGGGACCAATAGATATCAAAAGAATTAGTGAGAGTGATGGGGCTGGGTTTTTGACTGAATGCAGAGATATTTACAGTGGTTGTCAGAAGCTCAGGTTAAGCTTTCATTTGTAAACCACTTATTTATTTATAAATTTGGTAGAATTTTTCTCATGTTCCAGGACAGAAACCTAATAAGCATAAGACTTCTCATTCTTTTTTCTTCAATTCCAACACAGCTGAGAGATGTAACAGACAGATTTGAGAAATACTCAGAACAAAATCAACATTATGTGCTGAGGGACTGGATGTTGTGTTTGAAGGAGAAAAGATAAAGATGGTGCCTGGGTTTCTGGCTTAAGCACGTGGGTGGACCACTCACTGAATAAAGAATACATCATGGCCGTTTAGGGAGTTCAGTCTTGGACATGTCTGAATTAGAAGCTGAGATGTCAAAGTGACAACTGGCTCTATGGGTCCAGATTTCAGAAGGTAGCTCTTGGCAGGAGACTAAAATTTGGAAGTTGTCGCTTATGTAGTATTTGAAGCTATGGGAGTTTGCCAAGGTAGAGAATATAGAAAGAGGAGGCAAGAAGAAGCACAGGACCAAGTTCCTAGGAAATCCAACAATTAAAAGCCCATTTTTATAGGTCAGATAGGGGATGAAGGTCCAATAAAGGAAGTGAGAGGAAGCTGCCTAAGGAGGAGGAGAAGCCTGGAGAGTGTGTATAAAAGTGTTTCTAGAAAGGGGTCATGACCAACTGGATCCAATGCTGCTGTTGTAATACATGAAGGAGCTGCTTTTTGGAGTGATGGATGGAAATCAGGCTGGAAGAGGTTAGGGAGGGGTAAGAGTAAGAATGATAGTAATGGAAGCAATGCTTTCAAGATGTTGCCCAGGAAGGGTAGGAGAGAGGCGAAAGCTTGAGGGGTGTGGAACTTCAGGCTGGAACATACTTGAACAGGTTTACAAGCGATGAAGACAAGAGAGAAAAGGGGAGGGGAGAAGAGGGAGAGAACGGGAATGAATGAATATGAATGAGAATAAAGGAGAGAATAAGAGGTAGCAGATCCCTTGAAGGGGAGGGGATTCAGAGCAAACAAGAACAACCTTGTTAAGAGCCACTTCCTCTATCATGACAGGAAGGCAATGAGGACTGGATACAGCTGCAGATAGGTTTATAGATGTGGTCTGGGACGTCCAGAGAGTTCCCAGATGATGGCTTTTATTTTCTCAGAGGAGGAGGAAGAAAGGTCATCTGTTCAAAGTGAGATGAATGAAGGAAACGTCAGTTTTGAGGCTAGTGAAGGAGGTTTGAAATAATCATTGCAGACTGTGAAGAACAAGTTGAAAAGAGAAATATAGTTATTTTTTCTTGACATGCTCCAACTAATAATGGCGACAGCTTGGGGGAGAGAAGTCAGTTAGGAAACGGCAAGTTACTCACTGGCTGTGAACGATATCATTTTCATCAGAGAAAAAGACCCCAAGATACAAAATTAGAACATTTGGCAGTTCTTTCTCAAGCTCATTATATAAAATTTTAGTTCAGAACAGTTGCAGCCCAGCAATTCCACTTCTCGGTGAACTGAAGTTAAAACAGGTACTCAAACACACACATGTACACCCATGTTCACAGCGGCACTATTCACAACAGCCAAAAGGTGGGAACAGTCCAAATGTCATCAACAGATGAATAAACAAATCCTGGTCCATCCATACAGTGGAATATTATTCAGCCATAAAAAGAAATGAAGTACTATATAAGCCACAACATGGATGAATTTGAAAAACATTACACTAAGTGAAAGAAGCCAGATGGCAAAAGGTCATATATATTATATGATTCCATAGAAGTGAAATATCCAGAATTGGTAAATACACAGAGACAGAGCTCAGATTGGTGGCTACCTGGAACTGGGGGGAAGTCACTGCTTAATGACTACAGGGTTTTTTCTTGGGCTGATGAAAATGTCTTGGAACTAGATAGAGGTGTACTTGCACAACATTGTGAATACATTAAATGCCCCTGAATCGTTCACTTAAAATGGTTAATTTTATGTTGTGTGAATTTTACCTCAATGGAAAAAACGGAACAGTTGGCAGAGCAATTGACTTTAAGAAACGAATTACTCAATAATCAAATTTCTTATTTCCCACCCATCGCTAGCTAGCCCCCCTCACCATCATAATTCCATTAACCACCAACGGTGACTTCATCTTTTAAGGATTTGATAACTACAATAACAGCTATATATTATATCATATTCCCTGTCACACCAAATTCTAGGTTTTGTTGGTTTTCTGGGGGCCTCTAATTCCCCTTCTAGATCTCATCCTTATAGTCTAGCACCTTCTACAATGCTCACCATATAGAAGTTTTAATAAACATGTTTTACTTAATTTTGCACGGTATACTTACAAGTATATAACTGAGTTACTATTTTCTAAGGAAAAAGAATTCTAGCCAAATTTAAGAATAAATCACCAAGAGGATTTTGTATGGGCAAGTGACTATCATGGGACAGAACCAACACTTGTCTTGCTTAGTTGTATGACTTTGAGGCTTCAGATATTTCTGAATTGATGTTGGTGGTAGAACAGAATCTATTTATATTGTTTCAAAGGGTAAAAGAAGACTGAAAAAGGGAACACTAAGGGCAAAGGAGTAAAGAAGAGCATGAAAAACTGGTAGACAGTAATTTCTTTTCATCTCCATTTACAGTTAATGTGAAATTTAGGTTGCATTAGAGAAGCGTACAAGCACTTAAGCACTCTCGTAGATGATAAAAAGTAGCAACCGAAGATTACAGACTTTGGGTTGTATTTTCAGGGGTCTAATTTGCCAATTATAAAATAAGGTTCTTCTTCAAGTAATTTAAAATAATGAAATGCAAAGAGGCCAAAAATAAAATGGTGGTTTGTCCTATAAGAGCCATGCTATCTGCACTGATTAAGCAAACTCCTGTCAACACTCCTGTCTGAAGCCAAAGCAGAGTTAACACAGTATGCACATAAATCTAAACCTCTGACACTACCGAGCGCAAACAGCATTCTGATCAGGAATTTTTATATTGTGATTATTTTCCATTTAGGAAAAGGAGAGACAACATTAAGTTAATTTAAAAAAAACTGCGCAAATCAGTGTTTGAAAGTTAGGCCTTAGACTACCTAGGAAATACTGCCTTTCATCCAATATCAGAAAGTCTACTGCATCCTTTGAAGTCCACTGGGGTGAGGGGTGTCGGGGAAGAGGTAGGTGATACAAACTGTGGAATTCTAAACCACTGTCCCTTGCTGGTAGGGAGGTCACAGTCAAGAATGCAACATTTATCCTCTATTAGGAATTAAAGAGCAAAAATGAAGTAAAAACTAAAAATGCTAGCAGTCCAGGCTAATGCACTGTAGGTTTCCTGCATTAATCTGCACCATGAGGTCAGGAAGACAATGTTTTCAACACTCAGCCTTGGAAATTTACAGGTACTCTGATAACTCTGTGGTTGGCTGCTGCTTCTGTTTCCATGGAAACAGGCTGCTAAAAATGGGGCATGTTGCTTTAAACTGATCATACCTTCACACAAATTCCCCTCTCCTTTTTGTCAAAAGTTGGAATGAATTAAGTATGCTTCTCATGGTATAACAACGTGATGTCAAGCCAGGGGACCTGGTACAGAATAGCAGGGACAACGTTAGCCTGTGGCAGACATACAGAAAGATATTATACATACCTATGTGCATCTAAAAAAATCTCACTTGGTTAAAAAGTAGTGGAAATAAATTACACAGTGGAATAAATGGAAGTATAACACAAATAATAGGCATTGCAAAAGTAAAATCATCCACTTAATTGCCTGATCACCAGCAATGTAAAGAGCTTTAAAAAAAACTTGATTTGTTTTTTCAGACAATTAATTTTTAATCTGTAGGACCATGCTGGTTCTATGCCTGAATGTCTAGATTTCTTAACCCTCCATGTTTCCAAAAGAACATAATGTTTATTTTTCTTATTTTGGGGGTAATCAAAAAGTCTACATTTTATTGCTGCATTAGAATTTCAGTGTGCAGCTATAGGCAGAGGTGCTGACAGCTTTTTTTTTTTTAATCTTTATTGGAGTATAATTGCTTTACAGTGTTGTGTTAAGTTTCTGTTGTACAACAAAGTGAATCGGCTATAAGTATACATATATCCCCATATCCCCTCCCTCTTGTGTCTCCCTCCCACGCTCCCTATCCCACCCCTCTAGGTGGTCACAAAGCACCGAGCTGATCTCCCTGTGCTATGCAGCTGCTTCCTTCTAGCTATCTATTTTACATTTGGTAGTGTATATATGTCAATGCCACTCTCTCACTTTGTCCCAGCTTCCCCTTCCCCCCTGTGTCCTCAAGTCTGTTCTCTACGTCTGTGTCTTTATTCCTGCCCTGCCACTAGGTTCATCAGTACCGTTTTTTTTAGATTCCATATATTGCGTTGTGCTGACAGCTTAAAGCTCTTTCCTAATCCCTCTAAATTGGGAAAATGTATGTTGTATAAAAGATTCTGAAATGCCTTAGTGTAAATTCCTAAGGCAGTTTCTCTGAATAAAAAGACAATTAACAATGAAACAGGAAAACAGTGGAATATTATTTACCTCCAGTTTTTCCCAGAATAGTAAGCACATGCTACTCTCTTGAGGTCATTTGATCCTGGCTCAATATCTTGGGGTTTTTCTTCCCATTTTGTGGATTCAGGAATGGGACATACATACACACACGTACACACACACACAGAGTTGACCCTTGAACAACATGGCTTTGAACTGCACAGGTCCACTTACATGTGGACTTTTTTTTCAATAAATATAGTACCTGTATTTTCATTTTACAGATCTTTAACTAAGCGAAGGGGGGGGGAAGTTTGTGTTTGATTAGAGATCACGATATGTGGAATCAAAAGAATTAGGGTCCGAGTCCTGATTCTACCCAAACTGTTTTGGTTTCCTGCCCTTGGTTGAGTCATTTGTCAATTCCTTTGTTTCTGAGGCAGAGATAGCAGTACTCGGATTTGTGACTGCGCATGGCGGGGGGTGGGGTGGGGGCGGGAGGCCGGCGCCCTTAACTCCCACGTTGTTCAACGTTATATATGTATACCTACACACACATGTGCCAATTTGCCCACAAAAACGTAAGGAGAACAGAGAACTTGTGACACAACTTGTGTGCGATCCTAATGTCAGAGCAACTGTGCATGATGATACAGATCAAAGGATGAGCTGCAGTTGTTCGGGCCAATGGGGTGGGGATGGGGTGGGGATGGGGTGGGGACGGGTGGGCAGGGAGAGGCCTTCTGGGAGAGAACAGCTGCGGAGGGAGAGAGAAGTGGCAAGTGGCGCAGAGGCAGGGCCTCACTTGCTGAAGGCGGCCAGAGTGTAGGCGGAGATCAGCTGGGCAGCTCTATCTCTACTTGAGTCAAGACTCCTGTTGAGATTCTATTTGAGGAAGGGGACCTGGATAAGGGTGGGGCTGTGGTGAAACAGTGCTGTTGAGAAATGAAATATTTTTGGGGTAGAATTGACAGATTCGATAACCAGATTTGGTGACAGGCTATGAGGAGAAGGTCAAGGAAGGTGTCAGGGATCACTCCCATTTTGGGTTCCTGCCGTGAGCTAATGGGGGGAAGGAGGTGCCACTGACCGAAAGACAGGAAACCCTGGAGGAATGTGCTTCATGGGAAGAAGTAAGGGGCCTACTGGAGCCGTCAGGGATGCAGATGACCGTGCAGGCCTGAAGCACGAGAGAGGCGCCTGGCGCTCACAGTCGGTGATCCTCACTCATTTGGACCAGAGCACACAGAGGTTTCTTCTGCTATCTCTTTTATGTGTGTGTGTATTTTAACGTCTATATTATCATTCAGTTTCCCACTTTTCAGGCTGTGAGCTCCTTGAATGCCATTGCTTATAGAGGTTTACAACTTCCAGCATGATGCTGTGGCGAAGCACTCAAATTTCTGCCAAATAAAATGATTTCCAATAAAAAGTTAAATTATATAATTTCATCTCAAGGGCAGCATATACCCATTTTTAAAAGACACTGAATTACATCTGGGAAAAAGAATCTTCTACTTTTTCCTTCATACCTGTATGTTATTTGAATTTATTTTAAGGACCGTATCTTACACTTCAAATTTATTTTTAAAAAACCCATTAATTTAGCAATACCTCACTTGTACAACACTTTCAATTATGTAGAACACTGGCAGAAAACAAAGAAAGAAGAAATTCCCAAAGAAATAAAAATAGATGTTGCAAAGTTCACGTGCTTTACTTATAGAAGAAGGCTGGGTAGCATTCTCTATTTTAACTGCTTATTTCTCTGCTTCTCCCAGTATGACTCAATAAATTTTAGTTGAATCAACAACAGAATCAGGATTCCACTATTACATTTTGTTTATTTGTTGCTTACTTTGAAGATTAGAAGCAGCAAGTCAGAAAAGGGAAAAGCAGCAGAACGTGGCGGATGACAAAAATCAAATAATAAACAATGATTCTAGTAATCTAGTAATGATCTAGGGATCATTCTGTGCATGGGCAAACGGTTTTATACACCTCAACGATGACTTAAGGCACCAATACATTACATACAATACATTTTGGGTTAGCCATTAATTTATAATTGAATTTTAAATTATATCTGAAGGTAATAGTTCAAACTACATTGTTTAAGAAGGCAGAGAGGGGTATAATATTCTTCAAATACTTATTGCATAATAGTAATGTATCTTTGAGATGCAGGACACTGGGAGTGAGGTATAAAAATCATCCAAACAATGACACTATCTCCAAGAAATATTATGGTCTAATAGTGAAGATAGTACAGACACATACCACAGTAGCAAAAGGTGACATGCCATAAAAAGATGCAGAGCAAGTTACTGGGAGTATATGATAGAGAAGAAATTATTTTTAGCTGATAGGATCAGGTGACTTTCTTTAGGAAATGGCACAGGGATTGGGTTTTAAGAGACTCTGGACCTGCAAAGCTGGGGTGAGCAGCTTTCCAAGAGAACATCCAGCAGTGATGGAAATGGTTCATAATCTGCATGGCTCTATACAGAAGCCACCAACCAGGTGTGGCGTCTTGAGTAACTGAAATGTGGAGAATGTGGCTGAGGAGGTAAAATTTTAAAAACTTTACTTCATTTTTAATGATTTTAAATGTAAATCTGAACAGCCATATGAGGCTAATGGACAGTGCAGGTAGAGTATGTATGAAATAATTTCTGTCACTTAGAAAAGTTTTGGTGCTTTAATAAAGGTATTTATTTAGTCTATTTTCCCTAGGTTGAACTGCTCAGAATATCTCAGACAAATGTGCATTTTTTCCATACATAGATCTCCTATAGCCATGTCCCAGCGCACCACATTAATCCACTCCGCTGTCTATGATGCAGTCTGCCACAAACTTTCACATGCTTTATCGCAACTGTTACTACCCAGTCTATGACAGAATTGGGAATGTGGTTCCCCAAAGCAGTAGCTTTTCTCCCCACCAGCCACGGCTGAGCCACACAATAAAAGGAGCCCAGATCCCCGAGTCATTTCTTAGAGGACGGCTGACTAGGATAGCTGCCCAACCCACCTGGGACTATGTTTTGAGCAAGAAATGCGCTTTGATTGGTTAAAACACTGAGTTTGCGGGTTGTTTGTTAGAACAGGTAGTTTAGTCAAAGTCATTAATACACAAGCCAGTTTTCTTTCTTTGGTGTTTCATTTTCACCATTAGAGAGCTCCGTATATTGAACATCAATTTTTCCTCTTTAAATTGATTTGCTACATTTTGTCTTTGATAAATACGGGATATAACCAGCTGGTAGCACTGGCATTATGATTCATCATCTCAATAACGCTTCATATTAAGCCATTTATCTGAATTAAACATCTCAATTTATTTGATTTTTCCCTCAAGTTTCATGATTATTAATTTGTAAGTTTTCAAGTCAGTGATTTGTAATATCCTTTAGTTGTTAGAACCAGAAATTAAATTTAAATCTCATCTGTGATGAGCGCTATTAAAAAACGTTCTAAACCTTTTGTGGATAAGTCAAAAGTTGAGATTCCCTACTGCTGCTTTGACAAAAGACACTAGTCTAAGGAAAATGTCCTATTTTGAAGTTGATCAGAATTCACGCCATTTATTGCTATTTCTTACCTGAGGCAGAAAGTAATTAAATTCTCCAACTACATATGTGGGTTGGTATTTATCAAAAAGTTTATATAAGCATTAACAAAACTGTGAGGAGATATGCTTTATTATCCAAAGAATTCTCTGGTATGTAGTGACAACTATTCACAGGCGATTGACACTTGGAACATTTTTCCCTTAAATTTTCAATAGGTATTACTAAATTTCCTTGTTAAGGTGTCACATAAACTTTGAAACCTATGATTATCTGCTTACAAAATCTGTTTTTCCCCCTAATAATAATTTCAGCTAATTAGCACTGTCAACAATAACAGGAATTCTAAAATGTCCCCAAATAAGCAAGAACTAGAGCAACTACTTGAGAAGCAGAGGAGACCTCCCACCCCTCGCAGCAGACACCATCACAAACGCCAGAGACCCGGCTGTGTTGCTACGATTAGAATGGAATGGACCAAAATCTATCCTTCCTTCATTACCTGAAAACTTGTGATTCAGATACTGCCACAAATGAGTGGAACACCAAATATTATTCATGTGAAAGACAGTATTTTAAATTAGTATCCCTTAACACGAGGCATAAACCATAGACATGACTAAATAGTCAGAAATTTGTCTTTTGACAAGACAGCATAGGATCTAATTAGACTCTGGGGCATTTTAGCGTTTGAACATTGCTGCCATATCAATAAGCTTTCACAGATTAATAAAACTGACATATGACCCAGGACCTAGCAGCAGAAGGAGCTCAGCAGTGGCCTGTCCCAAGAGTCTGATAATGTCACCGCTGGTGCTCATCTGCAGGCAGTGACTGTGACACACTGAATTCCAGGAGTTCAACCCTGCAAAGGAACGTAGTCATTTTCAGAGGACGCCAAGGAAAAAAAGTAGCTTTCTGCAAAATTTCTCCTATTTTTTCTGTTCTAATTAAACTCTGGTCTAATCCTCTTTCGGTGTCACTACCTTTGAGGTAACAGATCACCTTTGATGTCTCTATTTTTTTTTCCCCCCTCAGCCCTATCGCTAGCAAAAATAAGTAGAAATACAGTCTGTTGAGATAGAAAGCGAAGCCTAGTTCAATGCAACTGTGGTGAGGTAGATGAATTTTATCATCCAGTCATTTCTGTGGAGTGTTTAAAAATATGAAAGTTCTCTCCCTGTACACCTCTTTATACTGATGAATTTACATGACAGTAAGATATATAAACACTTCTCTACTTTGTCAATATACACGAGATTTTAAAAATTAAATTTTAAATAGAAGGAAAAAGTAAAGGGTTAAAAAAATAAGAAGAGGGATGGCAAACTGGCATGAAACTGGGTATCTCATAAAGACACTATGAAGTAGGTATTGTTTATCTTCATTGTACAAAGGAGGAAATTAAGGCTTAGAGCAGTGAACTTGTCTAGGGTCACAGAGCTAGAAAATGGGATTTGATCCCAAGTATATATCACTTCAGAGAGTCCATGCTCTTGCTTTGTGACATTATACTACAGCACATGTATAAATTCAAAGCATGGTCACAACTGTTCGGGAAAGAATCGATACATTATGTAATCATCTCAAGGCAGTTTTGCCGTTCCTGTTGATAATTCTCCTATCCTGTTTTTATATTTTTAATTCTTGCTCTCTATACACCTTATCATACTGTTGTTATAACATCTTTTTATTTCTCCAATTGCATTTTCCTCCACTTTTCCCAGTTTTTCAAGTAGTGTAAAAATTGTTAAAAATTTATGTTAATAGGAGCTTAACACTAGAACTTGACTTAAATGATACATAGATAATCCCCTTTTTAAGTTAATGATTTAAAAAAATTAAGTTCCCCTCTGAGTCTCTAGGACATGCCCTAGAAGCTCTACCGGTGTTGATTTTACGAGAGTCTACAAGATCTGCAGCGCACAAGCGGGGGCGACCCCACCGTCTGGTTCCTGGCAATAGCTATTGATACTTCATTGTGTGTCCTTTGTTTCCATCTACATGTTTTTTTCAACCAGTACCCAAAAGAAGTTCAACTCCAATAAGAAAACAACTATTGTTCCTTCTTCTTATTGTTTAAATATTCAACAATCTGTCATCACATTCTCCTTTTCTAAATGTATGAAAAAGAAAAGAAGGAATATCATTTTGGAAGAAGCTCAAACTGCTGCTTGGGCAGATAACTGTATTTACTGTCTGGGTCTCCAGAAGATGAGGAAGAGCCAGTGGAGAGGTGAGGGGGCAGCTGATGGTTACTGTGGGGGGTTTTCCTCCCAAAGAACACTAGAAAATCAAATTTCAAATTAAACAAGCATTGAGAGGGGTGACTTTCATATCTCAAAATCAGAAAAAACTTATTCTCTGAAGATTCTGAATTTCTTACTCCATGGCCCCTGGTCTCCTGCTGCTGTAGTAAAGCACGCTGGACACTGGTCTTGCCACACTTCAGTGTACCAGGACACAGGACAGCAGTGCCCAGAACTTTGGACATTTTCTTAAATCAGTCAGGGAGGTACCTGCGTGGTGGCCACTAACAATTACTGACAGCATTCTTAAGCTTACTCTTTGCTTTGTTAAAAAACCACAAAACTACGCAACGTGCCTAAAAAACAAAACAAAATGATGGTGCAATGTGCATTATAACCAATTAAACCAATCGTTTAAAGATACAATTAAGAAAGAGCTAGCTACCTTCCTGCTTTTAAACAATAAAAACCATTAACATGTTAATTGGAAAAAAAAAATCATTTCCCTGGAACTACGTGTTCGTCAATGTAAAAGAAGCAGGGTTCTGCATAACACTGGAAAGGAAATGGCCTCTCCTAAAGTTGGGTGGGGGGAAGCAAAAAAATTAGAGGACATGAGAAAATCGACAAAACGAACCTGGCAGGATTTCACCGAAATGAGGACTGGCTTCGTAAGTCCCCTTACTCTAGCAATTACTGCCACCTCCCTGGAGTCCCATCAGTTAGTGAGTCTTCAGAAAGAGCTACCAAGAACAGCCTTAAGCTTTCATTTCAAAGAACTGAGAGCGTGTAAGGTACGTGAGTGGACAGAGAGCAGACACACGGCATGGGAAGCAGACACACACGCTCAGCCTGGTGGACGAGAGCATGAATTTGGCAGTTCTGCCCCTGTCCACAGACAGACTGACCTTCCTTGAGACTTTTCTGGTTGCTCCCTTCAAGGCATTCCTTTTCTTTTAGTGGCTCGAAATCGCCAGCAGCTAAAATCTCCGGGAAGCCCTGTTGCTGCTTCTTGGAGCTATCGATCATGGTGAGAGGCTTCTGGAGACAGGCAGCATCAAGCAAGAGAAGAGCTCAATCTGCCAAACAGCAGAGGCCAGCGCTCGGAATCCTCTGGTCCCTGGGTCCTGGGTGCCTCCTCACAATACCCCGATCAGCGGGCAATTATGGCTTTAAGCAGCTGAAGGAGCTGTTACCCTTTAGTTGCCAGCTGGACCTGCAAATCGACTCCTGCTGCTGCAAGCCCGAAACTCTCTCCCACGTTGGGAGGCAGAGCCACGGAAGCACGATGATGCTGAAATCCCACCCCTTTTCCCAGCCAGCCCAGCTTCCCCCGCACTGGGGACTTCAATCTGCAGTTTGATGGTCCGCGTCATCTGACAAACACTGACTCAAGCAGTTAAAAATAAATCCTCTAGTTGTTAAAAGAGAAGACTTTGCTGATACCTTAGAAGACAAATTGCTGCCTGTGGTCTCTCTCTGGCTCTCTATAAACACAGCCACAGGCTGTGGAAATACTTTCTATCAGCCAGCCAAGCACATCCATTACTCATTAAGTTCTCCAGCTAAACAAACGGCGGTCTAGGGCACCCGAAGGAAGAGGGTCTTATCTCAGCAGAGGCACCACACTGAATAAACACGTTACTAGCATATCTGGATAAAAACAGAAGCATGTCACCACCACACTGCTTTCGTGGTGTGCTTTTTGCCGTTCCCGGCTCTCCCAGGCACAGCCGGTTCTCTCTGTCACAGGGAATGCCCGTAACTGCAGCTTTCTGCCTTCGCCAATGCAGACCCGGGCGGCAGTTTTCCTTTGTGCCGCTAGTCGGCCGAGAGAGTTAACATCGCCATGATTGTGCTAAGGAAGAAAATCTCCTCCCCTGTATTAAAGGCAGACACTGAGAGCTTCTAGTTCATAACAGGTTCCACCAGCAAGCAGCCAAGTTTAATTTCACGTGAGCTATCAACAACGGGCACCGTTTCCCCAGGTCACTGGCTGCCGCCCACTAGGCACAGGGACGCTGCCTGAAGGAAATCTGCAGGTAAGGCAACTCCAGGCAAAGTGGAAATGCCTGCTTTCATACACACCAAACATCTGTCTGTCTATAGCTGTAGCCAAAAGAATCTGATTTGCATGGTTTGAAGTATGCTCCTTTGCAAAGAGGTCCCATAAAACCCATTAGAGGCTGTAAGAGCAGGAGACTGAATCCTCCTCCATGAGAGATCTGCTTTTGCTTTGTTCGCTTTTTAAATAATCAACATCTAACAGAGTGCCTGGAATATTAGGGAGTTCTCAACAAATACTTGTTGCATGACTAAGTGAATGAATGAAAGCAGAAGATAATACTCAGAGTTCTAAAGAAGTCCTAGGTCAGTGACCAAGAGTCACTAATTTTTAGATGAACAGCTACGTGTTCTTTAAAGGAAGCACATTTTCTCTTTAAAAGAAAATACACACATACACTTTGAATGTGCATGTGACATGATCCTTTTGTGGGATAAAGAAAGGCTTACATTTTTACAGCCAGAAAAATCAATATTCTCTTCATCATATAACAGAGATGGGGACTGGGTGAAGATTCTTTCCTTTGTCCCTGGTTCCAAGGCTGGTGTGCACTAAATCTGTGCTGTTCTAGAAAGATAGTTATCTATCCTTCTCCAGCGTCTCTCAAGAATGGGATTACACAACACATGACATGCTTCTTGTCAACTGAAATTCCTTCTGAGGCAATTTAAGTCCATCGTTGGTAGTCTAAACCCCTGCAGGAACAAACTGCGACGACCTTAACACACTTCTCAAAAAATGCCCTCAAATGCTCTGCTACTATTTCTGATCCTAAGGCCTCCATTCTTCTAAATTAACTGTTCCTACACCTTTAAAGGAGTAAGGAAAAAACCCATCATTTTCTGCGGACATTCTTTGGGTCGGTCTGCAGAAAGTTTTGCCAAGTTTATCTCATTTAACCCCTAACAGTCCTTTGTGATCACTATGATTATTTGTACATTCTAGACATTTTACAGACCAAGACCAAAGTCACAGAGCTTGTAAGCAGCAGATCTGGAATTCAACCAACATCTTAGTTCTCCAAAGCCCACATCTTTTTTCTATGGCATTGCAATGCCTGCTGTCTTCTAAAGCATGCTCCATTTCCAGGCTTTAGTTTGATCTTGGGACAGGTTTAAGAGCAGAGACCATTACTTTCATTGCCTTCAGGTAATTCTACTCCTGGTGAGGGAGAAGGAAGGCAACATAATCATACTAGAGTGCTTTTATGAAAGCAATTTAACTTTTCCTGAAATAATAACAACAGCAGCCAACTTTGTTTAGTGCTCTAAACAAAGTTGTAGTGCACAGCACAGTCTAAGTGCTCTTCATATATTATCTCATTTATTCTGTTGACAGACCTGTGAGTTCAATGTTGTTATCCTAATTTACAGATGAGAAAACTGAGGCACAGGAAAATCAAATATTTTGTCAGAGATCACATATCTCATAAGTGGTGGCCAGGATTCCAAACAGGCAGCTTGGTTCCAGAGCCTACATTTTTAATTGCTTTGCAAAAAGAACAACAAAAACAATAAACCCCAACATTCTCCTTTTCAGGATGTTGTTTATAAAATTGTACCCAATTTTTTGGCCACAAGTTTAGAAACCTGAGTAGATACAGAGCTACACCATCCATTTAAAAATTCTTTATTGGCCATGTGTATGTGTGTGTGTGTTTAGTATGTTAAAAAGTAATACAATTCTCCTTTAAGGATCCTCTGTAGTCTTATTATTTTTGTTTCTGATAAATATACAAGATCTCAATAAGGAAACATTTTCTGGCTGTAGATTTATATTAAAAGTCTTGCCTCTGTAGTTTTGAAAGGCAATAATAATTTCTCTAGTGGTGAATATGCTTAAAAGAACATTTATTTTGCTGTTTTAAAAAATTCTGAAATAATTTCAAATTCAAAAAGCCTTTTTCCCCTGAACCATCTGTGAGAAAGCTCTGACACGATACCTCTTTACCCTAAGTGCTCTGGTTTATAATTCCTACAAACAAGGCTATTCTCCCACATAACCGCAGTATGACCATCAATATCATGAAATTAACACTGATATATCACTGCCACCTAATCCACAGACTCCATTCAAGTTCTACCAGTTGTCCCGACAACATCCTTTATAGCAGAAGGACCCAAACCAGAATCACATATGGCATCGAGTTTTCAAGTCTCTTTAGTTTTCTTCCATCTTGAACAGTTAGTTCCTCAGTCTTTCTTGATATTTCTTTCTTTGACTTTTGAAGATTACAGGCTGGTTACTCGGTAGAGTTACTCTCAGTTTGAGTTCATTTGATGTGTCTTCATGATTACATAGCAGTCGTGGCAGGAATATTTTTGGCAGGAATACCATAGAAGCAATGTAATGTGTTCTTTGCATCCCATCAGGTGGTGTACAAATTCAATTTGTCTCATGGCTGATGATGTTTATTTTAATTTATTAAAATGGTATTGGCCAGGTTTCTTCACTGCAAAGTTAATTTTTCTCTCTGTAATTAATTATTTCATGGGGCTGAGTTATTTATTACTAGAATGACTCCAAATGATGATTTTGAAAATTCTATCATTCCTTCTACATTTATTAGTGGCACATCCTACTGTAAGAAAAAAATTCTCTTTATTCAGTTTATGTTATCTATTTATATCAGCATGGACTCAGCGACTCCTCCTTCTTTCAGTGGGTTATAACATGTTCCTATCATTATTTATTTTGATGCTCAAATAATTCCAGATTTGGGAATTCCAGTGGGAATCCCTTTGAGCTGGCTTCAGCGTCTTATTGTTCTGAGCACTTTGAGCACTTTCTTACTTTTTGGCATAAGATGTTCCAGGCTCACCTTTTACTTTTCCTGCTCTGTTGAGAAACCAAGCTAGGTGTGCTCAATGCTATTTGGGTGTCACTGTTCCCAGGCCTTTTCTGTAGTCAGAGGTAGGAAATATGTGTGAGTTTATGTCTCTATGTGTGTAAACACAAACATATTTACATCTCTCACTATTAACAGATGTAAATACAGACCTATATTTAAGTATGTACATCTATATTTATATATATTGAAAACCATGAGTTCACCCCAATGCCTCCAATTCCAGTCCAACCCCACAGTGTCATTCTCAGTTTCTTTCTTTTCTATATTTGTAAATTCCTCCTCCTATAGTGAGAATCTTGTCCCATGGTCTCTGCCACCCCACTCATGGATACCCCGTTCACCTCATTACTGTCACTGCTGTGCCCAAACCTAAGGCAGATGTCTGCTCACCCACCGGCTCTGAAGCGTGGCACTGGACTGCTGCCCCCACTCCCACGGGGCAGCTGCCTTGCTCAGCCCCACATAATGTCTCTTGGATTGAATTAGGGCTGGAGGGAGGAAGGAGACCTGCCTTCTCTCCTGGTAGGAGAAGCCCACAGTTATCATGTGAACTGCTTTCCGGTAGGTCTGCCTTTGTTCCTTACTAAATGTGCTACATCATCTTCAGTGGCACTTGGCTCTATTGTCACGAGTGGCATTTAACTTCAAATGGTAGGTGATTAAATTCACTTTGGCTATGATAAATATGCTTCCACAGTGTTTGTGTCTACACTCAAAAGAGCTGTTTTAGTATGAAAGAGAGTACCATAAATCAAGTCAATTTTCCCACTACCCCAAGCATAGATATTTAATAAGCGTGAGAAAAACTGTATGGCTTGGAGACTAGGAACAATCCAAGAAAGGCCTCAGGGAATCAGAACAGAAACAAACATGGCTCAAGGGACCTACACAAAAACCTGGCAGAGTCAACATATGTTTACAAAACTGCTGACGAGAAAGACTATCATTGTGATGATGCTGTGCTTCAATAAGGAAAAACCTGAGGATGTTACCGACTGGGCGATGCTGCGCCAACGTAAAAATACTCGAAAGTAATGAATAAAATAATTAGTAACAGAATGCAAAGAGACTGCTAAATACTAAGTACTGTTTGTACTTCTCCTGCAGCATTCCGGACCTCGGGATTGAGGAAGATGCCCTTTTCTTTTTGCCTTCCACCTCTTGGTGCTTTGGAACAGGTCCTCAGGTGACCATTCACTGAAGAAAATGCCGGCACTTTGGGGCTTCCTTCACACACTCTGAGCACAGTATTACAACACTTATGGAGTCGTAGTCAGTCAGACTGGACGCATTTAGGGAGAAAAATTTCAGTCCAGGTTACACCTAAATTTTTTTCCTAAGGGTGTCATATTTTCAGTAAAATACATATTTGATCCTTAATTTTCTCCTTTTTAACATTACAAATGCCACTATAAAATATATCTTTAGACAAACTAAATGGAATGGTAAATTCCAATAATTTCATAATTATTAAGCCCAATTTGATAATACTGATAATTTTAAATATTTTTTGTAAACAAGGACAAGTACAGAGTGCTATCTGTGAAATCAGACAGCATATCTTAAAAGTCCTTCATTTTTACCACTGTTTAAATACATGGATATTGAATAGTGCTGCAGCTATAAAGAGATTATGGAAACGACTGTTTCATGAGGAGGGATACATTTTTCTAACACTTCTAAGATAAGATTTTTAAAGAATATCAATGATTTGAGCAACTAAGTATTGTAGCATAACTGAACACTACAACAGGGCCAAACAGCCTGATAGTTTCGTTTGTAATCTGTGCTTATCATAATCTTTCATCCTAGAATGCAGCCATGACCGGCACGGAGGCACTTCCCTCCTGTGTTTGCCTTATCCTCTCTGAAGATGTGAACGGCAACCCTGGCAAGGTTTTTCAGGACTGAATTTGGACCATTAACCTCTTTGCTGATTGACCTCTGCCTACACTGAGGGGAGAGAACTTCCTTTGGGGCGGGGCAACCAGTGGGGGAGGCAGAGGACACGTTTCCTAGCTCTTCCTCAGGCGGGTCCTCACGTGACGGTGGCACCACTCAATCGCAGCATTCTGACAGCATCTCAGTTACTGGTGTCCTTTGTCTTCTCCCCCCCACCCCAGATCTTTAGTACGGATAATCAAGAGACGAGAGGATATACTTTATCAGCTTTGAGAAAGTCATCCAAATCCTTTCTCTACTTCTAAGCCTGAGAGTTACTTATAAATGTATAAATACAGACAACTGGCTGGAAGATTTACAACCAAGAGCCTTCCTTAGATTATATTTCTTCAAAGCAGACTTCCTTGAATTCTGAGTTATGGACTATAAGGGAGAATGAAATGACTACAGCTTTGAGGGTTTAGCACAGATGGGAGGAGTGACAAGTTAAGAGGATCGAGTCCTAGCGAAGACCGGAAGGCACATCATCCAGTTACGACCAGTTTGATGCTGAGGTCAGCGCCTGTAGCAAGGAAACTGACTACCATAGTGTTTCTCGACCTTTTTTACATCATAGCTCCTGACCCTTTTTAATATAATTTTTAAAATCACTTTCCATGAAATTTTAGTATCACAGATTTACTGTATGTATTTATGTACTCTATGTGTATCTGTACATTATACATTAAAAAGATTTCTTTGCCTATACCCCAAGAGCCAATTTTCATTCCTGTTGAGAACGCTTAATTTACAAGAGGGAAAGCCAGTATTTCCTATTTTGTTGAGGAAAAAAATAATAAGAATGAACTGTATGTAGGAAACCCTCAATGAGAAAATAACAAATGTTCACCATCTGTGATAATGGTTTTTAGATCACAAGTAAATTTAGCAGGATCTTGAGGATCTTTCTGACCCTCAGTAGCTCTGAGGGAAACACGTATCGATATTTGTTTTGTTAAAAAAGAAAGTGCAGCTCAGCTACGAAATGATGTGTTTTCAAGTCGCTCTGCTGGTGAACACATATCCTTAATCCTGGTTTTCTCACTCCAACATTCTTTTCACCAAAAGCAAAAGCCTGTGGGTTTTTTTTTCCTGTTTACTAAACTGACATGTGATTTTCAGAGGCATGTATTTAAGAAAAATTGGTAATTTAATTTCAGGGGGATATAAGATCACAGATGGATTTTATGAAGGTTAGAGCCAGGATGGTTTTGTGGAAGGAACACAACTTCAGGGTTAAACATAATTCGGTTGTGAGATCTATGAGGTCTTGGAAAAGTGGCAACATCTTTGTGCCGCGGCTGCCTCATCTATAGCAGTGCATTAACGATAACAATAGCAGTAGTTGTTTTCTGTGATTATAAAAATCAGGAAAAAATGCATATAAAATTCCTAGGACAGGCACAACTGGCACTCCCCAAACGGTGGCGTCTGTCCGGGCTCATTTCTGGAATGATCTCCTTTGTCTGTTTCCCCATGGCTGCTTGTCTGCTAGGCTTGCGGTTTCTTCGGCAAGACATACACACACAGACATAAGTGCAGACCACCACACTAACCACCACACCACACACGTTCTGTTTTCCAACCCCACCCTCTGAGGCTGCAGCGGGGTGCAGGTAAAGTTCATCATTTTTTGGTTTGGCACTTAACACCTTCTGGTGTCTTTCTACTACTTGAGACTTCATGTGTTAGATTAAATTTGAAATTTTTATACTCGCAGAGAACCCTGCTGATACTTTTTCACTTAACTGGAATAATGAAATAGAAAAACCGCCCCAGGTGACTAATCACAGCCAAGTAGTCAGCCATGGGCTCTGAGAACTGGGTAGAACAAACCCGAGGACATACTTTCAGGAATCCAAGGATGTCTTCTTGGATGAGTTCTTTGTGGAAAATTTTAAAATTTCGTGTTTTCATTTTGTTAACCTTGAAAAAAGAATCAAGTGTTGCCATATAAGAATGCAAAGTAAAGAGAGCTGGACCTTGTGGTGATGACATATTCAGGCCTAGAGAAGGCAAAGTGATAGCAGCCTGCAGCGGTCTGAACAGAGAAGGGGGTGGGAGAAGCGAGGCACCGTGGCAGGGGGCAGCACAGGCTTGAGCCTAGGCGAGAGCAGTGAGCACCACGGTCAGGTGTCCAGCAGTCACATTTATGCAGAAATGCAGGAGTCACAGGAAATTAACACCGATTTGAATTTCATTAGCTTTGTAGATTTCTGTAAGTAACATACAAAAGTGTTCTTGTTTTGTAGTTGTGTAAGTGCTACTAAGCACAAGGAGTTTATACTTCTTTTACAGTTGTACCTAATTCCGCAACATTACACTAATAAACATTAAGTCATCTCCTAACTGTTCTTAAAGGGTCAGTACATTTCTTAAGTTTGTGAACCACTGCTTTACCGTATAACTCAAATGGGGAGAGGGCACCCGTTTACTCTGCTGCTCACCTTCCACAACATTTTCCTGAGGTGAGAATTAAGCATTTGCCTTTGTTTACCTAATCTGACTGGGGATCCTATTTTGCCATCTTGGGAGTCATGACAAAAAGTGGAGATAACACCAAGCATGGCTTGAGAAATTAAGGAGGCAAGAGGACTATGCAATTTCAATATAAAATCATCTCATGCCCTCACCCCTGCTCCAAAATGTTTCCTTTATCTCTTATTGACTCTACTTTGAATTACCTGCGCCACTGTTCCAAAGCATCTCCATTTTCCTCAAGGCCTCGCTACATAACCACCCTTATACCTTTCTCAGCAAGTAACTTGGGATACTAAGATTTATGAATATTGAGGTCTTCAGACATAAACTCCACTCCACCTTCCCACTCCCATCCCACCTCCTGTCTCTGAGGAAAAAGCAATCTTTTTTCTTGCAGAGGGGAATCCAGACAGGACTGTAGTTCCCTCCCACCTACTTACAAAATTGTGATCAATGAATGAACCTTCTCCGCGAGGATCCTTGTGCCCACTGAGATTGCACTGGCATCAACTGTCAACCCTAAACACCCACCACTGCACACAGAAACACACGTGCCCTACTTTTGGATTCAGGAGCTTCTTGCTTTCTAAACAGCAATTCCTAAATGAGTTTTCCTTCTGCAGTTAAAATACCCTTGATGTTAAGATTATATGCTCTACTCAGGACGAAATCATCTCTAATTTTGTAAGTTAGGCTTTGCTGGGAAAACAAAGATTTTTGTTTGTTTGTTTGCTTGTTTTAAAGGGAAGCAATGGGCTTAGCCTAGACCTCAGGTAGGTCCAGCTCCAGACAATGCACTTAAAAACCAAAGCTGTCTCACTCATCCTCACACTCTCAGTGCCTGGGACACTGCCTGCTCAATTAATGGTGCCTGGATAAATAAAAGAATGTCACTCAACTGACCCACATTCATCCAGGCCTCTCCCTACCAATGTAATTCTGCCCACATTTCTTATCTTGGCATTCAAAGCCACTGATGCTTTGTCTCCCACTTTCCGGAGGAGTGTTATTAACCCCCGACATGTTCCCTATGCTTCAGCTAAATCAAGCTTCTTTTACCTCCTGATACACTCTGAGTTTTCCTTATCTTTGCTCAAGTTTTTTCTTCTGCCTGAAATTCTCTGTTTCTGCCCATGGAAACTGTACCCAAGCAAGAACTAGCTCCAGTATCAATCTCTTTCAGAAGCTTTTCAGGATGTCTCTCAACACTCCCAAAGAGTCAGATCGAACACTCATGATACCTGTCATGGGAGGACTCAGCCTTCTGTGAATAAGAATGAAGATGATGACGACGCTGGTACTAACGTTTATGTGTCACTTACTGTGTACTGAAGTGCTTTATTTATACATGATGCTAAGCACTTCACATATACCCACTCAGTTTACTCTTCTCAATAACTCTATCTACTACTCTCTCCTTTTTATACTGGGGTACTGAGAGGTTAAGCAACTTTCCAGCTACACAGCTTTTAAGGAGTAGAAGATGGATTTGTAACCGAGGCAGTATGGATGCAGACTACTAGCTTTTCTCAGTGGGTTCTGTGAGAGAATTAAGCCCTAATATCCAAAGGTACCCACTGTATAAAATGAATTAACTTCTCTCCTATGTGTCTAGAATGGTACTAGCTATGTCATCCTTGGGATAATTAAGAAAACAGTCACTCTAATCACACGTATAGGGATTAATTTTCTCACAGAACCCTGGTTGAAAAAGAAGTTGTTTTAGCAATTTTTTTTTTCAATTAGAAAAGTAAAAAATATTGCATAGGTCTTAATCCTTGACAATCAAGTGTATTTACGAACAGCAAGTATCTTCACATAAACAGTTCTGGTTGGAAGACCCAGAGGGCGCTCCTCTGGGGGAGGGGATGCTTCTCACTGCTTCACTGCTTTCTTTCAATGCGTCTGGATGCTCTTTGTATTCCTGACATCCCTTCCTCATCTTAGTAAACCTTACAATCTTCAAAAGCTCCAACTGCATCTCATTCATCTTTGTCTCCTATGAGAGCCATCCCAGTGTTTAAATCATGTTCACATGGTCATGTTTCTCTTTAATTAAGTAAATTCTTACATTCAGTAGTCCAGGCTAGTTGATAAGCACCTTCCTTACTAACAACTAACACTACCTGTTATATTTTTTTGGTTGTATCTGACAGGCATTTAAAAATCAAGATTACTGAGGTATAAAGACAATGAGATACACCCACTTAAAGTGTATAATTTGGTGAGTTTTGATGGAGGTATACACCTGTGAAACCATGGTCCCATGTGAGGTACAGAACATTTTCATCATTCCCAAAAGTTTCTTCTTGCCCCTTTGCAGTACATACTTCTGCTACACCCAGCTTCAGGTAATCACTGATCTGCTCTCTATCATCATGGAATAGTTTGCCTTTTCCAGAATTGCAAGTGAATGAAATCACACAGTATGCAGTCTTTTGCGTTTGAGTTCTTTCACTAAGCATAATGATTCTGAGAGCCATCCATGTTGTTGCATACATCAGTAGTCAGTTCCTTTCTATTACTGAGCAATAATTCATTGTTGTATGGAGAGACCATATTTTGATTACCCATTCACCTGTTGATGGACATTTGGGTACTTTCCAGTTCTGAGCTACTATGAATAATTCTGTCATGAACATTTTTGTGTAAATCTTTGTGTATATAATAATACTCCTTTCTTTTGAATAAAGGCTTGGTCATATAGTAGGTATATGCTTAGCTTTTGAAACTACGGTTTCTTCAATAGAACTTTATTGGCAGCTTTATTTGTAATAGCCAGAAACTGCAAATAACCATCCATACATAGGTAAATGAATAAATAAATTTTGGTGTATCCATACAATAGAATACTAATCATCAAAAAAGAATAATAAACAACAATATGGATAAATCTCAAAATAATTAGGCTGAAGGAATGAAGCCAGACAAAAAAAAGAGCACATGATTCCATTTATAAAAAATTCTAGAAAATGCAAACTATAACCTATAGTGACAGAAAGCAAATCAGTGGTTGCTTGGAGACTGTGGTGGAAAGAAGAATGATTACAAAGGGGCATGAGGAAATTTTTAAGGGTGATGAAAATGTTCTTGATTATGGTGATATCAAAATTCCTCAAGTTGAATACTTTAAATATGTGCAATTTATTGTATGTCAATTATACTTCAATAAATTTGTTTTTTTTAAGACAATGGCACTTGTGGAAACAGACAAGTTCCTTGATGTGATATGATAACTTTGAAACAGTCTCTACTATTTACAAACTTTAATGCAGTAGAAGATTATTTTCCTGGGTGTCTGAACTCTGAAAACAACTGAGCAGCAGAATTGCTCTAAAGAATCTTAAGACAAAAACAAAAAAACAACAACCTATTAAAGTAAGTAAAATAAAATAAAATAAGTCCCATGTGTAATAACTGCGTTATTTCTCATGTGCATGCTAGTGGTGTGACCTGGAGCGTTGTGACTGATAGGCCTGCATGATTTGGGTGGACTGATGTGTGTTACAGGTGAGGATGGTGAAGGGGTAGTGATCCTGAACATAGAAAACATAAAATTCAAGAGAAAAACATTTTACACGACAAAGGACATCTTTTAATGCTAAAAGCCGGATTCAACAATGAGGCTATAACAGCTGTGACTATGTACAAAACAACATAACTACTGTTATAAAACAAAAAGGACAGGAGATGCAATGTGACATAGACAAAAACACACAAATAACAGGAGACTCTAATCTCCCAAGCTCAGTACAAGACAGATGAAGTAGACAAAAAATAAGTAAGGATATACAAGGCCAAAACAGCATAATCAATAAGGAGATCTTATTGCTATATAGTGAACTTCACACCCTGATGACAGAGAAGACACCTTCTCAAAAAACATGGACTATTCAAAAAACAATCATATATTAGGTCACAAAGAAAACTCCAGTGAATTCCATAAAACAAAAAATATTATAAACAACACTCTGATGTCAATGTAATAACACTAAAAATTATTAATAAAATAAAAAACTAAAAAGTTTTGTCTACCTGGAAATTAATAACATCTTCTATTAACTCACAGAAAAGAGGAAAAATACAAACTGAAAAGAAAGAATTTTTTTAAAAAAGATAGTTTTGGGGGGTAGAATCAGAATCTATGGCAAATATTTAAAGCAGTGAGCAGAGAAAAATTCAAATCCATAAACCATTATATCAGTACAAATGAAAGAATGAAAATAAACTATGTGCCTCAGAGAAAAAAGATTAAAAAAACAAAGAACAGAGTCCTAGAGACCCTTGGGATGATATCATAAGGTCATGCGCAGCTGGCGTTCCAGGAGGGCAGAGAGAGAATGAGGCAGGAAACATAACTGCAAATATAATGCCTGAAAACTCCCCAAATTTGATGAAATACATAAAGTTACAGATTCAAGAAACCTGGCAAACTTTCAAGTAGGATAAATTCAAGCACATACAGAAATCAATAGGCTTCAGATACATAAGCAAGCCGTTACAGAGCATAATAGTAGAGAAAACTCCATTAATAATAGCAAAAAGACAAAAACTCAGGAGTAAACTTAACAAGAAATGCACAAAACTCCTGAAAAACACAAAAGTAAGCTTGAACACATAGATAATCCTTGTTCATGAATAGGATAAAATACCACGTTATTAAAATGTTGGTTGTCTCTAAGTTAATTTACACATTCAATGCAATTTCAATAAAAATAGCAACAGGCTTTTTAATTGAGCTAGAAAGGTGATTCTTAAGTTCATATGGAAAAAATAAAAACACCCAAGGCAAACCAGGAAAACACAGAAAAAAAAAAGTGGCACATAGGGGAGGAAGAAAGAGTCTGATTAGATAAAAATAAACTTGAAGTAGATCAGGGATGAAAATGTTAAAATAAAAAGAAATCAAACCATGAGTACTGTAAGTAAATACTGTTGGGATCCTTGGACACAGGGGAAAGTTTTCTATGACCCCATATCCAAATGCAATAAAAAGAAAAGACTGATAAATTCTCGCCACGTTAAAAACAGAACAAAAACACTGAAGAGGAAGGGTTAATCTCCTTAATACATAAATAACTCTGTAAAAATGAAAGAGTTTAAAAACCTGACAGAGAAATGAACAGATAATTCACACTCTTCTCCGAAAAAAGATTCTGAAATGGCCCTTACGCATATGAAAAGATGTTCGAACTTACTCATAATTAGAGAAGTGCAATTAAAGTTACATCAGATGCCAAAAAAGTATGACAACACATTCTGTAGGTGTGGCTGTGGGGGAAATGTTTATTTCTCACACATTGCTGATTGGGGTGCAAACTGGTACATCCCCTCGAAAGAGGAATTTAGCAATATCTAACAAAACTACAAATGCGTTTACCTTTTGACTCAGCAATTCCACATCTAGGAAGTTACCTGAAGGATACACCTCCAACATTATAAAATGGTATATGCCAAAAGTTATTTACTATAGCAATTTGTTTGTTACTGCAAAATACTGGAAACAACTTAAATGCCCACACACAGGAGAATGGTTGAATAAACTATGGTACATCCACACCACAGAATACTACACAGCTGTAAAAAGGACTAAGGAAGATCTCCAAGAACTGATACCAGGAGACCTGCAGAATATGTTAAGTGGAAAAAAAAAAAAAAAAGCAAACTACAAAACAGTATCAATGTTACTTCTTGCATAAGAGAGAAGGGAGAACAATAAAATGTATACTTATAGCTGCTTCAGGAGGAAAAATATGAAAGGAAGGGTAAACTAGAAACTAATGAGATTAATCCCCTTCCATGGGTGGGGAAACAGGGTGGAAGAATTAGGGGATGGAAATGGGATGGGAGGGAGAAGTAGGCAGCAACACTTTTCTGAGAACATCATTTTTGGTACAGTTTTGACTTTCAGAACCTTGTGAATATATCACACACTCAAAAAATAAATTAATGAAATCTACAAGGATGAAGGAATATCCAAATTGGGCCAGCACTAGCCCTGGGCCCAGGACTGCCCACAAGCAGATGACACCACCTCCAGGATGCCCAGGCCCTGCAGCCAGCCACCCTGTAACCCAAACCTGCCCACCAGCACCAGAACTCCGCGGGCTGTGCATCCAGCCATGCCAGGACCCAGCCCCACTCATCAGTGCCTGGCAGCCTCCATACAAGGCAGGGCCAGGCAAGCAACTGGGTCAGGGGCCAATCACCCCTACCATCATGCCCATAGTTGTTCAACCCGGCACAACAGAAGGGCCCATGCAGCCCACTTAGAGGCCATCCCTAGAGCATATAGCCACAAAGGATGTCTCTTACATAAGGACACTTTTCCAAGATCAGAAAATGTAACCAATCTACCAAATACACAGAAATAAATACAGAATTAGGCAAAAAGAGGCAACAGAGGAATGTGCTACAAATGAAGGAACGAGACAAAACTCCAGAAGAACTAAGCAAGATGGAGACAAACAACCTATTTGATAAAGAGTTCAGGGTAACGTTCATAAAGATGTTCAGGGGCTTCCCTGGTGGCGCAGTGGTTGAGAGTCTGCCTGCCAGTGCAGGGGATGCGGGTTCGAGCCCTGGTCTGGGAAGATCCCACATGCCGCGGAGCAGCTGGACCCGTGAGCCACAATTGCTGAGTCTGTGCGTCTGGAGCCTGTGCTCCGCAACAGGAGAGGCCGTGATAGTGAGAGGCCCGCGCACCGCGATGAAGAGTGGCCCCCGCTTGCCACAACTAGAGAAAGCCCTTGCACAGAAATGAAGACCCAACACAGCCATGGATAAATTAATTAATTAATTAAAAAAAAAAGATATTCAAAGAACTCGAGAGAAGAATGGATGAACACAATGAGAAGTTTAACGAAGAGTTAGAAAATATAAAGAACCAAACAGAGCTGAAGAACACAATAACTGAAATAAAAAATACACTAGAAGGAATCAACAGATTAGATGACACAGAGGAAAAGATCAACAAGCTAGAAGACAGAGTAGTAGAAATCATGCAAACTGAACAGAGAAGAGGAAAAAAAAATGAGAACAGTTTAAGAGAACTCTGGGGCATAGCAAATGTACTAACATTCACATTATAGGAGTCCCAGAAAGAGAAAATAGGGAGAAAGGGGAAGAGAATGTACTTGAAGACCTAACAGCTGAAAACTTCCTTAACCTGGGAAAAGAAACAGACATCCAGGTCCAGGAAACACAGACAATCCCAAATAAGATCAACCTAAAGAAGTCAATTCAAAGACACATTGTAATTAAAATGGCAAAAATTAAATATGAAGAGAGAATATTAAAAGCAGAAAGGGAAAAGCCACTAGTTACATACAAGAGAACTCCCAGAAGGCTAACAGCTGACTTCTCAGCAGAAACTCTATAGGCAAGGAGGGAGCAGCATGATATATTTAAAGTGATGAAAGGGAAAAACCTACAACCAGGAATACTCCACCTGGCATGGCTATCATTCAGATTTGAAGGAGAGATCAAGAGTTTTACAGACAAGCAAAGCAAAGCCATGAAACTGGCTTTGCAAGAAAGGGACTTCTCTAAGCAGAAAAGGCCACAACTAGAAATATGAAAATTACAAAAGGAAAAATCTCATTGGTAAAGACAAATATAAAGGTAGAAGATTAGCCACTTAATAAAGCTAGCTGGAAGGTTAAAAGACATAAGTAGTAAAATCACCTATATCCTCAGTAAGTAGTTAAGAGACATACAAAACAAAAAGATGTAAAATATGAGGTCAAAAACATTAAATGTGGGTGGTGATGGGGGGAATAAAAATGCAGGGTTGTTAAAATGAGTTTGAACTTTAAAGAACAGCAACTTAAAATAATTATGTGTGTGTGTATATACATATATATAAAGCTCATGGTAACCACAAACAAAAATCTATAATAGATACACACACCAAAGAGAAAAGAATCTGAACATAACACTAAATAGTCATCAAATCACAAGGGAAGAGAACAAAATAAGAAAGGAACACAGAAGAACTACAAAAAAGAATACAAATCCCAAACAATTTTAAAAAATGGCAAAAAGTACATACATCAATAATTATTTTAAATGTAAACGGGTTAAATGTTCCCATCAAAAGACACAGAATGGCTGAATGGATACAAAAACAAGACGCATACATATATATATGTATGTGTGTATATATATATATATATATATATATATATATATATATATATATATATGCTGCTTACAAGAGACTTCAGATCTAAAGACACACAGAGATTGATAGTGAGGGGATGGGAAATGGTATTCCATGTAAATGAAAATGAAGAGATAGTTGGGGTAGCAATACCTATATCAGAAAAAACAGACTTTGAAACAAAGACTGTAAAAGGAGACAGAAAAGGACATTACATAATGATCAAGGGATCAATCCAAGAAGAATAGATAACAATTGTAAAAATATATGCACCCAAAATAGGAGCACCTAAATATATAAGACAAATATTAACAGACATAAAGGGAGAAAGTAACAGTAACGCAATTAATAGTAGGGGACTTTAACATCCCACTTACATCAATGAACAGATCATAAAGACAGAATATCAATAAGGAAACACTAGCCTAAGAAACACATTAGACCAAATGCACTTAATAGATATAGGTACAGAACATTCCATCCAAAAGTGACAGAATACGCATTCTTTTCATGTGCACATGGAACATTTTCCAGGTTAGCTCATATGTTAAGCCACAAAACAAGCCTTCGTAATTTAAGAAAACTGAAATCATATTAAGCATCTTTTCCGACCACAAACACATGAGACTAGAAATCAACTACAAGAAAAAACTGCAAAAAACCACTAACATATGCAGACTAAAAAATATGCTACTAAACAATCAATGGATCACTGAAGAAATCAAAGAGGAAATTTAAAAATAGCTGAAGACAAATGAAAATGAAAACATAACAATCCAAAATCTATGGGATGAGCAAAAGCAGTTCTAAGAGGGAAGCTTATAGCAATACAAACCTACCTCAGGAAACAAGAAACATCTCAAATACACATCCTAACCTTACACCTAAAGGAACTAGAAAAAGAACAAACAAAACCCAAAGTTAGCAGAAGAAAAGAAATCATAAAGCTCAGAGCAGAAATAAATGAAAAAAAAGGAAAAGATCAATGAAACTAAAAGCTGGCTCTTTGAAAAGATAAACAAAATTGATAAACCTTTATCCAGTCTCATAAAGAAAAAAAGAGAGATGGCCCAAATCAATAAAATCAGAATGAAAAAGGAAAAATTATAACCAACACCACAGATATACAAAGGATCATAAGAGACTACTGTGAGCAATTACATGCCAATAAAATGTACATCCTAGAAGGAATGTATGTACAAATTCCTAGAAATATACCATCTCCCAAGACTGAAGAAAAAGAAAATATGAATAGGCCGATTACCAGAAATGAAAATGAATCAGTAATAATAAAAACTCCCAACAAATAAAAGTCCAGGACAGATGGCTTCACAGGTGAATTCCACCGAACATTTAAAGAAGAGTTAACACCTACTGTCCTCAAATTATTCCAAAAAAATTGCAGAGGATTGCTTCTGAACTCTGTACCAATTTGTACCAGATTGCTTCTATACCAGGCCAGAATCACCTCAATACCAAAACCAGATGAAGCTAACACACACACACACACACACACACAATTACAGGCCAATATCACTGATGAACACAAATGCAAAAATCCTCAACAAAATATAAGTAAACTGAATTTAACAATACATTAAAAGGATCACACAACATGATCAAGTGGGATTTATTCCAGGGATGCAAGGATAGTTCAATATTCACAAATCAATGTGATACACCACATTAAAAAACTGAAGAATAAAAATCATATGATCATCTCACCAGATGCAGAAAAAGCTTCTGACAAAATTCAACATCCATTCATGATAAAAGCTCTCAACAAAGTGGGTATAGAGGGAACATACATCAACATCATAAAGGCCATATTTGACAAGCCCACAGCTAATCTCATATTCAAGGGTGAAATGCTGAAAGCATTTCCTCTAAGATCAGGAATAAGACAAGGATGCTCACTCTCACTGCTTTTATGGAACACAGTATTCAAAGTCCTAGCCACAGCAATCAGATAAGAAAAAGAAATAAAAGGAATCCAAATTGGAAAGGAAGAAGTAAAACCATCACTGTTTGCAGATGACATGATACTATATACAGAAAATCCTAGAAATGCCATCAAAAAACTACTAGGGCTCATCAATGAATTTGATAAAGTTGCAGGATACAAAATTCATACAAGGAAATCGGCCACATTTCTATATACTAACAACAAGCTATCAGAAAGAGAAATTAAGAAAACCATCCCATTTACAATCGTATCAAAAAGAATAAAATACCTAGGAATAAATCTAACTAAGGAGGTAAAAGACCTGTACTCAGAAAATTATAAAGAAATTGAAATTGAAAGAAATCGAAGATGACACAAATGGATGGAAAGATATACTGTGCTCATGAATTAAAAAAAATAATACTGTTAAAATGACCATACTACCCAAGGCAATCTACAGATTCCATGCAATCCCTATCAAAATACCAATGGCATTTTTCACAGAACTAGGACAAATAATTCTAAAATTTGTATGGAAACGCAAAAGACCCTGCATAGCCAAAGCAATCTTAAGAAAGAAGAACAAAACTGGAGGTGTCATGCTCCCTATTTCAAACTGTACTACAAAGCTACAGTCATCAAAACATTATGGTACTGGCACAAAAACAAACACACAGATCAATGGAACAGAACAGAGAGCCCAGAAATGAACTCACATTTATATGGTCAATTAAGCTACCACAAAGGAGGCAAGAATGTAGAATGGGGAAAAGACAGCCTCTTCAATAAATGATGTTGGGGAAACTGGACAGGTACATGCAAAAGAATCAAACTGGACCACTTTCTTACACCATATACAAAAATTAACTCAAAATGGACAAAAGACTTAAATGTTAAGACCCAAAACCATAAAACTAGAAGAAAACATAGGCAGTCTGCTCTTTGACATGGGTCTTAGCAATATTTTTGGACATGTCTCCTCAGGCAACGGCAACAAGAGCAAAAGTAAACAAGTAGGATTACATCAAACTAAAAAGCTTTTACACAACAAAGGGAACTTTCAACAAAATGAAAAGGCTGCCTATGGAATGGGAGAAGATACTTGCAAATGATACATCTAATAAGAGGTTAACATCCAAAATATATAAATAATTCATACAATTCAACATCAAAACAAACAACCCAAGTAAAACATGGGCAGAGGATCTGAGTAGACATTTTGCCAAAGAACATATATAGTGGCCAATACACACATGGAAAGATATTCAACACCACTGATCATGAGGGAAATGCAAATCAAAACCACAATGAGATATCACCTCTCATCTGTCCAGAATGGCTATTATCAAAAAGACAACAAATAACAAGTGTTGGTTAGGATGTGGAGAAAAGGGAACTCTAGTACTGTACACTGTTGGTGGGAATGTAAACTGGTGCAACTACTGCAGAAAAACAGTATGGCAGTTCCTCAAAAAATTAAAAATAGAACTACCATATGATCCAGCAATCCCACTCCTGTGTATTTACCCAAAGAAAATGAAAACACTCATTCAAAAAGATATATGTACCCCTAAGTTCATTACAGTATTATCTACAATAACAAAGATGTGGAAGCAACTTAAGTGCCCATCAATAGATGACTGTATAAACGAGATGTGGCGCACACACACACACACACACACACACACAGGAATATTATTCAGCCGTAAGAAAGAATGAAATATTGCCATTTGTGACAACATTGATAGACCTACAGGATATTATGCTAAGTGAAATAAGTCAGAGAAAGACAAATACTATATGATTTCATTATATGTGGAATCTAAAAATCAAAACAAATGAACAAACCACAACAAAACAGAAACACAGTCACAGATACAGAGAACAAACAGGTGGTTGCCAGAGGCGTAAGTGGTGGGGGATGAGGGAAATAGGTAAGGGAGATTAAGAGGTACAAACTTCCCATTACAAAATAAATGAGTCACAGGTATGAAATGTAGAGTGTAGGGAATGGAGTCAATAATTATGTAATATCTTTGTATGGTGACAGATGGTTGTTAGACTTATTGTGGTGATCATTTTGAAATGTATAGAAATACTGAATCACTATATTGTGCACCAGGAGCTAACATAGTTTTGTAGGTCAACTGTACTTCAAAAACAAACTCACAGAAAAAGAGATCAGATTTGTGGTTACCAGAGGTGGGAGTGGGGGAGGGGGAATTGGATGAAAGCCGTCTAAAGGTACAAACTTCGACTTATAAGATACATAAGTACTAGGGATGTAATGCACAACATGATACATATAATTAACACTGTTCTATGTTATATAGGACAGTTGTGGACTTCCCTGGTGGCGCAGTGGTTAAGAATCCGCCTGCCAATGCACGGGACACGGCTTCGAGCCCTGGTCCGGGAAGATCCCACATGCCGCAGAACAACTAAGCCTGTGCACCACACCTACTGAGCCTGCACTCTAGAGCCCGCGCGCCACAACTACTGAAGCCCACACGCCTAGAGTCCGTGCTGTGCAACAAGAGAAGCCACTGCAATGAGAAGCCCATGCACCGCAGCGAAGAGTAGCCCCCGCTCGCCGCAACTAGAGAAAGCCCACGCGCAGCAGCGAAGACCCAATGCAACCATAAATATATAAATTAATTTTAAAAAAAAGTTGTTAAGAGAGTAAATCCTAAGAGTTCTCATCAAGAGGAAAGAATTTTTTTTCTATTTCTTTTATTTTGTATCTATATGAGATGACAGATGTTCACTAAACTTACTGTGGTCATCATTTCATGATGTATATAAGTCAAATCATTATGCTGAACACCTTAAACTTACACTGTGAATTTATTTTCCACAGTGGTATGGGTTAGTAATTCTGAAACTACTTTATGTGGATTCAAGAATTAAACACATAAGAAAATATATTGTGGATGGTGGGACGAGGGGTTCTTCACTGTCAGAGAAGAGCATTAGAAACATGGAAAGGGGGAAGGGTAGAATGAACCCTGTGATGCTGGGCTGAAACTGGAGATATCAGTAAGGGTGCCTAGTTTTTAATATACACAGTGACAAAGACAGACAGGAATACATAGAGATGTATGTGTGTGAATGTGAATACACACATGTATTTCCTATTTCTGCCTACTGAGAGGATCTAGAAGCAGTGAACAAACAGAACAAACAGTAGCAATGAATACAGCTCGCTCCCAGATCTTGGTTTATGAATACTGCACTAAAATGAACTAGACTTCCCAGGAGAAAGGGCTGATTCCAGGGCTAGGGCAAAGTACAAGCTGAGACTGGAACATCTTTCTGTGCCAGAAAGCAAATAAGTTCTCAAAGAATGAAGGGAACCTGTCAAAAGGACATAGATACAGCAGAAACTAACACACCACTGTAAAGCAATTATACTCCAATAAAGATGTTTAAAAAAAAAAAAAAAAAAGGACACAGAAGCCAGCTTGAAGGAATTCCCACTGGCCAAATCTAAGACAATCTGAGCAATAAAATAAATAATAGTAAGAGAACTGCTCTTCATACATACTATTATTTACTAATACTTAGAATAAAATAAGATTCCATGATTCCACAATGATATAAATTAACAGATAAAAGCGGCAGAAAAGAAAGCTTGTCTTTAAAGTAGAACGTTGTCTAATAAATGTAAGGAATGATGAAATTAGAAAATCACCACTTAGCAATTACCAGCATAATAATTGTTTTAGGCAACAATTACCAATGGATACTAAAACTATTTAGTATAGGTGAGAGTTGGATGAGGAGTTTACATAATGTAAAAATATTTCCTTATAACATACTTATTTATTACAAAATTACAAAGGGAAAGCTGAGAAGCCACAGCATCACTTCTGTGGTCTTCCTGCCAAAGGGGAACGACCCAATCTAATCACAAGAAGCCAAGAGATGAACCCAAATTGAATGTCATTCCACATAATAATTGACCTGTACTCTTCAAAAACATAAAAGACAAAAAAATGAAAAAGTATAAGATTACAGAAAAGATTCTATTTTAAAGGAGACTGAGAGACCAGACAATTAAATGCAACATGTGATCCTGGACTGGATTGTGAAATGGGGAAAACATATTTTATTTCTTTTGCTACAAACGATACTATTGGCATGATTTGAATAAGGTCTGGGATTGGTTAATAATGCTGTATCAATGTTAATTTCTGATTTAAATAATTGTACTGTGGTTAAATAAGAGAATATCTTTATTTTTAGGAAACACGCACTTAAGTGTTTACAGGTAAAAAAGCAACATGTCTGCAACTTACTCTCAAATGTTCAGGGAAAAAACATTATGTATAGATATGGAAAGAGCATGATGAAGCAAATTTAATTAAGACATTAACATTTGAGGAATCTGGATGGAGGATATACAGGGATTCTTTGTATTATTTTTTGTAACTTTCCTTAAGTCAGAAGTTACTTCAAAATAAAGTTTTAAAAAACTCATCCCACTGTACATATTAGAGCTGTGCATTTCAGTGTATGCAAAACATAACTTCAACTTTAAAAAATTTTAATGACAAACATTTTTCAAATAGATAAGAATGCTGTGAATACTGTCAAACACTGCCAATAAAAGTATAAATTGTTATCATGTTTCTAGAAAGCTCCTGGAAATATGTTAAAGAACCCAGAAAGAGGTCTAAACTCTTTGACCCTGTAATTCAATATCTATGACTTTATTTTAAAGAAATATTCTGGAATATATATAGAAATAAAATGACTTATGTGCAATGCTATTCATCTTAGCATTAACCACAGCAGCGAAGTCCAGGACATGATCTTAAATGTTAATCAATAAAGGGTGATTAAATTATAGCAAATATATAATGATATATTGTACAGCCACTGAAATAATGGCTTCAAAATAAAAAAATAAATTATTGGATGTTTACAGCGAGACAAAGAAGTAAAAAATGATTTCATTTTCAGAGGAATATTTAATAACATGGAAAAATGTGCACTATGAGGTTGAGGGGAGAAAAGGAGGCCACAAAAATGGACGCTCATTATGGTCCCCATTTTGTTTTTCTAAAAATTATATGAATGAAAAAAAAGATTAGGACAAAATACTCTGAGTGGTAGGACTTACAGTTTACTTACATGCTCTGCTTTGTATCCTTCAAATTTTAAAAATGGTCTAAAATGATTATGCACTATATTTATGATGGAAAAACTAAACCTTAACAAGATATTTCTTATATTAAAATATCTTGAATTGGTAATCCAAACTGTTTCCTCATAGTAACAGCCTGTATGTAATTCACTTCAACAAATCTTAAGGTATTGTAATTCTAGATAAGCAAATATAGACTTTTATAAAAAGAAGCAAGACAACTATTGAGAAAATACTTATTACAATTTTAAAGCATTTCTATAGATTTAAAATTGAAAAGAAATGAGTATTTTATTTCATCAGACCTGTCAGCAAATCATTATATTCTGACTCTTTGCAAAATAGGTATTTCCTTACCTCATATGATTCTGATATTGTTCTAGGAAATGACTCATATATTACACACTATCGTCATTCTCTATGATTTTTGGCAAATAAGTTATGCCTGACATTTCTTTTAAAACATTAAGAATGAGGCCACTTGAAAAGAATTAACAAGATTAAATTTTTAAAAAGTTTCTACATTATCGAGGATTGCACCCAGTTTGAGCATCTGAGGGAGAGTCAGATGACATACTACCAACCCCAAAGCCACAATTCAATAAAGCAGTCTAGTAATGCTCACTAGAGAAAAACATTTTAATGAAGAGTCTATAAGAACAACAAGCACTCCAGAATTTTGAGCTACAAAATTAATTTATAACAAGAGGACTTTAACCACCTCACAAATTGAAATTCTGTTTACCATGCAAACATATTTTGATGAACCACTCAAATAGAGCAGATGACATTCTAGGCATAATATATAAATGAGACTAAATTTCACTGTAACTCCTTTATTCCTATAAAATAGAAACAATTAAATAATAGTAATTATTAGAGACATTTATTGAGAACTAACTGTATATAAGACACTATGCTAGGGGGCTTCCCTGGTGGCGCAGTGGATAAGAATCCACCTGCCAATGCAGGGGACACGGGCTCAAGCCCTGGTCCGGGAAGATCCCACATGCCGCGGAGCAACTAAACCCGTGCACCACAACTACTGAGCCTGCACTCTAGAGCCCACGAGCCACAACTGCTGAAGTCCACGCGCCTAGAGCCCATGCTCCGTAAAAAGAGAAGCCACCGCAATGAGAAACCCGTGCACCACAACAAAGAGTAGCCCCCGCTCACCGCAACTAGAGAAAGCCGGGCGCGCAGCAACGAAGACCCAATGCAGCCAAAAATAAATAAGTAAATAAATAAACAAGAATTTTTTAAAAATTAAAAAAAAAAAGACTATGCTAAGAACTTTGTTTTATTTCCTCAACAACCCTAACAGATAAGGACGTTTATTTTACTTTCATCCCAATTTACAGATAACGAAACCAAAACAGTGGTAAGGTAACTGGCTGGGATTCTTAACCTCAGAGCTGTCTGTGCCCAAATTCCCTGGTCTTAGCCAGGATACATCTGAAGACTTTACATGAGCTAATAAGGCATACCTTAACAAATGGAATTAAAATGTATTTTAACAATTTCAAAAGTGGTAGTGTATTATCGTATACAAAGATTTTAACCTATGGCAAAAAAAGCAAAAACAAAAACAATTTAAGTGTCCAAGAGTGAGGATCTGGTTAACTGAACTACTATCTGATGCACTTACTTGAGTGGATATGAAATGATTAAACTGATGCTTATAAAACAAAATATTAAAAATTACCAAAAACAGTATGTGAAATTGAAAATGAACAAACAAACCCAGGAAACAAATTTATATAAATGACATTTTAAAACCAAAATAGCCTACACAGAAAAGATTAAGGAGATACTAAAAAATTTAAGTGTTATCTGAGTAGTGGGAATAGGTATTAACTTTTTTGTTTCCCCTCTTCTTTCTCACAAATTTACCATAAGTATATACCACTGCCATTTTGAGAACGAATAATCAAACTATTTTCAAAAGAGCTAAGTAGCTCAGCAGCGCACATGCGCGCGCACACACACACACACACACACGCAAACCAAAGAAAATGCAAAACCAAGAATGAGAAGTGCAAACAATGACTGACAATGAAAACACTTAAAAACTGATATCAGCTTTTTAGTTATGGATGATCACAATGGTTTCTTTTCCAGTATTATGTTTGTTGTGGTTCAAATTTTCCCCCTATATACTATTTTTGGAAACATGAATTTTTTTTTAACCTTAGAGAACACTACTTATATGCTAACCTAAGAGTTATGAAGTTTCAAAGAGAAGGGTAAGAACTTCTAACAAGGAAAAGATAAACAGGAAAGAAAATAGGAAATAGCAGGGCAAAGCACTGTCAAGGAGAATCATTTTCTTAGTCACAGTGTTAGATACTATTTATACACAGAATACAAATATAACCAAAAAATTTAAGAGAAAAATGAGGAGTGGGATACTAGATGTATTATGAACATTTTATATATACGTATACCTAAATTTATTTAATAAGGAAAGACAAGAAACCTTGGGAAATACCATGACAAAGTACATCTCTACTGTTTTTATTAAAGTACATACAATTTTCAAATGAACCAAGAAAACAAAGAATGGGAAACCAGAATATTCTAGAAATAATCTTAAAATAACAGGGCAAATTCTTGAACATGGAGATCTGTAAAGCACTAAATTGTGTATAATTAAATACATATAGCTCAGAATGATATTAATGTTCCCAGCAATCAACAATTCTTTTCAAAATGAGGCTCATTACCACTTCAGAACACTCATAATACCATATAACTTCATGAGCATCACACAACCTGAATATACTCTAGGGCCCAAGCAGGGACTTTTCATTTCCAGAGTGTGGTGCTAGTTCTGTGAGCCAGACCGGGAAAAAAATGTAGATTTCCTAAAGCATGTGCTAGCTCAGTGACAGGAATTTTCAGTCACAAATGGCAATATATATACTTAAGCAATGAAACAAACAGTATACTGTTCAGCAATAACACAGAAGCCCTCTTTTTAACAGATAAGGAATATTTTCAAAAATATATGACGAAAATTAAACCAACTTTCTTGGGTTTCTTTGTATCTGGTTGATCTGTTTCCATAGCAAACAAACCCCAATAACACTTACCAATGGCTGTGGAATGAACTAAACTGTTGGATTGTTCCTTGAGAGGAGAGATTGTAGTTTTCCCCCTTTGCAGCCCTGGCATTTAGCACAAAGTCCAACACTTAATAAATATCTGCTATGTCAATAAACAATAATCATAAAACCAGTAAGGTCAAAATGCATCCACCGACAGCTATCTAGTATTGTTTTTTTTAAAATATCCATTACCTACACACACTTAAGTGACCATAACATTCAGGCACCAATAAACTCACTCTTTTTAGAGGTTTCTAGCAGTTTCGGCAAAATAAATCCTAATCTGAATTGATGCAGAATGAAATGTCTTTCAAAGGGGTTTTCAACTTATGCTTCAACAGAAACGTAAATTAATATGTAACTTCCCACCTCAATAACAATTAGTTAAGGGTTATTAGAAGTCTAGAAAATCATCAGCAAAGCAAAACAGAAAGCAGTGTTTAGGTCATAAAGTCAGAGCATCTAAGATGAAATTTGAGAAACCATTTCACTGGCAACATTGTTAAAAATAAATTTATGTATAAGACCTCTACACTAAAAACTAGAAAACTTTGCTGCGAGAAATGAAGGAAGGCCTATATAAATGGAGAGCTATCATATTGATGGACTGGAATTAACCTCAAATTAATCTATAGGCTCAACACAATCTCAATCATATTCCTGCTAGGTATTTTTTTCTTTTAAAACAAGCTGATTCTAAAATAGAAATGGAAATGCAAAGGAACTAGAATATCCAGAGCAATACTGTAAAAGAAGAACAAAGCTGGAAGACTTACCCTACCTGATTTCACGACTGACTGTAAAGCTATAGTAATCAGGACAGTGTTTCTGGCATAAGGATTAAGAAATAGATCAATGGCACAGAATGGAGAGCCCACAAACAGATCCACACTTAAATGATCACTGGATTTTAAACAAAGGTGCCAAAGCATCCCAATGGGAAAAGGGAGACTTCTTAACAAATGTTGTTGAAACAACCAGAAATCCATTGGAAAAAGATGAGCCTTGACCCCTACTTCATACCAGACACAAAAGTCAATTTGAAGTGCATCATGGACATAAATGTAAAATCAAAAATGATAAAGCCTTTAAAAGGGCATAAAGGAGAATACTTCCATGGCTTGGGGGTAGGCAAAGGTTTCTCAGGATGCAGAAAGCAATCATCAAAAAATGGATAAATTAGACTTTTTCAAAAATTAAAACTTTTACTCATCAAAACACACTTTAAGAAAATGAAAAAGTAAGCCACGGACTGGGAGAACATATTTGCAAAACACATTATTTGACAAGTATAAAGCATATATGAAGAACTCTAACAACCTCATAATAAAAAGACAAACCACCCAGTTTAAAAATGAACAGACGTGCTTCAGGCACTACTATTGTGTTTTAAGTAATATTCAGAATCAGGCCTGAGGTGGACTGATTATCATCTCATAGCACATCTGGGCAGGGAGGGTAGGCAATAGATTGAGGTGAAGGAAAATGGGACGGAGAAACACGGATAATTTGTTCTCAAAATAAGGGCATTTAAAATAAATATTGAGCTCTACATTAATGATATATATGCTGATGTCTTTAGGGAGACAGGTACACATGCCTGCAATTTATTTTGAAACATGTATAAAAAAAAGGTAAGACTGACTGATGGCTGGAGGGAGACACATGAGTACACATGAGATAAAACAAGCATGGTGAACTACTAATGGTAGAACCCGAGTGGTGTATACTTGAGTGCTCACTGTACAATTCTTGGAAAAATGCACAAAAGCTTTGGAAAAAATCTTTCACACATACAGCCAATAAGCACATTAAAAAGTGCTCAGTATCATTAGGTATTATAAAAATGCAAATTAAAACTACGATGAGACACCACTGCATACCCACCAGAATGGTTAAAATAAAAAAGACTAACTTTGCCAAACGTTGGCGAGGATGTGGCCCAGCCAGAACTCTCATACATTTTGGGGGGTGCAAAATGTACAGCCACTTTTGAAAAAGGTCTGCAGCTTTTTAGAAAATGAAACAAACATCCAGCAATTATCTTCCCACATCTATAGCTACAGAAATAAATATCTGTACAAGAATATTCACAGCAGCTTTATTCATAATAGCCCCAAACTGGAAAACAGCTCAGGTGTCCTTTAAAAGGAAAATGGATAAACAAATTTCGTGGCACACAATGGAATACTACTAAGCAATAAAAAAGAATGAAGTATTGATACATACCATGAACCCCAAGTGCAAGAAACCTTACACAAAAGAGTATATATTGTATGATTCCATTTATATACAACTCCCCAAAAGACAAACCTCACCTGTGGTGAACAAAACCAGAACAGTGGTTGTCTCCAAGGGGCTGGGGTGAAGACTGATTGGGAAGGGGCATGAAGAAACTTTTTGGGGTGATGGCAATGTTCTGTATCCTGACTGACATGGGTTTGGGGTACATATGCATATGCAAAAACTCATCTAATGGTGTACTTTAGATTTGTGCATTTCATTACACCTACATATGATATGTATTTTGCCTTGGAAAATGTAAATCACTTTTGAACTTTTGATGCTCATTCTGAAGTGTTTAGAGTTAAAGTGTACTAATAACGACCACAACTTTTTTTGAAGTACACGAAAAATTTGATGGATTGGTAAATGAATAGAGGTGGTACAGAAAAAATGTTAATTACAGAATCTAGGTATTTATTAGATGGGTATTTTGTGTATAATTCTTTCAACTTTTCAGTATGGTTGAATTTTTTCAAAATAAAATGTTGGCCGAAAAATAAATTAAAAACCCAGGATATCTTTTAATTTCTGTAATTAGAGAATAATATGTCATCCTATTCTTGTTAATTTTTCTTGTTAATGATAAGATTGACACGCACACTTGGGAAGAGCCACTCTGTTTTGCACAGATAGCAAATATCACAATTTCTTCCTTCAAAGTTATTACACTCTACTTCTTACTTTCAACGATGGGGGAAGGAGAAATAGAAAGAAAGCTGCTGCAGAAAAACTGTGCCTCCTGTCATTTAAAGTAAAACACTCAGAGAAGGTTAAATTATAAAATAGTACCTAAAAAACAGGGAACACTAAATATTTTATAAAGCAAAGTATACCAGAACTGAGAAGACACCCAAATTCAGGTTTAACACTCAAGGCAAAGATTGTTGACCGTTTCACTGCACAGAATGACTAACAGCAGTTGACTCTGAATCATCTAGTTGGATGAAAGCCGTTCTATGGTGCAGGGCAAGAAGTAGGAGTGTTGGAAGATGGTGCAACACGAATAAGGTGCGGGTGAGAGGGGCAGAACATGTATAAGAGGCAGACAGAACAACATGTACAAAAATATAGAGTCCCAAGAGTGAATAATGCACGGGAAAGAGCTAGAGGTTCAGCAGGGCTGGAATGCAGCATGCAGAACGGCACAAGAAAAGATCAGATAGCTAGGCAAGGTTTGGGCCATAAAAGGACTTAAAAGTCCATAAGGTGTCTGTACTGTATCCTAAAGGCAATGTGGAGGCACTCCGCAGTGAGCAAGGGTGTCACACCTAAATATATGAAGCAGAAAGATGGTCTGGCAGCTGTGTGGTTGGGAGGAGGAACAGAGCAGCTTATTGGAATTTTCCAAGGCAGCAAAGATGGAGGAGGAGGAACAGAAGTCACTTTCCTATGGTTTCTCAGATAATCCTTCTATTAACCATGGGATCTATCCTCAACTGGTAGTGCTGACTAGATTTCAGAGCAATATAACAAGCAATTAAATTATCTAAACTTTCAACCTACTAATACTATATACATCCTTATCTTAAAGGAAACTCAGTATTAGGACAAAAAGATCAGTAATTATCAAGAAAACTATATTTCAAGTCAAGAGAGCAAGCAACAGTTTGATCTTTTTTAGCTTGGAAAGAAGTGCTAAAATCTCAATCCTGAAACTTGAAAAGAAAGGAAGACACAATTCGAAATATTGTTTTTCTTTGTCTTCAGTTTTTTTCTTTTTCATACAGAGCCAATCCTAAATCTCAATTAAAAATGATTTGACTCTAAGAACACGAAAGATGCTCATAACTGAGCATCTGCATTGGAATCATAAAGATCTGGATTCAGACAAATCCCAACCTGCCATTTCCAGCCATGTAACTTTGGGTAAGTTTCCAAATAATAAGGTAATGGTAAGGTAAGTTCCCTATTTGTAAAACAGGAAAGATAACTCTTACCTATCTTGCACAATTGCAGGGAGGATTAAATGAGGTAATGCAAGTAAAAGCACCCAGAGCAGTGTCTACACTATAAGAAGCCGTCAACAAACATGGGTGCCCGTTCCATTCTTCTTCATACCTACAGTTTCCAGTGAAAATAACTAAGAGAAAGAGAATAAAGGTTTGCTTTTTCAAGTACAACATAAACATGTGTGAACTATTTGTAAAATGGTTTTCACATGGGCTTTCTCTCTCAACACCCTCATTAAATTAAAATGTACCTTGGGCTTAGATCTCAAATAAATTGATAGATAATACTAAAATATAGGGAAATGTATAAACAGAAGTCAAGGCTATAATGACTATTGATTTCCCTGCAAATTAAAATATTTCTCTTCCTTGGGAAGTTGAACCCCCTCTTTAAAAAGTCTCTTCAAAATGGTCATGCCTGACTTGCTCCCAACTGAGTCCCAAGAAAATCTATCCAAATGATATAAAAATATAAAAAATGGTACACTATGAAATCTATTACCTATTTCAACAACAATAAATAATAATGTGGGGCTTCCCTTATGGCGCAGTGGTTGAGAATCTGCCTGCCAATGCAGGGGACACGGGTTCGAGCCCTGGTCTGGGAAGATCCCACATGCCGTGGAGCAACCGGGCCCGTGAGCCACAATTACTGAGCCTGCGCGTCTGGAGCCTGTGCTCCGCAACGAGAGGCTGCGATAGTGAGAGGCCCGCGCACCGTGATGAAGAGTGGCCCCTGCTTGCCGCAACTAGAGAAAGCCCTCGCACAGAAAACGAAGACCCAACACAGCCATAAATAAATAAATAAATAAAAATCAAAAACTCATTTAAAAAAATAATAATAATAATAATGTGCAAGGGATAATAATGAAAAAAAAGCAAAAGGATAAGTGTGAGTGGGGGAGAAGAACAGAAGGGAACGAGTCTTTTCTGAGTACCCTTTTTACTTAATTCTTTGGATCATGGTAATTTTTTACATATTTTAAAAAATGAAATTAAATCAATAAGGATTGGGAACAAATTAAAAATGAATACAAGCAGAAACAAATGAACCTAATTATATATCAAACTGATAATATCACAAAAGAAAGAAAAGAATCCAAGAAACTTTTAAACACAGTCATGATTGTCCACCCTCAATGGGATACAGTCTAAGGACAAAAACAAACTACAAAGAAATTTTGAATTTCATGGGTTTGTTGCCAGTAGTAGTATTGGAGTGTAATCCTGAAATCAGTTTGTATATTGTAGGACTGAGCTAATGAGTAAATAGACTGATGTTTTGGGAATCAAGGTTTTCATTTTGGAGAAAAGATATACAAATAAGAAATGGAGGAAAGAGAGGAAAAAGCCAATGGTGTTAGACTGAAATTAGACTTAGGATTTTTATTTTTTAGCTTTTAATTTTAATGTAATATCCACACAAAAAAGTGCACATATCATAAGTGTACAATTTGCTGAGTGTTTACAAACTGAACACACCCATGCAACCAGCATTAGGAAACCAAATATTTCTCGTACCCTAAGAGCTCCTGATTTCTGCTTCCCTTCTATTCTCTTCTCCTGCGATAAGGATAACTACTACTCTGATTTCTAACATCACAGACTAGTTTTGCCTGTTTTCGTACTTTATACAATGGAATCATATAGCATGTCCTCTTTTGTGACTAGCTGCCTTTGCTCAATGTTATTTTTGTGAGATTCATGCATGTTCTTACATGTAGCTGTAGTCTGCTCATTCTCGTGGCTATATTCCACCGTGTGACATATCACTATTATAACATTCTACTGTAGATGGGTATTTGGGGAGTTTCCAGTCTTTCCCTATAACAAGTAGTGCTGCTATGAGTATTCCAGTAGATTGAACCATGTAAAATTGCTAATAGTACCTACAAAAAATGGCATTTCATATAATTCAAATTAATACATCATCTTCTGATGAACATATGTATATATTTCTGTTGAGTAAAATCTAGAAGTGAAATTGCTGATATTTAGAATTACACAAAACCGTTTTCTAAAATGGTTTTATACCAGTTTACATATCCACCAATTGCTCTATATCCTTGATGAACTGGTGTTTTCTTTCTTGTTGCAGCCATTCTAGTTGCTATGCATAATACGTCACTGTGGTTTTCATTTGCACGGCTCTGATGACTAATGAATATATATCCATATCCATGCACACCATCTGGATTTCTCTTTTGTGAAGTTTGTGTCAAGGCTTTTGTCCATGTATTTATACTGGTTTGTAGGAGACCTTTATATACTCTGGACAAGAATCTTTTGTTAAACGTATGTGTTACGAATTATCTCTTCCCACTCTGTGGGTTGCCTTTTCTCTCTCAGTGATGTCTTTAGGTGCACAAGAGTAATTCATTTAAATATAGCACAATCAAGACTTCTCTGGCGGCACAGTGGTTAAGAATCCGCCTGCCAATGCTGGGCATACGGGTTCGATCTGTGGTCTGGGAAGATCCCACACGCTGTGGAGTAACTAAGCCCGTGCGCCACAACTACTGAGCCCACGCACCGTAACTACTGAAACCTGGGCGCTCTAGGGCCTGCTTGCCGCAACTACTGAGCTCATGTGCCTAGAGCCCGTGCTCCGCAATAAGAGAAGCCACCGCAATGAGAAGCCGGCGCATCGCAACGAAGAATAGCCCCTGCTCACCACAACTAGAGAGAAAGCCCGCGTGCAGTAATGAAGACCAAACGCAGCCAACAAATAAATTAAAAAAAAAAAAGTTTAAAATAAAGAAATATAGCACAATCTATCACGCTTTTCTTTTATGAACAGTGCTATTTGTGTTCTATTTAAGAACTTTTTGTTCACCCCAAGGTTATGGAGATGTTTTCCCCCAAAAGCTTTCTTTACCTTTCAGAGTTGATTTTTTTCTGTTTATGGTATAAATTGCAGGTAAATTTCTTTCCACTGGGTATTTAACTAACCCAGAAGCATTTATTTAAAAAGACCATCTTTTCCTCACTGCCTGTACAGGTCACCTTTGTAATGAATCAGGTGACAGAATATTGTCTGATTTCTCTATTCTGTTCTATTGGTCAGGCTGTTTATCTGTCTAAACTGTTATACTATAGTGTTATAGTAGGCCTTGATATTTGGTAATATAAATCCTCTGGTTTTATTCATCTTTTTCAAGACTATATGGCTATTCCTGGCTGGATTCATAATTTTAAAAAAATTTCCTAGCTCTGTCTATTGAAAAGGGCTAGAAGCAATGACAGCCAAGTTAACAAGAAGTATGCCTAGCTCTCAGATCTTGATTTCCTCACTAAAAGGAACCAGGGATCTTAGAGAAAGGGCTCGTTTCAGGCAATGAAAAGTATAAGGAGATCCTGAAATATCCTGGGCCAGAAAGTAGGTAAGTGCTCAAAAATTAAGGGGGATAAGTCAAAGAGATACAAAAGCCACCTTTAACAGGCTCTTTTTTAGCCAAATTTGGGCAATTTGTGTATCAAAAACGATGACAGTAGTGGATTGTACCTTTTCAATTTCAAAAAATAAATCTATAAGTCCATAGAGATACTTCCCTTAAAAAAGGTTCGTATTTCCAGAAAAATGCCACCTAATAGAAAGAAGGAATGTTAGAGAAACATCCATTTCAAGTATCTTTATAATAACTTAGGCAAGAATGATCATCAAAACCATGGATGGAAGACGGCTGGGAAACAGAATAGTCAGATAGTCTCAAAATACTATCTCACACATTACTTTATAATTAATTCTTAATTACAAAGAGGACAGGGTATATTTACATAGAAATAGGAGTTGAAGGGGAACACTACCTTAACCAAGTGATCAAACTGAATATCACCAATAATGGAACTGTCATGTACGTCCTGATGGGATCCAACAAGTACACAATGTCACCTGTGTAATATTCCCACCAAAATGTTTAACCTGGACTGAGCACAAGGACCCAAACAGACAAATCCAAACTGAGGGTCATTTTGCAAAATAACTGGCCTGGACTCCCCAAAAATGTCAAACGAAAGATTTAAAAAAAAAAAGAAAAAGAAAGTGGTTGTGAATACAAAATGGTGCAGCCACTTCAGAAGATAGTTTCTTACAAAACTAAACATACTCTTACCATACAATCCAGCGATCACACTCCTTGGTATTTACCCAGAGGAGCTGAAAACTTATGTCTATACAAAAACCTACACACAAATGTTTATAGCAGCTTTCTCCATAACTGCCAAAACTTGGAAGCAACCGAGATGTCCTTCACTAGGTGACTGGATAAAGAAACTGTGGTACATTCAGACAATGGAATATTATTCAGTGCTAAAAAGAAATGGCTATCAAGCCATGAAAAGACATGGAGAAAATTTAAATGCATATTACCAGGTGAAAGAAGCCAGTGTGAAATATTGTATGATTCCAATCACATGGCATTCTGGAAAAGACAAAACTATACAGACTATGTTCGGGGAGGGGGGACAGAGAAAGAAGAGATGAACAGGCACAGTACAGAGGACTTTTAGGGCAGTGAAACTATGATACTATAATGATGGATACGTGTCATCATATATTTGTCTAAACACACAGAATATACAACACCAACAGTGAACCCCAAGGTTAACTATGGACTTTGGGTGACTGATGTCAGCATACGTTAAACCTTCGTAAAAATGTACCACTCTGGGTACACTTAGGGGAGGCTATGCATGTGGGGGGGGTTATGGGTATACGGGAAATCTCTGCACCTTCCTCTCAATTGTTACAAATGTGAAACTGCTTTGAAAAAAATAAAGTCTTTTTTAAAAAAAAGTAGGGGAACTATTTTAGATTAGAGGAGATTAAAGGGAGATGACAACTAAATGCAATAAATGATACTTGATTAGATCCTGTTTTTTAAAAAAAACAATGAAGAACATTATTGGGGAAAGTGGGGAAGTATGAACATGGGCTATATAGTAAATATACTTTTGTACCAATGTTAATTTTTGTGAGGGTGATAACTGCATTTTGGCAAAGTGAGAATGTATTTATTCTTAGAAGATGCATGCTGCCGTATTTAAATACGCCTACAACTTACTAGTAAATGGTTCTTAAATAAAAAGTTAATAAACTGCTCTGAGTTCAGGAGTTAAAAAGAACACATAAAAAGATTGCTACCCTATTTAGGAAACTAGAAGAGAAAAAATGTCCATTTATATTTTTCCATAGAAAAGATACAAGTGATTTATAGCAAGTAGATCTTTCTTTTAATCTTTTAATGTCAAATACTTTAATATGAAATGAATTGCCATTAACAGGATGATCTATTATTAGGTTCTCAATTTTACTAGGAAATCCGAAAATATATTTAAAAGATTAAAAAGGACAAAATGACTACGTGGATATCTTCCACTAGAGGAATTTTTAAATTTTCCTTATTCATTTAGCTGAGTACCTTCAAAGGTACTAGGCTAGAATGTAGAGAGACACAAAATTGACTAGAGTTCTCTGTTCTAAACTATCAAGGTGCGTGTTGCTAAAGTCATTCTTCCTCACGTGGCAATGTCTGAGACGGGTATAAAGTGAAATATGACGTGAGAGGGAAATACTGAACATGCCTGAGTTTTTCTTTATTTGTATGAACGTCCACATGAAGAAACTTTCTATAGCACCCATTATACATGCTGGTTGAGTTGAAACGGGAGGTGATCCTGACAGATTCAATGAGATTGATGGTGACTGTAGAATGTCTTAAATCTTCAACAAGTTTTTTAGGTAAAACTATTCTGTTCAAGTAAAATCTTAAACATTTAAAATTTTAGCTTTATATGTGGTTACATGCATACCTTTTGTAACTATTTTCTTTATATGAAAGTTAAAAGCAATAGTTTATCTTAAAAATACTTCTGTCTTTCTTCCAAATAAAACTTATCTTTCCTATTGTAATAGTGGTCTTTATAACCCTAGGCCTTAGAGCCAACTCCATCTTTACAACTTTACTCCTTTTCAGCTGCGTATCTTTGCATTATTTAATCCCTCTGACCCTCAGTTTACAGGTTCTATAAGATGGGAACAATTAAAACCTACCTCATAAAGTAAAATGTCTTTACCTATTCAGGGAAGAAAACCTCTCTTCACTGGCAGAATTTAGTACTTTAACTTGGCTATTTACCAATTTGGGTTCCAGGCCCACTGTGTGAGCAAGGGGGAAGAATGAAGAGAAGTGCAGAAACACATGGAAGAACACACACAGTGCCCTGGGTGTAGGTGGATTAAAAAACTATGCGCTGATTGGTTATATCATAAAAGGGAGTGAGAAAAAAAGTGTTTTGTTTTCCTGAGAAGACACAGGGTACTAAGAAGGTCAGATTATAAGTGTTAGGTATTTAATCTACATGATTATATTTCTTAAAAAAGCAAAGGTAGGGAACAGCACTTTATATAAAGTGTACAGCTTAAAAATAAAAATTCTATTGGAAAAAGTTCTGTGTTAGTATATTTAAACCACTTAACACATTAATTCAAATAATTACGTTTTCAAACATTTGGGAAAAGAAAATGGAGTTGCATATATGAAACATTTGATAAAAAACCAAATATAGTATATTCTAAAGTATACCATATGAGTATATATTGATGATTCTAATTTTCAAAAAAATAATCAGTCTTTTTACTTTTCAGTTATTCAGTAGTATCTTATTTATTTGGTTTCTATCTGTTATAATCAACAGGTCACCTGGACCAAGTAAGAGTGAGAACCAACCCTGACAGCTCTTCAATGGGGCTGCACACCCGCTCCAGGCCTTGTCCTTCTGGGTCTCTGGGGCCAGCTTTGACACGTCAGCCTCATTCACTCCACCCACTACCAGCGACTCCCATCTGTTCTCTGTCTCCTAACCCACTCAGGCTTCCCAGTGACTGAGACAGCCACACAATGGCACAGACGGGCAGTGAGGGTGGCCCTGTGAACCGAGGTGGGAGCCTTCAGCCACTGAGCCCAAGGGTAAAGGAGCAAGTATGGACTACGGGAAGCAGGACTACAGAGAGTTTCATCAAATTGTGTTTCTATGATTCCCAGATGACCTCAGTGATAGTCTACTTTATTTCTATTACACCATTTACCACCATGATAGAACTCTTTATCAACATCAAGTCTCATTTGAAGCTCTGTTCGTCAACAAAGGATGAGGATCTGTGACGTGTTGTGAAGATTCAACTTGACATTTGCTCGGCTCTAAGTAGAACCCCTCCAATATCTATATAATCGTGAGCCATCAAATCACTATGATATTCCCCATTATATAGCATTTTGCCAAGTTGGATAAAATTCAAATACCGAGGAAAACAGAATTTTTCTTAATTTCAATATTATAAAGAGAAAATAATATGAAGAATGAATTCTGCCAACCAATGAAAACTTTTCTCCTTGAGGCTCCAAGTTTTTTTAATAACTCTTTTTTTAAATTGAGGTATAGCTGATTTACAACATTATATTAGTTTTCAGGTGTATAACACAGTGATTCAAAATTTTTATAGATTATACTCCATTTATAGTTTTCATAAAATATTGGCTATATTCCCTGTGCTGTCCAGTATATCCTTGTAGCTTATTTATTTTACACGTAGTAGTCTGTAACTTACTCTCCTACCCCTATCTTGCCCCTCCCCACTTCCTTCTCCCCACTGATAACCACTAGTTTGTTCTATCTGTGAGTCTGTTTCTTTTTGTTATATTCACTAGTTTATCTGTTAGATTCCACATATAAGTGATAACATACAGTCTTTGTCTTTCTCTGTCTGACGTATCTCACTCAGCATAATACCCTCCAGGTCCATCCATGTTTGTACAGATGGCAAAACTTCATTCTTTTTTGTGGCTGAGTAGTATTTCATTGTGTGTGTGTGTGTGTGTGTGTGTGTGTGTGTGTGTGTGTGTGTGTGTGTGTGTGTGTGTGTGTGTGTGTGTGTATACATCTTCTTTACCCATTCATCTGTTGATGGACACTTAGGTTGCTTTCATATCTTTGCTACTGTAAATAATGCTGCTATGAACCCTGGGGTGCATGTAAAAAGATAAGTTCTTGAACCAAATGAATAACTATGTCACTGGCTCCAAGTGATCTAAGGTCTAACATGTTATCTTTTATGACAATCTTGCTGACCATTCTGTGCCAAGAGCAGACGCTGGAAAGCTACTTGCCATGAGAACCAACCGTAACTATCAGCCTTAGTCTTTAACCAAAAATTTGGTTTCATTCATTCACTGATCAAATAGCCAGGAGCACCTTGGTGTGCCCAGCAAGGTCTGAATATTTAGGTGGATCCCAAAGTTAAAATGACACTGCTGCTGTAGTCTAGTCAGAAAGCTAAGTTACCTGTATACAGAGAGGAAGCATGCTTCAGGGGAAAAGCACAGGCCTTGTGTTAAAATCCCAATCCCGACTCCTGTTTTCGGCTGTTATGGAATAACAGGACTGCTCTTAACCTGTCACTATAAGAAACTGGAAAACTGGACAAAATACACGAAACAACTGCTTTCCTACATTGGGAAGCAGGCAACACAGGACTGTGACCCTTAAGAGCAGGGAAACAGGGAGGGGGAAGGGTAAGCTGGGACCAAGTGAGAGAGTGGCATGGACTTATATATACTACCATATGGAAAATAGATAGCTAGTGGGAAGCAGCCGCATAGCACAGGGAGATCAGCTCGGTGCTTTGTGACCACCTAGAGGGGTGGGATAGGGAGGGTGGGAGGGAGGCACAAGAGGGAGGAGATATAGGGATATATGCGTATGTATAGCTGATTCACTTTGTTATAAAGCAGAAACTAACACACCACTGTAAAGAAATTATACTCTAATAAAGATGTTTAAAAAAAAAAGAGTAGGGAAACAAATGAGATGAGCCTTACAACCGCCCTAGCTTTCTGTCGAGGCAATATCTAGACTGTAACTCAAACAGACTCACTGAATTGAGACAGAGATGAGAGCTTAGGGAGGCTACGGCAGCTAGAAGTTGAGCGTAGAAAAGGAGCTCCAGCAGTCTGCATAAGGGTGCCTCTGAGTCTTTGCTGAGCACTAAGCTATAAGTCTACAAAGTAAAATTTCATAAGGCTGGGCAAGAAACGACCAGGAAACTGTACTGAACGATTCCCAAAGTGCACACAAGGTTTGGGAATGTTTGCGCTCCAATCAGCCATAGTGAAAAGTCCTCCCTGAGCACCTAGTAGGGCATTCAGTAAGATTCCAAAGGGGTTCAAGCCCTAGTAGTTAAGGTACCATCTGTGCAATGAATGCGACCCTAGATTTTTCCTAACAAAGCTTTAAAAAGGCCTTGTGGGTGATCCAAAAGTCCAGCACTCTTACCAAACCAAAGCCTAACACTTAGGAAGACGACAAAGACAAAATCCAGCCACTCAGCAATGTAACATTCATAATGTTATCTCCAACAAAAAAAATATGAGACTACTTGTCAAGAGGCAGGAAAATGTCTTTAATAGTAGAAACATTTTATCAATAAAAACAGACCCAGGAATGACAGAAAAAAAGGAACTATTAACACCTATTATAACTATGTGCAAGTATTTAAAGGAAAACATAAATATAACGAAAAGAGAAATGGACAATGTAAAAAGAGCTAGAGATAAAAATATCTAAGATAAACATTTTATTGGATAGCATTAGCAGCATATTACACTTGCATTAGAAAAGATCAGTAAACACCAGAAAAAAAAGAAGCATAGCTAATGAGATGTAAAAACAATAATGAAATACTAAAAAAAACAAAAAAACAAAAAAACAAAACAGGCAAGAAGAGAGAAATAAAGGAACAGAGAACAGAATGGACAAACATGACATATAACAAAATGATAGATTTAAACTCAACTGTGGTAGGTAGCCTCTAAGACATTCCCCAGTGATCCCAGCCTTCTGATGTTTATGGCCTTGAATAATCCTCTCCCCTTGAGCAATTTGCTTCTAATCAATAGAATAGGACAATGTTAAGGAAATGTTGCAAAAATTTTGTCTTGCTAGCATTCTTCTCTCTTACTGCCTTTGATAAAGTAAGCTGCCATGTTGGAGAGGCCCACATGGCAAGGAACTGAGGGCAGCCTCCAGCCAACAGCCAGCAAGTAACTGAGGCCCTCAGTCCAACAGCCCTCAAAGTACTGAATCTTGCCAAGAACAATTTAACTAAGGTTAGAAATGGATCATTCCTCAGTTGAACCTTCAAACGAAACCTGAGCCTTGCAGGCTTGTGAGGCAGAGGTACCAAGTTAAGTTGCTCCTGAATTCCTGATCCACAGGAACTGTCAGATGATAAATGCATCCTGTGTTAAGCTGCTAAGGTATGAAGTAGTTTGTTACACAGCAATAGGTAACTAATATACCAGACATATCAATAATTACCTTAAATGTAAATGATCTAAACATCGCAACTGAAAGACAGAGATTGTCAGACTAGAGTAAAACAAGAAAAATCCAGCTCTATGCTGTCCATGAGAAATGTACTTTTAATATAAAGGTACAGATGGGTTAAAGGTAAAAGCTGGGGAAGACTATATCATGCAATGCTAAACATAAGAAACTTAGAGGGGCTACATTAATATCAACAAAGTAGACTTTAGGAGTGGGTCATTACCAAGAATGGAAGGACATTTCACAATGTAAAGGGATCAATTCATCAAGAACACGTAAGAGAGGCTCAAAATACATGAAGCAAAAACAATACTGAAAGGAGAAACAAACAAATCCACAACAGGAGATATCTCTCTGAGTAGTTGATAAAACAGGTTAAAAAAAAAACAAACCAGTAAGGGTTATACAAGACTTGAACAACCTTATAAACCAACTGGACCTAACTGAATTTACATAACATTCCACTATCAATGGTATATAAAATTTCACGGTCATTTAAGAAATGTAATACATTTTTATGAGAGAGTATACTTTAAATAGTTTCAGTGTAACAGGTGATAAAAACAAAAACCAAAGTATTGTCTAAAGCCCCTGGACTCTGAAATTCAGAGTTTAGGACTAAGTTCTTGGATTTCTTTAAATTTCAATTTTTTCAATCCTAATTTGATCTGATGGGAGTAAATTTAAATTCCTTTCTTTGGAAAATCCTCCAAATTAAAATACTTGGGTGTCCAAATAAAATCTTCAAATTTTTGAAGGTGTATGCATTTGTTTCAGTTGGGGGTGGAGAAAGCAGTCAAGCAAGCAGCTTCTCCACTTCTATGCACAAATAAACAAAACAAGCACACAATTACACAACTAGAGATTTCACTACTTTATTAGCAAGTTATTTAACCAAATTCCCTTTCTTTGAAAAAGAGACTATTTCACAGAAATAGTGAGCGATAGAAAAATCTACGTTTGAAAAACGTATTAGAAAAGTACTACGTTCTCCTAAAAGCATATCTAGTTAAAATATCACTTTTTAATTCTTGGCTTGAGAAAAATGATAATATAAGCATATGTATCTTTTTCATCATATATATTTTATACCTCAAGAGCCACAAAATTCTTTAGTACATTCAATAACTATTCATGATCAATTACTAACCAACTTTCTATTTCATTTTCATTTCCATTTTACTAAGAAGACCTCTTTTTTTTTTTTTTTTGCCACACCATGTGGCTTGCGGGATCTTAGTTCCCCAACCAGGGATCGAACCTGGGCCCCCAGCAGTGGAAGCGCAGAGTCCTAACCACTGGACCATCAGGGAATTCCCACTAAGGAGACCTCTTAAACATCCTGGGTTTGTGACAGGTTACTAAAATGTAATAAAATAACTTTTCTTTTTACTACTAATTTTAAGAGGCTTGGTTGAGATCATATATTAATTTACTTCCTGTGTTTCTTTTTAAAATTTGTTCAGGGCTTCCCTGGTGGCGCAGTGGTTGAGAATCTGCCTGCCAATGCTGGGGACATGGGTTCGAGCCCTGGTCCGGGAAGATCCCACATGCCGCGGAGCAACTGGGCCTGTGCACCACAACTACTGAGCCTGCGCGTCTGGAACCTGTGCTCCCAACAAGAGAGGCCGCGATAGTGAGAGGCCTGCGCACAGCGATGAAGAGTGGCCCCCGCTTGCCGCAACTAGAGAAAGCCCTCGCAGAGAAACGAAGACCCAACACAGCCAAAAATAAATAAATAAATTAAAAAATTAAAAATCTGTTAAAAACGTATTACAATCCTATGACAGAATCAGATATCAAATCATAAGAAATTTTTGACTGTGTACAATTCTTTTATTTAATAGTTAAAACTGTACATTCATCCAAAGGATTAACTCACTGAAAAGAAACAAGCACAGAAGGAAACAAACCATACAAAATCCCCCAATAAACCTGATCCTTCAAATGTGGAATGCTGCTCATCCCTGGAATTTCATACATGCCACTCAGACTTCAGACTGGGATAACCATGAGGCTATACAGCATTTAAGGCCAACTATAAACCAAATAACCCTAATTACCCATTTCCTTAAGTTGTCCAGTCTTCAAATCTCCTGGGTTCTGCCCTTCTCATTTATTTTTAACATTATATTCTTTTTTTAAAGAAATGTATAATAATATACAAAATATTTTGAGAATTCAGATTAATTGAAAATCAATTTATAGATCTGCCCCCCCACCCCAAGACCTTAAAGCATCATATGAACAACTGTCATCACAGCAAGATATCACAGAATATTCTACAACACTAGATCTGTTTCTGTTTTCACACATTCCAAAGGTCACTGTGAAACAAGTCATCATATACATGTACATATTTTAATATGTATATTTGTTTTTTAAAAGGTCGTTTCTGATTTTAATGAATTTGTTAAATAATTGGGTTCATAAATGAAAGAATTTTAGTTTAGAGATGTGATTATGGCATAGATTTCCTGGAATCAAAACAAAAAAGAAAAAATTTAAAAGACGACTCAGAGCAAGAAGTCTCTTTAAACATAACAAATAACTGTTTTATTACTTCAAAATACCAGAAGTCTTCTGTATAGTACTTATCATATACATCAGATGCCTTAAAAGAGTCTCAGCAACCATATCTACTATCTTAATCTCTTCAGAACAAGTACATAAGGAGAAAAATCTATAAATCAGTCCTTGATGACAGAGGGTTTGTTTAGGAGTTTACCAAATGGAATGACCCTGCTGGAATTCCTTCAAGCGGCCTGTGAAAATGTCAGAACAGAGTCTGTTTTGGAGGTCATAGTCCCTAGAGAGCTCTGAGTTTTGGCCTGTTTGTCTTTTCACATGCTTTAATATTTGAAAATCATTCCTTGTAGACACTGACTGATGCCCAGGGAATGCTAGGATTGTGGGAACTGGCAGTACCAACAAGAGAGACAAACTTCATGGGAAATCCGTGCCTACTACATTTGCCCTCTCAGCTCCCATAGGGTAAGTGCTCTTCAAATGTTATGTAGGTCCATGGCGAGACATTAAAAAACTGCATGTCATTTTGACGTTTTTAAAAAGAAATACTTGTGGAAATGGGGGCAAAAATTACTGGGACTATTGAAAGAAACATTAAGGTATAAAACACCATGATGGAACCCTGAAAAACTATATTCGCTAAGTATTAATTTAAATATTGAATTCTCAAAATATATATAACAAATAATTATAAACTGCTAATTATATGCCCTCATTGTTCTAAATACTTGATTTATATGAACTCATTTAATCCTCACAACAACCCCCATGAAGCAGGTACTATATGATCCGCATTTTGCAGAGGAGGAAACTGAGGCAAAGAGAGGACGACTAATTTGTCTAAGTTCACATAACTAGTAATGGTAGAGCCAGATGGGACGGCTCCAGAGTTGGTGTCCTTAACCACTGTGCATACTTAACCACTGCCTATTTCATGGTATTTTACATCAAGCATGCAGGGCTGGGTGCCTATGGCATGTACTGAGTACTTACGCTGTGTCATGTACATGTAGTTACCATCAGTGCTTTATTTCATTTAAGCCTCCCAATAACCTAGGAGGTACATCTAGCGTGACCCCTATTTACAGATGACAGACACAGGCTTGTGTGGCCTCACACCACACGTCTAGTGCCACGGAGCAGGTTCTAGGCTTGTCTCTGCACTCACTTTCTTTACAATTAGGTTCTTCTTCCTCCCAGTTATCTGGGAGAACCATCTCTAAATTAATTTTCTTTAGTTGAGAGAATTACTTTCAAAGATCTATGCATCCAACAATTTTATGAGAATATCTTACATTTTGAACTGCCAACACTGTACTAGAGGTATAAGATCTAAGAATTAGTTAGGGTAAGAGACACGATGATCATTCAATAAATGTTTTCTAATAATAAAAAGTAAACCCACTTCCACTCTTGAAATACTGATTTCTTTTAAAACTTTGGGAAAGCTGAGCATTCTGATATGGTAAACTTTTCTTTTACATAGTACATGATGGCTGTCTGATCAAGTACTCTAATCGATATATTTCTTAACTTCTATGTCGGGAACAGGGATTGTCAAAGAGCATCTCCTATTTTGTAGCTATGAATCTGAAATCTGCAGAGAGTGCTGACAAATTCTAACATTTGTCAGTTTTTAAACTTAACCTACAAGAACCAAAGGCAAGTTGTGAATCAGACTTTTTGCTTTTCTTGTTCTATCTTTACTAAACATAGAGGTCACACATCAAAAATTTAAGTTGGTGAAACAGATACCCAACTATTAGCATTTTCTTAATGAAAACAACATAAACAACCAGAAAAGGACATGAATAATTTAGGATTAAAAAAAAAAGGTAAAATAGTGTCTTTTAACTGAGTCTGATCCTGTTATAAAAATGTTAACACATACCTGCCAACCCTTGAAAATCACGAACAGAAAGATATTGCATATTCTAAGTTAGATATATTTTTTTGAGGATAACACAAATCGAGTCAATTTCTTTTTACTTTTAAATATGGGGGGGAAATTCTGACTAATTGAGAGAGCTGGCATGTATGTTTAATAATACATCTGTGAGGAACATATTAAACAGCGACATTAATTCATATCTATGGAAAATTCCATCCGTTAACTGAGATGGAAGTTATCTTCCATTCTTTCTGTTTCTGCTGCCCAATGAATAGTACAAGGCAAAAGTGATAATGAGCTATAAGAACACATGATGTAATGAGAAAGGGCAGCCACAGAAAGACACATGGGCTGAAAGCTACCATACGTATATTACAATGGGCATAACTGTGACACAGAGAGCTCGAGACTTACCCATGCTCACAGACTGAGTCAGCAGAGGAGACTGGAGTCCTGACTCCCAAAAGACTATACTTCCTGTTAATAATAGTGAGGGCAGCAGGTGAGGGTAGCCAGCAGTATGGATTAATTTAAAGGAGTTAGAAAAACATTGGGTATGATATTTGCTAATTAATTTGGGTGATTATTAACTATAAACCAAAGAGAAAATTCCAGTTCATTTGTAACTCCAACATATTTGTCCTTTTGCTTTCTGTCACAGTAGTACTTTATCACTGATGTCTTAAAATAACAAAGAAAAAATCATGGGTCACTTTTTTTTCAGTACACTCTGTGTATTTATCAGGTTTTTATAGAGTTATGGTAGACAGCAGGTGTCCCATATCAACCCTTTCTCTTCCTTTGTAGCTAGAAGAGGTCACCGTAGTTGGGTTAGAGGCAGACATAAGTAAGAAGAGCCCTGACTTAATTTTACAAAGTCTCCCGGCCCAGCACAAGGTCTGATTATAAACTAACTATTCAATTCCAAATAGCCTTGAAGGGCCTAAGTAGCTAAGGGGTTATAGTTGAGTAATATTTACTAACTAAGCATTTATATCACATATGTTATTTTAAAAAGTCCTTGCTGAGGAACAGGAAAGACTGTTTCTTAATAAATTAGTTTCAGTTTATTCACTGGTCCAGTGCCAAATATACATCACATGGTGGTCTCTAGTTTTATGAAAACTACATCAATCTATACAAAAAAAAGTATTTCTATGACTCTAGTAATTCTAAAAAAGTCTTGTAAAAATTTTAGGTAAACATTTTTGTAAGTTTAATATGATGAGGTCTCATGCTGGATTAAACTGCTAATTACTATTATGTTCTAAATCCTACTTTAAATAAATGTTAATTGCTGACGCTCCAAGGGCATTTTTGCAAGAGGACACAATTTAAAGACTGGATAAATAACTCAAAATGAGGCTTCAAGGGTGCTATAACTGGGGCCTATGGTCTTGCTGATGCACTTCTGAAACTGTTATAAGCTTCACGCACCCCCTCAGCAAAAGTTAAAGCACTCCTAAGTCAGTGTTCTGACACTGCCGGCTACAAACGGGAGAGGCTGTGAGTTCATGCCCAGCCCCCGCCTTCCCTCTGTCCACATACACACTGCCTGGGTGTGTCCAGCAATGCACTGAAGCAAATGAAATTCTCAGTAACAGCAAAACTATCGAAATAAGAAACCGATAGTAGAAAAAAGAACATGGACAGGGTTACAGGTGCTTATTTACACTGTGAAACAAAACATGCTATTTAATAGGAGACTTTATAAAGACCACTGTGAAAGAGAGTACCTCACCCTTAAGCTACTTACATGGCTTCCTTTTCATTTTGAAGGGTTAAAGAAGCTGTCACAAACAAAAAGTATGAGAGTTGGCACAATTAATCAAGAAATTCATTTGCAGCTGCCAGGAAATTCATAGCTAACTTTAAACGTTTAATTGTGTTTAGTATAAGTCCTAAAGCCTTATTTAAAAAATGTATTAGAAACTAAGGAAAATTACAGTCAAGGAGTATATATTTCTCTTCTCAGTCTAAGTACTCCTCAGTAACTCCTGAGAGCAGGAAAAGAAACTGTCTAAATGTATCAGAATGTTTATTAATATCCTTGAGAATTATTTTAAATATTCAAGAACCTAAATACGTTAATAATAAAGCCAATGACAAGACAATTTTACATAAAAGTATTCATTTCTATTACGTTCAGTTACAGAAAGGGAAAGCAAGAATCCCACAGTTCCACGTCTTGGCTATTTAGCATCTATTTATTTCCTTCCCATTTATGACACTATGAGAATTTCATGTCTGGCTGTTTGCTCCAGAGAAAAATAGAACTATCCTCTCTTTCCCTCACCAACCTCTATTAGTCCATATTAGCGCATGTACATTCTAAGGAACAGGGTTTTACTCAAGACAAATGCTCAACACCATTGTACTATTCCCAACACCAAGACTGACAGTAAGTCTAACAGGTTAATGAGGTGTGGGTAAATGTTTTCAAAGTAAAACCCCAAAAAAAGACCAGCTGCAAACACATTCAATTTATTTACTATGGTACAAGGCGAGCAGTTTCCTTTGGCTGGGCTCCATGGCTAGGCAAAGTTCATCTGACTGTTTGCCAATATATTAATACCTGTACTGAATCCAATGCAAAGAGCCACCTTGATTCCCTTGTGTGCAACAAACTTTGGAATACATTATTTTCTCTCTAGTAAGTGGTCACCTGGAACAGAACAAGAGAAGTCTAAAACTGTTCAGTGACCCATTTAACAGATGGAAAATCTTTTAAAAAGTTTTCAAGATGGGACTATAAGCTCAAAAACCTAACAAGTGCAGTAACCAATGATACCGAAGTTTAAAATATGAATAACAAGTCTCTCCTCTTTATGGAGGCCTAAAACACACTATTTCATAATACATATAGCTTCAAAAAGCCTGCTAATACAGGAAGAGAAAGGTGGCAGATACTCATTTTCCACCTACATGATACTACTAACAGCTAGCCTGTGGTATGTCCGTGGCCATGTTAATATGACGAGCCTCATCTTCAGAGATGTGCAAAAAAGTATTAAAATACCGAACTGTTTCATAAAGAGAGAATCTATGTCAACTTATTGGCTTACTCTGTGATAATGCTGGCAATGACCTAAAAGCTTAAGTTCGCCAACCAGCATACTTAATTATCAGTCTTGCAAATGACCTCATGAATGAAAAGTTTCTTCCTCATGGTCTCATCTAAGTATGGGCACAAAGAGCTGTAGCTCTTTCAGGTATGTTGTTTCCATCTACTTTGCCTTTCCCTACTTTTATAAAGTTATATTCACCTTATAGCACCTGAGCTTTTCCTTTTTAAACAATAAAAGGACTAACTCTCCCTTTGACTGATTTCCCTTTTATTCCCAGTGTTAATACTGAAAATGTTAATGCTGAAACATGAAAATGGATCTATTACGTGCATAAAATGTCAAAACAAAGCTCAATTTTCCTGTGTATGCATTGTTTTAGTAAAGGTACATTATTTAGTAAAAGTACACCCACTTTCCTTTATGAAGGACTATCTTGTTGGGAAGAGTCCATTGCCTAAACGGTTGCCTTACTATTGAGGTGCCACTAACTATAGAAATATTTTGGCCATGTTCAGGGGTAAAAGGAAAGCCCTAGCTTATCTTTACTAAACATCTTTCTTATTTACTCCAGTAGTGGGAATATTCTGTCACTCCACTACCACTGCCAATAGAAGTATTAACCAAAAATAAGGGAAAATCCTAGAATTGTTACTGTACTTAAATATCAACTTCATTTTCCTTGTGAAGTTTAATTATAAACTATTTGGTGATATAATCCTTCTATACACCAATCCCAAATTGAAATATCTTCATTTCCTTCCCAAAAGAAAGTAATTCTAACAAGTGAAATTCAAAGGCTTAGCAACAACAATAAAACACAATCACCAAGAAACTATCTATGTTCAATTATTTCATAATATCTAAACAGTACTTTGTGTTAATTAATTTTGAGGCTAACATCTACTTCTTGTACATGATATGATTTAAACATGGCATTAAGAAGACCTGAAAAGATGAAGAATAAACATTAAAAAATCACTGAGGTAAGAAAGTTATGGTTCTTCCATCTATAGATGGCTTGATGTGGTTCTTTCTACTCCGCTCACATTCCTGTATCAAAAACCTAGATTTCTGATAGCTGTACAATTCCATTTACGCCTTGGAATGTATATGCAAATTAGGCTAACATATCATAAGCCTGAAATTAAAGTGTAATATGCCTGAATATAAGGTAAGGTTTTTAACTTTCTGAAGTCACTAATTAGAAAAGAGGAGATTGCCTCGTATTTGAGTCCTTACACAGTATCTCGTATCATGAGATGCTCTTTCGTTTACTTAATATTGAACAAAAAAGTACTTGAGGAAAATGCATTAGCTTAAAAATCAACCTCACTCGAAGCTAGTTTTAGGATGTTTATAGAAACGTCTTAATAGAAACAAGGGGGAGAAAAAAAAGGAAGAAAAGAACCAACACATTAATTATTCCCAGATAGTAACCTTAAAATTAAAAGCGTTGGATGTTGTTACAAAGAAGATTTTGAAACACTGCTTTTAAAAAAGTAGTCAAGAGGGCAGATAGCAGAAGCAAGAAGAACTACAATTCTGCAGCCTATGGAAGGAAAACCACTTCACAGAAAGACAGACAAAATGAAAAGGCAGAGGACTTTGCACCAGATGAAGGAACAAGATAAAACCCCAGAAAAACAACTAAATGAAGTGGAGATAGGCAACCTTCCAGAAAAAGAATTCAGAATAATGATAGTGAAGATGATCCAGGACCTCGGAAAAAGAATGGAGGCAAAGATCGAGAAGATGCAAGAAATGTTTAACAAAGACCTAGAAGAATTAAAGAACAAACAAACAGATGAACAATACAATAAGTGAAATGAAAAATACACTAGAAGGAATCAATAGCAGAATAACTGAGGCAGAAGAACGGATAAGTGACCTGGAAGACAGAATGGTGGAATTCACGGCTGTGGAACAGAATAAAGAAAAAAGAATGAAAAGAAATGAAGACAGCCTAAGAGACCTCTGGGACAACATTAAACGCAACAACATTTGCATTATAGGGGTCCCAGAAGGAGAAGAGAGAGAGAAAGGACCCGAGAAAATATTTGAAGAGATTAGAGTTGAAAACTTCCCTAACGTGGGAAAGGAAATAGCCACCCAAGTCCAGGAAGCGCAGAGAGTCCCAGGCAGGATAAACCCAAGGAGAAACACACTGAGACACATAGCAATCAAATTGACAAAAATTAAAGACAAAGAAAAATTATTGAAAGCAACAAGGGAAAAACGACAAATAACATAAAAGGGAACTCCCATAAGGCTAACAGTATAGAATTTCCTTAAAAAACTAAAAATAGAATTACCATATGACCCAGCAATCCTACTACTGGGCATATACCCAGAGAAAACCATAATTCAAAAAGACACATTCACCCCAATGTTCATTGCAGCACTATTTACAATAACCAGGTCATGGAAGCAACCTAAATGCCCATCGACAGGTGAATGGATAAAGAAGATGTGGTACATATATACAATGGAATATTACTCAGCCATAAAAAGGAACGAAACTGGGTCATTTGTAGAGACGTGGATGGATCTAGAGACCGTCATACAGAGTGAAGCAAGTCAGAAAGAGAAAAATAAATATCATATATTAACGCATATATATGGAACCTAGAAAAATGGTACAGATGAACCGGTTTGCAGGTCAGAAATAGAGACACAGATGTAGAAAACAAACGTATGGACACCAAGGGGGGAAGTGGAGGGGGGATGGTGGTGGTGGGATGAATTGGGAGAGTGGGATTGACATATATACACTAATATGTATAAAATAGATAACTAATAAGAAGCTGCTGCATAAAAAAATAAATTAAATAAAATTCAAAAAACAAATTAAACTAAAAAAGTAGTCAAATACTGTTCTCTCAGAAAGGACACAAGTAAGAGTAGTTAATTCTGGAGAATCAACTGGGTAGCTGAGGGACAAGACCGGGAGGGTGACCTACTTTTCACTATGTACCCATCAGTACCCCCTACATTTCAAGCCAGATAAATGTATTACCTATTCAAAAAAAAAAAAGTGATTAAATTCTATAACAGAAATTACAGCCTCATAAAATGTTATGACCAATCACAAATCAAACATGAGTGATTATGACTACCACACTGTAAGACACACAAAAAACCAAAAACAGCCCCACTGTTTTGTGAATGGTACTTGTGGTTTAGACATAAAATCTTCAGTATCAGATCGTGCATGCATCTAAAAACTGCTGTAACTAAAACAAGAGAGACAGAAATGAAGATACGCCCTGGATTTTAGTGCTAGATGGATGATGCAGAGGTTTTCTACTGATGATAAAAACACCACACAGATACACAGGCAGAGTTTGGGCAAGATAATTTTATGAAATATGAGTGTGGATAAAGCAATCCTTTTATTTTATTGCACTGCTTCATAATATGTGGTTTTAATTACGTACACGTAACTAAATTAATAAATTCTAATTTTTACCATTCATCTACCTCCCTCTAAAAGTTTATAAGGGGAAGACTACCTCATATTTGGGCTTACCTTATGTTCAGGCATACATATTCAAAAGAACATTCTTGCAAGAGAATGTGGCAAGCTATATCAAGTAAAATCCCCACAAAGCATAAGCTTTCCCCTTACACGTCCCTCCTCTGCTACACATGACGATTTTCTTGAGCAACTGTATATTATTGCAATTTTATACCAGTTCAACTCTTATTTTGGTCTTTTTTATTTTTTTGAGGGAAATAATTTGAATATTATACTGGTCCAAGTATACTGTGTAAATCTGACCAATTTAGTCATGTTTCGGTTAATGTGGTTATACTCTCTCAGCCACTGCCTAAGATAAAGCTAAGGCTCCTAACTGACGGAAGGTTCTAAAGCCATCACCAGCCAACCACAGCCTCCTGAAGGCTTTGACAGCTCCGAGCAAGATGTTGCTTTATACCAATCGCACTGGACAAGGGTTGTGCCCAACAAGCATCAGACACAAGTATCAGATATCTTGTTGGAAGGGAGAACAAGTACACCCCAAAGACATGCACTGAAGAACTGAGAATAGCAGCATAAGTCTTCAATCCATTTTCCTGAATAAGATAAGGCCATTATTTGAAAAGGATCAGGAAACACTTAGAACCCAGAAGATAAGTAACAAGATACGTAAGGAAGTGCTCTATAGGGAGAGATTTATTTCTTCTGGCTTTTAAAACTGAAATTTAAAGAACACATTTGGGATTGTAAGACTCATCAGAACTGTGGAAAGCATGGCAAATCCAGTTGAAATTCTTAATTCTTTCCCTGTAATATGTATGCTTGGTGTGTTTGTAAATTTTAATACTTTGTTAGCTTTTATGTTTTAAGTATTAAAAATAGGCGTGTATCATCTATCTCTACTCATTTTTGTTAAAAACTGACAGTACTGTGTTTTCTGGAGACTCTGGGATGCTTCTGATTAATCAGGAGAATTTCCTGAATAGATAACAAATGAACAGAAGATATTCATTTTGTATACAAGTATGAGCCAGCCGAAGACTGAGAATATGGCCATATCCTATACTCATTAATACAAAAAATACTCAAACAAGAAATTCTTGCTTTCTTAGTGATCATTAAGATAGCTCAAATTTTGCCAATTCTGAAATTAAGGTGCAACACATTGGAGATGGGGAACATGGCAGGAGAATCTAGTCAAATCCACCATCTATTCTCCCTGGAGTCAACATAGGAAGCTGCTTTCCAGTACCATGCTAGCGTGAAATCTTCTGCTCGTGCTAAAATGGTTGAACCTAAAGCTTATTTCCAAAGATAACTTTGCTACCAGAGATACTTACTGGGGAAATAATGAAAGAATTGGATAGAAAGTGAAACTCTGCCTGTTCCTCAAAACCAGCCAGCACCTCCTGAGGTTCTCTCCTTTGTGACAGGCTGCCCAATGGAACGCACCAAAAAATTACTACCAAAGAGGGATACGTTTAGCTCACAAAGAGGTAAGCTCCCACCACACACGCTGAACTCACCATTCTTCCTTTCGTTCAGAGGGGGCAGGTGCTGACTGGACTGCAAGGAGAGTTCCTGGAATTCGTGGGCAACAGCTTCACTTTGAGGACTTGGAGCAAGATGGGCTAAAGGTCCCAACTCATCCTCGGTGTCCAGTGTCCCTGTGTGATCCATTGTGTCCCAGCCACCGGCAGCAGAGGGTACGAGACGCCTCTTAAATGTGGCCTGTTGAAGAGACTGTCAAAATAAAGAATGTGTAAATAGATGGTACTTTTATTTTTCTCTGATCTGCACAAAAGTATTAAAATGGGAACCCTGGGTTCTAGTTCAGTTTCACTGCTATGTGGCAACTGCCATTCGTTTACCCTCTCTGCATTCAGGTTCCTTGTCTAACACACAGGAACATACCTCCCATCTAAAAAAGTGCTTACTAGATAAATAAAAGTTGAAAGGTATTTTGTATAATTTTTTATACTGTGGATCAAAGAAAGTTATAGTTATCGGTGTCATTACTTAAAGATTTTAATGCATCCTAAAATGAGACAAAAGTCAACTAATGCTGATGAAAATAAAAAAGCAGTCTGGTTTGAAAAAATCTATCTCAACTCCTACAAATCAAACAACTTTACACGAAGTCAACATTCCCAGCAACAGCAATGTTTCAGATAATGAATCCTCTGTCAGCCTCGGTCTCAGAGTGAGAACAGAGAACAAAACTTTCAGCCAACCCACAATGGACATACAGTTCACAACAAAGAGACAAAACTTTATTCTAAGCCACTGAGATTTGGGGTTGTTTACTATCACAGCATAACCTGGCCCATTCTGACTGATATAGAAATTGGTAACAGAAGTACCAAAGACACAATAAAACCCCTAAATACGTGACATTGGCTTATGTGGGGATGGGCAGTGGGCAATAAGAAAACCGTTATGGGAAGCCGAAAGCTAGAAGGATGGTGGTCCGTGTTATGCGACGGCAAAGCACCTGACAGGCTACCTGCTTAGCAGCATCCCGCATCACAGTGCGTTTATCCATTCACCTACTGATGGACATTTGAGTTGTTTTCCGCTTTTGACTATTACAAATAAAGATGCTATGAACATTCTTATATGAGTATTTATATGTATATATGCTTCCACTTCTCTTGGGTAAATACTTAGGAGTGAAGTGGTTGGATTGTTTGGCAGCTGCATGCATTAATTTTAAAGAAACTAACAAACTATCCTCTAAAATGGCTGCGCCCTTGTGCTTTCCTACCAGCAGTGAATGAGAATTCTACTTGTTCTACATCCTTGCCAACACTTGATTATGGTCAATTTTTAAAATTTTAGTTATTTTAATGGGTGTGTAGTGATATCTCATGGTTTTACGTATGTATGTATGTATTTATTTATTTTGGGCTGCGTTGGGTCCTCGTTGCTAGGCACAGGCTTTCTCTAGTTGTGGCGAGTGGGAGCTACTCCTCGTTGTTATGGTGCGCCGGCCTCTCATCGCAGTGGCTTCTCTTTGTTGCGGAGCATGGGCTCTAGGCGCGCAGGCTCAGTAGTTGTGGCACACGGGCTTAGCTGCTCTGCAGCATGTGGGATCTTCCCGGACCAGGGCTCAAACCCGTGTCCCCTGCAATGGCAGGCAGATTGCCAACCACTGCGCCACCAGGGAAGTCCCGATATCTCGTGGTTTTAATTTGCATTTCCCTAACCATGTTGAGCATGTTTTAATGTGCTTATTTGCCATTTGTATATCTTCTTTGGTTAATATCTGATCAAATATTTTGTTGATTTTTTAAAATAGGTGGTTTATTTTCTTATTATTGTTTCGAGAGTTCCTTACATATTCTGGACAAAAGTTCTTTATCAGATATGTGATTTGTAAACATAGGCATACCTTGTTTTATTGTGCTTCACTTTATTGCACTTCGCAGATACTGCATTTTTTAAAAATTGAAGGTTTGTGGCAACCCTGCATTGTTCAAGGCTATTGGCACCATTTTTCCAATAGCATATGCTCATTTCTTGGCTCTGCATAATTCTTGAAACATTTCAAACTTTTTCATCATTATTAAATTTGTTATGGTGATCTATGATCAGTGATCTTTGATGTTACTGTTGTAACTGTTTGGGGGTGCCATAAACCATGCCCATATAAGATAACCAACTTCACTGATAAATGTTGCGTGTTCTGACTGCTCCACCAACCGGCCATTGCCTGTCTCCTCCTTCTCCTTGGGCCTCCCTATTCCCTAGGACAGAACAATATTGAAATTAGGCCAATTAATAACCTTACGATGGCTCCTAACCCTACAAGTGAAAGGAAGAGTCACACGTCTCTCACTTTAAATCAAAAGCTAGATATGATCAAGCTTAGTGAGGAAGGCCGAAAGCCGAGACAGGCTGAAAGTGAGGCCTCTTAGCCAAAGTTAGCTTAGTTGTGAAAGCAAAGGAAAAGCTCTTGAAGGAAATTAAAAATGCTACTCCAGTGAGCACATGAATGATAAGAAAGCAAAACAGCCTTATTGCTGATATGGAAAAAGTTTTAGTGGTCTGGACAGAAGATCAAACCAGTCACAACATTTCTTTAAGCCAAAGACTAAGCCAGAGCAAGGCCCTAACTCTCTTCAATTCTATGAAGGCTACGAGAGGTAAGGAAGCTGCGGAAGAAAAGTCTGATGCTAGCAGAGGTTGGTTCATGAGATTTATGGAAAGAAGCCACCTCCACAACATAAAAGTACAAGGTGAAGTAGCAAGTGCTGATGTAGAAGCTGTAGCAAGTTATCCAGAAGATCTAGCTGAGATAATTAATGAAAGTGGCTACAATGAATAACAGATTTTCAGTGTAGACAAAACAGCCTTATATTGGGAGGATACTTTCATAGCTAGAGACTTTCATAGCCAGAGAGAATAAGTCGAACTCCTGGCTTCAAAGCTTCAAAGGACAGGCTGACTCTCTTGTTAGGGACTAACGCAGCTGGTGACTTTAAGTTGAAGCCAGTGCTCATTCACTACTCTGAAAATCCTAGGGCCCTTAAGAATGATGCTAAATCTACTCTGCCTGTGCCCTATAAATGGAACAAAAAGGCCTAGATGATAGAAATCTATTTACAACACGGTTTATTGAATATTTTAAGCCCACTGTTGAGACCTACTGCTCAGAAAAAGATTCCTTTCAAAATATTACTGCTCATTGACAGGGCACCTGGGTCACCTCAGAGCTCTCATGGAGATTTACAATAAGATTCATAAAAGTCTATAAAGTGGTTTAAATTCCTTTTTACAAAGTTATAAGATAACGGACTTATCATGTTGTTTTCATGCCTGCTAACACAACATCCATTCTGCAGCCCATGGATCAAGAAGTAATTTCAACTTTCAAGTCTTACTATTTAAGAAATAACATTTTGTAAGGCTATAGCTGCCATACATACTGATTTCTTTCAATGGATCTGGACAAAAAATAAATCGAAAACCTCCTGGAAAGGATTCACCATTCTAGATGCCATTAAGAACATTTGCAATTCATGAGAAGAAGTCAAAGTATCAACATTAAAAGGAATGTGGAAGAAGTTGATTCCAACACTCATAGATGACTTTGAGGGGCTCAAGACTTCAGCAGAAGTAACTGCAGATGTGGTGCAGAGAGCAAGAGAACTAGAATTGGAAGTGGAGCCTGAAGATGTGACTGAACTGGTGCCATCTCATGATAAAGGAGTTGCTTCTTTTGAATAGTTTCTTGAGATGGAATTTAATCCTGGTGACGATGTTGTGAAAACTGTTGAAATGACAACAAAAAATTTACTTTATTTACATAAACTTAGTTGGTAAAGCAGTGGCAGGATTTGAGAGGACTGAATCCAATTTTGAAAGTTTTCCTGAGTAAAATGTTATCAAACAGCAATGCGTGCTATAGAGAAATTGTTCATGAAAGGAAGAGTCATTCGATGCAGCAAACTTCATTGTTGTCTTACTTTAAGAAATTGCCATAGCCACCCCGATCCTGATCAGTCAGCAGCCATGAACACTGAGGCAAGACCCTCCACCAGCAAAAAGATCACAACTCACTGAAGACTCAGATGATGGTTAGCATTTTTTAGCAGTATTTTTAATTAAGATACATAAATTGTTTTTTAGGCATAATGCTATTGCACACGTAATGGACTACAGTATGGTGTAAACATCACTTTTATATGCCCTGGGAAACCCCAAAATTTGTGTGACTTGCTTTACTGTGAAATTTGCTTTACTGCAGTGGTCTGGAAGCAAACCTGCAATTATCTTTGAGGTATGCCTGGATTTTCTCCCGGTCTATGGCTTACCTTTTTGCATTCTTAATAGTGTTTTGTAAAGAGCAGATGTTTTTAATTTGAGGAAGTCCAATTTACCAATTTTTTCTTTTATGGCTCATGCTTTTAGTGTTGTAGCTAAGAAATCTTTGATTAACCCAAGGTCACAGAGATGATCTCCTATGGTTTTTTTAGGATATTTTATAGTTTAATATTTTACATTTAAGTCTATGATCCACTTTGAGTTAATTTTTGTATCTGCTGCGAGATATGAATCAAAATTTTCTGTTTTTTGCATAAAGATATCTGATTGTTCCAGCACCATTTGTTGAAAAGGTTATCTTTTCTCCACTAAATTGTCTTTGCACCTCTGTTGCAAGCCAGCTGACCATGTATATGTGGATCTATTTATTAACTCTATATATAGTTCCCAGAAAGAAGAGAACCATAAAGGAGGAGTCTCTAAATTCTGTGTATAAACTCTGCCCAAGTCTCTGGCTGACCCCTAAACTATGCACATGCAGGACAGGTTCCCAACTCCTTTTACTAAAGCATAAATAACAGAACTGAGATCTCAGCTGCTGCTCACCATTGGAAAGACAGAGTTTGCAAAGGTGAGTTCAGCAAAGTTAACTGCCTGCTAAAAGAAAATAATGCTCTAAGAGGGAAACTTACAGAGTCCAGAATCTCCACAACTGTCCGTCCAGAATTCCATATCCAACAAAAATACCCTTTAATAATGAAGGCAAAATAGTCACCAGCAGACACACACTACAAGAAATGCCAAAAGAATTTCTTCAGGCTGAAGGAAAGTAATGCCACATATTACTTGGGTCTCAGTAATGAAAAGCATCAGAAATGGTAAACATGTAGATAAATACCAAAGACTAGTTTTTCCTGTTGATTTCTTTAACATTACCATTCCAAGTAAAAATTATAGCACCGTGTTATGGGGTTTATAATGTATGTAGATGTAATATATATGATAATTATAGCATAAAGGATGGGGGAGGAGTAACCGTATTACAACATTCTTATAAATACTTCTATACATTATAAGGAAGTTGTATCATTTTAACTTGAAGTAGACTGAGAAATTAAGGTTGTACGTTGTAATTCCTAGAACAACCATTTAAAAAAAGACATAGTTTTAGCTGAAAAGCCAATAGGGGTATTAAAAAGGAATTCTAAAAATACTCATTCAACTTAAAAAGAAGGAATAGAGAAACAAAAAAGAGATGGGACAAACAAAAGCAAATAGTAAAATAGTAGACCTAAATCCAACCTTATCAATAATGATATTAAATGTAAATGGACTAAACATTATGATTAAAAGAAAGATTGGGGCTTCTCTGGTGGCGCAGTGGTTGAGAATCTGCCTGCCAATGCAGGGGACACGGGTTCGAGCCCTGGTCTGGGAGGATCCCACATGCCGCGGAGCAACTGGGTCCGTGAGCCACAACTACTGAGCATGCGCGTCTGGAGCCTGTGCTCCGCAACAAGAGAGGCCGCGATAGTGAGAGGCCCGCGCACCGCGATGAAGAGTGGCCCCCACTCGCCGCAACTAGAGAAAGTCCTCGCACAGAAACGAAGAACACAGCCAAAAATAAATAAATAAATAAATAAAATTAAAAAAAAAAATTGACAGAATGGATTTTTCAAAGTCTAAAAATGTATGTCTATAAGTGACATGCTTTAAATATGAAGACATAAATAGGATGGAAGTAAATAGATAGAAAAAGATGGGTCACATAACAAGATGCCCAGCAAGGCTGGAATGACTACATTAACATCAATCAAAGTAGACCTCAAAAGGATGTGTTAGGTAGGTGAGTTTGCATGTAAAATGGCTTATTTTGTTATGAAATATTAAAATATGACTCCTAGATTTTTTCAAAATTATGAATTTTCATTTCAAATTATTTATTCATATAAAATAAAATCTGTTAATAGCAAATTAATTCTAAGATACAAGTACCATAATGCCCTTTTAATGGCAAGATGTACAAACTCTGAACATTAGCGCTAATGATTTGGAAGATCCTTTAGGCATACAATTTAAAAATATTTTCATGCACTATTATCTGCACTTCATATCGAAGAATTTTTTTCAACCTATTATTCCTTGACATTATGCTCACCTCAAACTCCCACACATCCCTCCAAATTAAGAACATTATAAGCTAAGAAAATCTTTACAAAATGTAGCAAAAGAAAAAGTGTTCAAAATTTTTAACTTAATATTCATGAACATTTTTAACAGAGTACAGACTCTTTCTATTCTGAAATTCTACTACCAAATTTGCAAGCTGTCATCTAATATCTACTTAAATGCTTGATAATTTTGTTTTGAAATTGAAATTCAACATCAAACATAAAGAAACACTCTCTGTCCAACAGTCTCTAATTGAGATGTTAAAGAAATGGCATTAGAATGAATTCTTTCATTGGGTCATAATCTAGTTATGAAAGTAAGGCAATCATTCAGCTTTAATAATACAAACTGTGATAAAATATTAATTTGTCTAGAACTGACAGAATGAATGACTATGGAGTTAATATCTGACACGTCCCAATAATATAACTTCATTCCAAAATGAAACTAATCCAACATTTATCCAACGCTAGGTCAAAGCACAGCACAACACTAGTATAAGATCAACCTGGGATATGGCTTCTGCTCTCAAAAAACAAACCACTTCATTGTCAGATACTACACCAGAGACAGAGAAAATAACACAGGAAAAAACAAGAGGCATCACACTTTCATTTGTCCATCTATTGATTCACTCGTATCTTTTTTTCTCAATGGAGTCAAGATAACACCAATAATGATCTTATATTTAAAAAGATGCTGGGCTAAGGTAGTTCCCAAATCAGTGCTAACGTTTGTTTTGAACCAAGTGAAGTCCAAAGCCAAATCTCTTTCCACTGTACCTTACTGCTCATAATGACTAATTCGTGTGAAATATTAATAAGTAGTATATAATCATTGCTATATAAAAGAAATGCTAAATAATAAAGGAGTCAAAGAATATCAATATCAAACTTAAGAAGTTTAATATATAATCAGCCAAATGCAGACAGGTAGAATATCCAAATACACTCAACAAGAAATGTTTTAGCAACAGCAAAACTGTTGTCCCTGCCCTTAAAGCTCCCCTGAATTACAAATATTAGGGAAACACCTGGCTAACAGCCCGCAAAAATTTATTTACATTCAAACAAGATAAAACTTGGATCAAGAAGTTCAAAGACAAAGCTGACCACACACAAAAAGTAATTTCTGCATTAGAAGAGTATTTACTATTAAGTCCCATGATCAAACAAATTGAAAATTTCACATCAAATGCACTTTTGAGAAACAGAATTTTTTGTCATTGGGTTGGGTAAATTAGTGATATCAACCTTAATTGATTATTTTATTCTATCAATTCTCCCTTCAAAGCTCCCGGTGGCAATTTGTTAAACATATAATGTTAGAGCTCAAAATATATTTATGAATATAAGAACAAAACTCCTGTCAACTGTATATGCAAAGATATTTTCTAAATATTATACAGCTGTTTCTGTATTGTGCTCTAAATAAAATTTCTTAATGGTATCAGGAATTCAGGATCAAGTCTGTTTACATTTTTGTATAAGTAACATTCTCCTCCCAGTTTTATAACTGGGGAAAAAAAACAATCACAAAAAGGAACACTTCATCCAATTTGTCCATATGCACTCTTAACAATTAGGATGGAACCAGAAAATCAGAGTTCTAAAAGCACATGTTTCTACACAAATATTATTTTACTACATACTGTTTTCACTAACTATTATTATTATGAAAAGTATTTTTGTTCCCCTATTTTTTCTAATTTAATTCCTGTTTTGATTACTTGAATGCACTTATATTTTCAAAGACTATGGAAGTTCACAGACTAACAGAACATTTTAGCTGAAAGGTATCTTAGAATCTATGCCTAGTAGGTGCTTCTCACCCCTCCTCACAATATGATAATCATTTGAAGAACTTTAAAAAAAAAAAATTCCTAATGGGTAGGGGTAAAGGAGAGTCTCTCCATAGATTTTGAGACAGTTACTTGAAAAGAGTGATTCTAATGTGTAGCCAGTGCTGAGAACCACTGACCTAGTGGAACCCCCTTATTTTATAGAGAGGATAAATCATTTGCCCAATGAGTGAGAAGAGAGGTCAGAACCAAATTATTATAGCATGTGTGAAAACAACAGAATATAAGTAGGTACAAAGTGCTGTGGAAACCAAAAGAATTAAATGTCTAACTGTATTTGGGTAAGTTAGGAAAGTCTCCCAGGATGAAAAGGACTTTGCAGACACAGAAGTTTTTCTCATTAGTAAAAGTACAGTGGCATGAACAGCTATCAGCCAATAGCAAAAAGTCTGATGGGGCCAGTGTAGAAAGAGCGTAACATGGAGAAGCAGAAGACAAGGCTGGTGCAGTGAGTTAAAGCACAATTGTGAAGAAGTGTTAAGAAACAGTGATATGATCAGATTTGTATTTTAGAAAGATCATTCTGGCAGAGGTATGTTACTGATAAAAATCTCATGCTGAATAACCAATGTTGGCAAGGATGTGGAGAAAAGGGAACCCTCCTACACTGCTGGTGGGAATGTAAATTGGTGCAGCCACTATGGAAAACAGTATGAAGGTTCCTCAAAAAACTAAAAACAGAGCTACCATATGATCCAGCAATCCCACTCCTGGGTATATATCTGAAGAAAACAAAAACACTTATTTGAAAAGATACATGCACCCCAATGTTCATAGCGGCACTATTTACAATAGCCACGGTACAGAAGCAACCTAAGGGTCCATCAACAGACAAATGGATAAAGATGCAGTATATATACACAATGGAATACTACTCAGCCACAAAAAAGAATGAAATAATGCCATTTGCAATAACATGGATGGACCTGGAGGGTATTATGCTTAGTGAAATAAGTCAGACAGAGAAAGACAAATACTGTATGTTATCACTTATACGTGGAATCTAAAAAATAAAACAAACAAGTGAATACAACAAAACTGAAATAGACTCACAGATACAGGTTACAAGCAGGGAGAAGGAAGAGGGGGAGGGACAAAGATGGGGTAGGGGATTAAAAGGTACAAACTACTCTGTATAAAATAAATTAGAAGGATATATTGTACAGCATAGGGAATATAGCCAATATTTTATAATAACTATAAATGGAGTACAATCTATAAATATGTTGAATCACTATGTTGTACACCTGAAACTAATATTGTAAATCAACTATATCTCAATAAAAAAGTTAATAAATAAAATATGGTTACTGATTAGTCCAAGATGTTATTGGGTTGGCTAAAAAGTTCCTTTGGTTTTTAAGTAAAAATAAAAGACACATTTTTCACTGTCACCAAGAACTTTATTGAACAACGTATTCACTGTTTTGTTCCACTACCTTCGGCCATTTTTCAGGCAACTTCGTAATTCCATCTTCCCAAAACTTTTTATCTTTTTGAGCAAAGAACTGTTCCAGGTGCCTTTTACAGTCTTCCAGGGAATTGCAATTTTTTCCATTAAGAGAATTACGTAAAGACCGAAATAAATGGAAGTCCGAAGGTGCAGTGTCTGGTGAATACGGCGGATGAATCAGAACTTCCCAGCCAAGCTGTAACAGTTTTTGCCTGGTCATCAAAGAAACATGCGGTCTCGCATTATCCTGATGGAAGATTATGCGTTTTCTGTTGACTAATTCCAGACGCTTTTTGTCGAGTGCTGCTTTCAGTTGGTCTAAGTGGGAGCAGTACTTGTTGGAATTAATCGTTTGGTTTTCCGGAAGGAGCTCATAATAGAGGGCTCCCTTCCAACCCCACTATACACAACATCACCTTCTTTGGATGAAGATCAGCCTTTGGTGTGGTGGGTGGTGGTTCATTTCCCTTGCCCCACGATCTCTTCCGTTCCAAATTGTTGTACAGTATCCACTTTTCATCGCCCATCACAATTTGTTTTAAAAACGGAATGTTTTCATTACGTTTCAGCAGAGAATTGCATGCCAAAATACAGTAAAGGTTTTTTTTTGCTTAACTTATGTGGAACCCAAACATCAAAGCGATTCACGTAACCAAGCTGGTGCAAATGATTTTCAATGCTTGATTTGGGTATTTTGAGTGTGTCGGCTATCTCCCACGTGGTATAACATTGATTGTTCTCAATTAATGACTCAATTTGCTCGCTGTCAACTTCAACTGGTCTACTCGACCCTGGAGCATTGTCCAGCGAGAAATCTCCAGCACAAAACTTCGCAAACCACTTTTGACACGTTCGATCAGTCACAGTACCTTCCCCATACACCGCACAAATCTTTTTTCGCGTTTCAGCTGCGTTTTAACCCTTCTTGAAATAATAAAGCATAATATGCCGAAACCGTTGTTTTTCTTCCATCTTCAATATTAAAATGGCTACACAAAAACTCACCAATTTTGATAAGTTTTTTTTAAATGCACGCTGATATGACAGCTGTCACATACAATCTAACAAAATTGTTTCAAATGAAGTTAAAGACAACTAAGCGCTACTAGAGCCATCTTAACGGAAAAAGAAACCGAACGAGCTTTTTGGCCAACCCCATTTTTAAAAATCTCATGCTGAAAAGCTGACAGACTAAGTTAAGATAGTGGAAATGCAGAAAGGGGAATAAATTCAAAAAATATTTCAGAGACAACATTTCAAGGCTGAATGACTGGCTCATTTGAAAGGTAAAGGAGAATAAAGAATTGAAGGTGGCTGACCCAGGCAGCTGGAAAAGCTGGCAGGCAGGGATGTAGTGGGGAAGGTGCGCGTTCACTGTGAGAGACTACAGGCCCCTCAGAGGGAGCTCTGAGAAAGGCTGTGGCTGACGGGACAGCTATTTGGTTTGAAGCAAATCACTTAACCTCTCAGGGATCTGGTTTCCTAATTCAAAACAATGGAAATGACAAATGAAAAGAAGAAAAGGGAAGAATATTTACTACATTGCTATGTACTCAGTTTGGCACTAAGTTTACTCTATGCTTTCCTTAACTTTGCCCTAATGACCTCCTTGTGGGCAGGTATTACTCTCATTTTACAGATGAGAAAACCAAGGCTTGGAAAGATTAAACAAAAGTGAGAGATTAGCGCAAAAGCCGGGATTCTGACTTCAGAGCCTGTAGTCCTCCTAAAATAATATATTTATGTGCCAAAGCTCAAATGAGTTGGAGCAAATAACTGGGAGAGACAGATGTTACTGGGGTAGGAGGCAGTGGTGCGGAGGGGAGAGGCGGCTGTGGAAGGCTCAGTGGGCACGATCCTTCACACACGCACTGAAGGCCCAGGGTGGGCTCATTCACGCCTCCGTGCAGACCCTGTCGATCAGGCAGTTACGGCGACCGGGGCTGAACAGGAGCAGCAGCACCCCCCCACCCCGGCTTCGCTTCCGGGCGCGTGAAGAAAACACTCTGCTCTTCCTGTGCCCCTCGAGCAAACACTCAAGGTGCAGCTGGAATTACACTCCAGACTGGTAGAAGATGAAATCTAAAATTGTAGATGTACTGCACATAAACAGGACACGTTTTTGACATCAGGTTATAATTCTTTCAAATAAACAACTTCTAAGCAGGGTTTTTATTTGTAGCGGTTGGATTTTTATGTGTAGCCATTAAATACATAGCCGAAATGTACTATAAATATACAGAACACTGACAATACACTACATAGAAGTTATATAACTGCTCTTCTGTGCCTGAAGTGGCTGTTATAGCTCTAAACATGCCAATGTGATGATTTATTTTTTTTTAACTTGTTCACTGCAGACATGTTTCAAACGAACGTAACATGGAGCAAAACGCATACCTAACACTCTCCACAGTGAGACATTCTGAGGTACCGTAACATTTACGTGAAGAATGTTTCTGAAATACTCATTGTAATCCATCTATAAATAAAAATGTGAATTAGCAAAAGTTTAAAACACATGTGACTTTTAAATTACTATCTAAAAAGACACAAAGAACTAGAAAATTTTATTTGTTCCCCAAGTAAAACACCCACAACCCAAGTCTTTTTAGCTTGAACAATTGCATTTTCCAAGTTTATTCAAAATGAGTGATTCTCAGAGAATAAGAATTGATTGGAGGATTAATTTTAAGCTGAGATGATTTTCATATTTATCAAATATTGGGTTAAAAACAAACTCTAGTTTTGTTGAACCATAAATTAGCCTTTGATCTAAATGCTAAGAAGTAAATATTTATAAACAGATTAAACAAATGTTTTACTTAACAGATAAAAAATATACTGCACTCCTACTTCTGAGGTCTCTAAGGCAGGGAGAGGAGGTGGAAGGGAAAAGGAAGAAGGGAAGAAGGAAAGAGAAAAACAGAGAAAGAAAGGGGAAGAGAAAGGGCCACTAAAAGGAGGGCAGTCTCTTCTTGCTGTTTTCTAGCTCTTTACACTTCTTGATATTAGAAATCAGTAAATCTGAATTTAAATTTAAACAAAGATATTAAACAAAGTATTCTAAAATACATGAAGAAAGATGAAGTTTAATTTACTTGTCCAAGCTATCTTGACTAGTTAAGTAGCAGAGCTGGGACCATGAGTCCTCCTGGGTACGAGTCCCCTTAACTTATAATCTAGTTCTTTGGTTCCTAATTAATCAGAAGAGAAACCCTCTTGTCTGAGGCAACCACGCCAGATAGTAAGTTGGTAAACTGAAAAACTCAGTTAATAGAGGAGTCATTACAACTGATACACATAAATCTTAAGACATTTTCTTTTAAGTTAGAATGCAGAAATGTCCATGTGTTTGCCAGTATTCCAACACAGGGTCAAGGCCATCTCTTTGCAGATGTGTCAGCTCTCTGGCATAAACCACCACTATCTATGACTCCTAGTTTCCATTTCTTTAAAGTAGAACAAAAATTTAAAGGATTTTGAGCACAGCATGTGTCTATATTTTTACAATTCTGAACCCAATTTATTTAGTTTCTCGCCCACACCCGATTCAATAGTATTAAGTAACATGGCTTTGTGGTCCCAGACACGTAACATTTTTGCATTCATAGTTCATCAGTTTACATAATATTTAGTTAACCTGCATAATTATGATTACTACTACTACTGGCATAAACATTATTTAGGAATAAACACAGCTGACTTCTGGTTAGCACATAACTTCATTAGTGAGAGCAGAAATGCATCACCAGACTTCAGTGTCACCTCCTCATCACGCCCATTCAGTGTGTCCTGGGACAAAGGGGCTGGAGAAGGCTGGTAATCCCGCAAGCCGAACAAGTTTAGGATGGATAAGACAGGTTCCACTCCGAAACATTTTAAAATTGATGTTGATGCCAAGGGCACTTCAAATTGGAAACGATCTTTTTAAGTTTTCTGGAGTCTGTTAATACAAATTACTTCATAGATATTATTTCATTACTGTCTAACTTCATGCAAAATATGTTAATATTGTACTCTGAGACAACAGCTCAGAGTACATACCAAATAAATGTTAATATTCAGAGTTTTATAACAGTACTCTAGCAGATAGTACAATCATACATAAGTTTCTAATGCCGTTAGTTAAATACGATATAATCTATTCTCAGTGTATCACAGTCCTTTCAAAATACTTGTGAATTCTTCTCTCCATTAAACACACTTTGGTATACATCATAAAACAGCAATTTCAATCAGCTGTGAAACAACAGTTGTGGATAAGTGTTTTTGGTTGTTGTTGTTAATTGAGATATAATTCACATACCATAAAATTCACCATTTTAATGTGTACAATTCAGTGATTTTTAGTACAGTCACAAGGTATGTAACCATCACTACCTAATTCCAGAACATTTCATCATATCTAAAAGAAATCCCACCCCCATTAGTAGTCACTTCCCAGCCAGGAAGTTACTACCCCCTCCCAGCCCTTGGTACCACTAACCTACTTTCTTGTCTCTATGTATTTGCCTATTCTAGACATTTCATTTAAATAGTTTTACTTCCTTTCTAATCTGGATGACTTTTATTTCTCTTCTTGCATTATTTCCCTGGCTAGACACTCTGTACAATGTTGAATAGAAGTGGCAAGAGTGGATATCCTTTCTTGTTTCTAATCCAAGTGGGAAAGCTTTCAGTCTTTCACCATTAGTATGATGCTAGCTGTAGGTGTTTCACAGATGCCCTTTATCAGGCTGGGAAAGTTCTCTTTTATTCCTAATGTTTTGGGTGTTTTTATCATAAAAGGGTGTTGGATTTTGTCAAATGCTTTTTCTGTATTCATTGAGATAATTGTGGGTTTCCCCCCTCTTTATTCTGCTATATAGTGTATTACATTAATTGATTTTTAGATGTTAAATCAATTTTGCATTCTTGTGATAAATCCCACTTGGCCATGGTATATCACCCTTTTTATAAGCTGCTGGATTTGGGTTGCTAGTGTTTTGTTGAAGATTTTTACATTATATTTACAAGGGATACAGTCTAATTTTCTTTTCATGTGCTGTCTTTAACTGGTTTTGGTATCAATGTAATACTGGCCTCAAAGAATGAGTTAAATGTTTCCTTGTCTTCTATTTTTTGGAGGAGTTTACAAAGAATTGGAGTTAATTCTTCTTTAAATTGGTGGAGCCATCTGGTTCTGGGCTTTTCTCTTTGGGAAGTTGTATGATTACTCATTCAATTTCTTTGCTATAGGTCTATTTCAGATTTTCTGTTTCTTCTTGAGTCAGTTTTGGTAGCTTGCATCTTTCTAGAAATTGGTCCATTTCATCTGGGTTGTCTAATTTGTTGACATGCAGCTGTTCATAGTATCCCCTTATAATTCTTTTTATTTCTGTAACATTAGTAGTAATGTCCCCACTTTCATTCCTGATTTTGGTAATTTGAATCTTTCCTCTTTTTTTCTTAGTCTAACTAAAGCTTTGTCCCCTTTTTTTGATCTATTCAAAAACCTACTTTTGGTTTCATTGATTTTCTCTATTTTCTTTAATATTTAGTTCTGCTCTAATCTTCTTTATTTCCTTCCTTCTGCTTGCCTTGGGTTTAGTTTGTTCTTCTTTTCTAGTTTTGTTAAGGTGGCAAGTTAGGTTACTGATTTCAGTTTTTTGGAAAAGATATTCTTAAAGTTCCAAACTTTTCACAAAGTGATATAATATACATCTTAATGCACAGTATCCACATTATCCTTACAATGTGTGGTATTCATAAATTTCAAAAAGCACTTATTATTATGTTCAAACTAGTTAAGCTTAAACGTTCCCAGAAGCATTTCTACAACACTGGAGTATAAGAGGACGAAAATCGCTTCAGATATCAGAACCACCACACCCTGTGCACACCTCACCGCCTTCTGAACATACCCAATGATGAAAACGTCTCATTCCTCCACAGGCAGTCCTTTTCATCTCAGAGAATTCTACCACAATGCCCTTCCCCACACTGAAAGGAAACCATCGCTGCAGTAGGTTGTAGTTTCAAAAAGAAGACACGACACTATCTTCAACCCTACATATTCTTCTTACAATGTGACTTCGGCATTCTTCTCATCAAAAGGTGGGGACTAAGCTGCCCCTGCTTGAATTTGTGCTACTCTGTGCTACAGGGTAAGGGATGTTACATGACTTACAAGATTAGGTCATAATAGGTCTGCCTAGGTCTCTTGGAATATTCATCTTTGGAGCTGCTGAGATGCCACGTAAGCCATCTGACTGCCCTGAGGCTGCTATACGGTGAGGAAACCAAAACTAGCCCATGACTAAGCTGAAGTGAAGAGACAGACAGAGATGCCCAGCCAATCACCAGCTACTTCAGCCACCTTCCCTTGCTGTTGCAGTTTCAGCCACTGTCTGACTGCAACCAAAACAGAGACCAAGCCAGAACTGCCCAGCTGAACCCTCCTCAAATCGCTGATCCACAGAGGTCATAGAAGATAAGTAACTGTTGTGGGTTTCAGCCACTAAGTTTTGGGGTGATGTGCTACACAACAATAGTAACTGGAATATTTACTCTAGGCGACATGTACTCCTTAATCCCAGAGTCTGCACCTGGGATCATGAAGACTAAGTCCGATTAATTTTTCAATACTGGAAATACTAAAAAAAAAATCATAGTTGATTCTCAGTCTTCTGTGAGCTTATTAAATCATTTGACAATTTTATTTTAAATCATGGTTTCACTTTTCACAATTCTGGTCATATTAGTCTAAATTAGTTAAAAGACAGTTTATCTACATTTTCTTAATTATGAGACCCAGAACTATATCCAGTCCTCCAATGACGGTATACATGAACTGTTGAGAAATGCAGGAAGACTATGTCACTCACTGGTGAGGCTTTTATTAATTTGGTGTGAGTTCATATGTATAAACTTTGAATAAAATCCTTTTCCACAGGGAATGGTATAGTACAGGATATCAGTTCAGAGTTAAGGTTTTGGAGTTAGACAAATACGGTGACAAAATTCAGCACTATCACTAAGAAGCTATATGACCTTCAGTAAAGTGTATAACCTCAATAAAGCTTAATTCTTCATTTATAAATTGGGGTCACAGTACCCAACTCATGGGATTATGACGAAGGTTAAACGTAAGCACACAAGTAGCTACTGTTATAATGGTTTCTCCAATCACAATGTTCCTCATCCTCTTCCTGTTGAACTGATTTTTTGTTTGTTTTGATCCAAGGTCAGGGCCTCACATTTACCTCTATTAAAGTAGTTCTTATTATATACAGCCCATTGCTTCACTCACTTATGATCTTTTACACAAATAACCGTTTATAGAAGATGTAGTGGAAGAAAAAACCCCATTAACAATAGCAACAAAAAGATAAAATATCTAGAAATAAATGTAACTGGGAATGTACAAAATCTTGATAAGGAAAATGTTAAAACATGACTGAAGAACTCCAGAGAAGACTTGAAGAACTAGAGTGTATTATATTATTGGATAGGAAGACTCAGCATCATAAAGATGTCTGTTCTGCCTAATTCAACTTATAAAATTTAAATGATTGAAATAAAAATACAAAAAAGATTATTTTTCCTTTGGAAGTGGGGTGGGGAACCTAGACAAGTTAATTCTAAAGCCCTTATGGAAAAGAAGAAAACAAAACAAAACAAGCAGAAGTTGTCTGGAAAACCACTGAAAAAGAGGAGAGAGTGCTACTAGACCTAGCATATATTAAAATATATTACAAAGCCTCAATGATTAAAACAGTATGATATTAGTATACAAAGTGAGAGACAGGAAGACAAATGATACAGAAGAGAATGTCTAAAAATTAGATACATATATGCATAGAAATTTAGTATATAATAAAGTTGGAATTGCAAATTAGAGTTAAAAACATGGACTTTTTGAAGAAAGGTACTGGGATAACTGAGTAGCCATTTGGGGGAAAGAAAAGTTAGAACCAAACCTAACATAGTTAAGCAGGATAAATGGCTCATGAATCAGAGATTTAAAGGTTAAAATATGAGACGAAAAAGGTTATAGAAGAAAATACGGGAAGACCTCCATAGCCTTGGAGTGGGGAAAACCTTTCCATCACTCCAACTCCTGAAGCCATAAAAAAAGATGGATAAATTATATAATTATATATGCATTTATATGTATATTCATATAAACTTCTACATGCCAAGAAAACCATAAACAAGATGAAAAGTGACTTACCAGGAAGTCTGTATTTGCAACTTACAATACACAGAAATAAGCTCCTACAAACAGAAAAGGAAAAGATCGATAATCGAGATTTTTAAATGAGCAAAGGATATGAATAAAGCTCAGAGAAAAGGAATGTTCTTTTAAAATATGACAAGATGCCCAACCCTCCTCACGAAGAAAGAAATGTTAAAACTACCACGAGAAACCGATTTCATTTAGATTGGCAAAATTCTGAAAGTTTAATAACACAGATAGGCAAGACTGGGCCTTACCTCGTAAATTAGAGGAATATAAAATGGTACAACCTTTATGGATAAAAATTTGTCAACATCTATTAAAATTACAAATGCACTAACTCTTTGACCTAGCAATTTATCGTCTGGGAATTTACATGTTCAAAATGAAACTGTAGGTGGGACTTCTAGAATGGCAGAGAAAAGAGCTCAGCAAATCCTGTCTCTAATGGCAATGATAAAACAAGACAAAATTGCCAAAAACAACCTTTTCAAAACTCCAGAAATTGACGAAAGGCATATACCAAACGGAGAAACATTTATTCAATAAAAAAAACTACTGAACCTTCATTTAAAAAAAAATATTCTGTGGCATTTTGCAAATCACATCTACCTGGTAAGGAACTGATTGCATCCAGAATATAAAGGATTTAACATTCAAAATAAAAGACAAAAAAATTCCAATTTAAAAATGGGCAAAATATTTGAATAAGCATTTCACAAAAGATATACAAATGCCTGATAAACACATGAAAAGATGCTCAGTATCATCAGTCACTAGGGAAAATGCAATTAAAACCACAATGAGATACCACATGACACTAGAATGGCTACAGTAAAGAAGACAGACAATAAAAAATGATGGCAAGGATGTGGATGGAGAAACAGGAACCTTCACACAGTGCTGGTGAGAATGTAAAATGATACAGCTACTTTGGAAAACCATTTCATTTGGTATTTCCTTAAAGTGTTAAATATAATTTTACCATGATCCAGCAATTCCACTCCTCGTTATCTACCCAAGAGAAACGAAAACATAAAATCCACACAAAGATTTGTAAACAAACGTTTATAGCAGCATTATTCATAATAGCTCAAAACTATAAACAACTTAAATGTCCATTAATTAGTGAAAGGATTAACAAAATGTGGTATATCCCAATGGAATATTATTCGGCCACCAAAAAAAAGGGAAGAAATACTGATATAACACAAACAAAACCAAAAAACATTATGCTAAGTGAAAGAAGCCAGATGTCAAAGAACACATGTTGTATGATTCCATTTATATGAAATTTCCAGAAAAAACAAATCTGTAGAGGCAGAAAATAGATTAGTGGTTTTCCAGGGTTGGAGATGGGAACAGGGATTAACTGTAAATGGTCAAAGATTTCTTTTTGGTGTGATGAAATGTAAAATCAGATTGTAGTGATGGTTGCCCAACTCTGTAAATTTACCAAAAACCATTGAAGTTTACACTTTTAAATGAGTGAATCTTAGGGTATGTAAATGATACCTCAATAAGGCTGCTTTCAAAAAGTATTGTAATCTGTGTGTGAATGCTTATAGGAGCTTTATTTATAATTGCCAAAAACTGGAAACAACCCAAACATCCTTCAATTTGAATGGAATAAAACACTGTGGTGCATGTGTATCACAGAACACCACTGAGCAGTAACAGGGATGAGGCACTGACAACTGCAACAATTAAGGCAGAATCTCAGATGCGTTATGCTAAGTCAAAGAAGCCACCCTCAGAGGGCTTCAGTACAGGGACGCTGCAAGAAAGCCAAAGCTACCGGTACAGAGAACGGATCCCTGGCTGCCAGGAGTGGGGCTGATACCAAAGAGGAAGCCAAGGGAGCTTCAGGAGGATGGAACTGTTCTGTATATTGACTGTGGGTGTGGTTACACGACCCTATATATTTGTCAAAAATCAGAACTGTACGTCAGAAACATTGACATATGTGTATATTAAAAATAAATTTAGTGATGTTGTATAAGATTATTCATTGCAGCATGATTTTTAATAGCAACCAATCAGAAACAACTCCAGTCATGATCAATAGGAAATGGGTTAAATAAATTATTGTACATCCATACAATATAATACGACACAGTTGTAAGAAAGAATGAGAAGCTCTCCGGGTAATACTGATATGGAAAGATATTTGATTTATTGGTAAGTGAAAGAGTGAATTAGAAAAAGAGAAAAAGAAGAATATAAACATATTCATTCTTGCTAAAAAGAAACTCTGAATGAAGACACAAGAAAGCAGTAGAGCCGTTTTCAACTATGTGAGTGAGTGTGAATGGGGTGTGCAATGCGGTAGTTGCTGCCAGAGGTGAGAGTGATTTTTAGTATTGTTTTATTAGTATCTGTGAACATGTGAATGTAAAAAGGAAACAAATCAAAACAGAAAGAATTTTTTGAATATTGTTCCATCCTCCAATATATACATACTCTCAATGCTGTGTCATCTGAAATTTGTTCACCTTTTGTATATTCTTCTTAGTCAGTGATTAAAATATTGAAGAGAACTAGGGAAGTCCCTGCAATAAACTAATAAAAATCTTTCTTAAATTAATATTAATCCATTACCACACACTATCCCGACTTCATGAGTTGCATGAAGCTCAACTGTGGGCGAGTTATTTAACTTCCCTAAACTTCTTCGTAAAATGGGTGTAAATGATATCTCCCTTGCGGGGTGCAAATTAAATGGGGCAATATATGTCAAGTGCTTGGAATCATGCTTGGCACTGAGCAGGCATTCAATAATTGCTCACTGCCTTCGTTTTTAGTTATGGTTGCTTCCTGGCTGATGCATTCATCTAACCGTCACAGCATTCAGCCCATATTTCATGAGAGACCTTGTCATACAAGACGTGTGGTGGTGAAAGCTTTCTTCTGTTTCCTGGGCTGCCTGGGTTCAAATTCCAGCTCTGAAATTTTCTAGCTGGTGGGCAAACCACTTAAACTTCCAAAGCCACAGGCTCTTTAGTTTAAAATGGGGGTAGCAACGGTACTTATTTCACAGGATTAAAGGGAGAATTGAATGGAGTTGAGGTGCAGAGCAGAGCTTTGAGCACATAGTAAGTAGTCAATAAATATTAGCAATTGGTACTATTATTTTGTCTACCACATTCCTGGTTCCCTACTATGTGAAATAACGTAAGAAGTATTGCAATTATTATCTGAATTTCGTAAAAACTTCATGCTAAATCTCATTTCTAGCTTCTCTTGACTTTTTAATTATACTTCAAACTTCCAAATAAAAAAAGTTTATTCCTACCAACTGTTCTGACACACATACACACACATTCTGATGAATAAATGATAATAGGGTTTTTAGATTTCCCTAATACAGGCATAATACAGCTAGCTCTAAAAGTAACAGAGGCTGAAATCAATATTCATACTTTGTATTGTTTTCTCTAACATTTGAGATTTACCAGGCTTTGGATTTCTAGATACTTGGCAATATAACATGGCTATATATATATATACACCAATTTTTTTCTGAAAGAAAAAACAAAACAAAACTAGGTACCCAAACTAATCTTGGTGATTACGAGAATTTCCCAGAGTTTTTTTTTTTTTAAGTACCATCAGTAAAATAAAAGCTGTCTACGTACTTTTATTTCTTATAACACTGTTATCTCTTTAGCTGTTTCCAAAAGTAGCCAGAAAAGTTCAGGATTTAGAATTTAGTCCTTGAAAGTAATTGTTTAGGGTTACAATTTCTGTACTGGAAATGACTAAACCAATGCAGGGGAAGGAGCTTGGGTTTCTGTGTTCCGCAAGCCCTTTGTTTTTCAAGCAGCATTATTTTAATTATTTCCTATAAATATATCACTGTCCTTAAGAAAAATATTTTTCAGATAAAGATTAAAAATCTTTAATCATCACTTGGAACATCACTTGGAAATGACCTCAGCACATTACAAACCTTCTAAAACAGATTTAGTGCATGAAAACCCATTTGCCAAACAAGAAAAGCAACTGTTAAACGGAATTTCATTAATCAAATTGTTTTAAGAAGAAAAAGACTTAAGAGTTTTTATCAGATGAGCGGCAACAGAGTATTTTCAGAAAATTCTGGGAGATATGGTAAACAAACAAAACAACAACAACAAAAAACCTGCCATCTGGAGAGAACTGAGGTGTTAGCCAGAGACGGATTCTGCTTACCCTCACCCACCCCTACTGCTGCCCTCTACTCCTCTGAGGTTCCCCCTCCAAGCTGCCCCTGTTGGCTGACATAACCATTCTTTCTTCGCCAGGCCAGGATTTCCATTAAACCTTGGGTAGGAATTAAGATTTCCTTTCGAATCCAAGAGAGACCTGGAACCCCAAGTATTTATCCCCAATGGAATTCTGACCATGAAGCAAAGATGGCCTTTATGGAAGGGCCGGGCAGAGGGTGTGCCAGGTACAGCTGTTACATACACCTGCCCCCAGGTAAGGTAGAGGCAGCTGCCCTCGCCGACGTATCTGAGGTAGACAGCAGTGAGCAGACACCCCTGTTAGCACGACATACAGTCTCTTTGTCCTTAGCACGCTGCATGGTTAAAGACTGTCAACCTTAAATGGTCCTTGAGGCTGCAGGTAGGTGATTCTAGAGAGGTCTTTATCTGAACTGCTAAGGGGATTCCAGTAAGTACCAAAATACAAAACAAAAGGCAGATTTCTCAGTTTTGAACAACTCAAGCCCATGCACACCAGCAAAGTACTCAAAGAACACACAGGGGGGAAAAAAAAAAAACGGGGAAAAGTGTAGTTATTTTTAAAATATTTATAGAGAAAAACTGAAAATAATCTATTGCCCATCAGTAGGTTAAATAAATATTGGTACATTCATTTCACTGAAATTATGCTATAACTGAAAATAAAAACCACATAGAGCTATACGAACTGAAAAGGGAAAATGTCTATGATATATATATATAATTAAGTAGAAAAACGTGGCTACTGAACAGAATGGATTATGTGTACAGATAACACATACACAGAGCAGTCAAGAGAAAGAATGGGGCAGGTAAGGAGAGTGGCATGTAGGCTGCAGCCAAGGGCAGGCAGGGAGAGTGTGTGTAAGGCAGGCGGAATGCCAAAGAAACAGAGAAGGTGAGAGGAGAAGAGATGGGGCAGGAGACAAAGAAAGAGAAGAAATGGGCAGGAGGCAAAGAGAGACCAAGTGGTGCACAGGGACAGACATGGAAGTATACACTCAAAATGGCTATTGCTCTGAGTGTCCCATACAGTAGCCACTAGCCACGTGTGTCTACTGAAATTTAAAATCGTTAAAATTCAATGAAATTAAAAATTCAGTTCTGCAGTCACACCAGTCACATTTCAGGTGCTCAGCAGCCACATGTGAGTCATGGCTACAGTACTGGCAGCACAGGACAGAACGTTCCCGTCACTGCACAAAGCTCTACTGGGTAGCGCTGTTCTATACGCTCTGGTGTTGTGTAAATTTTTTTATAGTGAGTGTGTTGTACTTTTCTAGTCTGCGAAGAAAATAAAGATATTTCCACTTTGGGAAAAAAAACAGGTTTGGGGTTTTTTTCCTCATTCTGTATCTCTTTTAATAGTTATTTTTCAAACACCACAGAAGCACCAGAGGTTTCATAAGGGCTTAATGACCTTTATTCTGCCAATTTTCTCCAAGTTATTTGATTCTTACTAATTCAGTTCTACTTAACAAGAGTTCAGATGCCACCAAAAGAAGGAAGACAACGACATATATTTGGAACATCGTGACATTGCTCTCGTTCTCTAAAATCTAAAAAAGGTTACGTCACTCATTCTTAGTAGAAGCAAGCACAGTTGACAGAAACCCTCTGCAGTTTAGACAAATATTTTAAATTGAAGGTTTTCTTCAAAAGAATAATAGCACTTAAAAATAGAATTCATTTTTTTTTCTGATGCAATTCAGTACAAAGTAGAGAAGAAAAAAAAAAAAACAGCCTAAAGCTTAAAAAAAAAAAAAAAAGTGCCACTTTAACTGAAAAAGAGAATGGCAATGCTAAGAACCAGTTTTCAACTGAAGGCTGTAACATCCAAGTGGTGAATGTTCATAATAACCCGTTCCTCAGGGCTTTCTCATGTAGTAGAAGTTTGAAGCATCTGGTGAGGTTTTAAGCAGGTAACATTTTAAAGAAAAGTTAATAGAAAGGTCTCCAGAAAAAAACATAAGGCACATATACAAGTTTGTGGGGAATGCACAGGTAATACCATTTTGAGACCCTGAGTCTACTCTGAAAACCCACTGACTGCTGCTGGAAGATCGCAGCCTCAGTCCCTGCTGGGATCCCCGTCAGCATCCAGTAACCCACAGGGTCCCACGGCAGATCTGATCTGTACCCTGAAAGTTCTCCTCAAAACCCTCCACAGATCACATCCACCTACTTTCCTAATGCAACCACCCACTAGTCTCTCACCAGACCTTAAAGTCCAATCATAACCATCTATTCAAGGTTCTTACCACAGGGTCACGCATAATATATAAAGATATAAAGCCACAGTAATTAAGACAGTGCAGAAGTGACACATGGATACACTATAGACCAGTGGAGCAGAGCCCATGCATAGTAGCAATCTGGATACAAAAGACAAAGTGGCATAACAAACCAGTGGGGGAGAAGACGGACTCTGCAATCAGAGATGCTGGCCCGTGCAACTAGTTTATATTCACATGGAAAATTGTTCCCTATCTCATACCCACACACAAATAAATTCCATGTGGATTAGACTTATGCTGAAGAGCAGAACTCTTCTTTTGGAAGAAAATATGGTAGGATCTCTTTATGACCCCAAAGTACTCAGAGTACAGAGGAATTTATTAAACATGGTATAAAAAGTACCAACCATAAATGAACAGACTAATAAGTATGACTTGATTAAAATGTAAAACTTGTACACAACAAAGCACACCATAAAGAAAGTGGAAAGATAAGCCACTGGGAGAACATATTTGAAACGCAAAATATCAACTAAGATAAATAGCCAGAATATATAAAGTACTAAAGATATACAAGGGGGGAAAAAAAGCAAACCAATAAAAAAATATACAAGTCACAAAAGAGAAAAAAAGAAACACACAAAGTCACAAAAGAGGCAACTGAAACAGCCAAATAAACATAAGAAATGATGCTCAAACACACCAGAAATCAAGGAAACGCACTATTTCAAATTAGCAAAAATGTGAAAGTCTGGCAACACCAAGGCTTGGCAAGGATACAGAGCAACAGGAACTCTCAGACAGTGCTGTTAGGGGCTGAAATTTGTACAACTACACTGGGGAATATCTGGCAACATCTAGTGAAGTCAAGGATGCACATGCCCTATGCACCAGCAATTCTACCTCTAGGTACAAACGCTAGAGAAGGTCTTAAATATGCTCAAGAAGACATGCTCACAGTAACACTGTTTAATAGCAAAGCATGAAAATAACCAAAACTTCCACTGACAGAGAAGGAATAAACTATAGTATAATTATGGAATACCACAGAGCAAAAAGGAAGAATTACTGCTACACACTTCTACACAGATATATCTCATACATAATGTTAAATGAAAACTCAAGTTGCGGAAATATATACACAAGATCCACAAACTACATACACTGTTTATTAATACATATGCATGTAATGTAAGTAGAAAGCCAAGCATGGGAATGACACACACCCATTTCAGGATGATGCTTCTCTGCATAAGGAAGATGGGGAAATGTCAGCTGGGAGGGTACACAGGAAGCATCAAATACGATACATGTGCAATATTTTATTTTATATCATCCTAAGCTTTTAATGTAAAGCAAAGGTAGCAAAATGTTAAAATTTGACTAAGCTGTTTAAAGATTATATTATTCTCTACACTGAATACACTGTTCTGTATTCATGAAATATTTCAAAAGCATGAAGTAACTTGTATTTTAAAGAAAGACAAAAAGAAGCACAGGCTGAAATTTATCAACATGACTGTCTTCTGATACTGAGCCTCTGGCTATGGATAACTTTTCTTCTTTCCTTCTTAGTTTTCCATATTTTCTAATTTTCTTCCCATAAAGTCAACCAGATACTTCTAGTCCAATTTATTCTCCCATCTTACTCCCCAAACCAACACTGTACTTTCTTGCCCCTTCGGTACAGAGCTTGGTACTGCAGTATGCACTGTCTCCTACACTGGAACACGGGTTCTTGGAGGGCCCATCACATGCATTCTCATTTTTACAAAAATTATGTACTGAATGCCTACAATGACCAGATACCAAGCCAGGAGCTACGGAAAGATAAATGAACAAAACATACGATGTTCCTTCCTCCATAGAGTTTATAGTCTCAAAGAATAGAAACAGTAAACATAGAAAAAAACTACTGATATATAATTAAAACTGTGAGGAATACTATGAAGGAAAAGAATAGGTGCCATGGGACCACATAATAGAAAGGCCTAATATAATTTACATTGCATAGGAGAAATAGCAATATGCCAGGAAGGGAGGGGTGGAAGGGCCTCCAGACAGAGATAAAACCCACTAGTGTCTTTCCCACTAGCCTGAAGCAATGATGGCAGGGGTTGCTTCTGACCCATAGCTGTGCCCACTACTTTCATGGTGCTTTAACAAACGCTTCTTGGTTGGTTCTAAGAAGCCTCTGAGCAATCAGGAGATTCTGTGCCTATAGCTCTAACGTAAGAAAGAAGTACTTGCGGGATGGCCCAAAAGGCAAAAGAAGTAGTTGTTCAAAGAGGCAGAACAGAGTCTGAGCCCACTGTGTGGTAGCTCAGTTCCTCAAAAAGCACTTGCCATATATTCTCTCATCCTCCTATCCTGAAAGAGCTAACCTTTCTCTTCAATCTTCCATCCATCCATCCCCTTCCCTGCCCAGTACCTTCATCCCCTAATTACTCAATTCAATACATTTAAGTGGACCTACGTGTGCCAAGCTAGGTTTATGAAGATCCACACAAGCATAGCCTCTGCCTCAAAGAGCTTTCCTTCTAGACCAGTGGATCAACTGGGGGTGACCGTGTCCCCCGGGGGACATTTAACAATGCCTGGAGACATTTCTGGTGGTCACGTGGGGCGGAAGGGAGGGGGGTGCTACTGGAATCCAGGGGGTAGAGTCCAGGGATGCTGCTAAACAGCCTATATGATGCTCGATGACAGCCCCTCCGCAACAAAGAATTATCTGGCCCAAATGTCAGTAATGCCAAGGTAGAGAGACCTGGTACAGGTTACTTAGAACCACGTCTATAAGTTGACTGCTAAAGCAGGGCAAATGTCAGAGGACGATGGCCAGAGGCCAAGCAGGTCGAGTGTCAGAGGCCTAGGAGAATATAAAACACCAGGTGCAAAAAAAAAAAAAAAAAAAAGTCAATAGTGCCGAGGTTAGACAGGTGTATTTTTAAAAAAATGTCAATAGTGTTGAGGTTGAGAATCCTGCTCCAGAGAATTAGCAGCATTATTACATCACAATGCAACAGGAGTACAAGGTGTTCCATACGAAGGTGAGGAGGTATCTAGTATAGAAGCAGGGGTAAGAAAGATTTCCTTGAAAGTGACATCTAATTCAAAACCTGAAAAACAGATGAGTTAAGTATGGGATGAAAGGACAGAAGCAGGATAAAGCAGCTTCCAGACAGAAGGTACAGCCAGTAGGCAAGGGACTATGGAATAGAAGAAAAATGTTCGTTCAATGGGAACATGGGGAGTGGCTATGGAAGGGCTGAGGAGATAAACGGGCCCAGATCATACTGAGCTTGCGAGACGGGTTAAGAAATGCAGACATTATCTTTAGGGCAATAAGAAGCCACCGAAAGGCTTTACACAGAGGAGGGATATGGACAAAACTTGTTTTAGGACAACCGCCCCAGAGAATGAGCTGCTAGGAAACTGAGTAGGAGGGGCTCCTGTGGTGCAGGTGACAGAGGCGTGGCTTGACCGCATGGTGGTTCTGAGGGCGGAGGGAGGCACTCAGGGATGCTCAGACACAGGCTGCGATGTGTACCTATCACGGTTCTGGAACTAGCCATTCCAGAGCCCTCAAATTCCAAAGCTAAGCTTTCTGCAATTCATCTGTGGCCCAACCTAACCAGAATTATGTGGCAGCAAAACCAGAACCTGAACTGACTTGAAGCTATTTATAGTACATTTATCCTATTTAATGTGAATGTTTCAAGGCAGAGGATTAATGTTTGACTGCAGGATGCTGCCCTGGACCTCACTGGGTAGCATATTCACTTTTTAAAATTCAAAGAAGTCTGTATTCCAAAATGCAGCTGGACCCACGGGTTTAAGATAAGGGATTGTGGACCTCTATACAAGGTGCTGAATAAACTTTTGTCAAACTACATGAAATTAGGCAAAGTAAGTTACTGAATTATTATTTTTTCTAAGTATTTTTCTAAAAACAGTATGAAACTTCCAGATACCACATACATACACACACATACGTTTTATGGAACTTTGCCTTAAAAAAACCTAGAAATTTGGCATGTGATCCTAGCAGACTCACAGCAGTGGGATTTGGGGAAAGAACTTAAAAAAATTATTTCACAAAAACTTATTTATTTCACAATTCCTCCTCCTGGGATTGCCGCACAGAAGGAAGAGTAGGTATAATCAGTAGCAAGAATCAGATCTCCCTTTTAGTAGAATAATTCCAAGTAAAGCCAGTTGGAAGTTAAAAGAGACTTGAGGTCGCCTTCCTGTTCGCTGTTAGCACAGCCGCAAACACATCAGTAACTTGCCTGACGCTTGCTTGATAAAGGAGACCTGGCTGCTTTGTACTTGGGCTGAGTACTGCAAATATGAATAGCTGTGTCAAGTGGTCACAGGCCACAGCTGCAGGGGCAAGGAGGCACTCACTCTCGTTCATTCATTCCTTCATTCAACACACATCTGCGAAGAGGTTTCTGTGTGCCCGGCACTGTTTGTTCTAGATGCTGGGGATACAGCGTTCATGAGACCCCTCAGAGGTTATGGATTCTACAGGGGCACACGGACATGAAGCATACAATTACAATCAGGTGTAAAAAGTTATGATGGGAAAGCATGATGACAATATACAGCAGAGGGACCAAATGTAGTAGGAAGAAAAGAATCTAGAAAGACCTCTCTGAGCAAGTGATATTGAAGCTAAGACCTAAAGGATAATTAAAAATTATCTAAAGGGATCTAAAGAGACTAGAAAGAGAGTAAGAAACTGAACTGAAGCAAACCAGAAAATTGGAGAAAACCAGAGAATAGAAGAAAATAATGGCTGAACTCAGAGACTGCAGCCTCAAGTGTAGGCTCGAAAGAAGCTATTACCCTGAAGAAATCCTACTGGAAATTGGACTACATTTTCTGATGTTCTGGAAGGCACTTTGCACTTAAAGATAGAATAAATGTGGGAAGTGGGGTTTAAAATACTTAAACATTTATTTTATGCTTATTTAGACTAAAGGAAAACAACCTTTCTATGTAATAAAATACACCTAAAATGCACTTCCAACAGATAAATTGAGTAGTTGTATATTGAAACATTTAGAACACTTACAATGAGTTTGAATAATAAATTAGGTCATCAGCAATATGCTGCCAACTTTGTAAAGCACTATGGTCTGGCAGGGTATTTTAAAATAATAAATTTACCAGAAACATAATTGAGATATTCAGATGTCAATTGAGAAGACTTTGGCAACATGAAAGGTTCCAACCACAAATACATAAGTCATATGTTATATTTTGAACCTATGACAGTTTGAAAAGCAACTGCTTGTATTCTACGCTAAAGACCCGAAGGAACTAGCCATCCATAGTAGCTATTTTTATTGACAGACTCATTACTCCATGCCAGAGTACCAGAGTTTTAAAAACGAGTGTTAGCACGTTTTCGTTCTATCTGTGTAATACTTTTTATCCTAAAAAAAATTCAAGAGATTTACTAAACCAAAGGCACTCCCATTTGACTAAATACACCTGGGAGAATTTGGGGAAAAAAATCAAGCTTGATGTAAGAGGAGGCAATAATACCTCACAACTGTTACTCAGTATCTTTGTGGGTATCTTTTTTTTTAAAACCCTCTCCTCCCCAATTTCCGTTAGGGTCATCCACTGACCGCCCAGACACTCCTAAATTCCTTGGTGACTGGGCCTGATTTGTATTTTTTCTTTCTATGTAATCTCTGCCATCATGCTAGAGGAGTTGGAATTCCCTCTAATTATCCACTGTCCCAGTAATTCAATTTCCTCAACAACAGGAACCTTCCCATTCTCTCCAACCTCCCACAAGAACAATCACATCCTAGACCCATCTTAGAACCTGGATTCTGGAACAACCTCCTGTGAGTACACTGTTTCCTCGTGCCTCCTGTACCTGTCCCATCACCCCTCCTTTCATCCATCCATCCATCCATTCATTCATTCTACATTCAACTACTATTCACTAAATAGCTGCCTTTTGCCAAGTTCTGTTCTAGGTACAGGGGGAAAAGCAGTATTAAAAATTAAAATATAATAACCCATATAGAAATCTTTGCCATCATGGAATATACAAATAAGTAAATAATATGTACTGTCAAGTAGTGATAAATGCTGTAGAGGAAAACAGAAAGGCAGGGAAGGGGGTGTGAGGGCTTGGCAAGAGGACACCGTGTCAAACAGGGTGGTCAGAGATGCCCCAAGAAGGAGACAGCTGAATGACCTAGCCCTGAAGGAGGTGAGGGTCAAGCTACAAAGGGTGCCCTGAGTAAGATGGGGATGAGAACACCGGCTTCTACTGTAAAACCACAGCTCTGAGAGCAGACCCGGGAGGAGGGGGAGGAGAAGCAGGAGGCCTGGCTCTCACCTGGCTTCGTCGCGGCTCTTTCACGTGGTGCCGGTTGTCCCTCCCACAGCTCTGGCGCTACTGGGCTGGAGGCAAGGTGGCATCACCCTGGTCATCCCTGTGGTTTCCAAACCATTCTCTCCCTCCTCCCTAAGTCTCTCAGCTTTGAATGTCCTATCATGAGACTCTGTCGCGACTACCGTGGCTGCTGTCCAACAACTCATCTTTCCTGGGCCACCTGTCCCCACGATCATTCGCCAAACCAGGACTTAGCCTCTGGCATCACAATTCCTGGCACCTACCCTCTGACCACCACCTCTCAGATTCCCAGCTCACTTTCTTTCAAATTCTGGATCCAACAATCCGTTCACCTCCTGGGGTCTCCGCGCCACTGACCCCACCACCTTTTTACTGCCCCTCGTACCTTGATGGTCTCTCCCCTCCTCTACGTCACGGTCGGGCACTCAGCTCCACTGCTTCTTTGTGCCCGCTCGGCAGACCCTCAGGGCTGCTTAAACCCATGCCACCCCCACTCCACACTTGCCCCTGAACAGGGAAAAAGCGATGGGCGGGAGGGAAGCCGAAAGCCAGTGGAGCAGCGCCCTTGGGCAGGTGACAGGATGGCATCCTGTACAGAAGGAATGCCTTCGACGTGAGTGGAGAACTGCACGCACGGTGAGTGGGGGAAGGCTGGGTGCGGGGCACACATCTGACGGGTGCAGGTTCGGCAGGAAAAGGTTGAGGACCTTCTCTTCTGGCTGCTTCTCAGTGAATGGGAGCGAGGCCATGAAGTGATTGTGAGGCAAGGAGAGAGGTGTTAGAGGACTGAGAAAAGGAGAAACTAGCAGAGTGAGAGAACGAGCACACGTGGCACATCCCTGAGGCTGCAGCTCCTCCCTCTGCTAAGTTAACCAGCCCCTCTGCCCTCACTTGCCTCTGCATCCAGCCTAGAACTGGGTGGAGGGCAGCAGAGGGACAGAGCCACTTCAACAATTATAATATCCAAGTCAGGGTTTCCCCATGTAGATCCCTAAAACCAAGCACTGCTGAACAAATTCAGAAAACTGAAATGAGTCCATCACAAACTCACGATGATTCATTTCAACTGGATTCTTAATGTCAGTAAATACTTTATTCACCTCTGGTAAGGCCCATCTCAAAGCCCAAGGCAGGTGGTGTTTTTCTACTTTCTTCAAGTCCCTAGCATCACTCCCCCCACCCCTGTCCCCATCATTCAGCAGATGAACTTGGCTTCTACTTTACTGAAGGCAAAGGCCACTTGATGTATGTGAGCTTCTTTAAAATTTCCTTTCTCGAGGACTGAAAATCTGTGCATGTTTAAGCTCTACCTGTCCTTCCCCCTGGCTCCTCAATGTTCTTTCCTTCATGCTATGGCTAACCCACCTCTCTCTCTACCACTCCCATCTCCAAGCTACTGAGCCTTATTCAGTTACCCTACCTTTCTTGCATCTTGAATTTGTTAAATGTATAGGTTATGACAAGAAAAAAGTATTCCAGATGAAAGAAACAAAATAAACAAGTTATACAGGCAAGAAAGAGTATGGAATGCTTATGCAAACAGTGTTAAAACCAGTCTTATTACATAGTGGGGTGTGTTGGAAAGTGGTAGAAAACAAAGTTAGATGGATAGGGTGGGACAAGATTACAGAGTATCTTACCACAGAGTGTCAGGCTGATGATTTCTAAACAAGAAAATGCTCATGATGAAAGTAGGATTTAAGGGAGATAAGACCCACGCATGGGATGGGATGGGATGGGATGGGATGGTTTGGGATGGTCTGGGATGGGAAAGGAGGGATTTACACTTGGACCAGAAATAGGATGGGGGTTGGAGGAAAGGAGGGCGAAAGGCAAGAGGGTGAGGCAACCATCCTGACGAGCATGGTGAGAGCCTAGTCAAATGTGGAGGTAGTGAGAAGGAAGAAAGGAAAAGAAAAAAGACATTTCTCAAAGAGAAATGAACAGAACCTGGTGACTGACTCAAGGTCAGAGTAAAGGGCAAACCATACTGACCCTTATTGTTTCCTTCTTCCCCTCCTATTCTGATTCAGTAACAGAATTTCAGACGCTGTCTGCCTCATCTGTGATGGAAATCTTGTATGATTCCTTTTAGCAAAGACCAGAATTTGTGTTTGTTATTCCTCATACTGTCAGTGCATAGAACTCTGCTGATAACAAAATGTAGCCATAATATTTCTAGCAAGGCTTCTACAGATTTTCCCAGACAATTAGTAAAATAGGAGTTTCTAGGTAATTTGCTAGTGAACTTTGAGCCTCGACAGAAGTTAACATGAATAGAGCTTCCAGTGTTTTATGTAAACCAAGCACAATTACTAAAAAAATATAGGCAAGTTGGCTCTCTCATTTCTTCTATCGGTGTCAAGAAGAACTTTAGCAAGCTACCACGGACTTCAGCAAGCAGATACTTGTCCATACTAAAGCAGAGGGGACTGCCTGAACTAACTGAAGTCAACAGATAAAGCTCAGTAATTTTACAGCAGAATTATTTAGTATTGTTTATTTTTCTCCTCTTGCTATTGCACAGAGTGCAACGAAAAAATTTTTAAAAAGAAATTTAAAAAACTATAAAATACGCCAAATCCTTCTTTGGGAAAATAGTGACAATTCTGTGTTTTCAAGGACAGATTTTCAAAGTACTAGTCCCTGCAGTGATGACAGTATTGGGATTAAAATGTACACAATTCAGGTATCAAACTTGACCCCTTGGTTTGTTTATGCTTTCTTCTGACTTTATTTCCTCACACTATTCATTTTGGAATTTATTTTTTTACCACATGCTTTGAGCATCTCAAAAGCTTAAACTGAGTACATCTGTTTGCTTCGCAGCTTCAAGACATGCCCTTTGTGACTAAGCGGCAGGTGCTGTTCAGTTTATTTTCATGCACGTAAACTAAGCCCTTGAACTTGGAGTGAGGAAAAGCACTCAGCTTAAAGTTTAGAAAGGAAGGAACTACAGAACAGCTTCCTTTAGAACAGCCTGCTTTTTCAGCTTCCTGTATGAAAATAGTATTGTATTTTTATAGAAATTGCAAAGAAACAATGAAGAAATTATATTTAAGCCTTTAGACAGTTAAGCTGCAAATCCTTTAAACAATTTCTTCCCATAATTTTGATATTTAAATCAAGCCAGGAACAGAAAAAGAGACTAATAAAATAGAAATGTGGTACATATTTCTATAATCCATTAAAATGGATTATACATATTTCAGATTACTATAAGGACTTCACATTTTCTTATAGTAAATAACAGACATTAAGACTCTTGGCTTTAAAAGTCCCAGATATCAAGCTACTGTAGTACTTGGTAGAGATGATGGGATGAAGCTTTTCTTTATTGGTGTAGTTGCTGCTATTGTTGTTATGAAACTTTTGACTGAAACACATTAGCACACATACACACACTAAGTTTATTATTAAACACAGCTTTTCAGACTCTAACTGAATGAGAGATAATTGAGTATTCTCTTTAAAAATAAAAATAAATGTATTCAAAATCTTGAATCTCAGGGGAGACAGAAGTAACCCCTTCAGGGTACAGGCCTTAAATGTTGTCTCCCAAACTTCTATGAAGTGGCCAAGTCACCCACGGTGCCTTGCTTCCGTGGCCATCTCTCTCACACGGATTTCAACAGTCAACGTACACAGCCAGAAAGCCATTTACGCAGTCCATCAGCTCTAAGTTCCCTCTGTGCGTAATTCAGTATGTTACTACTATGCATTTAGGAATTTTTACCAAGGGCTGTTAAATGAACTCAAGCTTATAATGAAATTCAACCTCCCATTCTCACAGTATTCTTTTCTGAATATTAACCTTTCATCATATTCAAATATTCAAGATTCAAGTGTGTTAAGAGAATTCCAAACACTTGGACTATGTACGAAAGAGCAATACAGACATGCGACGCTATAGATACTATGGTTCCCTGGATATCCTTTAACCTGCCCCAGTCCTACCCCTTCATAACACCCAACATCAGGGTCAGCAGCTATTTCAAATCCAGGGATCAGAGAAGCATATGGCCCTCGTCAAGGGGACTGAAGCCAGTGGACAGCAGCTGGACTCACTGTAAGCTCCCACTCGGGAAGCACTGCAGTTCACTGCTGTGCCCTGGACCCCCTGAAGTAAAGGGGTGCCTGGAGGAGAGGCACTGGTGGCAGATGTTTGGAATGAGAGCTCAGGGCATCCTGTCTCTGCCTGGAATCAGACACTTGGAGAGGACAACAGAGGAAAGTGTGTCTTGTAGAGTTCCCAAAGTCCCCTGCTATGCCCTCTCCTTGGTGTACTTCGCCACTAACCTTTCTGTACCTTCCTCTCCAGTAACTGCACCCCATGTGCACTACACTTACCTGTTTACCTTTGTCTTTTCACCTGCCCATAACATTCTAAGGTCACTGAGGTGAGGAGCTCTCATCTTTTCATCTCTGTGTTTATCCCTTGTTTCTAGCAGAGCAGATGGTGCAAGGCAGTTTGTCCTTGAACTTTTTGTTGGGGAGTTGTTAGAGACCAAAACAAAGTCTGACTTCTGGCATGTTCACCCCCCTCCTCAACTGCACCCACCTCCTATTCTATACTTAGCATTCATTCCTATATCTGATCAAAAACTACTATCAGCAAAGGATACAATAAATCATTTCATTCTAAAAGAAAGATGACAGATATGTGGTTGACCTCTTAAGTGGCCCTGCAAAATGAGGGAATTTCAATTACCCAGATGTGAATGGGAGAGAGGATCTAGGCGGCAGCTCTGGAATCACACCATGGGGGCAACTGCTTCCCTCTTACATCCAGCAGGTCCACCACACAGAAAAGTTTTTCCGTTTTTTCTTTTTTTCTGAGTCATCGGTAACTTTGGTTCTGCCGAACTACTATCTCTACCCTCTGTGCTCTCTCTGATAACTATGCCTATACCCCCTTGAAGAGTAACTGGGCCACGTAAGCAACTACACAAGCAGACCTCGGAGATACTGCAGGTTCAGTTCCAGACTACCATGGTAAAGCGAATATTGCCAGAAAGCGAGTCTCACGAATCTTTTGGTTCCCCAGTATATATAAAATGTATGTTTATACTATACTATAGTCTATTAAGTACATACTAACATTATGTCTAGAAAACCGTACACACCTTAATTAAAAAACATTTTATTGCTAAAAAATGCTAACCATCATCTCAGCCTTCAGCGAGTCATAATAACATCAAAGATGATTGATCACAGACCACTGTAACAAATATAATAACAATGAAAAATTGTGAAATATTATGAGAATTACCAAAATGCGACACAGACACTAAGTAAGCAAATGCTGTTGGAAAAACTGCACCAATAGACTTGCTCGATGCAGGGTGGCCACAAACCTTCGGTTTGTAAAAAAAAATGCAATATCTGCAAAGTGCAATGAAGTGAAGCGTGGTAAAACAAGAGATGCCTGTACTTTAATTAATATACTGAACATGTGCACAGACAGCTATATAGTACAGTTCAGTGTGCACTCGCTTTTTGTCAGATTTTCCCATTTTCATTCTCAGCTTAGTTGGACACTGCCTGAGGATAGGAGCTATGCACACTTCCCCACATGGAGTCCCAGCCCAGTGCTGAGCACTCGGTCACTACTCAACGGGACACTACGGACAAGCAAGCATAGACACAGAACCCTCAGTAACAAAAAGCATTCAAAACTGCCAGAAGGCTAGAATGAACATTGATAATGTTGATGCTGTTAAACAGCAATTCACATTTACCTAGCGCTTACTAAATGTCAGACTTTGAACTATGCCCTTCACAAACAGTCTCTCGTTTCATCCTCACAAGGTCTAGAGAGGTTAAATACCTTGGAGTTGCACAGTCAAGTGGGGCAACTGGCAGGCTGACTCCAGAGTCTACATTCAACTGGCTCATGAATTCAAAAATTTAAGATTCCCCGAATATTTCCTAACAGTATGGCTAAGAAGACGTGTAGTGACTAAAAACAAACAAACAACTCTTCGCGTCTTAGCCCCTATCCAGGCAGTTCCTCTGTGGGAGCACAACCTTCATCCCACCTCCCTGTCTACCAGGAAATTCCACACATCCTTAAAGTTACCTCAGGTATTCCCTTCAGCAACCCTCCCATTGCACCCTGCACACACCAACATTCTATCAATGGTCCTACTCTGGTCCATGTGGCTGTTTACTATTTCCCTACAAGAATCTGAGCTTCTCAAGGCTGAGAACCTTGTCTTTCCAGCTGTGCACCCGGGGCTCCCACACAGTACCTTCCACACAGCAAGTGTGTGGTCAATATTTGTTCTTGAAATAGTTGTAGCAGTAGCATTAAGATTCTTAGTTTGCAACATCTATCTTTCACAGCAGATCTGTACAGAGATCTACATCATAAATTTCAACTCAATAATTTAAATGTGATTCCATAGCAACTAGGCAAAGTACTTCTTACAATACTGGGAAAGGCAAGTTCTAACTTGAGGTTCAACTCACTGAAATACTTCACAGTCATCTGCTTTTGTTCTTAGTATGAAGAGAGAGAATGACAGCATTTAACTTTCTGTAACTTGCTCTCTAAGAACACTCTAGCTTTACTACTAACAATAAATCAAAACAATTTTTCAAACATAACTAGACTATAATTTCCATAAACAAAAGGACAGAATCTTACTACTTCATAAATCTAAAATATCTATTCGAGAACAGTACACCTAATCAGGCCATAGCTGTATTTCAGACTCCCACAGACCAAAAGATACGAATTGTGACATTTTATTTTTAAAGTAACAAATGCCACTCCTTTCTGACAACGGACATTTTATAAAATATGTCATGGACAATTCTATATATAAGAAAGAGATTATGGAGAGACCTCTATGGGCTAATTTAAAACATGGCCTAAAAGAGGCAATGGGGTATGGTGGCGGTGGAATAAGACAACCTCTGAAGGCCTCTACCAGCTCAGTCATTTTAACTCAAAGGAAAGGAAAAATGGGTTCAATTTTTCATTCTTAATTAGGCTGCTTACTTTCTGAAAGTTTGCTGATTTCCATAATATTAAATTTCAACGTCTGGGCATTCATTCACATCTTATTTTTTCTTTTATAAAAAAAAAATACAAGGCCTCCTTCCTCCTAGCCACTACCTCCACCCCTAATTATCTGACCAACAAAAAGCACTGCTGCTACCTTGACAGCCCTAAGTCCTTAAAAGGATAACAATGTAGAAATGTAAATACACCTCAGCTCAAAGGTGGGCTAACTATACCCAGCTATAATTTCTGCAGCATGGAAGCCACAAAACATAGTGATCACCTACCCTAACTAGGAAAGCTGTCCAGTGAATGGGACAGCTACCCAGGGAAAATGGACTGTGGTGCCTAAGTCCATGAGTTAATTAAATCTTAAAGGAAAAGCTCTCACCTGAAATTTACTAAGTCTCTCAAAGCTTACATTTAAAACCCTGTCTTTTTCAAACTTCACCACTGGAAATAATTGTGTGTTAACAAAAACAATTTTCATTTTTTTGGTTTTGATTCTTTTTGACAAATGGGATGCTCTTTGGTTTGTAAGGTGAAAGCCCAACAATTTAGTTAATGAAGACTTCATGTAACACTGATACATTTAAGAGCTAAGATTCAGCTAGATGAATAGACTAACAGAACTTCACTATGTTGTCCTGCTGAGTGAAAAATAGAGACATCCATCTACCCCATGAGCTTCATTCATCACGTTCACTCGTCAGGTTGCTGCTGCATCTGATGAACATGAATTTCAGGAATAAGTTAGGAGACTGTGTCATGTAGCTCTGTGAAGTCTCTATCAGAATCTCTAAGAAATGGTGAAAAGGGAAGAATGAGAAAATATGCTCAGCCCAGATAATTCAAACAAATTAGGCCTTTACAGGTTCCTCCTGATCTGAATAAACAGACATTGTTCAGTACCCATCAACAGATGAATGGATAAAGAAGATGGGGGTGTGTATACACACACACACACACACACACACACACACACACACACACACACACTGGACTACTACTCAGCCATAAAAAAGAATGAAATTCTGCCATTTGCAGCAATATGGATGGACTTGGAGGGCATTATGCTAAGTGAAATAAGTCAGAGAGAGAGACAAGTATCATATAATATCACTTATATGTGGAATCTAAAAAATACAACAAACTGGTAAATAAAACAAAAAAGAAGCAGACTCACTGATATAGAGAACAAACTGTGGTTACCAGTGGGGAGAGGGAAGGGGGGAGGGGCAGCATAGTGGTAGGGGGTTAAAAAAAAGGGTTATTATGGGATTATATGAAATCATGTGTGTGAAACTTTTGAAAATTGTAAAGCACTACAGAATTTAAAGAATTTTTCATTCAATAAAATAAAAAATAGACTAAAAAAACCAACCAAATAAACAAAAACAGACAATCTTTAGTCTTTCTGCCTAAACTTTGGTTCAGGACCTCGCTGTTCTATACCATGTCAAAATTCATTTGTAATCTGTTCTGTTTTTCTCCCCCATTCTGGTTCGAGAACACCTTTTGAAAAGAAATTGTCATCCATTAACTAGGTAGATTATAAATTAAATAATACATATGTCACGTCATCATGTGATTTCATTGTTTTTTCTTCCAATAATAATCATGGTTTCTATGCCTCAGCATCCAGAAACTAGACAGAACAGAAGTTCTGAAGGGAAGTTAAGTATCACCTGATTGACAGCAGCAGTACTTTAATCCTCTTTACTATTCCATAGTACGGAAACGGGGAGCAGGGACCAGTGCCTCTTTAAAATTGCTACTCTTTCAATCTCAATTTCAATTTCAGCACCTAAGTCACTGCAGCTTTGCTGGACTGGCTTTGTGAAGGTATTATAAGCAGACTGCAGCTGCAGCCAGCTGGCCTATGTATGTGCCTAATGCAAAAGTATAGTTTTTTGCTATTACTGTAAGATTCCGTTCTCCTAACTGAAGCAGTGGAAATGGGAATTCATGGATGTATCCCAGGGTTCCGCTAAAGTCCCTGGATCTGAAAAGCACAGAGCAATAGGGTGTCAGTAATACTAAGGGTGTTGATGACACTAAGAAAACCCCTGAGCTCATTCTTGTAGCTCAAATGTTTCCTTAGTAAAAACAAAGAACAAAAACAAATAAATGAGATGAGGCTTGAATATGGAAGAAGAAATACCTTTGTTAGATAAATAGTGTATTCTTATCATTCTCTGAATGTAATGCACCAAACTCAAGGCTTCCTTCCAAACACAATTTCCCTGAGCACCTTTAATCAGGCTTTTGCTGGGTGCTGGGATATGGACATGATCAATTCCCTGACTTCAGAGTTTGTTAGGAAGACAGACAAGAAAACAGAACAATCACAACATGGTGTGGTAAAGGACATTAGATGAGACGAGGTGTGATGGGAGCATGGGAGGGAGGCGTTTTAACACAACTGGGCAAGAGGATCAGCAAAGGGATCCCAGAGGAAATAAGGAATGGAGCTAAATCCTAACAAGTAAGACAGGGGAAGGACAGGAAGGTGAGGAAGGAGGGCCACTCCACGCAAAGGGAGATGATTTGCAAATGATCTCTCTACACCAAGACTTCTCACCACTCAACGGGAAGTCCTCAGTTAGAGGAAAACGCACATTCCAAAGTACCTGTCATGAGAGGGAGAAGGCGAGCACCCGCCCCCCGCCCCCCCCCCACACACAATGTTATATAAACTTCAAGACTTGTAGAGAGAGGGAGAGCGCGCGTGCGCCAACACTTGTTTTAGAACATACTGTTTGCTGGTCACATCATTACAAAGTCTGAGGTCAAACAAAACTGAAGAGCTAATCTTTGATGGTTTTAAAGCAATTACCAACGCATGGACATTCAGTTACGTTTGTTCAATTAGAAAAAAATTATAATTCTAAAAGTAGATTAAAAAAAGAACAAAATAATGCCATTTGCAGCAACACGGATGCAACTAGAATTCTCATACTAAGTGAAGAAAGTCAGGAAGACAAAGACAAATACCGTATGACATCACTTATATTTGGAATCTAAAATGTGGCCCAGGACTTCCCTGGTGGTGCAGTGGTTAAGAATCCGCCTGCCAATGCAGGGGACACGGGTTCGAGCCCTGGTCCGGGAAGATTCCACATGCCATGGAACAACTAAGCCCGTGTGCCACAACTACTGAGCCTGCGCTCTAGAGCCTGCGAGCCACAACTACTGAGCCCGCGAGCCAAAACTACTGAAGCCCACGCGCCTAGAGCCCGTGCTCCGCAACAAGAGAAGCCACCGCCATGAGAAGCCCGCGCACCGCAACAAAGAGTAGCCCCCACTCTCTGCAACTAGAGAGAGAAAGCCCTCACGCAGCAACGAAGACCCAACTCAGCCCAAAATAAATAAATTTATAAAAAAATAAAATAAAATATGGCCCAAATGAACCTATCTACGTAACAGAAACAGACTCACTGACACAGAGATCAGACTTGTAGTTGCCAAGGGGGAGGGTGGGTAGGGGAGGAAAGGACTGGGAGTCTGAGGTTAGTAGATGCAAACTATTACATATAGAATAGATAAACAACAAGGTCCTACTGGGAACTATACTCAATATCGTGGGATAAACCATGATGGAAAAGAAGATAAAGAAGAATGTACCTATGTGTATGACGGAGTCACTTTGCTGCACAGCAGAAATTAACACATTTTAAATCAACTATACTTCGATAAAAAAATTAATAAAAAATAAATAAAAGTAGATAGAGTGCATGAGGTGGAATCCCTTTAGGAAACAAAAACTCTAAGTAGCTTCTTATCTTCATATTACTCTTAATTATTTCCTCTAGTCCTTGAGAAGAGGAAAATGGGTCCCCTACCCAAAATAGTATTAAACGTCTGAGTGATAACTCACGCATTTTCTCATTTAAACCACACCAGAAGAAAAGTACCATTAAGCTAAACTCGTGGTTACACAGAGACCAAAGGAAGGAGGTTGCGTTAGAACTCAGGTTTTCTGACCCAGGAGTCTGGGTTCTGGTCTTGACACCATCACAACTCACTGCTTATTTTCTCCTCTACAGTCTTAAAGGATGGAAAATTTGATAATTTTGAGAAGCAAACAGTTAAAGGAGTAGCTTGCTCTCTCAACCATAATTTTTTTTTAAAAAGGCTCAGGTTCACATTGCTTTCTTTTTTTTTAAGAAAAAATAAAATAATACGCGTAATTCTTGGCCCTCATGGCCATTTGAAAGTAACTCCTCTACTTTTTTCCCTTTTGTTTCTTCCCTACAATTGACCACCAGCCCTACTAGTGCCTCCCAGCAAACATCTGTTATGTATTATTCAAAATCCCTAAATATAGTACCTTGATTCAGATTGGAGGGGAACTCAACCTTGTAATATGGACCCTGAGATGTTACCACATCATGTTGGTTTCACTCTATTTATAAAATAATTATAGAATTAAGGCTTTTTAATGATAAAAGTACTTTTTAAAAAAGTTATAATGTGTTAAACAAGGAATAGTTTGTTAGAGAAATATTCATTACTAAGTGAGACTAAGTTTGCAGTGAGATACTGATGTAAATCTTTATAACAATCCCCCCACATTCCACCCCCAGATTTTCCTCCTATTCAACATACTCTTGTCAGCAAAACCTGCCACCACTGTTACAGCTAGAGTTACCACGACCACCGCAAACAGTCTTAATAGAAATAAAAAGCAGATCTGTCAATTAAACCCAAGGGAACATTAGGTGTATGCAGAGTTAACTCCTGGAATATTCTAACTCATTTTTCAGAATACAGCAACCAAGAGAGTGATCTGCAACCAATGTAAAATAAACTAATACTCTGGATTTGGTCTCACAGATTTATCCTAGACCTCAACAAAATAAGATCCCTTAGACATCCAATTCTCCAAAGAGGTCCTGTTATGCACTCTTCACAGTCTCACCCCCTTCTTATGTGGTCCCGCTGCACTTTTACTTGCCTCTATCACAGCATTTATGACACTAAGAAAATGGATATAAGGCTATGAATTTTAACTGTTGTCTCAACTTCTCTGAGCCTCAATATCCTCATTTACCTTGGGGAGGAAACAATTTAAATCAAGATCTTTAAAGAACCATATTGTATAAAATTAGAAAAATTTAGCAAAAAGAAAAATAATTAAAATTACACACATGCATAGAGTAAGGAGAAGAAAGGAAATAATGAGGATCAGAGCAGAAAACCAAATTTTTAAAAAGAGAAACAAAGGAAACACAAGCTGGTTCTTTGAGAAGGTAAATAAATTTGATAAACCTCCAAATGGACTAATCAGGAACAAAGAAAGACACAAATTACAAACCAATATAAGGAATGACAGAGGTGATATTACTATACATCCTACAGATATGAAAAAGATAATAAGGGACTGTAATGGAAAACTTTATGGCAATAAATTCAACAACTTAGATGAAATGGACAAAATCTTTGAAAAATACAAAATACTGGGACTTCCCTGGTGGCACAGTGGTTAAGAATCCACCTGCCAATGCAGGGGACACGGGTTCGAGCCCTGGTCTGGGAAGATCCCACATGCCGCGGAGCAACTAAGCTTGTGCGCCACAACTACTGAGCCTGTGCTCTAGAACCTGCCAGCCGCAACTACTGAGCCCACGAGCCACAACTACTGAAGCCCACGTGCCCTAGAGCCCATACTCTGCAACAAGAGAAGCCACCGCAATGAGAAGCCAGCGCACCGCAACGAAGAGTAGCCCCCACTTGCTGCAACAGAGAAAGCCCACATGCGGCAATGAAGACCCAACGCAGCCAAAAATAAATGAATTAATTTAAAAAAAAAAGAAAAATACAAAATACTGAAACCCACTCAAAAAGAAATAGATAACCTGAATAGCCCTAGACCTATTTTTTTTTTTTGCCCTACATCTATCTTAAAAATTGAATTTGTAGTTTAAAAATCCTCCCGCAAAGAAAACTCTGGATCCAGATGGCCTTGTTAGTGAATTCTAACAAACATTTAAAGAAAAAAATATTACCAATTCTTTCAGAAAATTGAACAGGAAGAAATAATTCCCAATTTATTCTATGAAGCCAGCATTAACCAGATACTGAAGTTAGGCAGACATTACAAGAAGCTATTATGTCCCTCATGAACACAGATGCAAAAATTTCAAACAAAATTTTAGCAAATCAAACCCAACAATATATAAAAAGGATAATATATCATGACCAAGCGGGGTTTATCCCAGGAATGCAAGGCTGGTTTACCATTTGAAATATATTCAATGTACTTTACCATACTAACAAACAAACAAAAACTATACAATTATCCCAATAAATGCAAAAACATATCTAGCAAAATCCATTCCTGAAAAAGCTCTTAGCAAACTAATTATAGGAGAGAATTTCCTCAGTCTGATAAAGGGAATCCACAAAAAAATCTACAGCTAACATCACACTTAATGGTGAACGACTGAATGATTTCCCTCTAAGATGAGGAATGACATAATTATTTACATAGAAAATGCAACAGACTCTACAAAAAAGCTACTGGAATAAGTGAGTTTAGCGAAGTTGGAGGATATAAGGTCTATATACAAAACTGAATTGTATTTCTATAAATTGTATTGTACTTCTGAATTGCAATGAACAATTTTTTATTGAAATTTTAAAAAATACCACTGATAATAAGGCCAAAAAATATGAAACAGGCTATATCTGGCAAAAGATGTGCAGGATCTGTACTTTAAAACATTGCTGAGAGAAATTAAAAACATAAATAAAGGAGAGAAATAACATGCTCATGGGTTGGAAGACTCAACACTGTTTTAAGAAGTCAATTCTCTCCAAATTGACATATAGATTCAATATAATCCCCAACAAAATCTCAGCAGAGATTTTGTTTTGTATAAATTGATAAGCTGATTCTAAACTTCATATGGATATGTGAAGGACCTGGAATAGCCAAAACAACTGAAAAAAAAAAGAACAAAGTTGGAGGACTAACACTACCAAATTTTAAGGCTTAGTATAATATAGGGCTACAGTAGTGATTAAGACAGTGTGATAGTAGCATAAAGACAGACAAACAATGAATGGAACAAAACAGACTCCAAAATAGACCCACAAGTGATTTTTGACTAAGGTGCAAAGGCAATTCAGTGAAGAGAGAATGGTCATTTCAACAAACGGTGCTGGAACAACTAGATATCCATATGCAAAAAATATGAACTCTGATCACACCGTGTATCATGTGCAAAAATCAAGTCAGAATGGATCATATGCCTACATGTAAAGCCTCAAACTGTGAAACTTCTACAAGAAAACAGGAGATAATCTCTATGATCTAGGATTAGGTAAAGATTTCTTAAACATGATACCAAAAGCATAACCCTTAAAAGGACAAATTGATAAACTGAACATCAAACTTAAGAATTTCTGCTCTTTGAAAGACACTGTTAAGAGAATTAAAAGTCAAGTCGGTTTGGGAGAAAATATTTGCAGATCATTTATCTGATAAAGAATCTATATCCAGAATATATAAAGAACTCTCAGAACTCAATAATAAGAAAACAAAAGATACAATAAATACATGGATAACAGATCTGATATTTCACAGAGAAATGGCAAATAAGCACATGAAAATTTGCTCAACACATTAGTTGTTAGGAAAATGCAAATTAAAAGCACAATGAGATGATACCAAGACACACTTATTAGAATGGCTAGAATTAAAAAGACTGACCATACCAACTGCTGACAGAGATGTGGAGCAACTGGAACTCTCATACACCGTTGGTGAGAAATGTAAAAGGACACAACAACTTGAAAAATAATTTGGCAGTTTTTAAAAAGTTAAACATACACCTACCATATGATCCAGCCATCCCACTCCTAGGTATCTGCCTAAGAGAGAAGAAAGCATATGTCCATACAAAGACTTGTATATAAACTTTCAGATCAGTTTTATTTAAAATAGTCAGTACTGGAAACACCCAAATGGCCATCAACAGTGAACAGATATATACACAAATAGTGGAATACCCATATTTCTCAGGAATAAAAAGGGAAAAACTATTGATACACTCAACAACATGGATGAATCTCAAAATAGTTATGCTGAGTGAAAGAAGCCAGGCAAAAAAGAGTACAGAGTACATGAATCCACTTATATAAAACCCTAGAGCAGGCAAACTAATCTAAGCAACAGAAAGTAGATCAGTGGCTGCATGGAGGTGGGGGCAGCCAGGCGTGAGGGTAGGATTACCAAGGGGTACAAAGAAACTTTTGCAGGTGATGTATATTTTCATTACCCTTACTGTGGTGATGGTTTCAAGGGTGTATATGTGTGTCAGAATAGATTAAATTGTACACTTTAAACACATGCCATTTATTGCAGGTCAATTATGCCTCAATAAAGCTGGGGGGAAAATAACTGCTTATATTTTACAATGTCCATTTTAAACTGTCCTTTTTTCATTAGCACACTGAAAATCTTTCACTATAGCAAAGCAATTGAGATAACTGCGTCAAACACCTTTTCTTTTGACCTTTACTTTATATAAACACAACTGTAAAAGTAAATTACTATTGGATGGAAAAGTGAACAGACTGGTCTCCCTGGATTACACAGCAGTCTGTTTATTGGCTTCAAACAAAGCCCGAATGTTTAGCTAAATTACCAGTACTGAATGCTTGGTCACTTAATTCTGAAAATATTATAACCACAACCCACCCTAGAGCAATTCATTAATTCAAATAAACATTTATTGCACATGTACTCTGTCTGGCATTGCTGTACATGGTAGATTTCAGGCAGCACGGTCAGTACCAAATTACAAAGCCATTCTGCATCTAGCCTGGGAATATTCTGTAAGGTTTTAGTCATTGCATTTAAATAATACAACTAAAGAATATCAATGGAAATAGGATGACTCTTCTAATACGGTCAAAGTTAAAATAATAAATGCCAGTGATAAGATGATTAAAGAATTGTACACTGACAGCTTAAAATTACAGAACAAAGGTATATCTTGAAACCTAAGTGAATTCAGGACAAATACTAAAAAAAGTACTTCCATACACAGCCAGAGTGGAGCTTGTCATCTTCAAGAGCTCCTGCCAGCTTGGAAGTATAAAAAGATGTGAAAAACAGGTAGACAGACCCATAATTAATTAATTAATTAATTAATTAATTAACTAACTATATATAACAACTAGGCAACTTTAAGTAAATTTCCTGTTAGTAGCAGAGATGACATTCTACCACAGCACATTCTCTATTGTTTAGAGTTTAGAGAATTCCATGCCTATTGGACCAAGGATGGTAATTACATCTGATGGAAGATATAAGCTTATTTAATCATCATAAATAAAACTCAGTAAGTCCACGTCTCTTGCCACTAATATATAGGAAAATTTTAGTTTATCAAGGGTATCCATTTGAAAACCTATACCGTCTTTTTTCCCCTCCAGTGGTACTTCTCTTTTAGGATTTTTTAATAAAAGAATCCAATGAACTCATGCAATGGATAAAAAAATCAATAATTATCCCTTGTTAGAGAAAACTGTTGATGCACTGTGCTTCAGATTCCCTTAGACATTGTTATTCCTTTCCTAAAACTTTCAGGCTGCCTTTGAATTATCATGTTTTCTGTTCTCAAAGGAACAATTTTACCAAACGATAAGCTTTTAGTGAATTTTGACTGACACAATGATTCCCTGTCACATGTTCTAAACACATCATACCCAAAGTCATACCCACATTAAACACTGCTAATCTCCTAAATATTCAGTAACCACAGCATTCCAGACCACAGGTTCTGTGAGCATAGTTTGTGAATATTCTCATTCCCATAGAGAAGCAATAACCATTAAAACAAAAGATAAAAAACAAACCAGAGTATTCAGTCATTTTAACTTCTGGTTTTTGTTTTACAGATTTGTAAAAATGAAAATGATTTTGTTTTAGGTAAAATGGTAGGAAATATGTCCAAAAAGTAGAGACATTCAACAGCTGTTAACATAAACTTCCCATTATGGAACTTTTCCATCTCTCCTCCAATATTTACTTTAATTAAAATGGTGAAATGACACCTGTTGCAGTTGGAGTTCCACTCAAGCTGAGAACCAAATCTGTGTTTCTTCACAACACCTCCACTGTCCATTACTGCCCTGTTACATTCCCTTTTGGAGGAAAGTATTGTTCCGTCACCTAATATCTACCGACAATTTATAACGTGCCAGGCACTGTGCTAACCACTTCAGAGGCAGCATTTCCACGAGCCCACACAACAATTCTGTGATGGAGCATTTCACAGCTTGGTAGAGTGTTAATGACCTGAAGAACCTGCCCAAGGTCACAGAGCTATTTCCCTTGACAAACAGCACAGATGAAATCCTGAACTCCTCGGCAGTGAGTCTCCCAAGCCAGGCCCCAAGCGGGAGCACACCTGTCTGAGAGCGTGGACTGCTGGAACCGTGAGCACTTGGTGTTTGTTTTTTCTCAGTGTGGTTATTATTCTCTCATTCACTTTAATCAGACTGTAAGTTTTAACACGGAAGAGAAACAACGTCGTGACAGGACTACGTGTATATGACAATTTCTCTCCCACGCTTTGTTATCGTAATCTTGTCGTCAGGCAAGGTCTCTTTTCTAAGACGACAAGACTGCCGTAGAGCTATGGGGTAGAGTAGCTAGAAGTGTGATTATTACTTCTGACCACGTGTAAAGTGGTGCTGAACATTTAAAACAACTCTGATTTAAAAGCGTATCCGTGTTTTTCATATAAGTAAATAATACAGCATAAAGTTATAAATAGGATACAGGAATGAGTACTTTATCCTTCATTCCTCCTCAGGCTTGACCTTTGATTCACGACAGCCTGAACAGCGGTTGCAAGTGGTGCTCCTGGAGCCCCTTTGGGGCACCAGTCCAGCCTTCCGCTGCCCTCTGAAGACGAGCTGTTCTCTGTACGAGAGTCTCATGGACAACACGCTTGTAAAGAAGTTTACAAACCACGCGCTTCCACCCTTACAGCATTTCTGCACACTGTTTGGCTATCTCTGAGACGAAGAATATAACTGACTTAAATCCAAGCGTTACGAACACAGGAGCAAGAACTGGTTGAAGACCTTCTGCATTCTCTGTCTAGTAAGAAAGACTATTCAGTGAGAGCATAATCAAGATCTGTCACTACTTAAACTACAGAGACCACAGCTGAAGTACATTAGAAATGTCTGTTTACATACAGAATACGTATTTATTACTTAGAATCACTTACCAGATTCTTTACAACTGCTAGGCAACACGTTAGCCTAAATTCCACACACACTTAATCAGAGGTGCGTTTCAATTGTACATCTTTCCATAACTCAGACAAATTTTTCCCTAATTAGACTAAATCTGAGTAGCAATAAAATATTTGGATTCCAACCCCCCCCCCCCCGTAATTTAATGCTCCTTTTTGAACTGTATTTATCAGTCATCAAAAAATCCAAAAATTAATGGAAGGAAATAGTACATATGTGAAAGCGATCTTGTTGTTTTAGGTGGTGCAGTAGAAGAGTGACCCTGACAAACCCCGAGCCCAGCTGCATAAAGGATTCAGGCCTCTTTCTTCAGGGCCGCTGTTCACCAACATCTGTAAGGGCCGCTGACTCCTTCTCTGTCAGCTAGGCTGTGAACTTTTCTAGTTTGAATGATGTTACCTCTGAAGAATTAATTAGTAAACAATGAAGCTAAGTACCTCTTAATAAAAATCATTTCAGAATACAGAATAAGCGGGGACTTCCCTCGTGGCACAGTGGTTGGGAATCCACCTGTTGGTGCAGGAGACACGGGTTTGAGCCCTGGCCTGGGAGGATCCCACATGCCATGGAGCGGCTGGGCCCGTGTGCCACAACTGCTGAGCCTGTGCTCTGGAGCCCGTGAGCCACAACTACTGAGCCCGTGTGCTGCAGCTGCTGAAACCTGTGCGCCTGGAGCCCGTGCTCTGCAAGCCCCTGCTTGCCGCAACTGGAGAAAGCCCGTGCACGGCAGCGAAGACCCAACACAGCCAATAAATTAATAAATAAATAAATTTATTAAAAAAAAAAAAAAGAATACAGAATAAGCTAAACTCTATCTGAGGCATACTAACTATTTTTTTCCCAGGAGCTGATAAGGGGTACCTCCAAAAATCAACATTCTTTAATTTCAGCTCTGTAACTGATTTCAACAGGGATACAGTTTGCTGGGGTCTGGGGTCTCAGCACAGAGATTTTTCCGTGTATTATTTCACTAATTTATGCAGGAGTCAAATCCATAATTTTGATCATTAAAATCTGAAATGTATTCTCTTTCCCAGTCTTTGAGCAGTTTTGGTAAAATTCAGAATGCACAGAGTCTTAGTCTATTAGATATGTGTTGAAACTCCATTTGAAAGAATAAGCATTAATCTATAAACCAAAAGAAAATTATCTGTGTTATATTTTAAATATATACCCTACAGTAATTTAAAAAGCTGGGATACTATAATCTACTCAATTTGAGTTTTTAGAAATGCTCCTTTAGATTAACTTGCTAAAAGACACTTGCCTGCATTGGGAGTCAGGCAAATTTAGTGAAAGTTCTTCGGTGAAAATTTAAATAAATAAATAAATATGGCTCACCCCTACTGCAGGGGGGAAAGAAAGGAATCTAAGCAGTAAACAAAGACACTTAAAATATACGCAATTTACTAGAATATCTTGTCATATGGCAAGGTAGTAGGACAAGAGCGTTTAGCCCACAAAAGTAATACAATTGTATTTACGCCTTAAAATGAAAACAAAAAGCACAAAAACCAAAAAACCATCGTTCCCAAGTGTCAACATAATATTACTACTTTAGATAAACAAGGCCCTATTTTTCTAATATTTAAATACTAAAAATTATGCCATATCCAAGCTACCAGTGATTTGGATTTCTTGAATATAGAGGGAAGACAAAGCTGGAAGCACACTCACCTCAAAATTAAAGGGTAAAAAACCAAAGTCAAATTCCATTTCTACACTAGTGTTCCAACGGCTATTAAGAGATAGGAATCAGGAGTCAGATTTCAAGATGCCAAGATCTGAAATCTGCAATTCATCTTATTTTTATATAAAAGATGAAACTAAATTAACATCTGCTATTCAGAATACAAAATGTAAGTCTTGACGTGAACTGAGTTCTTACTTTTAAGGTGAACTTCCAGTCTTTTCCATTCACAAATTGGACTTGATTTATTAAGTTCCCTGCTTTGTATCTCCAGAGTTGATCAAAGCACATTTTCTTAGTACAATCTGTATTGTTCCAAGTGTTTTATAAACATCTTTTGTGAGAGTTTACAGGAGTGATGTGAAATCATATCCAAGGTTTCATCCTATGAGTCAGTTATTCTTAAAAGGAAATAGAATCTGTCTTTATCACCTTTATTTCCCTATCTATCACAAATCTAATTCTAATCACAAAATTTTAAAAAATAATTAGCAGAATTGTCAGTAGATAATTACTGACATTAAATACTCAGCAGGACAAAGAAAAAAAAAAAAAGGAAAAGGCATAAGTTCATTACCTGGACATGAACATTACAGGTCTGTACAATATCTGAGCTTTTATAACAGTCCTTTAGCCACTAGGTAAGCTTGTCCACTATGTAGCCCTGTACTGATAACTCCCAAATCCATATTTCCTGTCCTCACCTGAGATCCAGACTGTCCGTCCAGCTGCCTGCTGAACCTGTTCTCCTGAATTCATTCACAAAGATATTTACTGAACACCTATTATGTGCCAAGTATAGCATGCTGGGCTCTGAAGGTTCAGAGCGAAGAAAACAAGACAGTCCCTGTCTTCAAGGGGCTTCCACCTGTGAAGAAAGCCAAACCAGTCTAATAATCATAAAAATATGTAACATACAAACTGTGATTAGTTCTATGTTCCAGTCTAAGTTGGTCTAAAACTGAACTCAGTTTACCCACTGCACTCCGGTCTGCCTGCTCCCTGAACTCATTCTCGGATGGAAATGTGCCATCACAGGTTACCAAAGTCACAAATGTGGGAGGCATGCTTGGCCCTCCCTTCCTCCTCAGATCTTCTTAATCTCAGTATTTCCAGAGTAGATGTACATGGTTGGCTCTGCCCAGAACAACCTTCTTCCACTTCTTCTGGGAACTCCCAATGAGATGGTGGTAGACAGCTTCCAAAGATCCCAGTGCCAGGTGAAGGCACAAAACCCAAGGCCAAGAGAGCCCCTGGGATTTTAAAAACTAAAGTTGTGAAAGAGGAGCTCTTTCCTCCTCTTGGTTGGAGAGTATGACAATGGCCCTTGCCATATGCAGACGCCCGAGGGAGCAGAGATGGGAGAAAGAATCTCTGTGTTGATGAGACCAGTTCCAATCCACAGGGTCTCTGGGTTTTCCTGGTTTCTGCAGCATTTCATACCTTTTACAACCTTCTCCAGGAACCTTCCAATTAATCCCTCTTTTAACTTTTAACTTAAGATAGTCTGAGGAGGGTTTCTGTTACTTGTAGCCAGGATTCTTGACTAATAGCTCCTAAACACTTCCAGCCTGTGTCTTATCCAACTCTGCCACGAATACCTTAGTTCAGGTCCTCATCACCTCTTACTGGACAGCCTAATGGGTCTCCTGTCCCCAGTCCTGCCCTTGCATCTAGCATCCATAATACAGCAGCCAGAGGGACCACATCACTCTCCCCCTGCTGGAGAGTGGCTCCAGCATCAATACGGGCAAAATCTAACTTCCTTAACAGGACACACCCAGCTCTCTACAATCAATCTTCCTCTCCAGGCAAGCAACATTTCATGCTCTGACTATATGGAAATACTTGGGCTACGGCTTAGACACACACACACACACACACACACACACACACAGACACACACACACACACACATCAATGCTGAACTGATTGGTAAGCAGGATATTTTCCTTTCTGAAAACGTGGAAAACCTGAAGAAATTAAAGAAAAGTGGTTTTCTTTAGGCTCACTTCTAGGCATCAAAGTCATCACACCTATGCCTACATTTGCCTACATTTTATTACACTAAGAATGCTAAATACAGCTACTATAAGATATCTGGTCCCAGACATATTGTATACACAGTAGCAAGAAACTGAAGGAGAGAATCAATGACTCTAACTAAAAGTTCTGATTGTTACCCACCTTTGTGAATTGAGCACAACACTTTGAATATACTAAAATCCACTGAGTGGTATGCTTTAAATGGGTGAACTTCATGGTATGTGAATTATATCTCAAGAGAGCTGCTGTAAGTGTCCACTCTTCAGTGAGGCATTCTCACCCAGATACAGGAGACTACTCCTTCCTGCCTTCTGTGGACCTCCACTGTCCTCTGTGGATGCTTCTAGCTTGGCATGTGAGCTCTTGTTCACATGAGGATAGGGCCATGTCTCACTCACCTCTGGATCCCCAAGCCCAATCAAGTGCTCACTACATACAAAACACTTAAAAATGTTCACAGAATGACACATGAATTCTGAGCTAGGCAGAACACTGAAAGACATTTTTCTAATTTAGAAAAAGGCACATTCGGTATTAGGTTAGGAAACTTGGTCTTCTCACTTTGAATTAGATGAGAATATTTGAAAAACACGAAAGATATTTAAAACCTCTAACCCACGGTATAGTTAACAGCTGACCATTTAATTTTGCACCAGTTTTTAAAATGAGAGATGTGTAGAAATAAGGTGTGATTTTTTTAACTTACAGAAAATTTCAAACAGAGACAAGACTACATAAGCAACCAAAGAGAAATAGATAAGCTGGTGTTCATGAAAATTAAAAACTTCTTCAAAGAACATTAAAAAAAAAGTGAAAAGACCATTCACAGAATGGGAGGAAATTTTTACAATTCATGTATCTGATAAGGACATATGCGGTGGGAAGGGTGCATCTAGAATATACAAGGAAATCCTATAACTCAACAATAAAAAGACAACCCAATTTTAAAAACGGGAAAAGAATCTGAATAGGTATTTCTCTAAAAAAGATACACAATTGGACAAGAAGCACATGAAAAGATGTCGACCTCATCAGCCATCAGGGAAACGCAAATCAAAGCTACGAGACGCCACTTCACACCCGCCGGAATGGCTACTATGAAAAACAAAACAAAACAAAAAACAACAAGTGTTGGCAAGGATGTGAAGAAACTGGAATCCTCTAACATTGCTGATCAGAACGTAAAATAGTACAGCCGCTTTGGAAAACAGTTTGGCAGTCCCTCAAAAAGTTAAATATAGAATTACCATGAGACCCAGCAATCCTACTCCTAGGTATAAATCCATGAGAAACGACAGCAGATGTCCACCCAAAAAACTTGTACACGAATGTTCACAGCAGCATTATTCATAATAGCCGAAACATGGAAACCACCTAAGTGGCCATCAAGGGATGAATAAACAAAATGTATATATCCGTGCCATAGAGTATTATTTAGCAACAAAAAAGAATGAGTTCTGATACATGCTACAACACAGATGAACCTCAAAAACGTGCTAAGTGAAAGAAGCCAGACACAAAAGGTCACACATATTTTATGATTCCATTTATATGACATACTCTAAATAAGCAAATCCATAGACACAGAAAGTAGAACGGTGGCTGCCAGGGGCTAACGAGAGGGAAGAATGGAAAGTGACTGCTACTGGGCCTGGGTTTCTTTTTGGGGTGATGAAAGTGTTCTGGAATTAGACAGTGGGAATCCGTGCACAACTCTGTAAATATACTAAAATCCACCGAATTCTATGCTTTAAACGGGTGAACTTTATGGTATGTGAATTACATCTCAATAGAGCTGTTACAAAAAAAAAATTACTGCACAAAATCATATAGTGACACCTCTGTGTAGGGGTCTGATTGAATCACTTTGTCTGCTACAGGATAACCTGTCATAAAAAAAACCAAAAAAACACACGATCTGTTCAAATGAGGAAATGATTTATTTTCCTACCACCAAATCCCTACAATGACCAACCATAATATCAAATCCAAAGTAAAAAGAGGAAAGAATGAAAGAGCACACTGCAATTCTCTGGCAGGTATGAAATGGAATTAACCAAAGACTGCACAAAGAAAAATGTTTATCAGAACCACTCACTTCCCTTTGATTACACAGATTTAAACAAGTCCAAGTCCTTTTTAACTCATGAGAAAATGTGCCAGCTTCTTTATTAGCACAGAGCAAGGAAAAACAAGCATTCTCTCCTATAACAAAATTAACATCCCACAGAAGGTCTGTTTGTACTTGGCCGTCATGAACCTTTCATCTCAGAGCACTGCTAAATTAAACAAGCCTATGTTGTATTGAACACAATGAGCCAGATACCCTGGCAGGCTCCTAAACTTTACCAGTTAATGTTGAAGAACATTAGAAATAAAAAGGACGGTAAGAATGATGGTGATGGTGGTAATAAAGCAGCTGTGTCTTCATTCCACCCAACATTTCACTAATCTACAATAATGGAAACATTCTAACAACTGTGAGACCCTTTTCTCTGTTGGTGTACACAAGAAGAGCCAGAGAGATCTGGATTCAAGTCATTGCTTTGTTTTTGTTTTTTGTTTTAAGCATACTAGCCGAGTGCCCAAGGACAAATCTCATAACCAAGGCCTTCTATTCTCTAAAACTGGAGTGACTGTATCTAGCCTCAGAGAGTCATTAGAGAACAAAATGAGAGAACACACACAAGAGGTAGAGCCCAGTGCTCTATGTGTACATCCCCACCATAAAAATCCTCACTGCTCTCAACTCTTCAATGCAAATACTGATTCTGGAGCTTGTATCACAGTGTAAGTAATTGACATCAACCTTTCTTTTCTACCCCAAGGACATCTAAGCAACTGAAATATCCTATGAAAATTCCATATTGAATAAATTATTCCCCCTCCCATATAACTGAAAGTAAGAAAGCCATCCATAAAGTCTGTTTTAAATGTATTAAATCAGGGCATGACACAAAGCATTCATTCACCTAAGAGGTATTTAAAAGCAATGAACTGAGAGAGACACACCAAGAGAAACACTTACTATGAGAGACAAATGCCTATTTTCCAGTGCAATAATTGGTAACCTTTCCATAAAGATTGATGCAATCTGATTATAATTCCCAAGTGTCAGTAATCAGTTCTTAAGGTAAAAGAAAAAGGAAGTGGGATGGTTTCAAGTGCTCCAGAAAAGATGTAGGAGGATATCCCTTCCCACTGACAGCAATTAACGTTTGAGTGATGGCTGCTAGAACATTCAGACTGAAAAACTTTGTTACATTAGAATAGACTGAAATCTACTTAAAACAAAACTTACTGGGTTTAGCAGACACAAACATAACCCTCACCATGAACTAGGTGTCCTCTCTGAACAAACTGGAACGAAGGTAAAGCTTGTATGGACTTCCCATATTTGTCATCACAGTGCGAGGATATGCCATCCTCCCATGCTGGAAGTCTACTTAAAGAGAGCATCTAGACTCTGCAGCGGTAGACGGTCAGACTCCCTCCGCCCAGCTCCAGACAATGTTCCATCACACCACAACACCAGGAAAAGTTTCTAGGGTTAGCAAGGAGGGAAATGTCTCAAGGGCAATTGGACATTCGGAGGCCGGAGACAGCTATTCCTGGAGAGTTTCACTAAGCACCACGTTCATTATGGAACTTGTGGCCCAAAGCTATTGTTCTCTACCCCTCTTTCCAAAACTCTCCCCTTAAGACTCAGAGTTTAATAAAACCTCTCTGGGGGCTTCCCTGGTGGCACAGTGGTTAAGAATCCACCTGCCAATGCAGGGGACGCGGGTTCAAGCCCTGGTCCGGGAAGATCCCACATGCCGCAGAGCAACTAAGCCCGTGCGCCACAACTACTGAGCCCACGTGCCATAACTACTGAAGCCCGTGCGCCTAGAGCCCGTGCTCCACAACAAAAGAAGCCACCTCAACGAGAAGCCTGTGCACCGCCACGAAGAGCAGCCCCCGCTCACCACAACTAGAGAGAGCCCACGCCCAGCAATGAAGACCCAATGCAGCCAAAAATAAAATATAAATAAAATAAAGAAAAAATAAAACACTGATCTCACAAGTGAAAAATAATACAGTCCTTTAAAAAAAACAAAAAAAACAAAACAAAACAAAAACCCAAAACAAACAACAACAACAAAAACCTCTGTGAGAGACCAACTCATTACAGATACTACAGGAGTAAAGCCAGAGTGCTGGCTTTGCTAGGGAGCTGTTATCCATATCGCATATAAGCACTTAACAAGTTTTTTGCCCTCCTACTGCAGTTCAGTACTCTCACCCTGACCATGAAACAGTTTCATCTAAATATTCTACCACCACAAACCCTGTATATGAAGACAGAACTTCTCCTCTTTCTAACTTTCCAATCAAATAACCACTTACACTGCCAGTCTAAACTTTAAGCTTTATGCCTAAAATAGGAAGAAACTTGCAAATGCACAGAATCCAACCCATTAAATACTTAAGAATGTCTTGAAATCTGTTTAAATACAGTATAAAAATTTTTACAAATGCAGCTAAAAGGAGAAATAAATGATAAAGTCTTAAGTTTAATTAAGACTCCAGTTTTACTACTACTAGTAATGCCTCACTTTCCAGGAGTATTTTTAGAATTGGGGTTTTAAAGCATGCAATTAAAGAAATTAACTCATCAGTGAAATGAAAGCTACAATATAAGCAAATCCCTATACCACTGCAGAAAAGAGATATAAGAACACAGAATTTTGGTTATTTTAGAAAACGAATACAGGATCATACCGTTAGCCACAATATGATATCAGAGGGTAAAGTCCAGGAAATCTAATTAATTTAGACCCTACTAATGAAGACTCAATAATTTCCTTTCAAGTCTGCCTAGATTTAACTTTAGACTATTTATTAAGGAAGGAGTTGCTAAGAAAATTAAAGTACAAATAAAAATTGCTAGGGGATTATTTAATAAGTTAAATTTTTTTACATGCAATAACTGCTGCTAAAATACTGATTAAAACTAGCACATGCATTCTTTAGAATCCCATACTCCAGTGGAAACAAAATGTATGAAACAAGAGTCCTCAACATTGCTTTAATCTATTAGATAATTGTTCCATTCTCTCTGTTTATTTTGGCTGTGAAAAGTTGGTTATGAGTCAGAAAAGCTTAATAGGCAGGATACTTAACAAAGATTTACACATTCTTCTTAATGGCTAGCAATCTATTTATCTACTTTTATTTTTAATAAATGCTGAACCCCAATTAAAATATAACTCAATTTCTCTCCATTATAACTTAAAATATATTTGGGGGCATTTACTTTATCCTTGTCTTCAAATAACATAACTGAAAGATATTCCCATGTCTGTAATATGAAACACAAATGGGTTCTTTAATAAGATCTAGTACCTGACCTACTTCACTTACTTTGCCCTTAACAGCAACAACAAAAAACAGACAAAAAAGCAGATTTAAAACACAGTAGTATATGTGATTCTGCAAAGAAACGGGACAGAATCCAAATCAACAGTCCAAACAAAACATCACAAAATGTTACGGTAGCAAGTGTCACTACAATTATGCATGTCTAGATTCAGATGCATTTAAAAATCACAGATGCTAGTTTTATTCTCCAAGAAACTAAATTTCTTAATTAAAATTTAAGGCACTTCTCATTTACATCTTAATTCTAACTTAACAATGATGATATTCACCAATCATTAATTCCTTCAAAAATGACCTGAGTGTCTGCCATGTACATGCCAGATATCACATTAGTTGCTGGATGTAAGATGGTGAATAAAACACACTTGGTCCCAGCCTCAACAATGTTAACTTGGAGTGAAAAGTAAACCACCCACATGAAAGGCATTCTATAAGATACATTTTATGTCAAGGAAAAAGAGATGAATTTTAACTGGCTTTTTATTAAGTCAAAGAACAAACAGTAGGTCAATAACACAGTTGGTATCTGTTTCATGTGAGACCTTCCTTAGGTAACCCTTATTTGATTGAAATAAAATCTAAAACAAACATAAAATTAGATCTCACATTCATATCAGAAACTGGCAAAATCCTTTGGACAGATGAGACTCAACATCAATATTCATAGGTTTACACGTGAATACATATTCACATAACTCAGTAATATTCTGTTATCACGCAAATTTGTAAATCACATTCTGTATGCTATTCTACAATTGGTATCCATGTTTGAAAGATGTTAAGAAGTTAGTTTTTAAAGCTTCTTTAAGCTCCACTGTAAGTGAAGAAAAAACAAAGGTATTACTCTCTATAAAGGAAAACTTTCAGTATCCAAGACAATTAGTTAGTTGCCAATAATTTTAAAATATTTATAATGAGTTAATCAGGGCAATAGACCTAAACACAAAGAACTCAACATATTTTAACATTTTCATCACATTTAAAGTCCAAGAGAGTGTCTCACTTACACATGAGAATCACAGGTATGTTCTCGATGAGGAAATTCTTTATGCAAGACTATCAAATGAAAGAGGTCTTTAAAACATAAAAGGTTTACTCCAGTCAAAAACCCTGCTATCTCAAAAAAGATACTGGGGCTTCCCTGGTGATGCAGTGGTTAAGAATCCACCTGCCAATGCAGGGGACACGGGTTCGATCCCTGGTCTGGGAAGATCTCACATGCCACGGAACAACTAAGCCTGTGCGCCACAACTACTGAGCCCGCGTGCCACAACTACTGAAGCCCGCGTGCCCAGAGCCCATGCTCTGCAACAAGAAAAGCCACCACAATGAGAAGCCCGGGCATCGCAATGAAGAGTAGCCCCTGATCGCTGCAACTAGAGAAAGCCCGTGCGCAGCAACGAAGACCCAATGCAGCCAAAAATAAATAAAGGAATAAAATTAAAAAGAAAAAAAAGATACCATTTTTTTCTCCTATTGGACTGGCAAGGATTAAAAAGATGAACAAAACTCAGTGTGGGTAGTTATACTTCTAAGAAGATAAATGAACATGTATACAATGATATAAGTACAGGGTTAATCAACACACTATTATCCACTAGAAACAATCTAAATGGTCATCAAAGGAATGATTCAATAAAGTATGGTGCCTCTAAAACAATGGAATATTACATGGTCAGTAAAATGATCATTTATGATTATGCATGTCTTTTACAATTCATGTGTAGAGATATATAAAAATATTGTTGCATTTAAAAATGACCAGGGGCTTCCCTGGTGGTGCAGTGGTTGAGAATCTGCCTGCCAATGCAGGGGACACAGGTTCGAGCCCTGGTCTGGGAGGATCCCACATGCCGCGGAGAGACTGGGCCCGTGGGCCCCAACTGCTGAGCCTGCGCGTCTGGAGCCTGTGCTCCACAACAAGAGAGGCCACGATAGTGAGAGGCCCACGCACCGTGATGAAGAGTGGCCCCCACTTGCCGCAACTGGAGAAAGCCCTCGCACAGAAGCGAAGACCCAACACAGCCATAAATAAATAAATAAATAAATAAATAAATAAATAAATAAATAAATAAATAAATAAATAAATAAAATGACCACCATATAGAGTGTAAACCAATTTATTTAAAGATTTGTATATAAATACTTCTATATTCATAGATAAGTTTCTAAAAGGATTTTCACCAAAATAATATTAATGGCAGCCATTTCTGGGTGGCAGGAATTAGGTGTCATTGTGGGAGGTTTTTTCTCACTATTATAATAAGAAGATAAACAACACATTTTCGTTTAAGAAAATGAAGTGTTGCAATCTCACCAAGTGGCTTCAAATCCCTTCAACTCCCTACTTTAAAATCAAAGTTTTCACGGAATGTTGCAAGTATATATAATCACCAAACAGCTTATGGATTTCCACCTGTGGGACCTCCTTCTCAGCACCACGCTTTAAAACAATGAGATGATGGAAATTTAAAGATTCAAGTCAAAGAAGTAAGGAAGCCAAATGACCTTATTCAAACAGCCCACATTTCCTGGCATCTACCTTAAGAACCTCAGGTTCTATGAACTTAAACACTCCTAAAACAATCTCCCTCTTACAGCTTAAGAAAGCAGGCTATGGAGAGGAATTTTTAAAAAATAAGAGACATTTCCTTTAAAAAAATTAAATCATAAAAAACTTACCTCAGTAAAAATATTTAATTATTTTCCTGTCTTACATTCTCTTTCTTAGCACCTTTACTGTGAACCTAGGGGGGAAAAAAGTTAAAATTACTTTTAATTGAACATCTACTCATGCCAGGCAGGGTGGTCAGAGAAAGCCTCCTGGAGAACATGAAGTCTGAGAGGAATCGGAAAGAATAAAATACAAGTTACTAAAATGGCATGACTGGGAAGGAAAATGAGCAGGTGCAAGTGGAGTAAATAACTTTTCCTAAATGGTTGGAGGACCTACACATGACTGTATTCAACCTTGCAGCAGGTGAAAAGCTGGGTTGCTAGACTCAGAACACCTGCATCTGAGTCTCAGCTCTACCACTTCCTAGCTTGTCTGATCTTGAGCAAGTCCATAAACCCATGTGCTTCGGTTTCCCCACATGCATAATAACAGGATCCAACTCACAGGACTGCTGAGGGTTATGTGAGATAATCCACATCGGATTCCTGTAACATAATAAATGTTCAATGAACATCAATTTTCGCTTTTATTATTACATGTTCTTACATAAAATAAATCCATTTGCCTCTCACCACCTCCACCACCACCATTATTATTACTGTTACTATTATTATTGAGAAATGGCATAAGCCTTATCTTCAAGGGGTTTACAATGTACTGGGTGACAGATGAATTACCCAGACACATAATATGAGGCAAAAGAAAGATCAAAGTTAATTATTCATTTACTTATTTTAAAATATCTGAGTGTCTGTTCTTTGCCAGGTATTTTGCATTCTTTGGTGGACATGAGGGACAGAGTTTCCCTCCTCACAGTTTCCAGTCTATCAAGGCCCAGCTATAGAACCGACAAGCTACACGTGGAGACAGATCGTGTTTTTTACTGGGTGCAGGGCAGCACATATCTGAACTGGTAGAATTAGGCAGCAGAACATTCTGGGTGGAAGGGATGGCGTTAGAGGAAACACGGGGCCTTTGGGGAAAGCTAAGCAGCCTCTGGTCAGGGTGCATCGGAGAGGGCAAGCAGCAGCAAGGCTAGAAAGGCAGGCAGGAGGGGCCTCAAACACGGGGCTGAGTTGGTTCTCTTCTCAGTATACTGATTATCCTGCTCGGAGTGAATCACAACTTGCTTTTAACTTCAAGTCTAGCATCGTTTTATTATTTTTCTTCTTTTCTTTTTTTCTCTTTTAAAGGGGAGAGGGGAAAGAGGAAGAAGAAAAAGAGCACAGCAACCTCAACCCATGTTGCCGCTGGCAGTGATGGTGGTGGAAGTGGCACTAAGTGATGAGTCCCAAGCTCTATTTAATTCTCCCAACATTCTTACCAAGCCAGAAATGTTCCTTTTACTGATTAGGAAACTGAGGCTCAGAGTAGTCAAATAGATCCCCAGATGTCCACAGAGCTCATAAATGCAGCCACAGAATTTAACTGTAAGCCTGACTCCCAAGGCTTTCTTTTCTCTTAGGCAAAAACGTATAAAGGATTCTGCAGAATTTAACGTCTGTTAAAAACTACTTAGAACTTCAGGGTATACAAACTTCTGTACTTACACAGAAATAGACAGCCTTCATACAAACAATCAAAACCACTTAGAAAAGATAAAGGAAGAGAAGATCTCACAAAAACAATATATATATATACACACATGTATATGTATATATACACACACACACACAATAAATTTAATAAGAAATGGGCAAAACCTATATGAGAAAAACTTGAAAATGCTCCAGAAGGATTCGGGAGTAAAACCAAACAAATGAAAAAATACACAATGTTCTTGGATAGGAAAATTCAATATCCGAAAGATATCAAGTCTCCCTATGTTTATAAATTTAACACGATCTCAATTTGCTTTTTTTCTTCTGGAACTGACAAATGATTCTAAAGTTCACATGGAAAAATAAACAAGCAAGAATTGCCAGGAAAACGAAGGGCAACAGGCGAAACTAGTTTTACAAGGCATTAAGACATTTTATAAAACCAATAATGTGTACTTGTGCAGGAATAGAAAGACTTAATGGAATAGAACAGGAAGTCCAGAGATGCACCCCAATACATCTGGAAATTCAGAATATAATGAAGGTGTATTGTATTCTGAAACAAATGGGTAAAGATAACTGGTAGCCATATGGAAAAAATTGAATCTATATATCACTCCTGAACACCAGAATAAATTCTAAATGGATCAAAAGTTTAAGCGTAAAAATGAAACCATAAAAGAAAAAAACACTGAAAGAAAAAAAATGGGCCAAATCCAAATTCTTGGAGGCCTTTCCGTGACTCAAAATCCAGACACCATAAAATATTAACTACTTAAAATTTAAAGAAAAAACTTTAAAGCCTTCTCTATACCAAAATACATGACAGTAAATTTTTTTAAAATGACAAGCTTGAGGAAATTGCAACTCACATCACAAAGGGCTATAATCTCTCTAATTTATAAATTCCTAGAAACTGATAAGAAGCGATCCAAAAGAAAAACGCGCAAAGGGCATGAACAGATAGTTCATAGAAAAGGAAACAGAAACAGCCTTTAAGCATATGAAAAGATGCTCAGCCTCATTCATAATCAAAGTAATGCACATTAAAACCACGAGTAACTTTTCACCTATCAGACTGATACAAATCCAAAGGTTGGTAAACACTCTATTGGGAGAGGCTATGGAGACAGGTACTCTAAAGCATTACTTGCAGGAGTTCAAAATTGTACAACCCTGAAAGAGGGCAGCATTTATCAAAATTATAAATGCATTGCTCACTGACCCAGCAATCCCACTTCTGGAAAGATATCCCACAGATACACCTCACATATACGAAGTGATATGTGCACAAGGTTATTCACCACAGGCTGTGACTGCAAGATACTGGAAAACACTCAAGTATCCATCAATGGGGGCTACTTCAATAAACTCTGGCACAGGCCACACAATGGTATATTCTGCATCTGTTAAATAAATGTTTTCTATATACTAATGTAGAAAGATACTAAAGGTATACTAACCGAAAAAAAAAAAACCCAGGGTCAGAATAATTTACATTTTATATAAAAAGGAGGGGATATATAGAGTATACTGGTATCTGCTTGTATCTACACAAAGAAACCGTAGACATCTATAGGAAACAAATAGAAAAAATTATCTGTGGCCGAAGGGAGCATATTAGAGCAAGAGAGAGTTGGAAATTAGACTCCTCAAAATACGCCATTTTAGTTTTTGAACCACAGGAACATTTTATATACATAAAAAGAGTTTTAAAGTGTTAAAAGTATAACTCACAGGACGAAGAGAAAGAGAACTACTTATCACCTAGAGTCAAAATCCAACACGCATTAAAAGAGAATTTTTTCCTAAATAGGAGTTTGGGATTAACAGATACACACTACTATATATAAAAAAGATAAACAACAAGGACCTACTGTATAGCACAGGGAACCATATTCAACACCTTGTATAACCTATAATGGAAAAGAATCCGAAAAAGAATATATATATGTGTGTATATATGTATGTATGTATAACTGAATCACTTTGCTGCGCACCTGAAAGTAACACAACATTGTAAATCAACTATACTTCAACTAAAAAAGTAATAGTAAATAAATAAAAATAAAAGAATTTTTCTCTGAAATTAGATATTAACAAGCAAGATTAGTGTGGCCATCACAAAATCATACAAGACAATCTGATTTTTTTTCTTTAATCAAGCTAAAGCACATGATGATAATAATCTATAAAAGTGCTATTTGGGGGGCAAGGAATCAGAAGAGAGAATAGGAAAGTGCAACGAGGACGCTTTAGCCTAATGGTTCTCAAAGTATGGTCCCTGGACCAGCAGCATCAGCATTACCTGAGAACCTGTTAAATGCAAATTCTCAAGCCCCAGCCCAGACCTACTGAACCAGAAACTCCGGGAGTGGTAGGGAGCAATTCTGGTAATACACACTCAAGGTTGAGAGCCAGTGATCTGGTCCAATGCTTCTTACACATCCTCATGCATCACCTGGAGGAGGATATTGTTAAAAAGCAGATTCTGGTTCAGTAAGTCTGGGGTGAGTCCCTGAGTCAGCATTTCAAACAAGCTCCAGGAAGCTGCTGATGTGCTGCAGGTTCGGGGAGTGCACTTGAGAAGAAAAGCTCAAATCCACCTGGGGAAGAAGGTATGCAAACAGTCTTCACGTGGCTGAGCTTCCTATGAAATTTGCCCTCAGTAGCAGAGCCCATACACAGATTTCCAGGCTGGGAGACATCATGTAGCCTCCCATATAAATTCTGTCTTTAACACGGAATGAATACGCTTTCAAGCATATGTCTTATTAAAATAACAGTGAATTGTTGAAATTCAATTTAAGGATGTCTCGTTTGAGACAACTTTCATTTATAAGTGGACCTATGAACCTTCCAGAAAGGGGAAAAAAAACCCAAGAAGGCATATTCATACATCTGCCTGGTGATACTGTCTGATTAACTTTATTTCAAACACATTAACCATACCATCTGCTCTCCATGAAAAATCACCAGTTTGTTTCCTTCTAAACATTTTGAAAATGGTTCTTATATTTACAAACACTGATTCTCCGTTGGTTTTACATGGGGGGAAAATCTTTAAAGGCATCTTCCAAGTAAAGAATTCTAGTTGAGATGGAAGGACCTGGAACTGTTATGTATCTTTATTTTGCAAGTCATCCTTTGTATAAAGTTGTTGGTGTTAAACATTAATCAATGTGCTGAAATTTCTACATATCCCTATCTTACTGCATCTATCGATAAGATGCCATCATTTCCAGACACACTATTATTTTATGTACCACTAAGAAAGAACAAAAGTTGCCAATTAAACCATGACTTGTCAATTTTAAGATACTAGTGCATCTCAGGTATGCATCTTAAAAAAAAATCAATGAAATAGCTTAATTATAAATCTCAGAGATATGCATATAATAAATGATGCATTTTCATCCGCAGAGGCATGGATTTTTGTCCATACAACAATCTGTCCCACGCCTAAACACTGGAACGGTTTCAACTTCCACGCAATATTATTTGGTTCATTTTTGTACATATGAGTATTTTTTTAAAAGGTAGTGATTAAAAAAGAGTGACCTCTTTTTACCCTGGAACATGATACTGCTCGCACAAAGTAATACAAATTAATCACTCAATTTGGATAATTTTCCAATCTAAAAGTATTCAATGTAGCTATCTCTAGGCTATTTATTTTCCCCCCACAATAAGTGTTTAATGAGTTAGTAAATAATGTCCACCTGAAAAGGCCCCCACCCCAATTAAAGGCCAACTGCAGTAACACTTCAGGGTTGAAACCCTGCTTCCTTCCTGCTAGGAGGTGCCATGTCATTTATTGAAACAAAACAAAAACAAAACAAAACAGGGCAAACACATTTCTTAATAAGTGCAGTTTGTTAAAGTCCTGTTAAAACATATGGGTCAAGGGAAAGTAAAAATAATCAGAGGATCACTGTAGGAAAAACCTTTAGGTCTGGCACCTGGGAGACCTCTGGAGAGGAGGCAGTGGGAGAAACTTCATGTTCTGAAAGGAAGGAGGCCCCCAACTCCCTTCTTCCCTCTCACCCGATTAATCCCACCAGAAACTACCAAGCCCGGATAAAAGGTTTCAAGTTCAACAGTCATACTCTCTCCAAATACAAAAAGCAGGTACAAAATATATCCTTCTTTTCTGACAAAAGCCTTTACTTACATGCTTGTTTCCACAGCACCTTTCAAAAGTATCAAGCAATGAACAATAAACAAACATCTTATAGCAAAGAAGCAATTTATCTATCCAAGGAAAAGGAAAAATAAACTTCCTTTGTAGATTTAACAAAAGTTGAAGAAATTCATCATGTTACACTGTAGCTATATAATAGTCGGAGATGAACTTTCTTAACTCAATTTGCATTTTCCCCATAGCAGCAAGACTAATAGAGTTTCAAATGAAAAGAATTTCTAATGAATCATATTAGGAGGACTGAGGACAATGTGATTATAGGTCATTTTAGTTTTCACCCTTGTACAATATGCATTGACCAAATTCTCTAATATGGATATTAGTGAGTAGAAAGAAAGAACAGGGAAAAACTGTTCCCAATAAAAACTGTTTGAGTGTCAGTTAAATTCGGCCCCCCTCCCTGTTATAACTGGCTAGACAACGACGCCTATAGAGTGGATCTCAAGGGAGCTAGTACGGTCCTCTAAGAGACATGTTTAGTTGTCAAGTGACTGGGGCACACCACTGGCATTTAGTGTCTGGAAGCCAGGATGCTTGAACTTCTCACAATGCATGGGACAGATCTACATAATGAAGATTTATCCTGGTCCTGAGAATCTTTTCAACGACCAGCCAGATTTATCACCATAACTGGCGTTACTTTAGAACACAATACTGAACAGTTTTTACAAGAAACTATGGAAAAACCCCAGTAATTCAGGGGAAGGTAGCTAACGTGAGAGAAGTTGAGATTGAATAATAACTCGTGTCTGAAAATTAGTGACCATTTCCTCACACCATGCATTAACTCAACATATAATTGCAGTGTCACAATACTGAGCATACCTACACTACTAAGTAACGTACTGGCACCGAATCAAAAACAAAGCAAAACAAACAAACAAAAAAAAAACCCTTCAATCTAGCTAATATTTTATTCATTATTATCAGTGATAAGCGGTAGGAATCCAGCATGGTGCCTCGAAGCAGCAGTACCTCCAAGCTTGTGGCACAAAAGCTGCCCTACAATGTCGTTTGAAAATGTGGCGTGCATGGAGGGGTTATATTAATATTACTTGCATGTTGATTGAGAGAGTCTGTATTTTATCTTGGCATGTTATTCCTAATTCAACCTGGACTTGTTTCTCTTCATTATCATAAAAAGTTTATCCCAACACTTAGGCGTCCCCTACCCCTGTGTCTATCTCTCTGATCTTTCCTTTTCTTGTATGAGATAGCTCCTGATATTTTTACCTCTCTTCAAGCCAAGCTTATTCACTAGAAGCAGGTACAGCACAGCAGTATGTGCTAGATGTGATGTGGCAATGCATGTCATATATTGTTCTCCTTTTACTTCTCCCTTACATTTAAATCGGAGCATCACACTGATTTTCAATTATGTATGTAGGTAGGTTACATTACTGACGAAGTTCATTTCAGAGCTGTAATGGGGGCTTTACAAACTCTTGCTGCAAAGGGGAGGAGCCTTGGTCTGACAAAGTTGAGCACCACTGCTCCAAAGAGTGGAATCACGTGCTTAACCAAAAACAAACTTGAAAAGTTTCCTTTGCTTAAAGCAAGCCCTGGGCTCCAATATTCCACTTCCATTCGATCTGACGCCCTACCCCCGGCACACACCGCTGCCTTTAAGCCCACTTCTGCCCTCACACAGGGCCAAACAAAAGTTATTGACCATTTCGGGAGCAGGGACCCTTTTGGGAAATCGACAAAAGCCAAGGACTCTCACCCAATAAACTCATATGCCATGCTGCATTCAAGTAGGGGGCGGGGGGTCCCCAGACACACCCTCTGCAGCCCAATCGGGACCGGAGGAGTAGAACTCGAGCCCTAAAACCCAGCGAGTGGGGGTGGGGAGAAGGATGGGAGGCAAGTACGGGGCGGGGCGCTGGACTCGCTGTGCCTGGGCTTAAACCCCGATTCCACCGTGTCCCAGCAGCGTGACCCTGGGCAGGGCGCTTCACCTCTCCGTGCAGCCCGGCAGTGGAACCGCGTAAGCGCGGGCAGACGGTTAAGGCTCAATAAATGGTGTTGCCGCGGGCAGCAGCGCCGCGTCCACGGCGCCAACCCGCCGCCGGGGGAAACTGAGGCGCGCCTCGCGGTCGCACCCGCGTGCGGGGACTGGCTGCGAGGGGACTGGCCCTGCGGTCCCGCGGCCCTGGCCCGGCAGCCCCGCCCCGCCCGCGCAGGTCCCGGGACGGCGCGGACCCGGCGGCTCCGCTGCAGCCGCAGGGCCGGCTGGGGAGGCCGCCCAGGACGCGGGCCGCCCGCCCGGCCGGCTCCCCCGTCCGGCCCTCGGTCTCCGCCGTTCTCACCCGCTCCTCAGCCCCAACGGCAGCCGCCGCAGCCGCTGCCGCAGCCGCTGCCGCCGCCCGCAGCTCACCTCCCGGACCGCCGCCGCCGCCGCTACAGCCGCCGCGCGATCTCGCGAGACTTCGCTCCCCTCCGCGCTTCCCCGCCCCCTCCGCGGCGCGCGCGGACCCCGGCCTGTAGGCGCGCTCCCAAAGAGCCGACCCCTCGCCCTGGGGTTAGGTCTAGCCGGGCTCGCGACCCCGCGTCCCGGTCTCTGCATCCGTTCCGCCCACCTCCGCTCCGTGAAGGTGAAGGGTTAAAAGCCAGGTGCGGGACGGCAGCCTCCCTCTCACCTGGCTGACCGGGTGCGCGTGCGCATGCGCGCGCCCGGGGCCCCGGACCTTGGAGACTTTGCAAAGGCTTTGACCACTGTGACAGCAATAATCCTAGCAGTCAGTCTTGGAATGCTTCCTGGGTGCCGAGTACTTTTACAACTCCTCCTGGGTCCTCACAAGAGCCCCCAGGAAGTGGGTATTACCATCCTATCCGTTCCAGAGAGGATAAAATGGAGGCTTGGCCAGGTTAACGACTGCTACCTCTAGGTCACACAGCTAGGAGTGGGCATCCGGGGTTGTCTGACGCTCAAGCCAAAGCCCAGTTTTCCCGCCTCCATGACAATCCCCAGACCCTGTCCCTGTTCCTTCCGCTGAGGGCGCTAAATCTCAGCCCTTTTTTACTTCCCTCCCAAGGTTCACCAAGGTGAGAGGAGGCGCTCCTAGGAGGGCAGTTGCTACAGTCCCTCTGGTTTTATGGAGCTGCTGTCAGGAAAATCCTTCTCCCCCATTACACGAACTTCCTAAACCTCCCTGTGCCAGACCCTGTACAGGGCCCTGAAAACTATTTATATTCGATTGTCTCCTCTTTAGACTGGTGGCGTTTTGACGGTAGAGAGCACAGTAGAATGGGACACAGGACACAGAACCAGAATGTACATGGATGTCAGGGGGCGCAGAGAAAGGTGTGACTTCTTCCTAGGGGTAAAATCTTAACCTTATACATATAATTGTTTCTAAAAAAGAGGGGCTAACATTTATTGAGGGCATTTCAAGGTCACTACCAATATTCTTCCAAGTCAAGTCATAGGAAAATGGAGACTCAGAGAGATGAAGAAATTGGCCTAAGGCTCCACAGTAAGACAGGGTGTGAACCTGGGTCTGAATCCAGAACCCAGTACTGCCTTGCACTAAAGTCCCATGAGCTAGCATGTCTGGGCCAACAAGCTGCTGTAAAATCAAAAGCCTTGGAGGTTCTAGCTATTCCTTTACCTTGCATCAGGGTCTGCAGGGGCTTGCCCAGGCCACCTGACACTCACATCCATCTCAGCAAACTCTGGCCTGCCCACCCTGCAAGCCTGCTCACTCCCTCCGGAAATAATGCCACTTCCTGCAGGCCAGAGGTAATAGGTGCCCTCCAGGTGTGAACAGCACCCAACCCACCTGATGGAGGAAGTGAGAGAGGAAGGGAAATCACATCTGATGGGCAGCTACAGGGTACCAAGCACTGCTCCAGGTGCTGTCCATTCATTAGCTAATTTAGTCCTCCCAATAATCCCATCGGGAGGGAGGTATCGTTGTCCCCATTTTGCGGGTGAGGAAACCAAGGGCCTAAGAGGAGAGAGAAGTTGCCCAGCCCAAAGATACACACAGGTGGTAAGTGGGAAGGCTGGAGTTCCACCAGGTCAGGCTGTCCCCAGACCTGCAAACTTTGGTCTCAGGGACCAACAAGTTTCTCCCTACCCCAAAAGCCTTCATAAAGCTGAAAAGCTAGAAGTCCCCTGAGGTCAGGACTCCAATCTAAGATACCATACGTATCTGGGTGGACTGTGCCTTGATATTCTCATCTAAAACAGGGGTCCCCAACCCCCGGGCTGCATTCGAGGCCTGTTAGGAACCGGGCCACACGGCAGGAGGTGAGCGGCAGGTGAGCGAGTGAAGCTTCATCTGCCCCTCCCCATCGCTCCCCGTCGCTCGCATCACCGCCTGAACCATCGCTCCCCTCCCCCTGCACCCCGTCCGTGGAAAAATTGTCTTCCATGAAACCAGTCTCTGGTGCCAAAAAGGTTGAGGACTGCTGATCTAAAATAAAGATATAAATAGGTTGCTGCGAAGAGGACCCAGTTAATGTACGTGAAGCATGTAGAAAAGTGCCTTGCACAGATTAAGCACTCAGTAAATTATAGCTATTATTACATGTCTGAGTTATTTTATTCTCTCCCCATCTCCCAATATAAATTCCAAATCAATTTGGAGGGTGTGACCTTATATGCTCAGATATGGAAATAAAATTAGTTTCTAGCACACTGGAAACAATCCACTGCTCTTTATCGGACAGAATTACCCCCGCCCTTCCTCCTGATGGTGGAAAGAGACCAGGCTCTCCTGAAGCTCTGATGCGCTCTCTCTTCCCTGTTTCCTGGGAGACTGGCAGCCTGTTTTACAAAAGGTTCCCCTTACATAGGAAAAGCCACCCAAATATTTTTAAGTTGTTGGCAAAAACAAAAAGAAACTTGTTAAGAGAATTTTCGTCAGGTTGGGGGTTAATATAATCACTGTGACATCATGAGGAAAGTTTTTATAGGAACTGAAGCTGCCCCTACCCTCAGGACATGGTACCCCAGGTTAGGTTTCTACCCTGATACAAGGCATGTCACATGTTCCCATCAATGGCAATGGCTCACTGTGGAAGTGATTCTCACAGGGCAGGGGTGGATGTAATAGGATCCATGGAGGGCATTATAGATGGGGAAAAAAAAATCAGGGTGATTCTAATATGTATACCTCTAAGGGTTTAACCTGTGGTTTCCAAAAAGCGCTATTAAAATGTCTTTGATCCAAGAGGAACTTTATAAATTCCCATAATGGGATTTGTTTAACCCTCCTTCAGTCAATAAAAACTTAAGCACTTAAGTGCCAATTACTGTGTTAGTAGCTGTGAGCAAGACACAGCCTATGCTCTCATCATATTGATGGCCTAGAGGGAAGAGAGGTGTTAATTAAATAACTGAACCAATAAATGTTGAAATGTCATGTGATATATAGAATGAAAAAGAAGAGCAAATGACCAGGAAAAAAAAAAAGAGGCTGGATGGAAGGGTAGGAAAGAATTTGCCTTGAACTTGAGTTCTGGAGGATTCATTAGCATGAACCAGGCAAGGAGGAGAGGGGAGAGCATTGCGGAGACAGGGATGGGTCCATAAAGAATAGGTGAGAGTAGGTAACTGGGAGAGCTGGGTGGACTGGGGCCTTAAGAGGCATCTCAGGCAGGTACACACCCTGATCACATGGGGACAGTAGAGAGGAGAGAACCCGCCTGGAGACAGATGTGTGTCCCGGGCAACACCATTGGTCTCCACGTACCATCCCTCCCCATGGGTCAATCCAAGCTCATTATGGACTCCTACCGCCTCTGCCCCACCAGTGCTCTGTCAAGGATGGGCAGGCTGTCGTGACACAGCTGATGTATCTCCAGCCGATCTGTATTTGAGGAGATCTCACATTTTACATCCCACCACCCTAGAGTAGAAATCAGGCTGCACATCTCCAGCCTCCCTTGCAACTAGGACAAGGGATATGACATAAACTCTGCCAGCCAGATGTACCACGTGAGGCTGAATCTGGTCGTGAGCCTCGGTTCTGTTGATGTGACCAGTGGCCAAAGCAACCAGCTTTGGGGATGGCGGTTGCAGGGCCGAGCTCCCAGTGGAGAAGCCGCACGGGTGCTGACGGCAGCGATGGTTGTAGTGACGGCAAACTCAGGCAGGGTGATGGTTAGCTGATGAGGCCGGGCCTGCAGTGTGGTTTGGGGCATTTTTCCTAGAAGCTTAGCCTCAATTTCTTTCCTCCAGCCCTCCCAATGATTCTGTGGGTTACCTAACATCCTTTATTACATTCCCCTTTCTGCTTAAATCGGCCAGCGTTTCCACCAAGAACGCTGACCTCTCATAGGCTGAAGCTGGTTGGAACCAGTGAGACTTGGAGAGAGACTCGCTGGGGCAGTGGCAAAGGGAAATTTCTCTGCTGGAAGAGAGAGCCCCGGGAAGCCAGCTCGCTCTCCCTGCCTGGCATGGAATCTCAGTTGCCATCAGTGGCTTCTTCCGTAACTGCTGGATAAGGTAGAGTCTACAAGGCAGAACAGAGGAAGCAAAAGATCCTGGGTCCTTGACTACATTACCAAGCTGCTGGACTGATCCCAGACCTACAAGGCCCTGGACATCCCCTTCTCTGAGCTAATGCATGTGGTTAAATCAACCTGAGTTGGCTTCTCTGTTCCTTGCAGCCCAGACATTCCCACTGGGGCAGGGAGGAAAGAAGCAACTTATGGGGGACAGGCTCTCTTCTCTCCTGGGTGTGTCAGGGGCCACCCCAAGTCCTGGGAACCTTTGACACCAACCTCCTTCATCCCCACCCAATATCAATCCCACTCAGGTAAGCCCTACCTGGCTCCAAACACTTCATTCCAGAAAACATATCCTTCCATTGCCCTTCCCAGCCTTTGACTGTCTCTTTGATGGCCACAAAGTGGTTCTGTCACTTGCCCAGCTCACACATCTGGTAAGTGGCAGAGCTGAAGGTCTGGAGGCAATCCAGATTCCAGGCTTTTAACCACTATGTTTAATGCCGTGCACCATCCAGCCTCATTCCATTGAAAAAAAAAAAAAATGTATGGTCTTGAGCCAGGAGAAAAACAGAAAAAGAGCTCAAGTCCAGCTCCATATTTGCTATCTGGCCTTGAGCAAGCTTCTTAAGTCTCATTTTGAAATGAAAATGAAGCTGGCTTCATAGAATCTGGCAGTCATCTGTGTGGCTCACCTCTGGCTCCCCACCTTCTGGGCACACACTGGAACCCACTTCTTGGGCCACTGGGGTGGGGTCACATGACTAGTCCCAGCCAGGGAGTGTGAATGGAGGGAGTATGTGTCACTTCTGAGCTGCTGCTCTATTGAGCAGCAGAGCCCCCAGCCAATCCATCACAGACATATAATGTGAGCAAAAACCAAACCTTTATTGTTCGGGGTTGCTGGTTGTCATAGCATGTACTAGCCTATACTGATCGATACATACAGTACGGTCATTTACTCACTTACTCAAGAAACACTTTTCTGCTATGGTTCAAATCACAGATGGATAAAAGAGAAAGCTCAAGCAGCAGTCCTGAAGGTTCTGGTGCAGTTATGCTGAGATGGGGCCCCGACCGCTGCAGTTTTCTGGGGCTCCCCCGTGATTCTGATGCACTGGCAAACCTGAGACCCTTGCGTTACTATTGACCCACCATGTCATGGTAGAGTCGGACAGGATGCTTAACCCTGAGCGCCACGTAGACTAGGCATGACAATTACAGAGAGAAAAATTACAATGCAAATATAGTTTAGTGACCTGAAATCTGTAAAATTAAGTGAGAATATATAGGAGCTTTATGAACTGTAAAGTTGTATGTGTAATAGAAAGCAGATGTGCATCCTGGCAAATCCATTCATCAATGGTGTGATCCAAGATTGGGTACTTGGGCTCTCCATTTCCTCATCCTAACGTAGATGGTATTATTTGTCTCTCTGTTTTCCAAAGATGAAAATTGAAACTCAGAGAAGTTCTAAAACATCACCCATGGTCACACAGCTAGTACAAGGCTGAACTGGAATCCACACCCAGGTTCTTCTGTATCTAGAGCTGACGTTCTGAAACACTGGGTGTAGCTGGTTCACACAAGGCCCCCTGCTTGTCTCTCCAGCTATAGCTTTTGTCTACCCCTTCACCTAGAACCCTAGCTTCTAGCCACACCAAACTGCTTGCCTTTCTCGCCCACACTACCATTTCACACCTCTGTGCTTTGGCTCCTGCTGGCCCCACTGCCTGACATGCCTTCCCTCTCTTCCTACTACCCTGTCTCCAAACAGCTGCCAGATCTTTAGATAAATGGTTTGATGAACCCATCCTCCGTGGTTGACCATGCCCCGCAGTAGGTCTTACACGTGGCCCTGCAAATGCCTCCTCCATTAGATTGCAGCCTATGGAGGGAGGGCCCCTCGCTTCCTTTCTCTAGGCCATGTGACTAGCATCGTGGGCACTCCTGCTGATGCATCCGCCACAACCGCCCGAATACCTAGCTCAGCGAAACCAAGGCCCTACAGCTTGCAGGACAGACCCTCCCAAGAAGACAACACAGCAGAGTATTTCAGAAAGCAGGTTCAGGATTCTAATCCAGCCACTTTGTAGCTTTGGGACTACAAGCCCCGTACGTAGTATCTTGCGAGCCTCAGTTTCTTAGATGAAAAATGGGGCTAATGACAGTACCTGCCTCACACAGTTGTTGTGAGAATTCAATGAGATATGATGCGTACAATAAATTTATGTACACCACCCAGCTCATAAGGCAGAGCTGAATTAATTTCCAGCCGATTTCATCGTTGTTATCACTGTCGTCATCACCTCCTTCTTATTATTACTATTACTACGGCTCGGCATGCCCCCATAGCTATCATTGTTAATATTATTACTCACCACATCCTCCTCCCTTCCCGCCAGCCCTAAGTGACTTTGCTAAGCATTCCTTCCAAGAATAGACAGTATTCTTGGGATTCTCGAAAGCAGTTCTTCATTGTCTCATTGATGGTTCAGTGCCCACTATGATTTAGCATCCCTGCTACCCCCTAGGAAGATGCCCAGTTGGCTCTTCAGGAAGTTTGTGGCTGCCAAGACCTTTCCATCCAGGCTTCCTGGATACAGCTAAGAAAATTGGGCTCTCCCGAGGTGCTCTGTCTCACTGACTTGACATCATCCCCCTCCAGGTTCATTCTGGGTTCATTTTTGGTCAGCCCAGGCCACTGCGAGGGTGTCCCCTTCCCTGGCTATGGGAATGACAGGGTACCAGTCAAATAGGTCTGTGGGCTTCTGGAATTGTTGATAACACCAAAAGGAATAGTACCTCCAATGGGCTTATTTTATTTTTCTTGGGGGAGCTAAAAGAGTCAGGCTTTTGAGTTTCAAATAAAAAGTGCTTCATATGCCATCAGAGTGAGCCACTCTTGCTCTTCCTTACTTATCTTTCACATATTCGGAGTGTGGAGGGCAAAACATGGGTTTTCAGCAAAGAATTTCTTGAGGTTTCATGCTGAACAACTCCAAGCTGTTATGAAAGGACGGAAAAACAGAACATTCCCCCACACCCGAAGTATTACAAGAACAGGGAACGGAAGAGGAAAACCAAACCTCAGACAACAAAATTTTGAAAAATATGAAGTTGGCTTTTCTGATTGAGAAGGTTCTGAAGACCCAGCCATGAATGGTTTCTGCTGGGATCTGCATTTAAGTGAAAATTCACAAAGTCTGTGAAAATGGAAATGGGAAGTCAGAGGGAAAGAGGACAGCATGCATGTTGGGAGGGACAGAGGGCAGAAATCAATGAGGAGGTAAGAAGGCAGCAGCAAGAGGCAAGGTGCTTCCAGGAGCAAGGACAGTGGTCAGGGTAAGAGGATCACTGCGTGAGAGTTTCCTCCAGAGAGAAAAAAAATAGGCAAATTTTTTTTTCCATAACCATGTTGATACACAACTGCTCGAATAAAATTTGCATTCCCATCTGACTCATTTGGCTGGAACAATGAGCTCACATTCCAGAGCCTGGGCTGACCCTCCTGCACCCCACTGCTGATAAAGTATAAAGTGTGTAATTAGTGCTTTTTGCACTAAGAAGGACCATGAAATCTACTGGGTTCTCTTTTGTCTAGCTTCTGACGGCAACCTCTAGCACTCAACGTCCTATTCTCATGTCAGTCATTTTCCGGGGGAGAAAAGAAGAGGGTAGGCATGAGAAGGGAACATTTTTCACAATTTATCAAGCTCTTCAATTAAAAAACAAATGAAGTTACAAATCAGGAAAGTTACAAATAAGGAGGGAAGTATGAATGACCCTATGGTGATAAACTGAAATCAGTAGTATCAGTATGAACTAAAGTTTAAAAAAATAGATAGATAGATAGACAGATAGATACAGATATAAATATAGAAGCGTGTATGCATGGATTAGCATACATAATATATTTCCAAGCTCCGAACACTGAGAGAACCTAGAAGCAAGGATTCCCCAGTAGCAATGAGCACACTTGCCACCAAGATCTTGGTTTCTAAACACCATTCTTCAATGAAAGGAACCAGAGCTCCTTGGAAAAGTGGTTGATTCCAAAGCTGGGGCAAGGAAAATACAAGATGAGCCTTGAACACCACGTAGCGCCAGAAAATAGGGAATTGCTCAAAAAAGGTTGGGGGCTTATTGCAAGGGTATATGAACCAGCCTGAAATAGTTCCCAGTGGTCAAAGCTGGAACAATTGGAGCAAGAAAATTATGACAGGATTGGATTATAAGCCATAGAATAAAATAGATACCCATGAGTCCATATTGATGGAAGCAAGGAGAGAAGAAAGGAAGGGAGTCTTACCTTAAAGAAGAATTACAATTAATAAATGTAGAAGGAATAAGGGAAGTATAAAAATCACCTCCAGAACACCACAGTAATAATTGCCTCAGGTAAAATCCACAGATGGATACTAAAATTTAAGCGGTCAAAATTGTGAGGAGAGTGGGCTTCCCTGGTGGCGCAGTGTTTGAGAATCTGCCTGCCAATGCAGGGGACACGGGTTCGAGCCCTGGTCTGGGAAGATCCCACATGCCGCGGAGCAACTAGGCCCGTGAGCCACAATTACTGAGCCTGCGCGTCTGGAGCCTGTGCTCCGCAACAAGAGAGGCCGCGATAGTGAGAGGCCCACGCACCGCGATGAAGACTGGCCCCCACTCTCTGCAACTAGAGAAAGCCCTCGCACGGCAAGGAAGACCCAACACAGCCAAAAATAAATAAATTAATTAATAAAAAAAAAAAGAAATGACACAAGAATGTTCATTCTAAAAAAAAAAAAAAAAATTGTGAGGAGAAACAGGATAGTCTCAAAGTATCTCTCCCCAAATATTTACTAATTACAAAGGGAAAAAGTAGTCAATTTACAGTGAAGAAACCCAACAGACACGACATTAACCAAGCAATTAAGTTTAACATCACTAGTAGTAAGTCATGTTTTTAGTTATCCCTGATACGATTCGATCAGAAGCGCACTTCATCTTGGTGGTACACTTCCTCAGAACCCCAAACCCCTGTCGCATCAGGAGAAAACATTAAAAAAAAAAAAAAATGGAGGTATTGTACAAAATACCTGACCAGTATTTTTTTTTTTTAAATATCAAATTCACGCGAGACTAGGAAAGACTGAGGAATTGTCACAGATAAGAGGTCACCAAGGAGACACAAGGACTAAATGCAATGTGAGACCCTGGACAGAAAACTGACGTCAGAAGGAAAAACTGGTGAAATCTGAACAAACTCTATAGGTTAGTTAATAATATTGTGCCCATGTTTATTTCTTAGTTTCAACAATTGTACTGCAGTTGTAAAAGACGCTAACATTAGGAGAGGCAGGGTGAAGAGTATATGCGAATATTCTGCTGTTTTTGTAACTTTTCTGTAGGTCTGAAAGAAAAAGTTTTTAAAAACGAGGTGCTGAATTTACCTAGTTATTGCTGATAGGGAGCAACCTGGAAATAGTCCATTCTAAAACTGGTATAAGAAGTAAGGCCCTTGTAAAATAGATAGCTAGTGGGAAGCAGCTGCATAGCACAGGGAGATCAGCTTGGTGCTTTGTGACCACCTAGAGAGGTAGGATAGGGAGGGTGGGAGGGAGATGCAAGAGGGAGGAGATATGGGGATATATGTATATGTATAGCTGATTCATTTCGTTATACAGCAGAAACTAACACACCATTGTATAGCAATTATACTCCAATAAAGATGTTAAAAAAAAAAAAAGTAAGGCCCGTAAGAGCTATCCATTTCTTGGAGGAGGGATTTGAGGGGGTGTTTCATTCAACCTCAAATGCATATTAAGTCCTGTGCTGGGCTCTGGGGATATGATGGTGAACATGAGACATGGTTCCTGTCCTCAGAGAGCTTACCATCTAGGGGATGAGACCAGAAATAAAGTACAAAAGAAAATGAAAATAACTGTGCTATTTGCGTGACAAATAGCATGAAGGAAATCAACAAAGAGGTCTGGGAAAACATTTCTAAGGTGATGACACCAAGGCTGAGACCTGAGGAATGAGAAGGAGATAAACATGTCAAAAATGGAGAAGAAGAACCCCAAGCAGAGGGGACAACATGTACAAAACCCTGAGCCAGGAGAGGTCTTGGTGTGTTTGAGGAGATGAGGCACCGACCACCAGGAACACTAGGCCATAAGTCGACATAGAAAAGAATCCTAACCCCACAGTGTCCACCACCACCACAACTACCACTGCATTTCACGTGGTCCTCCCAGCGACCCTACCGGGCAGCAATGAATGAAACCATCACCACCACCACCAGGCCAAACCCTCCCTAAATGTAATACCAGACAGCATAATCATGTGCTGTGCTCTAAATATTTGTGTCTCCCCCACCCCAAATTTGTATGTTGAAACCTAACACTCACTGGGATGGTGTTAGGAGGTGGGACCTTTGGGAGGTGATTAGGTCATGAGGGTGGAGCACCATGGATGGGATTAGTGCCCTTATAACAGAGACCCCACAGTGCTCCCTCACCCCTTCCACCATATGAGGACACAGTGAGAAGTCAGTGTCTGTGGGCCTGGAAATGGGCCGTCACCAGGCACCAAATCTGCTGGCACCTTGATCTTGGACTTCCAGCCTCCAGAACTGTGAGCAATAAATGTTTTGGAGCCACCCAGTTTATGGTATTTTTGTTATAGCAGCCAGAACAGACTAAGACACCATGCCGGTATTTTAAGGTTGTGTGAGGGCGTGTGGCATAATTCATATGAGTGAGGAAATCAATCTTTCTGCTGCTCTTTTCCTTCATGAAACCTGCTATGAGAGGAAGAGGCCAGACTGGAAGGCCTGTTCCTTAGCAGAGCACGTTCGTGAGAGAAAAGACATGCGCGGGGATGTCCAGAGCAGAGCGTGAAATTAGGAAGTTGAGAAGAAAGGAGTTGTTCCTTTAAGAAACAAAAGTGGAGAAGAATATTGGGGGTGGGGTGGGGGTAAAAGAAGGGAGGAAGAGAAGGATATTCCGGAGACTTGTATGGAAGATACCAAGTACACATTTATCAATTGTTTGCATTGAAAACTCCTTCCAGACCCCCAGTCCCTTGTAAAGTCTACCACACACTGAGGTCTGGTGTGTCTGTATGTGTCCGTCTTTGTGTATATCTGTATGTGTGTCTGGACGTGCATCTGTGTGTGTCTGTGTGTGTGTCTGTGAATGCTTTTGTCTCAGTCTGTGCATATCGCTGTGCCTGTCTATGCTTGGGCGTGTCTGTTTTCATGTGCCTTTGTTTCTGAGTTTGTGTATGTCCCTGTGTGTCTGTGTGCGTTTGTGTCTGGGAGTGTTTGTGTGTGTCTTTGTCTTTGTGTGTATGCCGGAAATCACAGCAAAAGGGGGGACTGAAAGCCTGCAGAGTGGAGATGATTGCCATGAGACCCAGAGGGAGAATGAAAAGTGGGCTGAGACAGGAGGCAGTCGAGGCCCACCCCGGTGACAGCGAGAGTGTCAGGCCCCAGGAATCTGATGACATCTTTGCAAGGACACTGGAATTTCCTGGGGACTTGGAATGTGGGTGGGTGTGGCAAGTCAAGTCAGTACTGCTGAGAGACCACAGATCGCAGGACCACCCGTCTCCAGATTGGCACCTGGCTTGTGGTGTGTTATCTCCATTTTGCAGCTGAGAAAACTGAGTCTCACAGCTCGTACTTTCATGGGACTGAAGAGAAATACCAATGGCTGAGCCTCCAGAGGCCTCAGGGTGGCTGGCCCTGGGCTGAAAATCCTGACTCACAGAGCAAGAAAATCCCCCCTCTTTCAACTGGCTGTCTGTCCTTCTGCTGAGAAAGTCTCTTGCTGGTGCTCCTTTATCTTTAACACCTGACTGACGCCTGCTAATCTTTTTTTAAAGAAAATTTTTTCCTTTATTTATCAATCGACACTTACCAAGAGCATCGCAACCTCAGGCACACTGATGAGAACACACTCTCAAAGTTCTATGTAACTAACCTCTCCAGACAAGTGATGTCATGACATTAGAACACCCCCCTGCCCAAACAATTCCAGCACCATTCTTGAGTTAACTTGCCTATCTTATCAACAGAAATATGATGGCAGGGAACATGGTATTTTTCCATTTGGTAGACATCTTAATTTTTGTTAACTATTTTAGCAGTAAATTACAAAGTGTTCAACTCATTAGAAACTAATATTGAAGCCCTCCTGAGCTTTTAAAAAATTCGAGAACTTTATCATATTAGAGGTACATTCAAGAGAGATGTTTCATTTGTTTTCTTGCTTTTAATTTTTATTCTGCAAAAAGCCAAACCTACAGAAAAGTTGCAAGAACAATACAATAGACTGTCTTATACTTTTCACCTGGATTCACCATTTGTGGCATTTTTGCTTTCTCTGTGTGGGTGTTTATGTATACGTATGTGTACCTACACACACATATATACATACACATATATGTGTGTATACATATATATACACAAACACGCACATATACACACTTTTCAAAAATAGCATTTGAGAATAAGTTGCCAATACTGTGATCTTTTATTCCTAAATATTTCATGTATCTCCTAAGAACAAGAACATTCCCTTGCATAGCCACTATAGAGCTACGAAATTCAGGAAATTTAATATTGATACTATGCCAGTATCTAATAAGTAGTCCATAGTCAAAGTTTGTGAATTGTCCCAATAAAGTCACTTCAGTAATTTTCAATTTTCGGATCTGGGATCCAGTCCAGAATTATATGCATTTATCTGTTCCTTCTCTAAACTCCCATTTAATCTGAAACAGTTCCTCAGTCTTTCAAGACATTGACCAAACTCTCCCCTACCCCCGCTTTTTTTGGCCACGCCTCGACATGCACGATCTTAGTTCCCTGACCAGGGATGGAACCTGTGCCCCCTGCAGTGGAAGCTCGGAATCCTAACCACTGGACAGCCAAGCAAGTCCCCAGACTCCCTTTATTTATTTATTTATTTATTTGGTTGTGCCGGGTCTTAGTTGCGGCACGCAGGCATGCAACTCTTAGTTGCGGCATGCATGTGGGATCTAGTTCCCTGGCCAGGGAAGTCCCCAGACTCCCTTTTTAACAAAAGAAAACTCAGAGCCTTGACTAGTAACAATGTCCAGCTAGGATGTAATCAGTATTTGAAAGACACTGGTTTCTTTCTTGTGCAATGATAAATGGTCTCTCTAAAGGTTTTTTAAAATTAAAAAGTGAACTAATGTAAAGGGAAAGATTAAGGAAATAATAGAATAGGTATGTAGATCTAGTCCAAGTTGCCTCAGCCTCAGCACTGCTGGCATTCGGGGCCAGATGATTCTGCAGTGCGGGGGCTGACTCACGCAGTGTCGGATGGTTAGTGGCATGCCGGGTCTCTACCCCCTAGATGCCAGAAGCAAATGCCGCACTCCTTCTGGTTGTGACAACCAAAAATATCTCCAGACATTGCCAAATGCCCCCTGGAAGGCAAACTCCCTTGGTTAAGAGCCACTGATCTAGCCAAAACCCACAAACGTGGGGTGTGAGTGGCAGAAGTTTGGGAACCCTGGAGTAAAGTGCTTGCCTCCATCCTGTTCAGCTCAAGTGATGTTTACCAAGTTCTACCACGTTCCTGGCCTTGACCTAGGTACTGGGGGCACAGAGATGACACAGTCCAGCTCTCCAGCAGCTGCTGTGAAATAAAAAGTGGGGATGGAAGAGGTCCAAAAGGCAGAAAAAGTAAACCCGAGAAGAAGGAGCTGGGAAAAACAATACCATCCCCTAGAATTAAGTCTCCTTAAGCCTCGTGACCCTCAAACACTTCTTCTGCTCCAATAATTCATTTTAAGACATGAATCAGGTCATTTCACCCCCCTGATTAAAAGCTTCCAGTAACTTCCCATCACACAGAGAGTAAGATCCAAGCTCCTTAAAGGACCTAAGAGACTCCACATGATCTAACTCTTGTCTTCCTACACACCCTCCATCTGTCTTACTCCCCGTGACTCGCATGCTCCAGCCACTCTAGATTTCTCTCTCTCCCAACACCTCACCATGCTCATTTCTGAATAAGGCTCTTTGCTTTGCTATGTCCCCAGATCTGTGCAGGGCTGGCCCCTAGTCATCAGCTTTCTGTTCAAATGTCCCCTCCCCAAACCAGGAGCCCTCCCTCCCACGATCCCGTTTGGTTTCTTCCATAGCACATTCTGTGTCAGATGCTGTTGGTTGGCTGACCTGACTTCCACTGTCAGCATCCTTCTCCTGAGTGACCATCCAGGTGGAGGTGGCCATCTGACCCAGATCTGGCCAATGAGAGATGCAGGCACTGCCCCTCCCCCATCTTCCACCTTTCTGCTGAATCACAGGGGCTATGACTGGAGCTGTTCAGCAATTCCACGACCATGAGGGAAAGACCTGGCAAATATTGGATTCTTGAGCCATAGAACCAGCACCAGCATCCTTTTACCATCTCTTCCACGGAGAAAAATAAATCCCTAGGGTTTATACCACTGTATTAGGTTATCTGGTACTTGCAGCCAAAAGCATCCCAGCTGAAACAGTGTTTGAAATGAGTGTGTTGACCTTGCTCTTTTCTTGTTGTCCATGTCCTTCTCCTAGAGTCTAAGCACCATGAGACAGAAATTCATGTCTGTTCCTATTCACTACCACGTCTTTGGCTCCTAGGCACGGTGCCTGACTCATGATACATTTCAGTAACTATTAAGCTATCTGTTCCCCCACATATAGAATAGGACAGTCACAATACCTTGAAAGATTGTAGGGATGAACTGAGTCCACACGTGTATAATGCTCAGAGCAGTGCCTGGCACGTAATCATCGCTCAGAGATTGCTATTATTTGTTGACTTAACTAATTAACGTACGGAAGAAAGGGTTCCTTCTCTGTGTGCTTTTGCAGCAGTGTCCTTTGGCTTCCTCCTCTTCAAATCAAAGCTGTGTTTACTTGGTGCTGACAAGTCGGGCTATTGATTAAGAAACATGACCGTGGCAGTTGGAAGAAATTCACACCAATTTACAGTGAGTGGCTGGATTAGCACCTTTAGGGGGTAGTGAGGGAGACAGACACTGGCACACAAAAGGGTAGGATGCGTAAAGCCTGGCATATTCCAAAGTTCAGGCCAGGAAATGCTGGAAGTGAAATCTAATATGAGATTTTGCTGTTGTGCACTGTGGGAAGTACAGAGCTGGGCTTTGCCACTGGTGCTCAACCAAAGCCACTCAGAGGTCAGTAGGAGATTGTGGGGACAGATTCAACATGCGTTGGGAAGGGTAAACCAAAGGGGTTCATTCATTCATTCACTCAGCAAAATACTTATTAAGCACCTAGTCTCTGCCATGCAGAGAGGGATCTGGCAAGGAAATGATGAGTACCGAGTTGTCTGCAATGATGACAATTGGGTGAATCCAGAGGACCCCACAGCCTTTCTTCCCTTAATTGCCTTGTAACCATGTAGTTGCCAGTCCAAATTTCAGGTCCCATGGATGTAGTTCATGACCAATATCACTGCTACTAACTAGCATTTTTCAGTACTAGGCACTATGCTGAGATGACTTCACTAACCATGGCAAAGATCATTTGCTAGAAACCTACCAACACCCACTTTCTTCTTCCCTATTAACAAAAAAACTCATTTTTATTCAGGGTTAACACCAAAGAGCACATATCCTCAAATAAAATTGGCACCCAATTTTTACTATTAGCACCCAAACACACATCCTAATGAACACGGGGCATTCTTTTATTTACTTCTCATAAGTCAGTGAGGTAGGGGTTAACATTGTCCCCATTTTACAGTTGAGCAAACTGAGGTTCAGAGAGTTTAAGTGTTTTGCCAAAGGTTATCCAGCTTCTAGCTGGTGGGGGTAGAATGTCAACCCAAGAAGTTTGATTCTAGAATCTATCCGCTCTGTATTTTTTAAAAATCTATTCCCATGTGTACAGATAGCATGCATATACATCTCCCATTTAACCCCCCCAAGACCCTTGGCAGGTAGTGCAACAGGTAAGATTTTCAAATATCTGCTGACATACATTTCCTAATCAGTCAGCTGGCTTCCTTTCTTGAACCACCTTCCTCCCTACTCCTTAGAGTAACCCCCTTCCAGCCCAGTGGAGTGGAGAGGGTAGAAGGGGGAGAGAGGCCGGGAAGCAGTCAGCTGTGTTGGGATGTCCATCTAGGCAGGACTCCTAGGAGAGGATTGTTAGATAGGGTGTGGGAAAAGCCAAAAGCAGAGAAGATTTTACATCATTTCCCATACGGGACTCTGAGAAGAGACCACATTAAAATAGAATCAGTACACACTACGGTTAGACAGAGGGAGGGCTTGAATTTTGTATCCAGAAGGTTCCGTGTGCCCTGTAGAGGAATACAGAAAACAGCTGACAGTTCTTGTGGGTGAGATTAATAGGAGTTGCCACGGGAGGGGTAAAGTGGCTCTGAGATACAGAGTTACAAAGTGACTAGAGATGACCAGGGGCAAATGGGTGTGGCAGCCAGACCCCAGAGGGAAATTCAGCACCAGAAAGGGCTGAGGTAGGGCCAGCCGGGCGCCTTGAGTGGACTGAGCTGACCACCAATTGTCCCAACCATGACCTGCTGGGACGGTGACCAGCAAAATGGGAATAAAAGATGCCACCTCCCAGGATTATGAGCGTAAAATGAGGGTCAGAGCCAGGAAGGAGCATGACAAAGGTTACACACTAGACATGGGAGTTCAAGACTCAGCCGCCCTTCTATCCTGCTGTCTTGCCATGGATGCTGCCATTAGTGATGCCTGGAGCCACTGGGACCCAGATGGCAGCTCAGCGACAGGAAAGGAACAGACTTCACTTTTTTTTCTTTTTTTTAATATGCAAATTTTTGTTTATTTATTTTTATTTTATTTTATTTTTTAAATTAATTTTTACTGGAGTGTGGTTGCTTTACAATGTTGTGTTAGCCTCCACTGTACAACAAAATGGATCAGCCATGCACATACAGGTATCGCCTCCCTTTTGGACTTCCCTCCGATTTAGGTTACCACAGTGCACTAGGTGAGTTCCCTGTGCTATACAGCATGTTCCCATCAGTTGTCTATTTTATACATAGTATCAATAATGTATATGTATCAATCCCAGTCTCCAGATTCCTCCCACCCCACCCCTTTCCCCCTTGGTATCCATACATTTGTTCTCTACGTCTGTGTCTCTATTTCTGCCTTGCAAACTGGTTCATCTGTACCATTTTTCTAGATTCCACATATGTGCTATAATATATTTGCTTTTCTTTTTCTGACTTACTTCACTCTGTATGACACTCTCCAGGTCCATCCACGTCTTTACAAATGACCCAATTTCATTCCTTCTTATGGTTGAGTAATATTCCATTGTATATATGTACCACATCTTCTTTAAACATTCCTCAGACAGACTTCACTTTAATGAACCTGGACCTGATTTCCTCATCTTGTCACCAATCGGTGTTGACTGAGACTTAGTAGATTGATTAACTGAGTGAATGAATGAGTGAATGAACGATTAAGGTCTTTGCTGGAGAATATGGGAGTCATGGAACATTTAAGATGGTGTCTTTAGAGACATTCATATGCATTGAAAACATATTATAGGAGAGAAGAAATAGTTAAGTGTAAATTTCTTTTTCCAGCACAGAACTGAGGGGGTTCAAGAAAGGAGGTCAGCCAGGGCTGGAGCAGATAGGAAAAGACTTCCACTGGATATTGCCACTGATGTCATATGAGGCTCTGGCATGCTTTTGGCAGGATCACCTAAATAGCAGAGGGAGTCACTTTTCAGTCTCAGTTCAGCTGTTGCCTCCTCCAGGAAGGCTTCCCTGATACCCCCACCCTGGTTTAGGTGCCTCCTCTGTGCTCCTGCCTCTCATTGCACTATATATACTGGTCTGTTCACTGTGTTTCTCTCAATTGAAGGTGAGTTCTTAGAGACAAGGTTCTGGCTCATTTCATCTTCCTGTGTCCCTAAAACAGAGTCTGGCCCAAGGAGGGCACTGGGGAAATAACAGGAACCATTTATTGAGTGCTTTCCAACTACAAAGCACTAACGCGCTTTAGTTGCCAATGTCCTTGACTCTCAATAACCTCGGGAGCCCGGATGGCCTTATCATGCCATTGTACGGTTAAGAAAGCTGAGGCTCAGAGAAGCTAAGAAGCTTTCTCTCTCTTCTTTATTTCTACATCCTTCTCTGCCAGAGTGCCTGGCCTAGATTCTTGAGGTCTGGGAACAGAATGGAAGCTCAGGGTGATGGGGCGGTCTGTCCGGGTGGGTGGCTGGTTGGGTGAGTAGGAAGAGGGAACACATGTTAGCAATTGGCATCTGCACCACCTGCCAGACACCAGGCATCCTCCCAGACCACCCGAGGAGAGCTGCCCAGTGGCCTCGGCGAGGAGTGTGAGACACGTGCCCTACAGGCGTCATCTGCTCACTGATTTGGAACAAATGGGTGCAAGGGAACGTGTGCTGTTAGAGGCATGATGCTTCTGGCAGAAATAATTAGGGAAAAAAACAACAACCTCAAAATCCCAACACATATGGAAGTGTGCAGAGGTGAGCTGACGTGGAAGGTAGGCAGTGACACAAAAATGTCAGAACCAAGAGCCAAGAGGGAGGAGAAGTCCACCATCCTGTTACACAGCCAATTTTTTTTTTCAGTCAGAGTATAATTGCTTTACAATGTTGTGTTAGTTTCTGCTGTACAATGAAGTGAATCAGCTATATGTATACATATACCCCCTCCCTCTTGGACCTCCCTCCCACCCCCTCCATCCCACCCATCTAGGTCGTCACAGAGCACCGAGCTGAGCTCCCTGTGCTATACAGCAGGTTCCCACTAGCTATCTATTTTACACATGGTAGTGTATTTATGTCAAACCTAGTCTCCCAATTTGTCCCACCCTCGCCTTCGACCCTTGTGTCCACATGTCTATTCTCTACATCTGCGTCTCTATTCCTGCCCTGGAAATAGGTTCATCTATACCATTTTTCTAGATTCCACACATATGCGTTAATATACGATATTTGTTTTTCTCTTTCTGGCTTACTTCACTCTGTATGACAGACTCTAGGTCCATCCACGTCTCTACAAATGACCCAACTTCGTTCCTTTTTATGGCTGAGTAATATTCCATTGCATATATGTACCACATCTTCTTTATCTATTCATCTGTCGTTGAACATTTAGGTTGTTTCCATGTCCTGGCTATTGTAAATAGTGCTGCAATGAACATTGGGGTACATTACACAGCCAATTTTTAAAATAAAATAAAGTAAAATAAAAATAAAGGTAAAGTAAAATAAAATAAAATGAAGGCAAAGTAAAATTTAAAAAATAAAGTAAGGTAAAGTAAAATAAAGTAAGTAAAATAAAATAAAGGTAAATTAAAATAAAATAAAAATAAGGTGAGGTAAAGTAAAATAAAATAAAGCTAAATTAAAATAAAAGTAAAGTAAAGTAAAGTAAAATAAAATAAGGTAAAATAAAATAAAATAAAACAGAGCCACAATTTTGCTTTTCGAGGGAGCCCCAGACAAACTCCAGAAGTCCCCCAGGGGATCTGTGCCTTTGTGGGCCTTTCCTGGCTGCACTCTGGGCTACCCGTAAATCTGGCCTTCTTCATGGCCAGCAGGCCTCAAGCACTTGGAGACTCACCGGAGCAAACAACTTCACAAAAACAATCTGTCCCATAAACAAAGTTGGTGGAAAGCGTCCAGCCCCACACAATGGAGCTAATCTTCTGGGCACACATTTCCCGTCCAGGGTATTAGCTTAGACACCACTTCCTCCTAGGTGGAGGTAACGCCACTTGGCCTGCGGATCCAAGAACAATACTGCTCTGTAGACTCCCCACTCGTCAGAGGTATATCAGGCAGGAATTCAGAAACAAGGAGCTGCTCTCCCCATCTCCTTTCTTTTCTTAAAGAAGCACTGAAAGTTTAAAGGCAGGGTCAGGTACTGGAAAGAACATGGGGGTATGGACCTCATAACCCTGGGTTCTGGTTTGGCTTCACCACTGACTAGCTCTGTGCTTTAGGGCAAGTGACTTAATCTCCCAGAACCATAATATCTCCATTGCTCAAGTGGGATTATGTAAAATATCCAACCTCTCTCAACTTAGGAAGGTGTAAAATGAAAATGTTGACTGGTCATTATCAACAAAAACAGGAAATAACGTGTTGGTGAAGATGTAGAGAAATTGGAACACTTGTGCACTGTTGATGGGAATGTAACATAGTGTAGCCCACTATGGAGAACAGAATGGAGGTTCCTCAAAAAATTAAAAATAAAATTACCATGAGATCCAGCAGTCCCACTTATGGATATATATCCAAAAGAATTAAAAGAAGAGATATGTGTACACCCATGTTCATAGCAGCATTATTCACAATAGCCGAGAGGTGGAAGCAATCCAAATATCTACCTACAGATGAATGGATAAAGAAAATATAGTATATCCATACAATGTAATATGATTCTGCCTCAAAAAAGAAGGAAAACCTGCCACATGCTACAACATGGATGAAACCTGAGGACCTCTGCTAAGTAAATAAGCCAGTCATAAAAAGATAAATACCGTATGTCTCTACCTAATGAGTAATCTAAAGTAGTCAAACTCATAGAAAAACAGAGTAGAATGGCGGTTACCAGGGGCTGGAGGGAGAGAGTAAAAGGAGTTATTGTTCAATGGAGTATAAAGTTTCAATTTTGCAAGGTGAAGAAGTTCTAGACAGCTGTTGCACAACTATGTGAATAGACTTAACATGACAAAACTGTACACAGAAATTGGTAAATTTTATGTTATGTGTTTCTCACCACAATTAAAAAAAAACAAAAAACGTTGAGATACCATTTCTCTACCCATCAGATTGGCCAAAACTAAAATGGCTGGCAACATCCAGAGTTAGTAATATTGTGGAGAAATGGAAACACTGTTTTGTAGGGGAGTGTAAATCAGTAAAATCAGTATAACTGTTTTAAAGGGCAATTGGCCCCATTCAGCAAAATATAAAATACACATATTCTATACCTCAGCAATTTCTCTTCTCATTATCTATCCTAGGACATGTACAAGGATGTTTCAGCCATCACTGTTACAAAAGCAAAAAATTGGAAACAATCTAAATGGCCGTTAATGGGGGAGTGGATAAATGATCATTTAAGGGAATGAACCAAATCTATTTAGAGCAACACAGACTGATCTCAAAAACATATTATTGAGCGGAAAAAAAGGCAGATTATATATTTATATGTAGCATATCACTCATGGAGATTAAATGAGCACAACATATTAATATATATTTTCTCTGTGCACAAATATAGATAAGGTAACCAGAAAAATAGTTAACCAGAAAATAAAACTCTTATTCATTTCTATTGTGTCAGTCTCTGAGTTAGCCCTCAATGATCCTTGCCTCCTGGTATTCATGTCCTTGTGTGGTTCCTTCCCACAATGAATAGGGCTGGCTTGTGCTTTGTTCATTTCACAATCTCCCAATAGGATTGCTGTGGAAATGATGGTGTATGATTTCTGAGGCTAGGACACCAAAGACACTGTGACTTCTCCTTGCTCTCTTGTTTTCTCCATTGCTCATTCTGGAGGAAGCCAGCTGCCATGTTGTGAGGATGCTCAAGCAGCCACATGACAAGCAACTGAGGGCTCCCTCCAACAACCAGCACCAAGTTGGTTCACTTTCAAGATGTATATCTACCAGTCCCAGTCAAGCCTTTAGGTGATGACACCTCATGAGAAACCTTTAACCAGAACTACCCAGCTAGGTTGTTTCTGAATTCCTGACCCATAAATGTGAATTGTTTTAAGCCACTAAGTTTGAGGGTAGCTTGTTACACAGCAATAGGTGACTAATACAGATATGGTTGCCTGCCTATGGCTCTGTGCCTGAGGCCTGCTTTCCATTTGCTCTGGCAAGTGTCAGAAAGGCATTAAAGGCACATTAGTACTGAACCGAATACGGTCTTCCTCAAGTAATCAGAAGAATTGATTGTTCTTTAAGGCTTATTTCTGCATTTGATGTAAAGTCAATTCTAACGGTAGCGGGAGACCATACTTTGGGAAACACTGATCTGGTCTGTTATTGGCTGAATTGGGCCCCCTCCCCAAATTCATATGTTAAAATCCTAATCCCCAATACCTCAGCATGTGACCGTATGTGGAGATAGGGTCTTCAAAGAGGTGACTAAGTTAAAATGAGGTCATTAGGGTGGGCCCTAATCCAATATGACTGGTGTCCTTACAAGAAGGTTAGGACACAGACACACACAGAGGGACAACCATGTGAAGACACAGGGAGAAGACGTCCATCTACAAGCCAAGGAGAGAGCTCTCATCAGAACCTGACCATGCTGACACCTTGATCTTGGACTTCCAGCCTTCAGAATGGTGAGAAAATAAATTTCTGTTGCTTAAGCCATCCATTGATGGTACTTTGTTTTGGTGGCCCTAGCAAACTAAAACACAGTCTAACACATTTGCTTTGCAAATAATGACCCTAGGTGTAAAGGGTGGAAGTGACTTGGCCAAGATCACAGAGAGAATATAGAGCAGAACAGCAATGAGAGCCCGTATATCCCTAACTGGAGTCCAGGGGTTCTTCCAAAAAGTGAGAATTCTCAGAAAATGCTTGTTGGCATCATTTGAGCTCCTGTACATGATAGAACCTCTGCCAACAGCCTCCATCACCTTTGCCTCACATGCTGCAATTTCTGTCTGAGAACCAGCCCCGGTTTGACTTTCTCTCCCCAGGTTCACCTCCCATCAGAAGATCAGCCATCGGAGAATTGTGCTGTTTTCCAGGAAGCAATGACAGAAAGCCTTTCAGACCATCCAACATGAAGGTGTGGCCAGAAGACCATGAACTTTCAGAATTCAGAAAAGTATATAAAGAGTAAAAAAAGGTCTTACCTCTATGTAAAGAGAAACTGTCTTCAATAGAAGACACCCCTCCCCCATATGAAAATCTCCTTGCCCCACGAACATTTCCAATTACCTCTGGACAACTCCATCTGGGTGTCTCCCCAACAGCTAAAACTTGACAGGCTCAACATGGAATCAGCTTCGCTGGAACATCTCTGCCTACCACAGCCCTGACTTCATTTAATGTCATTGCCATAACAATCACTGTGATCTACCACCTACTGAGTGCCAGCAATATGTCAGGTAATTTACACGAATCATCCATCCCTCAAATCAATCACGCCAAGTGGGGATTATCATTGCCCTTCTGCAGATGAGGACACCCAGGCTTCCAACGATGACGTGGTCACAGATCTCCTAGGTGGCAGAGCTGGGACACAAAGCCATGCCTGCCTGACTCCAAGGCAAACTGGTGGGCCACCAGCCACATCTGGTCAGCAGATGGGTTTTGTTTGGCCTTGACAGTGGGTTTTTGTTGCTTTTTTGTTTTTAATCCTAATTAGTTGCTAACATTAAAAAAGGACATTTCACATAAAAAGCCAGATTTCTGGAGTCTCCAAAAAGAGAGAGAGAGAGAGAGAGAGAGAGAGAGAGAAAGATGATCTGGCAGTGTAAGCTTGACAAGATCATTAACTTCTCTGGACTCAGTAGGGACAGTAAAAAGGAGGCAGTTGCTACTCAGCACTAGAGAGTGTTTGGTGGTGGGGTGGGGCTGGCCCAGAGTGTCAGGATGCTAGCAATGGTGAATGTTTACTGTACACTCATGGTGGGCCAGGACCACGCACATTGGAGCCGGAGTGCCGTCCCAGGCCAGATTCTGAAACAGTAAGCCTGTGAAGTCCCAGACCATAACAGATTTAGGTCATCCAGGGACCAGAGATTGGTCTGTGTCCCCTGCTAGATTGTGAGGCTAGCATTCAAGACATCCTTTCTCTGCCTCCGCAGGGGCGGTCCCGTACATGTTTGTTACATCACATTGAATAAGAATTGGTGACCCAGGTTCGGGCCCTGGTCTGGGAAAATCCCACATGCCGCGGAGCAACTAAGCCCGTGCGCCACAACTACTGAGCCTGCACTCTAGAGCCCACAAGCCACAATTACTGAGCCCACACGCCACAACTACTGAAGCCCGCGCGCCTAGAGCCTGTGCTCTGCAACAAGAGAAGCCACCGCAATGAGAAGTCTGCGAACCGCAACGAAGAGTAGCCCCCGCTTGCTGCAGCTAGAGAAAGCCCGTGCACAGCAATGAAAACCCAACGCAGCCAAAAATAAATAAATAAATTTATTAAAGAAAAAAAAAAAAAAAAAAGAATTGGTGACCAAGGCAAAGTTAGTTTATAGCCTGGCTGCTGTTCCGTTCACTAACAGGAGAGGCAAGGAATCAGGGTAAAGATAAAATAATACACGCCTAGGCCCTTCGACCCACGAAGTCTACTCTGATGCATTTACCTAAAAGATATATTCACCTGCATGCAGAAATCACACATGTCTGAGGAAATTCATAGCAGTATAATAGTAGCAAAAGATTGGATGCTGATCAAATACATTTAGGCCCGTCTATCAACCAGACACTTACGTGGGAGCCTGTGACACAGTGAGTAGAGTGCAGACCATGAGTGCAGATTCTAGTTCTGTGGGGCCTCAGGCAGGTGACCACAGGGCCTCAGTTTTCTCATCAGGAAAGTGGGGACATGATAGTACCTACACCATGGAGTCACTGAGCACTAATATAGGATGAACATTTAGATAAGTGTCTGGCACACATTTTAGTAACACGATCTAAGCATTTCAGTAGAAGTGATAGAAGTTATAACAGTATTACTACTGCCCCATAGCCATCAAAAGGCAAGATGCAGCTGTGCATTTTGCACCAAGTCTATTTAAACTGCCTATTCAACAATTGACTAAACTGTCAAGAAAGAAAGGCAGGAGGGATGCCGTGGAGCAGATCGGTTGGAATAAAAGCGGATTTGGGGGTCAGAAGATGCACGCCTGGGGATCCGCCACCCGTCGGCTATGCCCCGCCGCAGTCACACAACTCCTCTATTCCTCTACCTGCTGGTTTCTAGGAAGGGGATTATCACACAGGCGGGGAGGAGCACACCTGAATGCATGCTCTGCCAGGTCAAGTTCAACGCAGGGGCTGCCACAGTTGTTTAGGGTGTAACTGAGCATCCTTTGGCAGCTTTGACCTCTCTTGGGTTTGGGGGATCATACCCTGGAGTATGGCCACCCCAGAAGTGAAATCTCCAAAGGGTCAAGGCCAGCTACTTCCTGACCATATTTTTGTCTCCACTGATGGAGGGAAACATACCCTTCCTGGAAGCCAAGGCAGGGTAGACCCAGCAGAAAGCATAGAGGAGACTGGGGCCAGGAGAGGGAGGCCGGCGGGTGTGGGGTCCTCCTTTCCCCTCACTGAAACAGGCTGATTATGAGTTGAAATTGTGTCCCCCCAAAAGAGGTTGAGGTCTAACCCCCCCAGTATCTGTAAATGTGACCTTGTTTGGAAATAGTCTTTGCAGATCATCAAGGTAAGATGTGGTCGTACTCGATGACAGTGGGCCCTAATCCACGGAGACTGGTGTCCTTGTGAAAAGGGAGGATTTGGACACAGAGAAAGAAACTTACAGAAGGAAGACCATGTGAAGACACAGGAAGTGCACCATCTATAAGCCAAGGGACGCCCGAGGCTACCAGAAGCGAAGAGAGGCATGGAACAGATTTCCTTCCCAGCCTTGGAAGAAACCAACCCTACCAACATCTTGACCTTGGACTTGTAGCCTCCAGACGGCTGGACAACAAATTTCTGTTGTTTAAGTCACCCAGCTGGTGGTACTTTGCCACAGCAGCCCTCATCAACTAATATAAGGCCTGAATGACAAAGAGCAGTGGCAAGGCCCTGGCCTGGGCCCTCCTCTGCCTTGGTGGGTCCTGGCGAGGAGAGGGGAAGGGTAGGACCACCTGTTAGTGCCAAAACAGACCTTGGCTCACAACCACACAACAGGGAAGAAGAATACGGGGCACCTTCCCCTTCATCCTCTTGTCTGTCCCCTGAGTAGTAGTGGACTTCCCTTTTAAACTACTTCGTGCCCCATCGTGGTTTTTAATGCCTATTTTAAGAACATAAGGGCTTGGGGGACCCCGGGTCCAGAGTTTCCCAACTGTCAGTCATTCCCCAACAATAACTTTACTGATTTCTGCAAACCCACTTACCACTGGCCCTATTACTGAACATTTTCTATCCGCTTCAAAAACAACCTTAAATACTTCTTTTACACTCATCTGAAATATCATATTCATTTGATCGTGGATCTGATGTGCTAGTCATTTTTCTAGTACATATTGAAATATGTAACTACTGAAATGATGCGTTGTTCCACCTACCAAAGATTGGGAAGCAAAGACCTCATCTAATCCTGGCCTTTCTCCCTTTTATTTTTTTCCCTAGGTGACCCAAAGAGAGGCCTAGGGCTCCAGGGCCTTGCCCCATCCTGCAGGCGCCCTGGATGCTCTGCCCCAAATGTCTCATCAGAGACTTGCCCCTGGGTCTGTCCTCACAAGATAGTCCCCTCTTCTTGGATGTTTCATAACGTTCAGGTCTCTCAGTTGGGGGCTATTGGCATTTGGAGCAGTACAATTCTTTGTGTCTTTCCTGCGGGACATTTCCCATCTCTGGGCCTCTCCCATTACATGCCCGCTGTGGGCTCTGTCATCATGACAACCAGACCCCCCTCTCCATTCACGTTTCCAAGGCCCTCAGTTGAGAACCACTCCTAGGAGTCTCCTGGTCAAAACAATCCAGTTCCTGGTCTCACCCCCATGATGCCCAGCCTCTAAGTCTCACCATTTTGCTGAGAAGCCAATGTATGTGCACAGCATGACATAACCTTAGATAATCAGCTCTAATCCCCAGTGGCAGAGGAGCTACTCAGTGAGTCGGTGCCTCCATTTCCCCTTCTGTAGATTGACATTGAACTAGCACCTGCCTATCGGGAGGATGAAGTGAGTTAATACACGCAGAGCCTCTAAATGGTGTCTGGCACACAGGAAGCAAAGGAGGTCAGCTTAATACCCACAGTTTCATTGTCTACCGTGTTCCAGCTGTGTACCTTGCACACTTTACTTCATCCTCGAAGCAGTCCTGTGAGGTTCATATTATGATCCCATTTCACAGGTGAGAAAATGAAGGCATAGAGTGATGTCCTCCGCAGCTTTACCTTCGCAGCAAACAAGCGGTGGAATCAGGGGCTGAACCCTGTTATATCTGACTCTGTGGTAACGTGGTGAGAGGGGGAGGCGAGAGCACTAACTGGGAACTGGGAAACCAGGTTTGGGAAGCTGTTTTGCTCCTATCTGTGCAGGGACGTTCCCGACCTTCTGTGGATCTCAGTTTCCCCATCAGAAAATAAGAGCTTTGGACTGAACGCTTTCTGAGGCTCCTGCTCTCTCCTAAGACCTGCATCTTCAGGGAGACCAGGCAGCGGGGCCAGAGGGGAGGTCAGCGGCCCTGCGAAGGCAGCAGAAGCTTGTCTTCCAGAACATTGAGTTCTCCTCCTCACTGTGCCCGCTGAGAGCCTGCTGGCTGATCACAGGCAGGCTTTCAAACCTCGTCCTGCCCTCTCCAGGCCCAGGCATCTACCCTACGAAGCTTAGGGCATCTGAGGACCAGGAGAGTGTTATCTGGCCCAGGACGCTGGGGCCCAGTTTCCGGGGAATGAGTCGGGTGAGGCTGCAGGTAGCCCACATAGCTGCTGTCTGCGTGGTGCCCAGAGGAGGCTGCCCAGGGGACAGCACACAGGGCAGAGGCCTCGGCTCTGCTGTGATGGCTGGCCATGGATTCCTCACGACAGCCACGGGGGGCGGGGGAAGAGGAGGCAGTACCTACAGCTCCAAACGCCCGCAAATTCTGTAATGCCATTCCCTACCCGTGCGTGCATGCAGTAACCATGAAGACAATGGCGATGATTGAGAATTAGCATCCTTGCCATTTACTGAGAACCCCCAGGTGCAGGGCATGGTGCTAAGTGTTTTGCATGCAGTATTTTTTTCTTTCCAAATACTTAATGCTCACATAGCCCTCTGAGTTGGGGGCCTTTGTCCTCACTTTAAAGTGTGGAAACTGAGATTCTAAGGCCTTAAATAAGGTGCTGAGGGCTGACACAGAGCAAAGCTGGGATAGGAATCCAGGCAGCCTGACCCACCACCAGTACACAGCATCCTGGCACCCTCACCAAAGCCCTGACCACACCCCTGCCCTGTAAAGCCTCTTGAGATTGCCTGGGATGCTTGTTTTAACTTACATGCAGCCGGATACAGAGAGAAGTCAGTGCAGTGGATCAGTGGGAAGAACAAACCCACCCAGAATGCCGGGCCCACCTTCTCCATTGGCGCCTGCTGCACGTTACAAACAGGAAAGTGAAAGGTGTCCTCTTCCCTGAACAAGAACCTGCCCAGCTCTCAGTCCTTGACCTGAATAATCTCAATGTCCACACAAGAGTCCGGCAAGTTAAGGGGATATTAGTCCCAATTTACAGAATGAAACACTGAGGCTCAGTGAGATGGTGACATGTCTCAAGATCACCCAACTAGGAAGCTGCAATGGGGATTGAAACCCAGGCCCAAGAGTCTCCGAGCGGGGCAGTACAGTTCAAAGAGCTGCAGGCAGGCAGTTCAAAGAGCCCAAAGCCCAAGCTTGTGCCAGAAGAAGAGGCTCCTTCTCCCCGGGGCCATCTGCCCAACCAAATGGCCAGAAAGGAACCCCGGGAAGAGTGTCCCCTGCCAGGCCTGGGCCAGCGCTGGTGCCCTCCGCTCACCTGCTTGTTGCTCTTCCAGGAATCTCCAGCTCTGTCGCTCAGCCTCACAGACATCCATCTCTGGCTCCAGAAAACCCGAGCCTCCCTGCATCTGCTCAGCCAGGATCCCAGGACACAGGGCCTGGGGGAGGGGAAGCAAGGAGCACGAAGCTCTGGGCTCCTTTTTTCTACCTGCGGAGTCAGACGAGGACAGACATTGCACTAAGCTTCTTCGTTTACTCCCCAGTCACTTGCTAAGTTCTTGTGATTTGCTATGCACTGTGGTAGTGGGGAAATACCAGTACATAAGACAGGACTGCTCCATAAAGATACTGCATCCTTTTTCATGGCTGTATACTGCTCTATCCCTGGCCCCAAACTTCCATGAGTAAGCCCCTTTAAAGTTTTTGTTTTTAATTTAGAAATAATTTTTAGACTCCCAAGAAGTTGCAAAAAGGACAGAGCTCTCGCATACATTCACCCAGCTTTCTCCAGTGATAACACCTTACATAACCATGGTATACTTTCGAAACCTGGAAACTGGCCATGGTACAATAGGAAACTAAACTAGAGAAACTCATTAAACTACAGTAGTAAATGAAACTGCAGCACTTATTCAGACTTCAGCAGTTTTCACATGCATTCATTTTATTTTTTTTTAGCATAAATATCAACACATACACAGATTTGTGTAACCACCATCTCCATCAGGATAAAGAACTGTTCCATCACCGTAAAGAAACTCTCTTATGCTACCCCTTTATGGTTAGACTCTCTCCAACCCTAACCTCTGGTAACTACTGACCTGTTCTCCTGTTCTCCATCTTTATAATGTTGTCATTTCAAGATACTATCTATCTATCTATCTATCTATCTATCTATCTATCTATCTATCCACACACACACTGGCTGAGTAGTAGTTGTTTGATCCATTTGCCTGTTGAGGGACATCGGGTTGTTGCTGTTTGGGGCGATTACAAATAAAGCTGCTATGAACAGTCATGTATAGGTTTTTGTGTGGCTCTTATGTTTTAAATGTGCAGGCGTGCAACTGCTGAGTCCTATGGTAAGTGCATGTTTAACTATAAGAAATTGACAAACTTTTTTCCAGAGTCACCATACCATTTTACATTCCTACCAGCAATGTAGCAGAGATCCAGGGCTCTACTTCCTCACCAGCACTTGGTATGTCAATATATTTTTATTTGAGCCTTCCTGATAGGTGTGTAGTTATATTTCATTGTAGCTTTATTTTGCATTTCCCTAATGGCCACATCTTTTCATGTGATTATTTGCCATCTGTATTTCCTCTTTAGTGAAATGTCTTTTCACATCTTTTGCCCATTTTCTAATTGGATTTTTTTTTTTCCACTTTTGAGTCTTTAAAGTTTTTAAAAATCTATTCTGGATCCAAGTCCTTTATATATTCTGGATCCAAGTCTTTCATATATTTTGGATCCAAAATTTTGCAAATATTTTTTCACAGTCTGTGGCTGTCTTTTCATTCTCATAACTGGTTCTTTCATAAAACTAAAGTTTCAAATTTTGATAAATTCCAACTTAACAATAGTTTCTCTTTTATGATTGTTCTTTTGGTGTTATGTATAGAACTCTTCACCTAACTCTAGATCACGAAGATTTTCTCCTATGTTTTCTTGCCAGTTTTACATTTTCCTGCTTTACATTTAGATCTAGGATCCATTTTGAGTTAATTTTTGTACAAGGTGTGAGACTTGGATCGAGGATCATAATTTTGCCTATGGATGGCCAGTTGTATTCGTATCATTGTCAAAAATCAGTTGGGCATACTTGTGTGGGTCTACTTCTGAGTTCTCTATTCTGATCCATTCATCTCTCTACCCTGCTATTACTGAACAATTTCAATTACTTTATATAAGCCTTAGCATCAGAGTAAGCATATAACCTCCCACTTTCTCCTTCTTTTTCAATTTGTTTTAGCTATTCTAATTCCTTGGCCTTTCCATGTAAATTTTAGAATCATATTGTCTATATCTACAAAAAACACTGCTGGGATTCTGATAGGAAATGTGTTCAACCTATAAATCAATTCAGGGAGAATTGACATCTATACTATGTTGAGTCTTTCAATCCATGAACATGTGTATCTCTCCATTTATTTAGGTCTTTTTACATTTTTTTCATCAACATTTTAAAGCTTTCAGCATATAGTTTCTGTACATGTTTTGTTGGGTTTATAGCAAAGCATTTTATCATTACTTTTTGGAGCAATGTTAAATGGCACTGTATTTTAAATCTTGGACCCAGTGGTTCATTGCTATCGTTGTTAGTCATGGAAAAATGATTTCTGTGTGTTGCACTTGCATCCTGTCACCTTGTTATGCTCACTTAGTTGTTCTAGAAGTTCTTTTTTAAAGGTAGCTTATTGCTATTCCAGGAATCCCCAGCTCTGAAGACCTTCATCTCCATGCTCAAGAAACCCGAGCCTCCCTGCACCTGCCCAGCTAGGACCCTAGGACAACCCGAGCCTCCCTGCACCTGCCCAGCTAGGACCCTAGGACACAGGCCTGGGGGAGGGGAAGCAAGGAGTACAGAGACTGGGCTCCCTTTTCCTACCTTCAGAGTCAGACAAGGACAGACATGCACTAACCTCATTCATTTATTCCCCAGCTCCTGGCCAGTTCTTACTATGTGCAAGGTACCTTAATAAACACCAGAGAAACACAAGTAAACAAGACAAAATTGGCCCATAAAACCTACTTCAAAGTCAGACACAGAAAGACAAATATCGTACGATATCACTTACATGCAGAATCTAAAAAGAAATGATACAAATGAACTTATTTACAAAACAGAAACAGACTCATGGACCTAGACAATGAACTTATGGTTACCAGGGGGGAAGGGTAGGGGGAAGGGATATAGTTAAGGAGTTTGGGATTGACATGTACGCACTGCTCTATTTAAAATGGATAACCAACAAGGACCTACTGTATAGCACAGGGAACTCTGTTCAATGTTATGTGGCAGCCTGGATGGGACAGGAGTTTGGGGGAGAATGGATACATGGATATGTATGGCTGAGTCCCTCTGCTGTGCACCTGAAACTATCACAACATTGTTAATCAGCTATACTCCAGTATAAAATAAAAAGTTAAAAAAAAAGAGACCTACTTCATCCTTTTTTATGGCTATACACTACTCCATAACTATCTCAAAACTTTTGTGATCAAGAATCCTGAAAGTTTTAAACTTTAAACAACCCTCAGCTGTTACATACTGCTTTTTTACACATTAAGACATGAGCCACTATATGAATATATTACGTACATTACAAAAAAGAAAAGCTGCTTAGCGTAGTGATTAATCCCACTTATTTGGGAGTCAGGTTGCCTAGATTCAAATTTCAGGTCCACTGGGTAACCTTGGGGGAATTACTTAATTTCCGTGTGTCTCACTTTCCTCATTTATAAAATAGAGATAGTAATAGTACCAACCTCATAAGTTGTTGTGAAAATTAAATGAGTAAATAGGGTCTGACTCATAGCAAGTTTGTTCTTATTAACACATGTAAAGTATAAAAAATATGAAATTTAATAATAGAGATAGAAGTTCTACATTTACTTCTTGCACCACCTCTCAGAAGATGCTATGTTTTATTTAACCACTCCTCTTTTGATGAAGGTTTAGGTTGTCCCTGTTTTGCTATTATGAAGGATGCAGCCATGAGCATCCTTCTCTGTGGCTTCTTCGGCGTGTGTGCCAATGTGGCTCTAAGGTGTCTTCTGAGAAGTGAAACTGCTGAGGCATGAGAAGTGCCCATTTTTTAATTTTAATACCCGCTGCCAGGCTGCCCTCCTCAGTGGCCATATCAATTTACAATGTCTGGGCATTTCCATTTTTCACACCTACAGCAATACTTGATACTGTCAGACTTCAGGCTACTTCTCTCTGGGGAGGAGAGGAAGGGCCAGGAGGAAACACAGTCTCCAAAGGGGACATTAGCTTTATCCTCAATGTTTCCACTTGTTTACAAAATGTATTCTTGATGACTTAATGTAATTAAAAATTAATCATAAGCAACTCCCCTCAACATAATAGCACTGGAGCTTAAATCCAGTGCAAGTAATATACACTGAGCAAACACACAGACAAAAATTGTGGTTGCAAAGTGTAAAAAAGGGCTGTGATGGACCCCAGCAGGATGTGGTGTGGGTGCTGATGATAAGGTGGATGATGGAGATGATGGCAGCCGCCACTACGTGTCAGGCCCAGACCCAAGCACTTTGCATGTGTAAACTCATTTATTCCTTGTAACTACCACATGGGGCAGATGTTACTCTCTCTCCATTTTACAGATGGTGAAACTGAAGCATGCAGCTTAAAAACCTGCCCAGGGTCACACAGTAAACAGAGGCACAAGGATTTAAGCACAAGCAATATGGCTCCAGAGCCCAGATTGTTAACCAGCTCTGCCAAAGCTGCCCCTTCCTGCTGGAGAATTACTGGAGGTGGCAGAGGGGCTACCAGACAACATAAGAGCAATGATAGCACCATGTGACATAAGAACAATAAAAATAACAATGACTCATGTATGTATGCTGAATTGATGGAGTGCTTTTGTGCCTGTAGTTTTATTTCAACTGAAACTGTAAAATGGGGTGATGATAGGGTTGCTAAGCCCTGGCTCTCATCCCTCCTCTACAGAGGCAGAACTTGGAATTTAGGGGATTAACAGGTTTGCTCATAGTTACACTCAATGTCAGAGCAAGAGTGCAAATTCCATCACTCTGCCTCCTTGCCCATCGTGGTGGGCAGAATGGCCCCTCAGAGAGGTCCACACCATAATCCCTGGAACCTGTGAAGAGTTACATTACATGGCAAAAGGGACTTTGCAGCTGTGATTAAGGTTATAGATCTTAAAATAGAGAGAGTATCCTGGATTTTCCTGATGGGCTCAATTTAATTATATGATTTTAAAAAGTCCCTAGAAGCAGAGATCTTTGTCTGGCTGGAGGCAGAGAGACGTGGCAGAAGAAGTCAGAGAGAGTCAAAGCATGAGAGAGAGCCATCCCACTGTTGCTGGCGCGGGGACACCTGGAGAGCATGAGAAGAAATACGGGCAGCCTCTAGTTGCAAAGACCAGCCCCCAGCTGGAAGCAGGTACCTCAGTCTTACAACCATAGGGAACTGAATTCAGCCAGCAACCTGAATGAATTGGAATTGATTCATCCCCAGAGCCTCCAGACAGGAATGCAGTCCTGCCGATACTTTGGTGAGACTCTAGGAAAAAGACTCATCGAACCACTCTGTACTTGGACTTCTGATCTACAGAACTGTCGTATAATACATAGATATTGTTTTAAGTAACTAAAGGTATGGTAATGTGTTAGAGCAGCAATAGAAAACGAATATACCCAGTGTTGGTGTCACCACACCTCAGGCAATTTGCAGGGCCTGAGCACTAACTTGGTCTAAAAATATCTCTTCTACGGACCTGCCACACTGACTGATATTCCTGCTGTCAGAGGCACGTCTTGAAGTTAAGGCATTTGTTTTCCTTCAAAAGTCTTGTTGAGAATCACAGACACTATCTGAGACGAAGTAATACATTAGTGATCTATTGCTAATTAACACGCAACCAGAGGCTTTTCCTGCTCTGGAACATGAAACAGGCATGTTTTGATGCAGAGACCAGAAATTCCAAACAGAAAAAGAGACTGCTCTAAAGTGAAAGATCTAGGTAGGAGACATAAGTGAGTCCCGAACAGCATGCAGAGACTAAGGGTACATTAGAAACAGGAAGGAGAGTCACCCCCAGTATAATTTATCTGGAGCCACCATGGTCTTGCAGTATCCTGCCTTACTACCTTTGCACCTGCTCTCCCCTCTGCTGAGAATGCCTTTCCCTCAGCTCTCCTTGGGGCCGGTTTCCATTCATCATCCAGGGCCAGCTCATCAAAAAGGTCTTCCATACCATCCAGTTAAAGCAGCGTCCCCTTCCCCTAGTCACTCTGATTTTCTCCATGGCACCTCTGAAATGATCTTCTTTGCATTTTAAGGTGCTTATAATTCCCCCCCCCCAACCAGCTATAAGCTCCAAGAATGCTAAGACTTGGTCTCTTTTGAGGTATCCCCAGTGCCCAAACAATGGCTGAAACATGATGGGCATTCAGCAAGTATTTGCTGAATGAATGGAACACTAAAATTCAAGGTAATGTCTGCCATACACAATAAAAGACATAAAGGATGAGATTCTATAAGGGTATAGAGGAGGATGGAAGAGAACTCACTGGAAAGGATGGGGGTGCTTTCATGGTGTTTGACTTAGATAGGATTTGGTCCACAGGAAGGTGAACTAACGCAAGCAAAGTCTCAGCAATGGGTGTCAATCTAGTTTGACCAGAGTGAAGAAGAGTGAAGCTTGTTAAGGTTAAGCTTCAGGGTTTATCACTTGCATGGGAACTTCCAAGGCCCTAGCAAGGAGCTCACATGATTGTACATTTCTGTAAAATTTGCAGGAATATGATAGTGTCACCTCAATCAATTAAGACCAATGTTTCTTTCCACTTGACTTCCCTCTGCCTCACCCATCTCACTTCCTCTTGTGTTGGGGGGCACTGGAGTTTCCGTGGGTATTTTTTGGACCTAGCTAAGGGAAGTTGAGTGGGGGATACATTTAGTTTGGGTTGAGTGGGCTATATTTATGCAGTTCACAGTCACTTCCTCATATAGTTGAGTAATTGCTAAAACAAGAGGGCTGGATAGTGAGGGAAAAGGTCAGAGGACAGAACCTTGAGCATCATTCTCATATAACCAGAGGAAAGGAACTAGCATTATTTGCCAGGCATTGTGCAAAGGGCTGGATGTTTACTCTCTGGTTTCATTTTCAAACAACCCTATAAGGCAAGAATACTGTACCCTTTTCATAGACGCAAAACTGAAGCTCAGAAGCACTTAGGATTGAACCCGGGTTTATTCTGCTCTAAAACCCATGTCATTCCCACCCAAGCGGAATGAGATGAGAAAGAAGTGCTTTGGGGGCAGTGACAAGGAAGCTGGTGGGGGAGAGAATGTGAGCAAGAAGCAAGCAGTGGCCAATGGGTAGACATCTCGCAGAGCCAGAGATGGAAAACTCAAATGCCTGCAGGATCGAGCAGTTCAGTGAGTGAGTGAGGGTGTTTATAGCATAAAACTCATAATCATAGTCTTTACTTACACAGGTTCATTTACATTTTCTTTTAAAAAATATACAGCTTCCTTGGTCTAGCTTTCATTTTCCCAGGTACAAGAATGATTTTTTTGACTGAAAGGAATACGACTAAGTATGTGAAATGATCCTGGGCTATGGATTCTTGGTTTCAGTGCAGAGGATGGATGGGGATTGTGGAAAACTGGAGAACTACTCTAGCTACTCAGCCCCAGCCCACGATGTCAGATGGAAATGTGGACCGAGGATGGTCAGATCCGATTTTCCAAGAGAAGCCAAAAAGTCAGATTTTTGTGTGAACTCTTAATTTCTAAATTTTGTCAATGAATTCATTTTTTTTTTAGAATAATGTTTAGCCCACAAGACATATCTATGAGTCAGATATGGAACCATGTTTGATCTAGAATTAATGAGGTCAGTGAGAATAATACATAATGAACCTAAAATGATGATGATGAACAGGAGAATATTTAATATATGCCATGTACTGTTTTAAATGTCTGACCTGAATGAACTCATTTAATCTTTCTCACAACCCTGTAAAGTTAGCTATTATTATCCCCTTTTTATCACTGGGGAAACAGAGGCTCAGAGAGGCTCATGTTCATGTAGCCAGGAAGAGTGGAGCCAGGATTTATAACAAGCAGTCTGACTCTGGAACCTGGGTTCTTCATCCGCAAAGCTGGGTAAGAAAAGACCTCTGGATTCCACACTCGAGACTAGGTTATTATCCTGGGGATTAAGGGTGGGGTTAAGAAGGCACATGGACTCCTGAAATTATTTACAGATTTGTATGTGGATACAAGAGTGTGTTTTCACTGGAAAGGAAGTCCACAGCTTTCATTAAGTTCCCAAAGAGATTCAAAAGGTGAGGAGTAGCTGATTTAGGACCATGTATAACTTTGGGCCAGAGAAGCCAGTTCCATAGACTGAGGTGCAGAAGCTGGATGGTCATGGGTCAAAGAGAGAGTCAGCTGTAGATGGTGGGTATGGGCCCTTTCTAGAATATTGGTGGTGGAGGGAGAGAGAGTGGGGAGAGTAACTTGAAGAGAAAGCAGGGGTAAGGGAAGTTTCTTAAGATAAAGGAGACCTGGGCATTTTTTGTCTGCTGAGGAAGGCGGCCAGAGTGGAGGGAGAGACTGAGGGATTTATGGTTCTCACAAAGCAAGGAAAATAGCCATCCTTGGCTCTCAAGCTTGAGCATCCCAAGAAGGCTGGTTGAGCTGAACCAAAACAGGGTTTCACGAAGGGGGAGGAGCTTCCCTCCTATTCTCTGCCCGCCCCCTCCCCAGGAGTAAAGCTGGACAGCTTTTCCCACCTGCCTACCCTGGCCTGCTCTCCCATGGGGCTCCTGCCAGCAGCTCCCTCACGCTGAAAGAACTGGGGTCAGTGCGCTCAGAGGATCTGCTAGCATATGTCGCTTACACAACCATCCAACTTCTGCTTCTTTCCAAAACTGGGAAATGGTAGCTGCCTCTTTGCATTCTCCAAGGAAAACAGCCTCCCTGTCCCCCTCACACATGTTCTGTTCTTCTGGCATAATTATCAGATTCATTTGATCTCAATGGTATCCTAGCACCACTTCTAACAGGGACAGACTGTGTGATCATCTCTTGTTGGGACAGAAGCCTTCTGAAGTACATCCTGACTTCAGTCTAGGATGAATACATCCACTCAATTCATTCCTCTATCCAAGCCATTTACAGAGTACCTGCACTGGGCTAGGGGCTGAGGGTAGTCAAAACACGTGGGTTTCTCTGTCCTCATGGAATCGAGAGCCTGGTAGGGAAGACAATTTTTACAACACATAAACTATGAAGAGTAGTGGGTGAATTTAAAGGGACAAGATACTATGAATGTATGCTGTGGACTGAATGTTTGTGTCCCCCTCAAAATTCATATGTTGGAACCTCATCCCAATGTGGTGGTATTTGGAGGTGGAGCTTTGGGGGAGGTGATTAGGTCATGAGGGTGAAGCCCCCATGAATGGGATTAGTACCCTTATAAAAGTGGGTGGGGAGCTCCCTCACCCACTTCCACTATGTGAGGACACAGTGAGAAGGCAGCTGTCTATGAATCATGAAGTGGGCCCTCACCAGACGTCAAATCTCATGGCACCTTGATCTTGGACTTCCTAGCCTCCAGAATGGTGAGAAGGAAATTTCTGTTGTTTAAGCTGCACAGTCTATGGTATTTTTGTTATAGTTGCTTGAACGGACTAAGGCGGTGTATAACTCAGGATAGAAATCAGTGTTTGCTTTTCTAGGATACTGTTTTTGAGGTGAGACATGAAGAATTCAAAGTTATTAGATGAAAAGGTAGAAGGATGGTGGTTAGGATTTGAAGAGCAATTCAGGCAGAGTGAACTGCATGGCCCTGTGAATGGAGAAAGAATGCCCTCAACTTGGGGGAGAAGTAGACAAATGAGAACTAAGTGTCATCATAGCTGTAGACACAGGTCCCATGAGAACACAGAGGTAGCACCTAACTCTGAGTAGGTGTCACGGGTGAGTTAGTGGTAGTAGTGACATCTTAGCAGAATTAGGAAGTTTAATGTACAATTTCTTGTGCTTTTGGCTGCACCTCTTACATACAATGCCTAGGGAAATTTTCCAACTTAAGGGTCTCTTCCCCTAAAGGTGGAAGCCAGAAACTCACTTTCCTAGACTCCTTCAAATAAGATGTGGGTACCCTCCAAGCTCAATTATCTGGTCCTGCTGGAGATTCTGTGAGTTCCCTTTCTTTTCAAAGTAGCTAAAATGAATTCTGTTGTTTGCAACCAAGAGCTCTGACAAATACAGGAAGGATGATTAAGTAAGTAGAGGGAAAAGGTAGGAAAGGAAGCAGGAAAGGAGCCTATGCACAGGGGTGAAAAATAGTCTGACGTGGCAAAGAGAACATAACAGCTGAGGATGCCAATTTTGCCAAAGTCTGAGATGGAAGTATCTTCAGCTTGGGGGCAAACAAGCCTTAGGGTTGCTTTGGTATTCCTGACACTATCAGGAGCTTATTGAGCACCTGCTACTGCAAACAGAAAATTAGGGCTGTGGGGACATATAAGGAGGATCGTGAATAGAGTACTTACCTTGTTCATGAAGTTAGCGTGTTACCCACATCTCCTCAGACCCTTAAATCATCTGCCACTGGTATGTACAAAAGAACATACTCTTGAGAACCAGAAGCCCTGGGCTGGAGACCACACACAACCTGCTAATTGTGTGGCCTAGGGCACAAAAGTCACTTCAGTTTCTCTGATCCTCAGTTTCCTCATCTATAAAGTGGATAATACATGGTTATATGACATAGCACCGGCAAAAACCCTTTGTAAACTGGAAAGTGCTGAATAAATGTGATAGATGGTTCTCACCATATTTGTGGTGCTAAACTGATGCAAAAAACAAATGGAAATTAAGATGAATAATTTCAGGGGGTCACTCCTGGGCATATATCCGGACAAAACTATAATTCAAAAAGATACATGTACCTCTATGTTCATAACAGCACTATTTATAATAGCCAAGACATGGAAGCAACCTAAATGTCCATTGATAGATGAATGGATAAAGAAGATATGATGTATATATAAAATGGAATACTTCTTAACCATAAAAAAGAATGAAATAATGCCATTTGCAGCAACATGGATGCAACTAGAGATTATCATACTAAGTGAAGTGAATCAGAAAGAGAAAGACAAATATCATATGATATCACTTATATGTGGAATCTAAAATATGACACAAATGAACTTATCTGTGAAACAGAAACAGACTCACAGACTTAGAGAACAGACTTGTGGTTGCCAAGGGGGAGAGGGGAGGCAGAGGGATGGAGTGGGAGTTTGGGATTAGCAGATGCAAACTATTACATAGAGAATGGATTGACAACAAGGTCCTACTGTATAGCACAGGGAACTATACTCAATATCCTGTAATAAACCATAATAGAAAAGAATATGAAAAAGAATATATATATATATCAATTTGCTGTACACCAGAAACTAATGCAACATTGTAAATCAACTATACTTCAATAAAATAAGTTAAAAAAAATAATTTCAGTGGGTCAGTGGGTTTAGATGGGACTTGAGGCCACAGGTTGGAAACAGTCAACGTTAAGAGAGGAACAGCTCTTGACAAGGACGTTATGAATAGTGTAGTCAGTCAGGACTCTGTTATGGTTGCAAGCGACACAAAACTCATGCTAAAGTGGCTTCAGAATAAAACGATACAACTTATATCTCATATCATTAAAAAGCTCAATGATTGAGAAACAGTTGGATTTAAGGACTCAAGTAATAAAATCACAACTCTGTCTTTCTATCTCTTTTTCCATTTCTAGCTGGCCATCCTCAGACAAATTCCCTCTTCCTGCTGACATGAGGTCTGCAGCAGCTTCAGCCCCATATAAAGCTAGGTTTTGATTTATGTGAAAGGAACATGGTGGCATCTCAGAAATTCTTGTAAAAGCCTTGCATCTCATTGGCCCAAACTTAATGACATAGTTTGAGGGGGGAATGTGATGATCTAATTGGCCAGTTCTGAGTCACATGACCATATCTGGAACCAATCAATACCATATCATTCACTTGGACTGGAAATGGGGCCGGGTGGTTTACACATATAAAAGGAGTAGTTAAAACAACCACACACACCCACCATGGATAGTTACTGACAGAGGGTATTTACTATGCTTTGAAAAATGTAAGTGGGACCCATCTTTAAAAAAAAACAAAATCATGCTTAAAAATGCTGCAAACACTGCAAGTTTCACGTCTTTTTTTTTTTTAAATACATTTATTTATTTTTGGCTGCGTTGGGTCTTCGTTGCTGCACGCAGGCTTTCTCTAGTTGTGGCGAGTGGGGACCACTCTTTGTTGCAGTGCGTGGGCTTTTCATTGCGGTGGCTTCTCTTGTTGCGGAGCATGGGCTCTAGGCACATGGGCTTCAGTAGTTGTGGCACGAGGGCTCAGTAGTGGCTCGCAGGCTCTAGAGCACAGGCTCAGTAGTTGTGGTGCACGGGCTTAGTTGCTCCGTGGCATGTGGGATCTTCCCCGACCAGGGAATGAACCTATGTCCCCTGCATTGGCAGGTGGATTCTTAACAAGTGCACCACCAGGGAAGTCCCAGTTTCACATCTTATTTCTGCATGGGAGGAGCCTTAATCCAGGGGCTTCCAGTAGTTATTCCTCGTGAGGGTGACTTGAATCCTGCTCTCTGAATAGATCTTTTACACCTTATAACTCTTCTAACTTTCCACAGAGCTCTTACATCTGTTCCTTTATTTGATCTACATTTAACAACACTCCTATGAGCCAGAGAAGTTAAGTAACTTGCTTAAGTCACACAGCCACCCCAGATTTCTTGCCTCCTGGCTTATAACCAGAGCAGTGGGTCTACCCACTCTGATCCTGGTTGCTAACAAGAGACATGGGGAAAATAGGAGAGGGGAGAGGCAGGATGACAGGCTAATTTAAACACGAAAGTTTCTGAAGGCAGAAGGTGAACCACACAGACTTGGTCCCTGTATGCATAAGCTCAAAGTCTGGTGTGGGCACAAAGAAGCACACGCTACTGTTCCCTGCACTTATGACACAGGTAAGCACAGAGTCCTCTGGGAGAATCCAGCCGATTTCGATGGCGACAGCAATCTTCAAGGGAAGACGGGAACGAGCAAGTGTGCATCTTTAAGGATCACATAACCCCCATTTTAATTATTAACTTGCTGCATTATTAACTGACCAGCTGTGTGTGGCAGAAAACCAAGAGTCAGAACTCCACAGCAACGATTCATTCCTGGTGGAACCTCTAGGACCTTCTGAGACCTTCTTAGGGCACATTCAGAACCTGATGAATGATGGCGACCTTCCTTCCAGAATAGGGCACGATTTGTCTGCAATTCAGGATTCAGCTAAGATTATAGCTCTAGGTATTTCCTCCCAGTGTCCTGCGGGGCTAGTGTTGTCCCCCATCAAGGCCTAATGTTGTCCCAAGTCCCCTACCTTTCCTGGTCTCTTTCTCAATAATAAAGACAGCCTTGGGGGAAAAAAGAAGGGGAGGAGATTAGGAGGTGGGATTTAACAGCACAGAGCTAAATTATTGCGGAAGAGAGGAAAACAAAGTGCTCTTCACTGAACTGCCTTTCACAAGGCACTGGCCAAACAACTCGAAGTGGCTATTCCCAGGGATAAACATGCACACAGGCTGCGTTCAGACAGGCGCGTGCTTATTCATTCCCAAACGTCAATCACGCAGGTAACACCTTCAAAACTTTGGCTTCATTCCACCTGCACTTTTACAATTTTTCTCTAAAACAATACACTTGAACTTAAATTTCTTTTAAAAGGAAACTTTCTATCCCTACCATAAATGGAGAGCCATGACTGTTATTTGAAAAAAAAATGAAACATTCAGAAAACCAAACAGTGTTATTAAATCCTAGCTGGTCATGGTAACTGTACTTAGCTCTGAGCCCAGAGATGTTCTTTCTGTTCAAAAAAAAGAGGGGGGAGAGTAAAGTGGGGGGTGGGGGTGGGTGGTAAGGCAGGTGGGGAGGGGATAACAAGTGTAAAAGAGATGTTAGAGATGCATTAACACCAAACTTGGATTCTTGATGTTATCAGAGGGACTGCAATGATTGCGAAGGCAATGGCTTGCTCACCAAATGGTTCACTCTTACTTCATTCGCCACCAGGATTGGGAACACCATGATTTATTGAACAAATATTTATCGAGCTGTCTGCTAAGTGTTCTTGGCCCCAGAGGAATGGGTATGTGTGAGGAAGAGACATAGGGCTGGGGAAATCCTCATGGGGGAGACAAACGAGTACACAGAAAATAAAATAATTTCAAATTGGATCGAGTATCCCTAAACAAACAAAAAAATTAAAAAACGAAAAGTGTTGCAATAGCGAATTGGAGAGGCATGGGATGTACAAAGGGTGGACTTCACATACTGAAGCCAAGGTCGGAAGGCACTTTGGTCCTTGACTGAGTGAAAGCTGAGTTTCCGGTAGAAAACTCACACGTTCAGGATCGGATTCTTAAGGAGTGGGAAAGTGGTTAGCGGCTGTAACTTGATATCCCAGGCATAATCTCAAGGACACTAGAGAGGCCTACTCTTTGCCCCTGATTCAATCGGAAAGCAAAGCAGATGTTGTCTTAATAGTTTTCCAGTCCAATGGCCAAGAGAAAACAAAATATGTTATACATGTGGTTGTATTTAAAGGCAAGATTACAGCACATGTCCAGCCAATGTTGGTTGTTACCAGAGCAAAGGGATTCCATCTGTAACCTCAGCTGAGTTAACCTAATTAACTGCAAATGAAGAGGCCTGTTTTCAAGTTCAGCCAAAACGGTCACAAGGACACAGAATTTACAATGGTTTTCCCTCTTTTCTCTTTGTAAGGCCCCCCTAACCTGCCATTCTATTTTTGAATGCCAAAGTGCTGGTGACATGACATGAGGGTTTCTGTTTGCTGTTTTGGCTTGATCACCACACAGGCAAAGGTTCAGTGCCCTTAGGACATTAGATCTGTGAAAAAACAAATTGGTACAACTGCTTTTGATCACAGTTGATCTGTATCCAGTCCCCAAGATTTGGAGACTGCACAATCCACCAATAGATACCCTCCATTCATGCAATTACTGTTCCATGCCCGGCTTCCTCATCCTCGCTGAGAGCCCAGCCTCCCACCCACCAGCCCGTGCCTCTGGGCTTCACTTAGAGGGCTCTGGATATGGGTGTTGGGCCCTCAAAAACAGTTCCTGAAATCTCAGGATTCACACTGGCCTCTTAAGTGCTGGCGATTCCCGGGGGAGTTAGTGGGAGGTGGAAAGGATGAAAGGCTGATTTTAGCTCTGCTTTTGGGGCCTCTTGAATCATCTTTGAAGGCTGGAGAGACTGGGGGAGGATAATGGATGAAGCTCATTCCATTTAAAAGAGATCACTCAGATATAAGGACAGAGCCAGATGATGACAGTACAAGGTTTATAAACCTCAGGCAGATTGCGACCCCCCGACCCCATCCCCTACAGGATTAATGCTGTAGACTCCAAGGCAGAAGGGTTAGGGTATGGGCCTTTGGACTCAGGCAGCCCCGGGTGTAAATTCCAGCTCTATCACCTACTTACTACATGTTGAAATGTGTAAATATTTTAACATCTCTGAGCTTCCGTTTCCTCATCTATGAAATGGACATGACACCACCGGCCTCTCCGATTTGCTCTGAGGATGGGAGATGATGCACATGAAAATGTCAAGGTCAGTGCCTGGCTTGTCGTTTGCATCTGCATTCAGTAACCATAGCTTCTCCGTGCTGCTCTGCACCTTCCCCAGATCTGCCCTCTTCTCTGGCTTCTCTGGTTTCCTCTTGTGGCTGCCCCCACCCTGAGCAATCTCTGTGATGTCATCCAACCCTGATCTTTCACATTCTTCCTTAGGTCATACGCTGTTCAGGGACCGCTATGGGTGATGGCCATCAATACAAGCTGCGGCCCCAGAAAGCGCTCCATCCCTGAGAATGGCGATTCCCAAGTGTGTTCTGTGTAATCATAACTAATGCCTGTGAGCATTTCTTGGGAGAATTAAAAAAACAAAATGGAATTCTGCAGTCATATCAATTTGGGAAACACTTAGAGATTCACAGTGCACATAAGCACTGAAGGAATCATGCAGCAGATAAATTCATTTAGCTTTGTTTACTGTAATTTTCCCACTTCATCTGATCTAGTGGCATCCAATTATCCCTGGTCTTTTCTCTAAGTGCTTTCCTTTTCATCCTCTCAGGTCATCCTCCCAATAATCCCCTCATCACAGATGCAGAAATGGGGCTCAGAGCGGTTAAATGACTTGCCCATGATGCTCCAGCTGGGTAGCGCCAGAACCAGCTGCTTTCTCCCTGAGTCCAAGGCTCTTTTCTTCACATCTGGAAGAAACAGCTTAATATATCCCTTTCTGGCTAAACAACCACAGAATCTATAAATCACTGGATGGGCTCTTAGGATTACATTGCCCAACAATTTCATTTTCTTGGCAATGAGAAAACCAGAGAGGGGAAGTGATTTTTCCCAAGAGTTAGGAGTGGCAGAGCCAGAATGGGCACCGAGTCTACTAACCTCCAAGCCTGGCTGCCTTTACCTAACACCTAGAGCTCACATGTCTGGCTCAAGCTCCTCAGCCGTCTTCTTTAATTCCATCTTCCCTCCCTCCAGAGCTAGAGCAATGTGTCCAACAGACCTTTCTGAAATAATGATGGAAATGTTCCTTATCTGTGCTGTCCATTCTGCTAACCACAAACTCCATGTGGCTATTGATCACTTGAAATGGATCTAGTACAAATGAGGAACTGAATTTTTAATGTTATTTAATTTTAATTAACTTACATTTAAATAGTCACATGTGGCTAGTGGGTACCATATTGGATAGGGCAACTCTAGAGACCAGAAATCATAGTGAGTCCATAGACCTAATCCATGCAATTATCATATGAGTAGAAGATCCTTGTGATAAAAATCGAGTCTAAACTACCTGGCCCTTGTTAGGGGCAACATTTACTTTCATTTAATGGCAGGGCACAACCTGGGACACCTTTGCTCAAACCTCTTCCTCCCTTCCCTGGCAACATCCTACCCATCCTTTTAATCTAGGTTCAAAAGCATCCTCCTTCAGGAAGCGTTTGATGATTTATTTTTCTATCATCAAGCAGAGTGAAGGGGTTCTTCTATGGAACGCCCACATTTCCTATACTTGTCCCCAGATGGATGAGAAAGAGGAGAATTTTTGTATTGCTGAAAGCCCTTTGGTGAGCAAGTAGATGAGAGAGGAGAGAGTTGCCTGGCGGGAGAGACTTGTGGCACGGGTGCTTGGGGAGTGGTGTGAGAGAGATAAGGAAGACTTAATTAAAGGAGATAAGTGATGGGCTTCCCTGGTGGCGCAGTGGTTAAGAATCCGCCTGCCAACACCGGGGACACGGGTTCGAGCCCTGGTCTGGGAAGATCCCACATGCCATGGAGCAACTAAGCCCGTGTGTCACAACTACTGAGCCTGTGCTCTAGAGCCTGCAAGCCACAACTACTGAATCCATGAGCCACAACTGCTGAGCCTGCACGCCACAGCTACTGAAGCCTGCGCGCCTAGAGCCCGTGCTCCACAACAAGAGAAGCCACCGCAATGAGAAGCCCGGGCACCGCAACAAAGAGTAGCTCCCACTCACCACAACTAGAGAAAGCCCACGCGCAGCAACGAAGACCCAATGCAGCCAAAAATAAATTAATTAAGTTTTAAAAAAAGGAGATAAGTGATATGTGACTTAACCTTTTCCTCTATCTCCCCTATAAAATCTTTAGTAAAAGTAGACGTTTCAAACTATAGTGACACATGGATAAATCTCACAAACAATGTTGAGAGGAAAAAGCAAATCTCATGCTTCACACTCAACAAACTAGAAATTGAAGGGAACTTCCTTAGCCAGATAAAGGGCATCTGTGGAAAAACTCAGAGCTAACATCATACTTAATGGTGAAAGGCTGAATCCTTCCCCCTAAGATCAAGAACAAGACAAGGATTCTTGCTCTTGCCACTTCTGTTCAACATTGTACTGGAAATTCTAGCCAGGACGATTATTCAGGAAAAAAAAAAAACGGCATACAGATTGGAAAGGGAGAAGTAAAACTATCTTTATTTGCAGATGACATAATCTTGTGCATAGAAGATCCTAAGGAATCCATCAAAAAAAAACTATTAAAATTACTAAATGAGTTCAGCAGGGTTGCAGGATAAAAGATCAATATACTAAAAGTAGTTATGTTTCTTATATATTGACAATGAGCAAACTGAGAATGAAATTAAGAAAACAGTTTTATTTACAATAGCATAAAAAAGAATAAATACTTAGGAATAAATTTAACCAAAGAAGCATAAGACTTTTGAACTGAAAAACTACAAAATACTGTTGAAAGAAATTAAAGAAGACCTAAATAAATGGAAAGACATCCCATGTTCCAGATTGCAAGATTTAATACTGTGAAGATGGCAATACTCCTCAAATTGTCCTATAGATTCAATGCAATCCCTATCAACATACCAGCTAACTTCCTTACAGAAACTGACAAGCTGATCCTTAAAGGCATATGGGAATTCAAGGGACTGAGAATGGTAAAAACAATCTCGAAAAAAAAGAACAAAGTTGGAAGACTCACACTTCCTGATTTAAAAAGTTATTACAAAGCTACAGAAATAAAGACAGTGTAGAACTGGTATAAGAATAGACATACAGACCAACAGAATAGAATTTTGAGTCCAGAAGTAAACCCTCACGTTCATAGTCAATTGATTTTTTACAAGGGAGCCAAGACAATTCAAATGGTGGTGGGACACCTGGATAGTCACATGCAATAGAATGAAGTTGGACCCTTAACTCACATCATAAACAAGGACTAATTCAAAATGGATCAAAGACCTAAATATAAGAGCTAAAACTACAAAGCTCTTGGAAAAAACATAAGGTAAATCTTCATGACCTTGGAGTAGGCAATGGATTCTCAGATATAACAACCAAAGCACGTGCAACCAAAGAAAAAGTTGATAAATTGGACTTCTTCAAAATGAAAAATTTTGTGTTTCAAAGACAACATCAAGAAAGTGCAGACAAGCCACAGAATGGGAGAAAATCTTTGCAAATCATATATCTAATAAGGGACTTGTATCTAGAGTATATAAAGAAGTATTACAACCTAATAATTAAAAGACAGCTCAATTACAGAATGAGCAAAAGATCTGAATAGACATTTCTCCAAAGAAGGTAAACAAATGGTCAATAAACACATGAGAAGATGCACAACATCATTAGCTACCAGGGAAATGCAAATCAAAAGTACAGTGAGATACCACTTCATACCCACTAGGATGACTATAATAAAAAAAGACAGACAATAACCAGTTTTGGTGAGGATATAGAGAAATTGGAACCCTCATACATTGCTGGTGGGAATGCAAGGTGGTTCAGCCACTTTCTGAAAACAGTTTGGCAGTTTCTCCAAAAGTTAGTCATAGAGTTACCACATGACTCAGCAATTCCACTCCTAGATATATAGAAGAGAAATGAAAACATGTCCACACAAAAATTTATACATGAATGTTCACAGCAACATTATTCATAATAGTCACCCAAATGGTGGAAACCATCCAAATGTCCATCCTCTGATAGGTGAATAAATAAAATATGGTATATCCATATAATGGAATATTGTGCGTCAACAATGAAGCACTGATGCGTGCTACAATGTGGATGAACTTTGACATCATTAGGCTAAGGGAAAGAAGTCAGACACAAAAGGCCAGGGATTCCATTTACAGAATTACATATGTGGAATGTCCAGAAAGGGCAAATCTATAGAGACAGAAAGGAGCTTAGTGGTTGCCATGGTCTGAGGGGGGCGGGGAAGGGGGGTAATGGTTAAGGGGGTGGCAGTGTTTTGTTGTGAGGTAATGAAAATGTTCTAAAATTGACTGTGGTGATGGACACACAGCTTGTGAATATACTAAACATTTGCACACGGATACATTGAATTGTACACCATAAATGAGTGAATTGTATGGCATAGATAAAGCTGTTTACAAAAAGCAAGTTGCAGATGGATACATATAACATGGTATCATTTATTTCTAAAAATAGAAACGTGTAAACAACACTCTTTTTTAGGACCATGTACAAATGCAGTGAAAACATAAAGACATGCATGTGAGTGAGAAACACACAAATTCAGGATGGTAGTTACAAGCCAGGGAGGGGATGGTTAGTGGATGAGGGAGAATGCAGGGTGCTTCTACTATATTTGTAACATTGGTTTCTTAAGCTTGGCGATTGGGCGTTCCTGATATTATTTCATATACATTTTTTGTTTACTTAAATGCTTTGTAAACACTTTTCATAGACATTCGCCAACATTTTGGAAGTTGGCCACGTATGTCTGATGCAGGTAGGCGGGAGGCTGGCCTCAGGAGCCCCGGACTGGGTGAGTACAGGGTCGGACCGAAGAGAGCTGGTCCTCTGTGGGTCCCCCACACCCAGGAGACGTTTTTTGAATGGAATCAAACAGGGTACCATCTCTGGAGCATCCTGGCTGGCATTTCTGCAGCAAAGAGCTGGAGCTTTGCGGTCAGTCAGCCCCTGGCTTGAATGTCCACTCTGCCGTCATTAGGGTCCTGACCTTGTGCAAATTACTTGACTTCTCTGAGCTTTACTTTCCCATCTGCCAAATGGGAAAAATACCACCTACTCCTCAAAACTGGTGCAGATTGAATGCATAAGCCCGCACAAGGTGCCCAGATGCCCCGCCTGCTCTGGATGAGGCTTTTGTCTGGACCCCACTCCCCTCCCGTCTGTTCCATCCTTCACTCCTTTGCAGGGTGTGTGATCGGCCATCGGTCAAAACTCGCTGAGTGGAACTAACTTTGAGAGACAGGCTTCCTTTCTCTCTTCCTCACTACTTTGAAAAGGCCTGTGAAGAGAGCTCCCCTCACTGCTCTTAAAAATGAAGAAATGTATAAATAAGCTGGCTGTGTCATTCTCCATGGGTCATTTTTGTATTCCCAGCTGTTGTTCATCAATTCCCGGAGGCTCGCAGGGCAGGGCCAGCCCCCTGCGGCCAAGGGAAAGGATGATGGTGTGTGTGTGTGTGTGTGTGTGTGTGTGTGTTTATCTGTCTGGAACCTTCCCCCATACAGCCATGTGGGCTCTCTCAGCCTTTCTTGGAGGCTAGAAGGTTGGATGCCTTGGTCCAGGCCCTTGGCAGGTAAAATCCAAGTGCATCTCAGCCCTCCCTGCCAGGGCAGCCCAGAACCTGCGGGGAGAGCCGGGCCTCAGAAAGGGGGCCTGAGGCAAGGGGAACAGAAGGGATCTGGGCCTGTGCTGGGAGCTGACCAGGTTGGCCGGTTGCACTGGAGCAACCATAGGAGCTGCTGGGGAATTGGTCCCATGGAGGTAATTCCAGCCACTGAACAGAACGTGGGAAGTGCATTCTCGGAGCTCTGGGCTCAAAGCTTCTGCTTCCAAATGTCCGTTCCAGTGCAGAGACCTGGCAGGGGGCCATTCCTTTGATTGCTCTGAGACTCAGCTGGTTGGTTTGGGGAGGGCTGTGGTCTCTGCGCTTGGGTCAGGCCTCAGGGCTACCCAAGGTCTGTGGCTGATGGGAAAGGGGAGCAGGGTGGCAGGGCCCCGTGGGGCCCAGTGGGTGGTGCACTGCCCAGTGTGGCCCCCAACGGCGCCCACGCACGTCAGAGCACAGGCCCTGTTTGCTCCACTTCCGGCTGAGCTGCAATTACCCCACTGTGATTCCCTGGGGTCACGACTTAGCCTGGAAAATGCTGCATCGCTGTAGCTCTCCCATGGTCCTTTGGGACCACATCTGTCCAGTGACTGACCCTTATTAACCTGTGGCCTTCCTGGCCAACAGCGGGCCAGGATGGAATGGGATGGGTGGTTTTGGGAACCAAGGGAAAAGTGATGGTCCATTCTCCCCACTCCCAGTCATTGCTCTGGGGTCCAGCTGCGTCATTCTCCCCCCAGATGAGGGCCTTCCAGAAGTCAGGGTCCAGGGCTGCCACCAAGCCCTTTTCTTCTCCAAGGGGCTCCTGGGAGTTGCAGCTTACGACCCACAGCCACCGGCCCTCCTCCTGTCCCTCCTCCACTCTGCTGCCAAAGCCATCCATCTATTGATACATCTCAAATGGGGCTGTGTCACAGGCCTGCCTTCAAAACCCTGCTTGGCTCCCTCCATGGACTGGAGGCCCCCAGATGGGTTTTTGCTTGGTCGGCATTGAGTTTTTTAAAAATTAAGTTTTGCATGAAAAGCTGGCTTTTCCAGCTTTTTTTTTTTTGAGACACCGAGCCCTATTCCTGCATAACCACAGTTGGCTGGACTGAGCACGATGCCTCTCTAGGCAGGTGTTCCTTGGGGAACAGTCTCCACCACTCCCTATTGTCTTACAGCCAGTATCCTTCTTCATTACATGACCTACCTGGTACCTGCATGCTCTTGAGTTTCCTCCTCTAGTCTCCAGGCAAAGGCTTGGAGGGGCACTAGATGACATGACCTCTGTCTGCTTTCCTGCTCAGCCCTCCATTTCCTCCCTCCCCTCAGCCCTACCCCCCAGCCCTACCCCCCAGCATACTGGCCACACCAATTTTTCGTTCACCAAACCAGCCAGGTACCAACACAGCTCTACATTCCACGCAGTTTCCACTATCTGTACTCCTATATATCTTCATTTAGCAGATATATATTGAGCACCTATTATGTATGGTGGATCCGAGCCAGGTACTGGGGATAGAAAGATAATAAGGCCCAGTCTATTAGTCTGGGTTCTCCACTAAAAATTGGCAGTGGAGAGAACTAATAGGATAGATAGATAGATAGATAGATAGATAGATAGATAGATAGATAGATAGATGACTTACTATAAGGAACTAGCTCATGCAATTATGGAGGCTGAGAAGTCCAAGATCGGCGGTCAGCAAGCTGGAGACACAGGAGAGCCAATGGCATAAGTTCAAGTCCAAGTTCAAAGGCAGAAGACCAACGTCCCAGCTCAGTCAGGCAGAGCGAAAGAATTCTTTCTTACTAAACCCTTTTCTATTCAGGTCTTCAATGGATTGGATGAGTCGTCGTCCCCCCTGCCACACACACACACTCTGAGGAGGGCAATCTGCTTTATTCAGTCTCCTGATTCCAATGTTAACCTCATCCAGAAACACCGGCACAGACACACCCAGGATGGTGTTTGACTGAATGTCTGGGCACCCCATGGCCCAGTCAAGTTGACACATAAAATTAGCCATCACATCCAACCCCTGCCCTCCTGGAGCCTACAACTCAGCAGGGTATTCAGAGAGGCTGGAAAAGAATTCCAAAATAAGCAATAAGTGCAGGAGGACTTCTCACTTTTATTTCAAGCTTCCCCTCGAATAGTACCTCCTCCAAATCTTTTCTGATCTCCCCGTATAATCAGTGACTCTCTCTTGGATGCTCCTAGACACATATTTCTCAGGAGAGATGATTGTCTCTCTCTCTCTTTTTACAATACATAAAATGTTCTAAGTCTACAGAAAGGTACAGAGATAATACAACAAAGTCCCATGTTCTGACCACCCATCCTTAAAAGACAAAGCATTGCAGATACAGCACTGCCTAGAGTGGCCAAGTTGTCCCCATCTGCCCAGATTTTTCTGGTTTTAGCACTGAAAGTTCTGCATGCTGGGACCCCTCAGTCCTGGGCAAACCAGGATGGATCACCCTAGAGGGAGCAGCCCTCCTGTACCCTCACCTCCGTGTATACCCTTTCCTTGAAATCATAACCCCCCAAGCTTCCCATCAGAGGAAACCATTGATTTATTAAAATTGAGGGTTATTTCACTTTGTTATAAAGCAGAAACTAACACACCATTGTAAAGCAATTATACTCCAATAAAGATGTTAAAAAATTGAGGGTTACCATTTGTGTGTCTTTCTTTATACTTTAATCAATCCCTAAATGATATTGGAGTGCTGTTTTGCACATGCGTGTGCACACACATACAAACACGCACACACACACACACCCCAGACTGAGTCCAGAAAATCGGATGGCCCTTTCCTGATGGGTGGTGGCGATATGAGTATGGGAAGCAGTGGGTGAAACTTCCTGCAACTTTGAAGGCAAAAACTAGAAGAGCAATAAACTGCATAGCACAAAAAGCAGAAAGGGGAGAGGGAAGGTGGGGAGGGATGATGTGGGAGAGGGGACGAGAACAGAAGCCGGAGGAGGGAGACAGGCTGTCAGAAAAGGATCAGAGAGTGAGGACCCAGGTGGAGAAGGTCTTCAAGAAAAGAGAAATGTGCAAGGGATATTTGGAGCAGTGGCTGCCAACTTCCTCTTTGGATGCTCCTGTGACATCCTCAGGAACACCTACAGCCCTCACCAGCGTGTAGGGGTAAACAGATGCTTTCAGGGAGCCCTGGGAAGAGGTACCAGAGCACCACTGCTGATGGGAGGATGAGGCTGCACATGGGGCAACTGACAGACTCCTAGCGCTTCCCATGGTTTCCAGCTGCTCGTGCCTGCGCCCCCCACTCAGCTCCGAGCATGGTAAGTGTTTGATGTTATTTGTGGAAGGAGGAAGGGAGGGAGGGAAGGAGGGAGGGAGGGAGGAAGGGAAGGAGGGAGGCAAAGAAGGAAGGGAGGAAGGAAGGAAAGAAGAGAAAGAAAGAAAGAGAAAGAAGAAGAAGAAAGGAAGAAAGAAAGAGAAAGAAAGGAAGAAAGAAAGAAAGAAAGGAAGAAAGAAAAAGAGAGAGAGAGGGAGAGAGGGAGGGAGAGAGAGAGGGAGGGAGAGAGGCAGGGAGGAAGGAAAATGGGAAGGGTCCACCAGTGGTCTTTCCAGCCAGGCCATAAGAGCACGATCTGCAGAACAGGGAGGGAGGTCACGTGCCATGACACTGCTGTGGCCCTCGGAGCTGGGAGACACTCAGGGACTGTTCTCTGATTTCTAAGCCCGGCAGGGAGGCAGAGAAGAGCTGGGGTGGGGGTGGAGGGTGGAGGGAGACAAAGGCACAGAGCAGAGGGAAGTGGAAAGGGGTGGAGGCGGGCTGCTTAGCAACCGCAGAAGATTTAGAGAAGTGGCAGGACCATTTCTCCCAGTCCTCTAAGGCAGGATTTTTTTTTAAAGAACTGCTCACACGCCCACACTGGCTGGTCTGTTGTGGCTGCTCTGAATTGGGCTTCTCTGGAAGTCAGGGCCATCAGAGGAAGGCTGGCGGCCACGTGTGCGGTGGGAAGAGCCACAGGAACTAGGGGAACATTCTCCAGCCCCTCAAGGGAAGGGAAGGAAGGCTCACTGGAAGATGTGGGGACACAGCCTCACTCTCCTCCCAGCTTTTGTGTGGCTCCTCCAGCTGCCCCTCCTCCTAGGCTGCCGACATCAGGACACGAAGGTGTCTGGGGACTTTTCCTTCCATTTTCTTTTCTCCAGGACACTATGAGCAGCCCAGACCCTGCTCCTTCCTCCCCACTGAGAATTCTCTGTTGCTTTTCTTTCTTAATTTGATTTTCTCTGGCTCAGAATTGAGATCAAAAGAAGAAATTCTTTCCAGCCTTTTAGGAATAATTCCCAGAATCTCCCACTGGAAATGCATACATAATAACCATAATTATTTTTAAAAAATTGTTTGTATTCTCTTATCCATTTCTTTTCCATTTCTGCTGCAGGCTTGGGGAGGAGGGGGGAGAGGGGAAGTTTCGAGAGTGCCTTTGGGGTTACAGATCAACCAGTATCAAATAGTGGGCAAGCTGTGAGGCCTGGCCCACTCCCTGGCAGTGAGAATTTTCGATGTGCTAGCACTTCAAAAGCATTAAACACCATGAAATCACCTGGTGGGAAGTTACTCCCTTTCTAATTTGTTTCAATTGTCTTAATTTCATCAAGTCTGGAGCTGGTGCTGGGTGGGTCCTTAATGTCTCCCTGACACTGGCTAACCTTCCTTTGAACAGCAGACCTCAAGCTTGGAGCACAGGAGAGTAACTGGCTGCAATTTAATAACAGTGTTGCTTTGCATTGTGTTTATTTTGGGGCACATCAAGGGACATTTGCATTATGGCTCGTTCCTTTTTAGAGGAAAGACAAATAAGTAGTAAATCACAATGGAGGTGGAACAAGGATTAATGATGGAGGTTTTTGGAAAGGCCTCCGGTTTGTCAGCCTCCCATCCAGGATGCTGGCTTTGCACCTGGCAGGCTGCAGGTCAGGCTCCGGGAAGGATCCTGTTTGAGTTCAGCTGGTCCAGTTGGTCAGCAGCTGGCACTGAGGGAGTCGCGGATGAGAGCTTTTAATTTTGGTTGGCGCCAGTCCGCCTGGCTTTGCAGCCCAGCTGTAGTCCGCTCTGTTTCCTGGGATTACAGAAGTCCACACATCAATGCCCACTTTGGGATATCAGGCTGTGAAGTGTGGGCGGTTGCCAGACGTCAGACACCTGATTCCCCTCTGGACACCACTGCTCTCTCCTCTCGGACCTGGGGTTTGAGTGGAGCAGACCCACTCCTGACTCTGGGGCTGGCACGCCATCCGGACCTGTCTCCCTCTGGGCAACTCATTCCTCTGACCACAGTGATGGATGGGTTCAGGGTTGGGCAGTGAGATGCATGGAGATTTTTGCTGGGAATGCTGGGGCTGGTTCTTTCCTGCTGGCCTTGATCCTAAGAAGATGAGCCGGGAGCTCCTACAGCCATTTCTGCCACAACGAGGAGGGAGCCAGCAGGGAGGGAAGAGAGCTGAGAAACTGGGAGAGAGAGAAAATTGATCTTGATGGTATTGCTTCCATCCCTGGATCCAGCTGTGCCTGAAGTTAGCCTCTACCCTTGGCAGCCTTTAGAGCTCCCTTCTGAGCCAACAAATTTCCCCTTCATGTAATCCAGTTAGGATCGGCGTTTCGGTCACTTGCAACCACAGGAGTCTTAACTGATGAAATGGCTCGTGCAAATCCTTGGCCACTGAAAGAAAAAGAACTCACAGGGCATGTTCAGTAGATGTGGGTGAGTGGCATTGTCACTATACACAAACACCGGCACAGGAAAAGCTGTCATTGTACTAGGAAGCTCCAAATTTCAGATCATTGTGTAGATGATGCGGGCTGAGTACATTGCTTGCAATGGCTTATTTAACCCTTGTAACAGTCGTAGCATGTATGAATACTTTTATCACCATTTTATAGTTGAGAAGATTGGGGCTCAGGGAGCCTCCTTGCACTTTAGTGGCAGATCAAGGCTTGTTCCTCAAATTGGGAGATTGGGACTGACACATACACACTACTATATATAAAATAGATAACTAATAAGAACCTGCTGTATAGCACAGGGAACTCTATTCAATACTCTGTAATGACCTATATGGGAATAGAATCTTAAAAAGAGGTACATGCATAACAGACTCACTTTGCTGTACAGCAGAAACTAACACAACATTGTAAATCAACTAGACTGCAAAAAAAAAAAAAAAAAAAAACTCTGTAGTCCCAGCCACCCCTCCACAGTAAACAGCAGTTTGCTCACTGGACTGTACAAAACTCTGAGACTATGTGATTGGGAGGGAACTGAGGGGGTGGTGCCGCCAGGCAGCACGTGGCGATGCTCCTGTCACAGGTGATGTGAGCGCTCCCCCTCCCGTGGTACCCAGCCAACATGGCTGTCGGGGGAGGGCTGGGGCCGCAGAAACGGAATCAAACTCTTGTTATCCCTGACCACTGGCGGACAGGCAGAAAAGGCCCTGGGTTTAGATCAGAACACATTTGTACTCACTAGCTGGGTGACTTTGGACATTTAAGCTTTCCAAGCCCCACTGGTTTTCTCATCTGGAAAGTGGAGACCTCCAGCCCCCAGCCTCGCTCATCCCACCCAGCTACTGGAGCATCAAACGAGGGCAAAGATGTGAAAGATTATTTGCAAAATAAAAAGTGGGTCTGCAGGAAGAAAGGAATCACTTGATTTCCCAGAGGTGGATGGGCAGGTGTGGACAGATGTAAACCAACCACCTACATCTCCTCCTCCCCATCCAGGGCCTGAGGGAGGCAAGCCACGCGGTGACCTGAAAGGAACCTTTCTGTCCCCAAAGCAGGGAGAGATAAGAACTGTGAAGCAAGAGAAGCGAGCGCTGCTACAGGCGCTTGGGGGTTTATTTTTACCCTGTTATCTCTATCCTGAAATGTCAAGCGTGGAGCCACCTCACTCCCCAGCCCCCCACCCTCCCCAGCCATTAAACGTGGCAACACAGCCTGGAAACGGGCCCCGTCTCCTCCTCTGTTCCTCTGCCTCTCCAAGAGAGTCACAGTGCTATGGCGACGGGAGGCATGGAAACCCTGAAATAGAGAAGTGGGAGGAGAGACCTTTTATTTGGGTTCTGGAACAGGCTCACTTCCTCCTAGAGGCCTGGGGTGCAGAGGAGGCCCTTGGCACTGTCAGGTACCTATTCTAAGATTTCCATCACATGGGCTCTTTACGTTGCAAGACGCAGAAATCCTTATTTAAGTTGGGTTATATAATAAAGAACATTTAATTGGCTGAGGAACACTAAAAAGCCCAGCAATAGGTCAGGCTTCAGGCGAGGCTTGATCCAGGGGCTTGATGCCATCACAAGGACTCATTTCTCTCCTCTTGGCTCTGCCTTTTGTGGTGTTGGCTTCATGCTAAGGCAGCAGTCTGTGTTCCCCCACAATCTCTAGCAGTTCCAGAGTCTTCCTCCATGGTCACAAATGGTTGCAGTGGTCCTAGACCTCACAGCCATAGACTGGTGCTCCCAAGGAAGAGAGAGGAAAGTTCTTTTTGCCAGAAGGTCCCAAGAAATGTCTTCTTGTGTTTTGTTGGCTCTGACTGGGTTCTGTGCCCATCCCTGAGCCAATCACTTGGGTGTAGGGGCAGGATGTGAAGAATGCACTGATTAGATTGAGACAAACTAGATTGCCAAGAATAGGGAAGCAATGATTTCCCAAAGGAGATTTCAGGCACTGCCCCCAAAAGGTGATGGAATGGATGCTGAACAACAAGCAGGAGACTGTTTCGTGGTTTATTTACTTTGTACTTTCATCCTCTCCTACCCAGAAAAGCCTCCAAGATTAGGGGTGACTGTTCTTATCCAGAAACAGGCCAACATTAATTTCTTCTCTTTCCGTCTATAGGTTTACATGGGGTTCTGAGTTCTAAGACTTCCCGGTCTGTCACTTTCAAAATTCCACTGAGGCAACAGAATCTCCCCCAGGCTGAAATGCCATCAGTTTACATGCCAAATGCTTCCTCTAAATTCAAAATAAAATTCACACTCTACACCCCAGCTTACCCATCACTCACCTCCCTGATACACGTTTAGCCACATAAACTACTTATTATTCCTTAAACAAACCAATCACCCTTGTGCCACAGAGCTTTCCTATTTGTTCTTTCTCCCCATCTAGAATGCTCTTCCCTTAAATCTTTTCACAGTTGGCTCCATCTCATCATTCAGGATCTGCTCAAATGTCACGATTCCTGAGAGGTCTTCTCTGCTCAGCCTAGCATGTAAAACCATCTGAAATTCTCCTGTTCTTTGATGGTTTGAGGAGCTCTCTCCCTTCACTAGACTGTAAGCTCCACAAAGCCAGGGCTGTGCTGGTCCTATTGATATGTGTACCCTCCTGGTTCTGTGCAGACACATTGTAGGCACTCAATAAATATTTTGGGATCAATGAATGAAAAATCTTTTCTGAATGGCCTTGGAAACTCTTACAGGGCAGGGCAAGTTCTTATATTTTTTTCCTTGGCTTTAACTTGGTGCCTACAAAAACAATGGGCATAAAAAGATGATACACAATACTATTTTTCAAATAAAGATTTGAAAGGATTTGCTGAAAGGATTTGCTCAAAGTTGCACCCAAATTAGTCCAGAAAGATACCTGGGAGCACTGACTGCTTCTTTGAGGAATTCCCTTTCCAAAGCAGTGCATGTGAACATTTGAAGGCATGGAAGTACGAAGAGGGACATGGGGCCATCTTCCAATTCAGATCTCTGAGTATGGTGGCATTACTACCATGCTCAAGTAAAAGCATGAAAACAACATGTGAGGACTTCCCTGGTGGCGCAGTGGTAAAGAATCCACCTGCCAATGCAGGGGACACGGGTTCGAGCCCTGGTCCGGGAAGATCCCACATGCCACGGAGCAACTAAGCCCATGTGCCACAACTACTGAGCCTGTGCTCTAGAGCCCACGCACCACAACTACTGAAGCCCACACGCTCTAGGGCCTGCGTGCTGCAACCACTGAAGCCTGCGCGCCTAGAGCCTGTGCTCCACAACAAGAGAAGCCACCACAATGAGAAGCCCACGCACTGCAATGAAGAGTAGCCCCCGCTCGCCGCAACTAGAGAAAGCCCACGTGCAGCAACGAAGGCCCAATGCAGCCAAAAATAAATGAAATTAAAACAAAACAAAACCACACGTGATGATGATACTCTTTACTCCTTGACCCAATGAGACAGAGTAAGACGAATGTCCCATGAGAAAAAGAAGATTTCACCCTGTCCATTGCAGACCCACAAATCAATGTCAAAACCTCAGCAAGGGCTTCCCTGGTGGCACAGTGGTTGAGAGTCTGCCTGCCAATGCAGGGGACACGGGTTCGAGCCCTGGTCTGGGAAGATCCCACATGCCGCGGGGCAGCTAGGCCCATGAGCCACAACTACTGAGCCTGTGCGTCTGGAGCCTGTGCTCCGCAACAAGAGAGGCCGCGACAGTGAGAGGCCCCCGCACTGCCATGAAGAGTGGCCCCCGCTCGCCGCAACTAGAGAAAGCCCTCGCACAGAAGCGAAGACCCAACACAGCCAAAAATAAAATAAATAAATAAATTAATTAATTAATTAATCAAAAAACAAACAAAAAAAAAAACAAAAAAAACCTCAGCGAGCTGATGACTCGGAAGGAACCCCCATGCTCTCCCTGGACACAAACTCTCCCCAAGGAGGCCTGTGACAGTCCTTAGCACAGCCAGGTGACAGTGTGGATGGCCCAGCACAGCTAATGGAAACTTGAAAACACACCTCCTACACATAGACATCATTGTCTCATTACTTGGTAGACAACACACCATCTGGGGCAACACAAGGATTCTTAGTCATTGCTAATTCTCTGCTCATCCAACCAGGTCAATCCCTCTCTTAGGCTCTGAACTTTGCTCATGGCACCCTGAACTTTGCTCTATAGAACTGGCCAACATTCGTAATAATAATAAATAATAAATAATCTATATTTAGGTGATTATTTGATTAATATCCATCTTCCCCACTGGACTCCAAACTTCTTAAGGGCAGGGATAGATCTCTTTAGCTCATTACTATACCTAGGCATTCCACCTGTTCTTAACATGTAGCCCGTGTATTTTTCCTATGTACTTTCTGAATGGAAGAATGGATAAATGAATGGAGCTCAGGGCCTGCTGGGAAGACACCTCACAGCCAGCCTGACTTAGCTGGAAGAGAGTAAAGAGGCTGAAGCTTTTTCAATGTAAATCAGACCTTGTCATCACATGATTGCCTTGTCTTCTTCATCAAGGCATCTCCTGTGCCTAGAATAGTATCTGACACAGAGTAGTGGATCAACACATATTGGGAGAATTAATACATGAATGGACACTTCCTCGAGAAGCTTGGTTGCCTTCTTAAGATAAAGTCCTGGAAAGGGAGAATGGGGGAAGCTACAATATGCAAATACCCTGAATTAGACCCAAAGGCACCATTTAGGTCATTCCCTTCAGACTCAGTGGGTCTGGCTCTAGGAGTCACTAAACCAGCAGGTCAGCATGGGGACAGATGCACTGTAAACCAAACTAGTTTTCTTGAGATAATGTGCCTTTGGACTGTCGTGCACCACATCCTGGGGTTACATACTTAAAGTTTAAGTGAGTTATGTATCCTGGTCCTCATCACACACATTGAAAAAAAAAACCCGAAAAAAACAAAGCCAGGAATGGTACTGTACCTTATGAGATAGCCTGCCCCAGTCTCTGCTACCAGGTCGGGAGGGTACGGAAAGGGATCTTTCTTCTCCATTGCCACATCTTCCTTACTGAGGGATCTGAGTCCAAATGGGTCTCTTTGTGTCTGAAGTTTAAGCAACCAGGGGCGCAGATATTTGGTTGGTGTCCCTCCTTTGAGGGTGAGAGAGGTCCAAGATCTGCTCTTCGATCACCAATCCAAAATCAAACATCAAACACCTCCCCCAAACCATTATGAAAAACCACCACAAAACCAAATTTCTAAACATGCCTGGGTCTCCAGCCCACCCCAGCCCAGCAAACAAAAGTGGCTCACCTCTGAACTACAGAATCCCTTCCAGAACCAGAAGGAAAGGGAAAGGATTTACGGTTTGTCTCAGAGTTGTAGGCTCTGGCTTGCCCCCAGGATGAGTTCATTATTTATTCTTAGAGACGGGACTCGAATTAAACAAACAGTGCCTATAAATAGAGCGGGATACACTCAGCTCGGTGTCACTGGAAGGTCCTTTTCACAGGGACAGATGCGTTAAATGGATGTTCTCAGGTTACCCTGCTGGTACTACGTGGGGAAGGGTTGCCCTCTTTGTAAGCATGGTTTAGGAGGGGGAAAAAAAGCGGGTGAGTCAGACATTGGGATTCGGCCCATCTCTGTCTTCTTCATCTCTTTTTCTAAACGCTCATTCACATCATAACCGAGAGGGAGCCACAGAGGAAGGATGTCGCTCTGTAAACACCCTGGCCGGGCGCTTGGGCAGGTCCCCTCTGGGAATGGATCCCGGATCAGGCTGTATTTGACAGAGCGTTCTGTTCTTTTAGATTAGATTGCAAACTCCCTAAGGGAAGCGACCGAGTGCTCAGATTTCTTCTTGGTTTTCCCCATTCTGCCAAGTACAGGGATGACTAGGGTTTCAGACCTTGAGCCATGAATTAAAGGACCCTTTTTAAGCATGGCCAGCTTTACGGTGTGGAGTATGCGTTCCAGGACTGGCGGGGCTTTGCTCTGAATTGCATTGAGCTGTGTGCTTGAAAGGTAATCACCTCTCCATGATAGACCAGTGGGGGTGGAAACATCTAGAATAACTGTGAATAAACATCAAGCAATGTCAAATCACTATAGTAACAAGAGCAACCATGGATTCTGCATTTGGCCAGGTCATTTGAGACACTATTCTAGTCACTTTGTAGGGGCTTCCCTGGTGGCGCAGTGGTTAAGAATCCGCCTGCCAATGCAGGGCACACGGGTTCGAGCCCTGGTCTGGGAAGATCCCACATGTCGCAGAACAACTAAGCCCGTGCGCCGCAACTATTGAGCCTGCACTCTAGAGCCCCTGAGCCACAACTACTGAAGCTCACGCTCCTAGAGCCCGGGCTGTGCAACAAGAAGCCACCGCAATGAGAAGCCCATGCACTGCAACGAAGAGCGGCCCCCACTCGCTGCAACTAGAGAAAGCCCGCGCACAGAAACGAAGACCCAACGCAACCAAAAATGAAAAACAAAAAACAATAATAAGCCCTTTGTAAAAGCTCATGTAAGCTTTCCAAAAACCTTACGAGTTAGGGACCATTATTATCCCTATTCTACAGATGAAGAAACGGAGGCACTAAGAGATTATGGCCCCTGCTCCAGGTCACACAGCTGGTAAACTGGGATTGGAAATCAGGCAGTTTAGCTCCAGAGCCTGGTCTCCTGCGGTAGAAATTGAGTACTTGGAGTAAAATCTGTTGGTTATACCGCCTGGTGCTGGCCTAAGCCTGTAACTCCCCATCAACATGGGACCCAGGACAGGCCAATGACAATGAATCTCAGGACTTCTGCTGGGCATGCTAGGATGAAGAGGTGCTGAATTTGCCTCTGGAGGGGAGGGTAGCCTCTGGCAGTCCCATGGCCATCCTGCTGCACTGGGGGAGCCTGGATGAGAATGAAAATAGCACGGAGCAAAAGCAGAGCTGAAGAACAGAGCCTGCTGACATCATCTGAACCCTGAATCCAGCTGGACCTGATGCCGGAACCTACTCCTCAACTTTGCACTTTCATGAGCCAATATTTTCCTTTTGCTGGGCAGGCCTGTCAGAGTTGATTTTCTCTCACTTGTTGTTGAGAGATCCGTCACTGAGAGACGCTGGCCCAGAAGAAAACATCATTTGGGTAAACTAACCTCCCAGTCCCATCCAGAAATAAGAGCTAATCCTGCACTCCCTTTTCTCACCCTGTTGGTCTCTTCCAGAAACACATACCATCCTGCGACTATGCACGTGCTCAATGGCTCCATTCTCCGTTTACTGAAATCCTGAATACTGCTTCCCTGCTTAGGCTTCCTCGGTCGCATCTCTCAGAATTACCTACGGCCTCACTTGGTTGTCATGATACGGAGCTTAGACACTTATTTAGCACTTACGTTATTCTGACTTGCAATACAGTTAGCTATTTACAAGTCATTCGTTAACATTTACTGAAAGCTTCCTACGTGTCATATCCTCAGCTAAGTGCTGGGGATTCCGGAGGAATAATATCAGCACGTATCTGAAATCTTTCTCAGTGCCGGGCACTGTGCTTAGCACTTCACATGCATCAATTATGCCATCACATCTCCTAAAAAACCCCCGCAAGGTAAGTACAAATAACATCTCCACTTTACATGTAACAGGATGGTTCATTAGGAAGTTACGGAGAGATACAGAGATCAAATAGGTAGGAAATTGCAAAGGGAGTTACCAGATGAAGATATAGATTTTCACAGCAAATACTTTAGAATTAGGTTCACAACTCTAAACTCTCCAATTTCACAGGTCCCTAATCCACAAAAAGGATAAAAAAGAATTGACAGGTATTCAGAGAGGATTTTACGATGATTTTTTTGAGGGGTTAATACCATGTTGTCCTTCGCTTCCCAACGAACACACACGCAGAAGGTGGGCGTGTTTAACCCGTTCTTGCACCTCAAGTCTCGTGAGAGCAGCTTCTTCGAGATACTGTGGAGAGTTTGCCAAGAGGTTCCTGTATCTGGGGAGATGGAGGCTATCCCCTGAGCAGTCCAGAGGGTGAGAGATGTGGCTAGAAAGCCAAGAAGAGGATGAGTATTTCCTAAAGACTGTCAATGGACCTCACAGGAGCGAGCTGACTGATGGATCATCTTAGATTTTGTCTCACAGGGTGGCTCAGAAGGGCAATGAGTCCTCATCAGAAGAGGCTGGAGATGAATCACCAGATTCTTGGGGGTGTGAAGGGGCTGGTGGTATGAGTTGCATTAAGCCATGCTGGGGACTCTCTAGTACCCATGAACATGACCCTCGGCCATGACCCTGTGTGGTACCTAAGCATACCCAGAGGATGCAACATCTTCTTTTGATTCTAATAGTCAAGTAAGTACAGGCATACCTCGTTTTATTATACTTTGCAGATAATTGCATTTTTTACAAATTGAAGGTTTATGGCAACCCTATGTCGAGCAAGTCTATCAGCACCATTTTTCCAACATTTGCTCACTTCGTGTCTCGGTGTCACACCTTGGTAATTCTCGCAATAGTTTAAACCCTCCACCAGCAAAAAGATTATGACTTGCTGAAGGCTCAGATGATGGTTAGCATTTTTTAGCAATAAAGTATTTTAAAATTATGTGTGTATGTAAATTATGTATGTACATTTTTTTAGACATAGTGCTATTGCACACTTAATAGACTACAGTATAGTGTACACATAACTTTTATATGCACTGGGAAACCAAAACAATTCATGTGACTCTCTTTAATGCAATATCGGCCTTACTGCCGTGGTCTGGAACCGAACCCACAATCTCTCTGAGGTCTGCCTTTACCTTCCTCCCCAACGCTTATTTGTCCTGAATTTTCTCTCTTCTACCCCCTTGTGTGTGTTTGTTGGGGGAAGATGGTGAGTATCTATTTCCCTCTTCCCTGAAGGTCAGTAGCCCATTATGATGGGTGGATGGAGGAAGAGGAAAAACAGGTTTATCTTTAAATATAGTGCAAGGTATTATTCATAATTGGATGGGACATTCTAATTTTGGAAATGAGACCAATTTGTGACTTAGAAATCATAGGACTTAAAAAAAAAAACTACGAGTGAAAGGAAAGTCGTGGTTCCCCCCTGAAGTTTCCATCCAGTGCCAAGATAAGGACTTAACCCACTGAAACTGCAGAGAGATAAGAGGAGGCAAAACTAAAGTTGGCTTCGTGATCTCATCCCCTAAGTTCTCCTAGACAGAAGGCCAGGCAGGTTAAGTGACCTACTCAGGGTCCCAGAGCCAGTGAAAAAGGAAGAACCATGTTCTTAACCATATTATTAAATTATTTCCACCCTCAAGGAAATTACTCTCTCTTCTGTTGCTAACTGGCCTATTCTTATCCTATTCTGTTATTCATCATCTTCTTTTTGAATTCCCTTCCCCTTCCTCAACTTATCATAAATGGCCCTGGACCCGTGTTGACAGAGCAGGGCATGATCAGAGGTAGGTAAGGTCATCCAAGGACGACTTCAATCAAGAATATGATTCAATAGGGGCTTCCCTGGTGGAACAGTGGTTAAGAATCCGCCTGCCAATGCAGGGGACACGGGTTCGAGCCCTGGTCTGGGAAGATCCCACATGACGTGGAGCAACTAAGCCCGTGAGCCACAACTACTGAGCCCTCGTGCCTACAGCCCATGCTCCGCAACAAGAGAAGCCACCTCAATGAGAAGCCCGCGCACCGCAACAAAGAGTAGCCCCTGCTCGCTGCAACTCGAGAAAAGCCCAGGCACAGCAACAAAGCCCCAATGCAGCCAAAAATAAAATAAATAAAATAAATAAATTTTAAAAGAAGAATATAACTCAGTAAACAACAAGGACCTACTGTATAGCACAGGGAACTATATTCAATATCTTGTAATAAGCTATAATGGAAAAGAATCTGAAAAAGAATATATATATATATATATCTGAATCACTTTGCTGTACACCTGAAACTAACACAGTATTGTAAATCAACTATAGTTCAATTATAATTTTTTTCTAAAAATAATATGATTCAAACACCAGCAAATCCCTGAGCACCAAATCTGGAGAGTTTCCTATTTCCATCTACCAAGTGCTTTGATGATGATTATGATGATATTGGTATTATTAGCATGATCGCTGAGACTCACTAAGTTCGAGGCACCAGGATGAGTGCTTTTTACGTGCTTTCTGATTAAATCCTAGCAACCCCAGGCAATGGGTCCTCCTGTGTGTTAGCCCCACTTACACAGGAGGGCACTGATGCTTGGAGGAGCACCTCACACAAGGATGCATAGGCAGCTAACAGAGCCAGATTTCAAACCAGGCCTGATACTGGAGCTGCACTTCTAGCCAGGGTCCCTGGAACCTCACAGCCACCCTCCCCTCATGGCTGGGAGTTACCTGCAGGGAGTTTCCTGCTGCTATGCCCTGTTCACTAAAATCGACCCTCTCACACTGTTTTTGTTGGTTTCCAATTAAAAAGTTTATTTGATCAGACCCAGTCACACAAGGTTGTCAGATCTTGAATTTTTTGAGAGCAAAAACATGGGACGTGCTTGGGGGATGGGCAGAGGGATATGATTTGTAGTTATGAAGGTGGTGACAGGACTGAGGGTCTTCTCTACTATTCAGGACATGAGTACATGGAACGTAGTCTAAGGCAGAAGCCAACATCCAGTAGAACTTGGTGACCACGATCTGGATCTCTCTAGGCCTGTGATCTATCCCACTATGGGATCAAGCAAAACAAGTGCCAAAGTTTTTCACCTACTCCCACAGTGGGGATGTCTCTAAAAACTATTTATCGACACTATCTAGATGACAACTTTAGTGCAGTAGTTGAGAACACAGCCTTGGGAGTCAGATTGCCTTGGTTCAATTCATTAGCTATGCACCCTCCATCAAAGCACTTAGGTTCTGAACTTTGGTTTCCTAACCTGTAAAATGGTGATGCAATATCTTCTTCTTGGTATTTATGAAAGTCATTAGTCTATTCACAAATATTCCAACTCCCCTTCCCCTCTAGGTACATGATAAAGTTATTATTATATTTTTCATCCCCTTTGAAGTTAATCATGACTGTGTAATTTGCTGGCCAGCAAAATAAGAATGAAAGTGATTTCTCACTACTGGAGGAAGCTTTAAGAATTGATGTACAGTTTGATTTTTAACTTCAGGTGTTTCCAGTAGCCCCCACCCTGAGGGTCTTTGATGAGCACTGCCCCTCCTCCCAGTTCTAATCACCACTGGATATGTAGCAGGAGGGAGAAATATATCTTTCTTGTCTTAAGCCAATGAAGTTTAAAGATTGTTTCTTACCACAGAATAACCTAGCCTATACTGACTATTACAGGGTTGGTGGGTGGATTAGATATAAAAAAAATGAAGTTTCACTAAGATACCTTTGTACACCCACAAGAACGGCTATAAACTAAAAGAGAGACAATAGCAAGTGTTAGCAATGATGTGGAGAAACTAGAACCCTCATATGTTGTTGGTAGGAATGTAAAATGGTGCAGCCACTTTGGAAAACAGTTTGCCAGTTTCTTAAAAATTTAATCATAAGCTTACTGTACAACTCAGCAACTGAACTCTTAAGTATCTTCCCCAAAGAAATGAACATATATCTCCACACAAAAACTTGTATTTGAATGTTCACAGCAGCATTATTTTATACCACAATAACTAAGAAGTTGGAACAATCCAAATGTTCGTTATACACAAATGTGGTATATCCATATGATGGAATACTACTCAGCAATAAAAAAGGAACAAAATACAGATGGTCCCCGACATGATGTTCGACTTGTGATTTTTCGATTTTACAGTGGTGCAAAACTGATATGTATTCTGTAGAAACCATACTTCGAATTTTGAATTTTGACCTTTTCCTGGGCTAGTGATATGCAACATGATTCTCTTTCATGATGCTGGGCAGTGGCAGCGACCACAACTCCTGGTCAACCATGCGATCGTGGGGGTGAACAACAAATACACTTACAACTGTTCTGGACCCAGACAACCATTCTGTTTTTCACTTTCAGTACAGTATTCGCTAAATTACATGAGATATTCAACACTTTACTATAAAATAGGCTTGGTGTTAGATTATTTTGCCCAGCTGTTGGTGAATATGTGTTCTGAGCATGTTTAAGCTAGGCCAGGCATGATGGTTGGCAGGTTAGGTGTATTAAATGAACTTTCCACTTATGAGATTTTCAATTTATGATGGGTTTATTGGGATGTAACCCCACTGTAAAGTCAAGGAAGATCTGTACTGATATATGCTACCACACAGACAAACGTCAAAAACATTGCACTAAGTGAAAGAAGCCAAAAGCCAAAGACTACATATTGCATGATTCAATTTCTATAAAATGTACAGAAAAGAGAAATTTGTAGAGAGGCAGAAAGTTCAGTGGTTGCCTGGGGCTGAGAGTGGGAGTGGGAATTAACTGTACACAGGTTTGAGGGAGTGTTGGGAAGGGATGGGATAGTCTAAAACTGGATTGTGATAATGACTGCACAGCTCTATGTATTTTCTGAAAATCATTGAATTGTATGCTTATAATGGGTCAATCTTATGGTATGTAAATTCTATCCCACTAGAGCCATTAAGAAAAAACTGAGCACAATATCTGGCACATGGGGAAAGCTCAGGAAATGTTTGTTATTATTCATCATTTTAGGGATGAAATGCTAGGACTGAGCCTCTACAATGAATTAATTAGGAGTAAAGATTTGCACTTAGTGAAGAAGGGCGGTCTGGCGATTGGGGCTTGTCAGAGACCCCCATTCTTATATCCCCCAATTTTGTATGTCCTCTATGCTGACCACCACTTGTAACAGGCCAGTGGATACTTACACTGTCCTGCACCAAGTTCCATCTGGATACCAGGGGTCAGGGTCAGGTATCCTAGCCCCAGACCATTGCTGTCCTCTGCTGACATTCCAGGATGCCTTGAAACTGAGCCTTTTCAAGATGCTACAAGCAGACTTAACCTGGTCTGGCTGAAAAGTGTTTCACTCCCCATTGCACCCTATCCTCAAACCTGTATTGTCAACAACAATTCCCTGGTGGTGCAGTGGTTAAGACTCTGCGCTCCCAATGCAGGGGGCCCAGGTTCAATCCCTGGTCAGGGAACTAGATCCCACATGCATGCTGCAACTAAGAGTTCACATGCCACAACTAAAGAGCCAGCAAGCCACGACTAAAGGAGCTGGTGAGCCAAAACTAAGGAGCATGCCTGCCACAACTAAGACCTGGTACAACCAAAAAAAAAAAAAAAAAGCTGGAGTGGGAGAAGGGCAGGAAACCTGCCTGGTACATGCAGCTGTCTGTCAAGCACAGCTGTAGCATTTGCAGACCAGCTGATGAAACTCCAAACAATTACGACTTAGGCCTTAGGGCTCCCCAGATAAGACAAAACTGATTCAGAGAGGCCTTGAATCCTAGTGGGTTAAAGTTTGAAGGGTCACAGTTACAGTATCACTGATGGAAAGATGGAATCCAGCCCTTCACTAGTCTGTTCAGGCTGCTATAACAGAATATCACAGACCGGGTGGCTGATAAGTAACAAAAATGTATTGCTCACAATTCTGGAGGCTAGGAAGTCCAAGATCAAAGTGCTGGCAGATTTTGTGTCTGTGAGGACCCACTTTCTAGTTCATAGATTGTCATCTTCTCACTGTAACCTCACATGGTGGAAAGGGTGAGGGAGCTCTCTGGGGCCTCTTTTATAAGGGCACTAATCCCATTCATGAGGGCTCCACCCTCATGACTAATCACCTCCCCAAGGCCCTGCCTTCTAATACCCTCACAGTTGGGGTTAGGTTTCAAACTATGACTTTTTTTAAACTTATTTATTTAATTTATTTATTTTTGGCTGCATTGGGTCTTCGTTGCTGTGTGCTAGCTTTCTGTAGTTGTGGCGAGCAGGGGCTACACTTCGTTGCAGTGCACAGGTTTCTCATTGCAGTGGCCTCTCTCGTTGCAGAGCACGGGCTCTAGGCACGTGGGCTTCAGTAGTTGTGGCCCACGGGCTCAGTAGTTGTGGCTCGCAGGCTCTAGAGTGCAGGCTCAGTAGCTGTGGCGCACAGGCTTAGTTGCTCCATGGCATGTGGGATCTTCCCGGGCCAGGGATCGAACCCATGTCCCCTGCATTGGCAGGTAGATTCTTAACCACTGTGCCTCCAGGGAAGCCCCCAACTATGACTTAAGGGGATATAAACATTTAGTCTCTAGCAACTAGAGACCACCATGGCCCTTTGGTTAACATTCGGCAGGGAGCAACAGTAGAAAAGAGATAATGTGTATAGTAGCATCATCTGAACAACTGGCATTTTGGACCCATAGCCAGGTCCCCAACAGAGAAATGTGGTTTTGATCTCTTCTATTTCCAGGCCCTCAGTCTTAGCTACGACATTCTTACAGTGCATCCATCTCTCTGGCTACTCACTGGAGAAAAGATAAGGCTTAAGTGGTTTTGTTATTCAATAAAAATGAAAATAAAAAGAGCAATTAACTAAACAACTGAGATAAAAACTAATAAATCTAAGGACGGTAGAAGGAAATAAGGAAAGATAAAAGCAGACATAAGCAAATTAGAAAACAAAAACGATAGGATTGGTAAGATAAATTAAAAAACTCACTCTTTTAAAAGACCAATAAAACAGACAATCCTCTGGCAAGGTTACATGACAAGAAAAGAAAAAATGCAAGTAAATAGCCCTAGAAATATGAAAGGGATGAGAAACAAAGACATGAAAGAAGATTACAGTTAAAAGCACGCTCTGTTCAAATTTATACTAATAAAATATTAACCAAAATAAGACAATATAATCCACTCAAGAAGAGGCAGAAAAATTCAAGACAAAAAAAATCACAGAAGAAGCTGATAAAGAGCTTTCTGCAACTTTGCTGAAATGTGAACTCAGATGATTTGGGTGGGGGTGGGGGAGTGGGCAAATTCTGTCAAACCTTAAGGGAAGAGAGAATTTCTATATGACTGAGCTGGTTCCAGAGCATAAAAAATGTTTAAAAGTGTCCCAGATGATTTTACAAACTAACCCAGCTTTGGTAACCAAATCCTGAGAAGAGAGAAAAAGAGACAGAGACAGAAAACAAGAGCTTTAGACCAAACTTATTTAGGGATAGTATACTGGGTTGACTAGTGTCACCCCAAAATCCATATCCGCCTGGAACTTCAGAACGTGACCTTAACTGGAAATAGGGTCTTTGTAGATGTAATTATTAAGATGATATCATACTGGATTAGGGTGCACCCTAAATCCGGTGACTGCTGTCCTTCTAAGAAGAGGGGAGGACACACAGAGATACACTCGGAAGGAGAAGGGCATGTGAGGATGAAGGCAGAGACTGGAAGGATGTGGTTACATACAAGTCAACGAATGCAAATGCCAGCAGCCACCAGGGGCTGGGAAGATTCTCCCCTGGAGCCTCTGGAGGGAGCACGGCCCCAATGACACCTGGATTCCCAACTTCTGGAACTGGGAGAGAATAAAGTTCTGTTGTTTTAAGCCACCCAATTTGTGGTGCTTTGTTATGGCAGCTCTCAGAGACTAAGACAGATAGGGATGCAGGTATTTTTCTATTTCTTTGGTCATTTGAGTCATTTTGAAAGGGAAGAGAATATATGGGCTGAATTTACTATCTGGGAAACAAGTGAATACAGAAGTCCCTACATTGCTTCCTCTTGTGGGTCTACCCTGGTGGTCTCATGATCACCTGGAGGACTTAGACTCAGCAATACTTTTTCCCCAAGCAATTATGGGACCTGGAGCAAGAGTTTGAAGGGAGGCCCGTATACCATATGGCCAGAGTGATTAAGAGATATAAGTAAGCTAACTGTGCTTAAAAATTGTTGCACTTCTACTTTGATGGATATACTTTTATAACCACTTGGGAAGCCAAGTTTCAACTGAGAATTCTCCCAGTCTCCTTGGCATTCCAAGATATTATTGAGTGGCATAAGGACAGTTGAACACCCTTTCCTCATGGTCCCCAGCTCCGTCCTACATCATAACGGGCCTATGGGAATACTGTGGACATTTCAGCCCACTTGTCCAAGCTTTGTCCACCCTCCACACAATCAGCTGTCCCTGGGGCTTCCCTGGTGGCACAGTGGTTGAGAATCCTCCTGCCAATGCAGGGGACATGGGTTCGAGCCCTGGTCCGGGAAGATCCCACATGCCATGAAGCAGCTAAGCCTGTATGCCACAACTACAGAGCCTGCGCTCTAGAGCCCGCGAGCCACAACTACTGAGCCTGCATGCCACAACTACTGAAGCCCATGTGCCTAGAGCCTGTGCTCCGCAACAATAGAAGCCACTGCAATGAGAAGCCTGTGCACTGCAACAAAGAGTAGCCCCCGTTCGCCACAACTAGAGAAAGCCCGCGCACAGCAACGCAGCCAAAAATAAATAAATAAATAAATAAATAAATATTTAAAAATTAAAAAAACAAATGCAAAAAAAAAAAAAAATCAGTTGTCCTTGGTCATTCTTCCAGGCCTGGGAGTGCAAACACCTGCTGTGCTGTCCTCCACTGGAAGAACGGACGTAGGAAAGAGGCCTGCACAGGCCCTGGGTGCAGGCTCGGGCCATTTAGGTAGAAGGCAGGGAGCACAGGGCCCAGGCATTCAGTAATCTAGAATTCCCAACCCAAACAGGCCTGCACCCACTTGTAGGACCTTCACCCTGTGGTCTCCTTACCTTTTGGGGAAGAGTGTGGCCAAAAGAGGGACAGAGCAGGGCCCTGTAAAGCAAAGGCAGGAACTGCCCTTGCCTGGGTCTAAGGGTGGTTTTGCTTAATAGTTTGTCACATTGCAAAAAAAGACCCAATTCTACAGTACACTGAAGACAATGGATACTTTATTAATAGCTTTATGAGACATCAGAGAAAGGAACCAAATTACAAACCACAGCAGACACTGTTAGACATCTCGGTCCCTTCCCCCCAGAGTTCTTTCCCCCTCTTCCTCAGAGAGCCTCTAAAAAAACAAGATTTCTGTACTGAGAAGAATCGAGCTGGAACATTTCTCCCTCAGCAAAACAAAAGCTGAATAATCATCCATCAATCCTCCAGAATGTCCGGGTGGCCATGGTGAAGTTTTACTACCTCTCCCTTCCCTCTAAGTGTCACACTATTTACCCCAGAAAACAAGGTGGGGATAGTGGTGGTCGTGCGATGGAGGCAATAGGTGAGTTCCGCTGCAAAAACAAAACAAAATAGACCTTTTCCCTCCTAGTTTTGTAGCTCTTCAATAAGACAGAAAATGGAATACAACTGTATAATAAAAGAATAACATAATGTGACTAATTATAGCTTAGTTCCACAAATCACAAAGGCAAGGATGGTTCAATATTAGAAAATGTATGGATTCATCACATTCATCCATCAAAGAAGAAAACCACATCAGCTAATAGAATTCAAAATTCTCTCTTCATATAATACTCCTGTTAGATTGGAGAGAGACGGAGGCTTCACGTGAAAAAGAATAAATCAGGAGTCTACAAAATAGCTAACTGGTCAAATAGTGGAGGTATTTTTACTAAACCAGGATAAGCCATTCTTGCCTCATATTCCAACTCAATACATTCTTATATTCTGGAAGTTCCAGCCAAAGTGGGGCATACTCTGAGCCTGGGTTGAACCTGACCATCAGATATACTGTATTTGACTTGCCTGTTGTTTAAAACATTTGAATTCATTTTCTACACTTAAAAGACTTATAGATTTCACATTTTAAAAAACACCTGATTTTTGGTATATCTTTTAAAAAAATCTGACCACCTGTCAACACAGGCCTGTTTCTCAAACGGCACAAAATGGCTGGGGCTGAGTAAGAACTTCTCCCTTTAGGTAAGACTTGTGCTCTCCCGTTTGCCAAAGGCCTCACTGGACCCAGTTCTCTCATTTATGTTACTTGCCTGGGCCCCATAGGCATCTGAATTCCTGAACCCATACTGAAGCCAAGAACTAGAAAAAGAGGTATAAATGTGGAAAGGGAGACAAAATTATCATTTGGGGGGGGAATGAGCTACCTGCAACATCCGAAAGAATCAATGAAAAACCCTTAAAATGAATAAGAGTTCTGTAAGATGGCCAGTTACAAAATCCATAAAAATTAATATAGCAGAATGACTCGGGGTTGGGGGAGGGAAGAGAGTTTAGTCACCATGTGCAATAACAACAAATAACTTTGAATTAACTTGGCAAGAAATGTGCAGGATTTGTGTGACTTAAACTGCAAGATACTGCTGAAGAACAGGAAAATGACTTCAACACAAGTAAATTAAAACACACCATTTTCCTAATATTGTTGTAAGGAAGTCCATTATTACCAAAATAACATAAATTTAATAAAATTCCAATAAAAATCTAAACATAACTTTTTTGGGGAAACTTGACCAAGAGAGTCTTAAATGTTTGTCTGGAAGAATAAATGCTTGAGGATAGCCAGCTAGCCAATAAAAATGTCAAAGAGCATAATAATAGGGAAGCATCTGTCCAACAAATAATTAAAATTTATTATAAAATGATAATTAAACTTATAAGATATGACTATAGGAACAATCAGCATAACAGGATGAGACTTGAAAGCACAAAAACAGATCCAAATGTGCACATAAATATAGTACAAGTCCTACTTCAAATCAGCAGGTAAAGAAAACATTTTTCACAGAGTTACCATATGATCCAGCAATCCCACTCCTAGGCATATATTGGAAAAAACTCTAATTTGAAAAGATATATGTACCCTAATGTTCATAGCAGCACTATTTACAATCGCCAAGACATGGAAGCAACCTAAATGTCCATCAGCAGATGAATGGATAAAGAAGATGTGGCATATATATATATATATATACACACACACACACACACACACACACACACACACACACACACACAATGGAATATTACTCCATAAAAAGGAATGAAATAATGCCATTTGCAGCAACATGGATGGACCTAGAAATTATCACACTAAGCGAAGTAAGTCAGAAAGAGAAAGACAAATACCATATGATATCACTTATATGTGGAATCTAAAATATGACACAAATGAACATATCTACGAAACAGCAATGGACTCACAGACATAGAGAACAGACCCGTGGTTACCAAGGGGAGGAGGAGTGGGGGAGGGGAGGATTAGGAGTTTGGGATTAGCAGATGCAAACTAGTACATATAGAAAGGATAAACAACAAGGTCCTATTGTATAGCACAGGGGAACTATATTCAATATCCTGTGATAAACCATAATGGAAAAGAATATGAAAAAGAATATATATATATATATATATATATAACTGAATCACTTTGCTGTACAGCAGAAATTAACACAACATTGTAAATCATCTATACTTTAATGAAATTTTTAAAAATGAAAACATTTTTCAAGAAATGATGTCAGGCAACTAGCTAGCCATTTTGAAAAAGTTAGCTCCAGACTTCCCATGATAAATTGACATCAGTTTTTGATGGAACAGAGATTTAAATGTAAAAAATGAAATAAGAATACCCCCCTAAAATCCAGGTGAATTGTACATATCCTCAAATGAAAAGGGAATTTTTAAAATACCAAAACATATCAGATTAAAAAAATCTGAAATGCAAAAGCGTAGAAAAAAAGATAAAAGACAAATTTAGAAAAATGTTTGCAATGTTTATGAAACTGGTTAAAACCCTCAACAGATGTAGTTCTTACAAAGACATAAGAGAAAGAATATTGGGTCGATAAAAGGGGAGATGACACCAATAGACAATTCACACACACACACACACACACACACACACACACACAAAGGGCTGGGGAGGAGGGTGGGGGTTGGAGAGATAGAAACAAATGGCCAAGAAACAGATGAAAAAATTAATCTCAATAATAATTGAAGAAATACAAGTTAAAATAGTGAAATGACATTGAACTTAAGAGTACTTTGATAGAAGTCACAATGCTGCTGTTCTTAGTGAGTTTGTAGGAGAATGGGTTCTCACATCCTGCTGATGTGAATATAAATTGATAAAACCTTTTTGGAGAGCAAGTCCACTGGATATATCAAAAAGTGAAAACACGTTCTTACTCTTTCATTAGGAATTCCCACGTATCAGAATTCATTCTGAGAACATTATCATGGATGTGCACAAAGGCTTAGTGTAAATGAGACGCATGTCACCATTTCTTCTAATAGGGAACCATTGGAAACGTAAGGGTCGACAGTACAGAACTGGTTTGATAAAGTCTGGGGCTGATACGAGTGTGGGAGAGCAACTTGGATTGGTTGGTGGCGCTGATGCACATTTGATAAATATTTTAATTTCCACCCACACAAGGATATACTCTGTACCGCTCAAATAATGCTGTGGAAGAACATTTATCACGTTGAAAAACTATATACAATAGCATCTATGGGAAGATTCCAAAACAGAAAACAGCTAGGATACATGTCAAAATGCCAGAAACGATATCTCTGGCTAGTAAAATTAGATGTAGTTTTTTGCCTACTCTTATTTTCTAATAATTGCACAAGATTCTTAGTTTCTTTAGTAGAAGTTCTTTTTTTTTTTTTTTTAATTGTCAACTCTGGTGGAGGCTACTCCTGGGTCAAGGATGGTCACATCTAGAAAGTGTCCATGGCTAGGGTCAGGGTACTGGCAGTGACATAAAGGGTTACAGACTTTCAGGAGAAAGAGATATGTATATATCAGGAGATTAACATACGAATATGTATAGAAAAAACCCCAAGTGATGGGATTATGGTTGTTATTTTCTACAGCCCAAATATGATGAGATTATGTGTTGTTTATAATTGGGGGAGAGGGGATGAACACAATACAACTGGTAAATATTATAAAAGCCTACCAGGGCTGGGCTTCCCTGGTGGCGTGCTGGTTAAGAATCCGCCTGCCAATGCAGGGGGCACAGGTTCGACCCCTGGTCTGGGAGGATCCCACATGCTGCAGAGCAACTAAGCCCATGCGCCACAACTAGTGAGCCCGTGTGCCACAACTACTGAAGCCCGCACGCCTAGAGCCTGTGATCCACAACAAGAGAAGCCACCGCACTGAGAAGCCCGCCCACCACAGCAAAGAGTAGCCCCTGCTCCTTGCAACTAGAGAAAGCCCATGTGCAGCAACGAAGATCCAACACAGCCAAAAATAAATAAATAAAATAAAAATAAACTACAAAATGTCATTAAAAAATAAAACAAACCCTACCAGGGCTATAAATCCTACCAGGGCCTGGTCTTGCCACCCCCCATATCCCACCCCCATCCCTCCCTAGGTTGCTGTGCACCAGTGCCTGGGGTTCTATTGCTTCCTTTTTCCCACCTCTGCTTTCCTAGTTTCTTCTGCCAGGAGAGACTTTTCATTTTTTGTATAAAATACAGATAAATATCTTTTAGATATTTCAATAGGAAAAGATTGATTAGACAAGTTAAAAAAAGATTTCTTAAATTAAAAGCATTAGTTACATCTTATGGTTACCAGTGGGGAAGGGGGAGAGGGGTAAGTTGGGAGATTGGGATTGACATATACACAATACTATATATAAAATAGATAATAAGGGCCTACTGTATAGCACAGGAACTCTACTCAATACTCTGTAATGACCTATATGGCAAAAGACTCTAAAAAAAGAGTAGATATATGTATATGTATAACTGATTCACTTTGCTGTACAGCAGAAACTAACACAACATTGTAAATCAACTACACGCCAATAAAAATTGGAAAAAAAAGAAAATTAAAAAATGCATTAGCTCAAAAAGAGTCATGTACCACAATGTTCATTGCAGCACTATTTACAGTAGCCAGGACATGGAAGCAACCTAAGTATCTATTGACAAATGAATGGATAAAGAAGATGTGGCACATATATACAATGGAATATTACTTGCCATAAAAAGAAATGAAATTGAGTTATTTGTAGTGAGGTGGATGGACCTAGAGTCTGTCATACAGAGTGAAGTAAGTCAGAAAGAGAAAAACAAATAACGTATGTAACACATATATATGGGATCTAAAAAAAGAAAAAAATGTTCTGAAGAACCTAGGGGCAGGACAGGAATAAAGACACAGACGTAGAGAATGGACTTGAGGACACGGGAAGAGGGGGAAGGGTAAACTGGGACGAAGTGAGAGAGTGGCATGGACATATATACACTACCAAATGTAAAATAGATAGCTAGTGGGAAGCAGCCACATAGCACAGGGAGATCAGCTCCGTGCTTTGTGTCCACCTAGAGGGGCGGGATAAGGAGGGTGGGAGGGAGACGCAAGAGGGAGGGGATGTGGGGATATATTTATACATATAGCTGATTCACTTTGTTATACAGCAGCAACTAACACAACTATGTAAAGCAATTATACTCCAATAAAGATTAAAGAAATGCATTAGCTACAAAAGAAAAGATTGATCTATTTTATTATCTTAAGAACTTTTATCCATCAAAAGGTACCTTAAAGAAAGTGAAAAGAAGTACAGCAAACAAAGGATTAGTATTGAGAACATAATAAGGACCGCTTTTATAAGAAAAGCACCAGCAGTTGTAGAAAGATGGGCAGAAAACACGCGCAGACACTTTTCAGAAGAAATGAGATACGTTTGGCCAATCATATTCAAAGGGATGCTCACCATCAAAGGTAAAAATGTGAATCAGAGCCACAGTGAGGTACTGTTTCACACACAATCAGTCGGCAAAAATGAAAAAGCCTGAAAACATCAAGTGTCGGAGAGGGTGTGGACCCATCACTTCTCATACACGTTGCTGATGGGGGTGTCAACTGGGGCAACCATTTCGGGAGACAGTTTGGCTTTGTACTCTGAAATCAAGCACACGTGCACGATCCAACTCAACAATTTCACTTCTAGGTACGTGCCCAAGAGAAATGTTTGCATATGTGTAAGACCACATACAAGAATGTTCATAAAAGTACCGTTTACAATATCAAGAATCTGTGAATGACCCAAATGACCAGTAATGAGAGGGTTGCTGGATAAACTGTGGGACGCTTATATGATAAAATATTATAGAGGAGCCAAAACAAGCGAAAGACAGCAACATGCAACGGTAGATGAATCTTAACAGTGTAAGTCCTAAAAAATTACATATAACACGACGTCTTTTCTATAAAACTAAGAACAACATATATACACACATATAGACACATACACTTTTCTGAATACATATTATATATATAAAACCGTGAGGCTAGATAAAAAAGAAAGCAAGGGCATACTGAACACATAAATCAGGATGAGGGTTCGCTTTGGCTTGGGAGAAGCAGGGAAATAGGCTGGGGGTAGATCTGTGTGGTTAGATGTAAGTTATAATCTTATTGTCAAGGTTCTAGCTTTTTTGGGGGGGGCGGGGTGGTAGCTTCATGAGTACTTTCTCATTATTAAAAATAACAAACTAAATAAAGCAGGTCATACATGGATCAATGGCGACGTGTTTCATGAACCAAGGATTATTAATTAGTTATGCACTTCTGTGCACCGGAGTCCAATAAGAAATAAAAAACTTACGTTAAACGAAAATCAGAATATGATAAAGAAAACACAATTATTAACCAGAGGAAACATAGGAAGCTTGAATCTGGACGACAGATTGAAGATTCAGTTTGAAGGCATAGATGGAAGGTTTGAAGCACCTACTACAAACCACATGCAAAGGTATCTCCTAAACTGCTCTAAGGAGTAAGTTATACAGACCTACCTGGGGCTTGTCTTTCATTTTATAAAAATTCTCTTCCATTTCAAAACCACCCTCTGACACCATTCAGCGAAATCAGGGAATAGCCCAAAGACCTTCAGCAGCTGAGGACATTGGTTCCTTGACTTTTCAAGACAACTCAGCTCTCTCATCGTCTGGAAAGACTCGTCTCATACTATCTTATTCCTACAAGGCATTAAATGTGAAAGAAGGCCTTGCTGGGCAGTTTGCCACGAAGTCTACTTTTACAGCCTCTGTAACCTATGCTCATGGCATCCCAGAACTCTGTAATGCATATCACAGTGCTTGGAAGGTTTGGACATTTCCAGGCAATGAGTGTGTGTGTGTTTAATCCAAGTAATATTTACTGTAATTCCATTATTACAAATTCAAAAGCTGGCTCTGCTTTTCAGATTCTTTTTAAGATCTGGAAAAAACAACAACCTGTAACTCCAGTCCCTGGGCTGTGTTCTGCTTACCGTCTGGCACACAGTAGGTGCTTCATGAGTGTTTGTTAACTGGCATTGTTTTCCAAATAATGATTTTGAAGACCCTGGATTTCAAGAGTAAACACTTACTGAGTGAGTCATCCTTTCTACAGATCGTGTTTACACAGGCACACCTCATTTTACTGTGCTTTGCAGTTACTGCGTTTTTTACAAACCAGTATCAATCATGTCTATTGGCATTTTTCCAACAGCATTTGCTCACATCATGCCTCTGTGTCACATTTTGGTAATTCTGGCAATATTTCGAGATGTTTCATTATTATATTTGTTGTGGTGATCTGTGATCTTTGATGTTACTGCCATGACTCACAGAAGGTTCTGATGATGGTAAGCATATTTTAGCAATAAAGTATTCTTTAACTAAAGTATGTACATTGTGTTTTAGACATAATGCTGTTGCACACTTAATAGATGACATTACAGTGTAAACATTACTTTTATATGCACTGGGAGCTGCCAAAATTTGTGTCGCTTGCTTTACTGTGATATTTGCTTTCTTGAGGTGGTCTGGAACCAAACCTGCGGTACGTCCAAGGTGTGCCTGTATAGCGAAAAACAGTCTAAAAAGAATGAATGCATTTATGGGGGTATGTCAGGTAAATAGATGAAATTTGGGACTGTCTTTGGAAATTAAGGACACAGCTAGTATACGTGAGATCAGCCTCTGTGGCAAGGACATACCTTCAAAGTGTATGTAGAATCCAGGGAGTCAGAAAATACACACACACGTACACACAAGCACCTCCCCCTGCCACAGACTTAGTAACAGAGAGATGAGATTAAAACAAAGCCCTCCTATATTAATGACCTTCTTGTAAAGATGACAAATTTTCCAAATCACTTTGTTGTGTCCCTTGAATTTGTTCACCAAAAGACAGCAGCCGACATATGGAACAATGAAAGAAATAATTAAAACCTTACCCACAAGGTTATCAGCCAGAAGCAGGTATTATCGAGAGAATCTCTCTAGGAGGAGGAAGGAAAAGTCACTTTTCCTGTCCACCACGGGCATGTCATCTGAAAGCAGAAAAATATCACATACTTTTCAGAAGACGATCGTGAGCCAGCCCCTGCATAAACTCATATTCATATTTTCCCAATTGAGGTCGATCACATCTAAAAACATCTGGGCCGCCCCTCCCTTCATTGTGGCTCTTTCTTGATTAGCCCCACCTGCCAAACCACTTGGTGTTTTTTTTGTTTTTTTTTTTTTGCCATCTAAGCACATATGTGTTCCTTTCTCCCTAAATTAACTTGCTTTCGGGTTTGCCGGCGTCCAAGTGTTAAGTCATTTCACATGTGTGGGATCTGTCGGCACCGCCCATCGGCGAAACTCCTGGGCGCAGTTATGCTGTTGGCTTGCTCTGACTTGTATTTGCTGAAATGGGAAGGCACCCAGGGCATAAACAGACGTCTCCAGTCTCGAGGCTGCCGGGGAGCAGGTGGAGGCAGGTGCATGGCAGGTCCTTCTTTTTGCCTTTGCTACCCAGCATCTACCCTCCTCTCCAAATTTGTTGCCAGTCTATGCTTTACCTATCCCTGCTGTCTTGGGTCAGTAAAAATAAATAACTCACCTACCAGCACTACTCTGGGCGTGTGGGATCAGCACACCAGTGTTAGGTGGTATGACATCATCATCCTTTCCTGCGTGTACACTTCCTCTGTGTTTGCATCCAAATACAAAGCAACAGATGCGTATGGATGGGGTAGTGAGGGCGTATACCGAGAGCTTAAGAATAAATCACCATAAAAATGGGTTGGCCAGGTCTTTTTTTTTTTTTCCACCAAACTGTTAACTGTGTTTATTTCTTAAAAAAATCTTTGCGGTGTAATTTACATACAATAAACCGCACATAATTAAAGTGTATACTTTGAATGATAACTGGTATATGTATATGTTGTGACACCATCACTGCAATATTCCAGACATTTCCATCAACTCCAAATGAGTTTCCTTGTGGATATGGCCAGTTTTTATCTTCAATTTGGAAGCTTTTTTGGTTTTGAGGGAATCAGATCTCACCTAGGAGCCCAGGGCTTAGCATGGGGTCACTGATAGTATTGAAGAAATTAATAGCAAAACACAGCACCCCCCCCGCCCCTCCACCTCCCCAAATCCACCACTTCCGCAGGGAAAACAATCCCTCTGACCAACAAAAGACTTGCGACTTCCAGTATGACTCACCCTCAGTCCGGGGGCGCATACTCAGGCTCTGATAAGAGGCAGTCAGTCTGTCCTCCGTTTGTTTATGAGTCATGCTGGAAATCAGGCAGCTCCTTTTTTTCTCTCTCCCATGTCACGGTTCTCTCCCATGTCACGGACAAGAATCAGAGGCAGAGATACACCCCTTTCAAAGTGCCGTCCTCCTTAAAGTGTCCGGTGACTCAATGGGGACCCCTACCGGTGGAGACAGAGAGGGCCACGTCGTGGAGTGGAGGTCTGCCTTTCTCCCCACACTTCAAGGCCAGATCTTAGCGACTTGCAGATTTGCAAGAGACTTGGGGAAAAAGCAGCTGAGTTTTCTGTGCATCCTGTTCACCGATTATTAGTGACAGAGTGGGGCGTGAGTCACCGCTTGCAGCCGGTGCCCACACTGGAGCGATTAACCACATAATTGCTTCAGTGATGACCCTTCCCCCAGCTGCAACCCGCCTCCCCTGGCAGAACTTTAGGCTGTGAGCCAACAAGTCTCAGTGGCAGGAGTAGTGAAGGCCGGGGTTTAAAAAGCCCAAGTTGTGATTCCTTTAGCCAGTGCCTTCTTGGCCCCGATTTAAAATTCCTGCACACAGTCCTGATGGGAGCAGTGGGGATGTTTCAACTAGAATTAATGTCATGATCAAGTCAACGTAAAGTAGATTGATCTGCCGTTTCAAGGTATTGCGGAAAAGTGCTCTGTTTGGAGAACAAATCACCATAGCAACTCAGCTGCCCCAGTTACAGTAGGCGCAGGACGACCAAAATAAAAATCCTTACCAAGTCACAGGATTGGCTAGTGAGAGCTGCTGAACAGAATATCAGTTTCCAGACGGCATGAGCCAGCACGTATTTTGGCTTCCTAAATCACTGAAAGGGACGCTTTAAATAATAATAAAACTATCCAGCCAGGTTACAAACAGAGGGGTTCTGGGCCATCCCCCCCTCCAGCTTAAACACAAGCAGACTTCACCGCCAAACAGCAGCATTTGTCCTTAAAACAGACTTCGGGAAAGGGCTCATTGTTACTTATTGTGGCTTGCCAGTTCCGTTCCAAGTTGGGAGTAGATGGTACTCTAAATGCTGGTTTTTAAGAAGAGCCAAATCAGTATGAAAACAGGTTTTATGTAGGTGTGAAAAGCAGAAAAGCAAAACCACTCTTTCTTCCCTCCACCCCCTGGACCTCCAGCACCGAGTTCTGGTTCCATTAATTATCTGTTCTCTCTCTAGCATCTTCCTTCTCTCACTTGGCTCTGTTCCTTCCTTCTGATCACCTACAAAATCACCTTGGCCGTGGGGCTTGCCCATTCTTCTCTTCATCCGCACCGTCCAGGGCTTCCTTTGGCCCCTCAGTCTGGTGTGTGTCTTGGGATGCCCAGAGCTCTCTGCCTTGCTGCAAACTGAGGCCACCAGTGTTCGTACTGCTCCACCCCTGACCCTGTGGGTCACTCCCTTGAAATTCTCTCCTGTTTTTGATTTTGGTTGCTGCATGATTCAGAATCTTCTTTTTATAGTCTGTCTCCTCTATTGTCTCACTTCCTAAACTTAGGCATTTTCTAAAGTCCTGTCTGTTTCATACTTGCTTTAACCATTTATCTGAAGTCTTCAATTCTCACTTCTAAGCAGATGTCTACTACATCTTCAGCTGAGACTGTCCACCTGACTATTGGTTATCTCAAAACCAACTTGGTCAAAACTGAGCTTAATCTCCCCAACACAATAGGATCCTTCTCCAGACTCTTTGTTTCTGTTAATGGCTTCATCATTTCCTGAGGCTTAAAGGCTAAGTGTTATTTAGACTCTTGCTAGGCAGATATTTTCTTTGCTACGTTCCACAGACTGTCCTTTGATGCTTCTTCCATTTATGTCCTTCTTTCCATTTCCAAAGCTATCATCTGAGTTCTGGCCATCGGCACCTGTTGGTGAGGTTGTTACAACAGCTTCTGAAATGGTGTTTTCACCTCCAGTCCTTCCTTTGAGGTAGCAAGGTATGGTGGAAGGAAAGCAGGCTTTGAGTTGGAGTCCCATCTCTGCCATTTACTTCCACTGTGACTTTAATTTCTTAATCCCTGAGTCTTAGTCTTCTCACCTGTAAAGCAGGTATAATCCATATACTTCGGGGTGTGAGGATTTAATGGGGTAACATACGTAAAATACCTGGTGCACTTTAAGTGCTCAACTGATGTTAGTTCCTTTCCATTTCAAACTCACCACTGCCGGACCAAAATCTTAAAACAGACTTCTTGGTCACGTCCTTCCCTTACTCAAGCATTCATTTTTCTACTGAAATGAGCACAAACTCCTTGAGCCTAGCACTTGAGAGGCTCCTACGGTATGGCCCCCGTGTCGTGTTCCAACTCTGCTGTTCACGACTCTTTCTTTAAACACCATTCTATTTCCCATCTCCTTCTTTGCTAGTGCTCTGGACTGGGACTTAAGTGCGCTGTCTGCATCTCCGTCTGATGAAATTATAGCTGTTCTTTAAGACTCATCTTGAATTCTATCTTCTCTCTGAGGCCATCCTTGCTCCCTACCATTGGATATGACATCTTCCTCTGGCCCCTGGAGCACCCTCTCTTGTGGCATTTTTATTATTCTACTTGCTCATGTTCTTTGTTTGACTTCTCTTTACTGCACGACTGAATGTCCTTGACGGCACAGACCGTTACAGCATTGAACCCAGAGAGAGCCCTCTGCCTTATGCAATAAACGCCTTATGCCAAAAACAAACCTGCCTGGTCACGCTTCCCTTGGTCTACTGAGCTTTCTTCTTCCCTAAGCTTCTGCCGGGTGTCACTTTTCCCAGAAACAAAGTTGCACAGGGAAGCAAATCTCTTACTCAGTGAAAGGCATTCTCTCATTGACACCAAAATTCTGGAGCTTATCATTACAGGAAAAGTGTCCCCAAATATCATCTCAAATATACCGTGTCACCATTTCATCAGACCCAGTTTATTTACTATTTTCATGAACCCCAGGAAATTCCCTTGTTTGAAATCACAAGTTGATTTTGTTTACCTGTCTCCCAGGCCCTCAGGGAGCACTGTTCTTTCCGTGTAGAAATACCTGCTTCATGCAAATGGATCCTTGGGAATATCTGAAACTTCTTTTTTTTCTCATTCATGAATCAAGTCTCTTTAACACTGATAATATGACACAGAAAAGGAATTCAGATTAAAGATTCCATTGAGCTTTTGTAAACAGAATGAGAAAGACAGGGCCACTGAACCAGCATCTTAAAATGTGTCTATAGTTCTTAAATATTTAATCAATTTATAGTTTTTAATATTAATGTCTTAGTTCCAAAGTACAGTTCTTAAATATATATGTGTGTGTATATATATATATATATATATATATATATATATATATATATATAATAAAATCCACCTTCTAGTTTACAAGGTTTCATTTTAGGATGAATGAGGCTGGAAATATGGATTCATCATTACATGGGAGCTCATGTTGGCAACACCATTTGCAAAGCACAATTTTCAAAAGGTTAAAAACATGACTCTCATACAAATAGAAAAATTACAGAAGTCAAAGATTTTTTTCAGTTCAATTAATGAGGAAACCAGTAAGATGTCAAGACTGATTCAAGAGAAAATTCAAGGACCTGGAGATTTGTAGTTGGTCAAAGGAATGCTGAATAAATTTGCTAACAAATGCAAAACTGGTTAATATCCCACTAGGCAATGTTCTTTGTGGTGTTACTGTACAAGCATCATTTGTAATGCTATCAGTTTTCTGCAGATTAACCCCTATTCTTATAAGCTTGCAAAACAGCCTTCCTTATCAGTCAGGAAAAGGTTCCCAGCCCTAGAAAATCAGATAATCCCTGGGCTGCAGAGGCCACTAGGCAACATCCAGGTCTACAGAGAACGGGCACTCAGTACTCTCTTGGACCTCTTTCCAAGTTCTGCATTACCTGCTCTTGACGCTTCTCTGACAGGCATGGAAACAAACCAATCTGCTTTTTCTGTATGTGTCATTAGATTTATGAAAGGGGACACAAAGCACAGTCTCCCACTCTCCACCGGCCCTCCTTTGCCCCCAGTTTTTCATCATGGGCTGTAGAGTCAAACTGCTTGAGTTCCAATCATGGTTCCACCATTTACTACTGGGTGACCTTGGAAAAATTACTTAACCTCTCTGTGCCTCAGTTTCATCATTGTAAGAGAGGATTTTAAGTAATAGTACCTTTATGGCTTTACCATGAGGATTAAATGAGATAAAGCACAAATGCTAATAAATGTGAGTTATATTACTACTGAGTAAGGGTTCATCATTCTACCAGAGTATTCGGACATTAAAACATTTTGAGAAATAAACTGTCTGACACCTTATGTTAAAGAGGGTTTTGGTTCTACATTTCAAAGCAGAAGCAAAATACTTAAATCATCGAAATGAGTCAATTAGTAAACTAACGATTAACTTGTTTAAGAGGCTACAATAAATTCGCAATGTGTTAAAAGAGTAATTTACTTCTTTTAACTTTAAAAGGAACGTTTGATGTATGAGTCAGGGGTGGCAGGAAATTAATCTTCGTTAAGGTGTCCCAGGCATTATACTTACCCCATATTCATTACATTGTCAACAAATGCGTATTTTCAGAAGGAGAATGGTTTTCCCCCCTCCTTAAGGACACATGCTACAAAATGAAAAACAGTAAAGGAAAATAACCAAAAGAAAAATACTCTGATGCCTTAGAAACTGGGTTTACCAAGCAAGTCAAATGCCAAAGCAGTGGTTCAAAGCACCTTTCAGCTTTAATCGTTTACTCTGCATTAAAAAAACCAATTAAATATTCTCTGAATTTTAAATTATATTTACCAACACACTGGTAACTATAATGCACTGGGAATATATTCCCTTTCACTATACATGGTTATTTTTATTTTGCCCACAGAGTGCTGAGGAGAATACCGAATAAATACACGTTATTAAAACACACACAAACAACTCTGTTACAAACTGATGTAAATGGTTAGGTCTCCTTCCCATACAAATTTTGGCTTATATACCCTTACATCAAAGAAACAACAGTGGTGTAGACCACCAAATACCCATGGATAAAGATGGTAACTTAAGCACTGAAGTCCAGAATCAGACAGGAAATAGCTATAAACCAAAATAGAAAGCAAAATAATGTAGAAAAGTGACAATTCATGTCAAAGTCTGGGTCAATTTTAATATGCCCAAGCCTGAGAAAAGAATTTTCCTAAAATGTTGGTTCTTAAGGGGACATTTGTAGGTTAAACTGAACGCAAAAGAAAAGGGAATTTCCCTAAAGAGGTTTTCTGAGCCAAAAGAAAATCAAATTATGCTTGAAAAACTAAAGCAAAGACTAATAATTCCTGTCTTTCTCTCCTCACCCACTTCTCCAGATTTGCTTCAGTGTAGGTTTTCCTGCTGGAGGCCATTTATTAACTCTATATTCTGTTATCTCAACACAACTGAATCTAGACTTAACCCTCTGTTGTGTCTCAGTGGGTTGATAAATGAGACAATTATTTTCAGTCCCTCATGAGCTGGGAAACTGCATTCTGGACGTGCCCAAACATACGTAGACATATAGACATACTAAGCCTCAGATTAAAGAAACAGTAACTTACTGCCAAAAGGATATTATTTATGGCCACTATTAAAAATGATTTCGTCTTATATAACTTTAAGAAAGTATCAAGAGAGACACTGTTAAACAAAACTGAAAACGACTTCTCACAATATTTCATATGCTCAAAGTTTTATGCAAAAAACTTGTAAACTAGAATAATGTTGGTCCCAAGTTTTTAAAAAAGGTTTTTAAAAAGCTCAGCATGAGTTCATAAGTAAACTGGATGTTCGTGATTTTGAAAGAAAAAGGCAAAGTTAATAAAATGATGCTAGAAAATAAAGTGATATAGTTTTTTGCAACTGCATGCATTTCTAGTTCTTTGCCAAAGATTCTTAGATTGTAAAAATTGTAAAAGAATCTGGCAAAAGTAAATACATGATGGTTGTATTGAAGGCTTTCCACAACTGGAGACACTAAAATATATTTATTTAGTTGGGAGAGGAAGTGGCAGTGAGAGCCTTTCAACTATAATGACCATTTTAGAGTTCATTAGACACTATCGTTCATAATTCAAACACACATGAGCTGGTGCACTGTCTTAAGATGTCTAGTAGGTACAACAGCAAATAACAGAATTTGGGAGCCAGAAGACACTGGCTCTCTAAATACAACTAAGACTGTTTTCTATGTTGTAGCAGATAACAAGGACTATTTAAAATGGTAGCTTTGAGAGCTTATTTTTGAAAACAACTTGGAGTGAAACCCTTATCAAAGAATGTGCTCTGTTTGGATTTTCCTTTTAAGTAATGAAAGAACAATAAAAGGCAGGTGGAATTATACCAGGAGAAGAAAACAGAAATTACATTTCTCAAGCAGAAGTGCTAGGATAGAGTGAAGCAAAATTATAATAACCATTACTATTTGAGGTGGTATCTATTTTAATGTACTTTCAACTATGACTGAATGCTTAAATAAAGAAATGCATACAAAAGTGAAAGTTAACATATGTGCCTGACATTTTTGTTTTCCTATTCTCAAGGGTATATTTTTAACCCTGGGACAAAATTAGTAGCCCAAATCTTTATTCTGCCTTAAACTAATTTTTGTTTCTTGTCTTCTTCTCTCCTCTCCAAATCACTCTACAGAGTTAGATGATAAGAAATATGGTTCCTGGATACCCCTTAATTCATTCTTGTGGTATCCTTGTATAGAGTTCAAAATCCATACACTTCAACATATGTCGACATACCAAGAAATCAAGATGAAAGGTTCGGTTTGGAGATAACAGTTGAAAGACTTCTGTTAAAGTTGAAGACCACTTTGCGTTACATGGTCCACTGTCGACTCCGAGTTCCAACAGTGTAACAAATAAAAACACGGCCAACAAAACGTGACCCTATGTGATGCGGCCAGCGGAACTGACGTCTACAGCAGCTCTTGAGGTAGAAAACTTACTACTCATCACTAAACATGTGAATCATACCTAAGTTCATAATGTTTCAATATAAAAGTTTAAAAACTGCACAAAGATGCTGTGAATGTCCTGTACGTATGTATACTTCAGTAAGGACCAGAAGGAGGTTTGGAATGAGACTGTTTTCTTTATGGATTTTAAAATATATAAATATTTCTTTAGGATTTTTATATATTCTATGCATTGACCTTCCATCTCCTTACAACCCTTCTGACTCAAGGAAGGAAAATCAAATCTTAAATGCTGTGGGTCCCTCCTTTGCTTGCATGGCAGTCCCCACACAGAGGCGCAGGAGGCTGCTCTGGCACAGGGACGTGGGGGGCGGAGACCCGGGAGAGGACCCGAGCTGGGGGTCCCAGGACAGGGGAGGAGAGGCTGGGAAGGAGGAAGTCTAAGAGACTCTGCTGGGACTTAGGAGGATAAATAGCTATAAAAACTGAACATTTTCAGGCTCCTTCACCCACGTCATCCAATTCTGTAAATAGGTAATTCATTTTATGTTTTGAACAATCCAGTTATAGTACGTGCTACACATCTCCAGGTGATCAGAAGACCGATCGGCCGGGCTTAGGGTGGCTGCCTTTCTTCAATTAGCAGTCGGAAGTCCCCACGAATGTATCCCAGAGGCAGACAGGTGGGAGAAGCACGCAGCTGAGGAAAACCTGGAGGGGAGAACAGGTCGGGAATGGCAGAGATGTTCCCTTCTCAGTGTCCTGGGAGCCCCTCTGTAGACAGAGTGTAAGAGCACGATGGTGCGTTTTCAGTCTGTGGAGGAAACCTAAGTTTTTGCATGTTTCAGAAATGGCCTTCTATAAACACCTGTAGACACTTTCCCTGATCCTGACAACACCTCATGTAAAAATGGAACGTACTAGACCTGGCATGGATGGTGCAGGGAAGGAGGAGAGCAGGCGTGGGAAGTAAAAATGATTCCTGAACGCAAAGTTCAGAGCCCAGCCTTGGCCTCTGGCCCCCTGACCCAGGAAACAGCCTAATCATTCAAAGACTGGCAGAAAATGAGCTACTGGGCTAATAATTAATAAAGACCTGTGAGGGCAGGCAAGGAGCAGCTGAGAAGCACAGTCGTGGAATAAGAAAACAGGCACCTCCGTTCATTTTTCCATTTTCCTTTTGGAGATGACCTCTGCGTAGGAGGTGTGAATGAAATCATAGAGCTGCCTGGCATTTGCCACGTTCCCCAGCAGGAGCACCAGCTTGTCGAGGGACAGGCTTGCTAATTCGGCGATGTTCTTAATGTTGGTCATCAGGGAGCGACAGTTTTTGGCATTTACCCCTGGCATCTTTAACAAGAAGTCCTGGGGGCCGGGATTATACTTCTCTGCCTCGGGGAGGGTCTCGGAATCGGCTGTCACGGCCATGGCCGTCGCCGCGTCCGGCTGTGGCTTGTTCTGCTTCAGCGCCTCAAACAGCTCCGCGGTGGCGTGCGGGGAGGGGCACCAGAGGACGCGGAGCCTGGGGAAGTGCAGCGTGAGGAGCGTGAGCTTGGAGCTGATGTCGCCGCCGGAGATCTCCTGATGGAAGGCGCCTCGGGACACGAGAGAGAAGGGCTTAGTGGGGTCGAACTCGATCAGAAGCACCGGCCGCTTGTAGTAGCGGGACATGGAGACGCACTGGCTGTAGAGGCGGCCGTTGTTCAAAGAGCCGATCAAATCACTGATGCTCTTGCGCTCCACGCACATTTCTGGAGTCAGCACGTAGTCTCCGACCTCTAGGGTCACTGGCTCAATGTCAATGCCCCGACGGTGGATCAGAGATGGGAGTTCGCTTCGAAACTCGCGCATGTCCACAACGATACTTTGCTGGGTACCATTCTGTTCCTGGCCGCCTATGAAGAAAAAGAAGCACCTTAATGTCACTGAGGAATAACTCTCAAAGATGGAAGAGCACAAAGTTAAAAATCTATGTTTCTGCTGTTAATCTCCGATGCCTGGTTACACAGTATGACATGTTATTCCACACTTTTCCATATTATAGAAAGGTTTATTTAGAGTTTAAGGCAATTTCCCTTAAACTAAATAGAGCTAGTAGGAAATTGGGGTCTCTTGGTACTTCCTTACTTAGAATTCACAAATACCAGCATTTGCCATCATCTTCCCTCTGTGGTTCCTCTATGGCAGCGGTCCCCAACCTTTCTGGCACCAGGGACTGGTTTCGTGGAAGACAGTCTTTCCACGGACGGGGGTGGGGTGTGTGGGTGTGCGGGGGGATGGCTCAGGCGGTGATGCGAGCCACGGGGAGCCACGGGGGGCGGCAGATGAAGCTCCACTCACCTGCTGCTCACCTCCTGCTGGACGGCCCGGTTCCTAACAGGCTGCAGACCGGTATCGGTCCGTGGCCCAGGGGTTGGGGACCCCTGCTTTATGGCCCCTCACTGTTGCACTGACCACATTTTACTGATCATCGCCATCCCAATTCCTAGGACATAGTAGATGCTTAGAAATGTTCTCTGAATAAACTGCCTTGTGGACTGCTGTGAAAAAATTTGGAGCTTTTAGTGCTTGTATCAATGAGTCCAGAGATGGGAAAATGGGAGAAGCTGGGAAAAACAAGAGCACAGAGCTTCTCCCACTAACGTGCATATGAATCACCTGGGATGGAGTTAAAGTACCTACTGTTTCTGTAGGTCTGGAATAGGGTCAAAGACCCTGCATTTCTAACAGGCTCCCAGGTGATGCCAACGCTGCTGGCTGAAGGACTCAGAAGTGCTGTTGTAGGCAGAATAGTGGCGCCCTGATGATGTCCATGTCCTAATCCCTGAAACCTGTCAATATGTTACTTTACACGGCAAAGGTGACTTTGGAAATGTGATTAAATTAAGGATCTCAAGATTGGGAGATTATTCTGGATTATCCAGGTAGGTCCAAGGGTCCTTATAATGAAAGAGGGAAGCAGGAAGCTCAGAGTTGGAGCTGCTGACCTTGAAGCGGGAGGAAGGAGCCATGGGCCAAGGGATGCAGGCGGCCTGGATAACCTGGAAGAGGAAGGGATTCTCCCCTGCAGCTTCCAGGGGGATCGCAGCCCTGCACACACCTTCATTTGAGCTCAGTGAGACCCATCTGGACTTTGGATTGTAAAATAATAATTGTTAGATAATAAATGTGTGTTGTTTCCAGACACTAAGTTTGTGGCAATTTGTTACAGCAGCAAAGGAAAGCTAACACAAGCGCTTAGAGGACTGAACTCGAAAGGGCAGATTTCTCTGAACAGCTTTCTGTGTGGTACCTACTTGCTCCAAACTACCTTATTCATATTGCCTGACATTCTGTTGTTCTGCATGACATGTCCCCAACCTATTTGAGTTAATAAGAATCTTCTTCAAAAGATACCCTGAGGCAGTGTTTCCCAAAGTATGGTCCAAGGACCACGTCCATCAGACACTGACCCCATTTCAGATCTATTGATTTGAAATTTCTATGGACTGGGGTCCATGAATCCACAGTTTTAACAAGCATCAGAGGTTATTCTTAAGTACACTAAATTCTGAGACCCACTGCTTTAACTGCACTGGACCCCACCAAAGGAGAAAAGGGCTCAACTGTATTGTTTTTCCCACACCTCTTGGCTGAAAGCAGCTGCTGACATGCGGAAACGGGGCCTGGGGCGTGGGACATGGCTAACCCTGGACCATGGTGCATGTGGCATCCAGCAGGTCTTGGTGGAAGCCACTGCTGGGAGGCTGCATGGCAGTGAGAGTACCACACACCTGGGATCTGGAAAAGCGCCAAGAAGCAACCAACAAACACAGACAGGGAAGTGGGAACGCACCCCAAACAATCCTGACTCTATCTATGGGCAAACTGGCCTCTTCAGGTAAAGGTAAGAACCTAATCACCATTTACAAAGGTTTCTTGGCAAAAGTGCACTCTGAATCTCAACCAGTGCGTGAGCATAACTGATTTCCAATGCCGATGCGTAGATCACAACCCCACTTATCTTACAGGTGAGGAGCCCGAGATCCAGGAAGGACACGTGGCTAGTAAATGGCCAGCTGAGACCAGGGTATGGGAGCAGACACGCACGTTTAAGAGCTTACTGAGAAAAACCAAGCTTCTGCAGAGAAACTCTGGAATCTCACAGCCTCCTGCACAGGCAGCAGGAGTGTTCGGCAAAGGGCAGGACTCACCGGCTTTGCGTGTGTCGGTGGGAGCACCTGCAGATACACAGCCTCTTATGAGGTCGAGGTTCGTTTCGTCTCTTCCTTCTCTTTCTTCAGGGACAACCATGCTAGCCTTTTCCCTGGGGGTGGGAGAAAAACATCTTCAACATTTTTGAGCTAATTTTAAAATTCCAGATTTTAATCTTTCGTTAATTATAATACACAAAATGATCCACATAACTGTAGTGGTAAAAGAGAATACAGGAAACATTAGAAGTAAATATGCACAGTCAAGTGATGTGTAAAGGAAGCAGAAAGAGTTTCTTGGTTGGGTACTCCTGCTCATCTTCCAGAGTTAAAAAATACTGTTATTTATTTTCTATTCTGTATGTCCTCTAAACACTTTGCGGCATGAAAGAAGCATGTGAAAAATGCCACAGAGAGATTATTGAGACTTTTTATAAAAATGTGCTAAATGTGTTACTGAACATTGAAAAGGATTCAGATAATTTATATCCCAATATTTTCAGAGTAATCATAAATAGGATCGTTAAAAATCAATGATTAGGGACTTCCCTGGTGGTGCAGTGGTTAAGAATCTGCCTGCCAATGCAGAGGACATGGGTTTGAGCCCTGGTGCAGGAAGATTCCACATGCCGCAGAGCAACTAAGCCTGTGCAGCACAACTACTGAGCCTGCGCTCTAGAGCCTGTGAGCCACAACTACTGAGCCCATGTGCCACAACTACTGAAGCCCATGCGCCTAGAGCCCGTGCTCCACAAGAGAAGCCACCTCAATGAGAAGCCCGTGCACCGCAACAAAGAGTAGCTCCCGCTCACCACAACTAGAGAAAGCCCATGCACAGCAACGAAGACCCAATGCAGCCAAAAAAAAATTAAATAAATAATAATAATAAATCAATGATTAAAGAAATGAAAACAATACATGGTTAAGCTTTGATTTAAAAAACTCCAGGTGGGAGGCCCCATTAAACACCCTCGGTTTTAAAGGAAAATCAAGATTAATATTAGAAAGCAAATTTCCAACAAAAGATTTAAACAAAAAAATCAGCATCTCAGGTTATGCAGTAGAGCAGCATCAATTCACTCACTTGTGCGTTTACTTAAAACATTTACAGAGGGCTCCCAAATGTTGTGCGAGGTATTTTGGATACAAATATGGTTACCCGATAATTCCTGTCTTCAAGGAAGCTCAGTATCTTAAACCCGGTAGATTGACAAGCCTGTACAATCCTAACTCAGATTTGTAATCAGGAACCAGAATCATGGCAAGATCCTCAATAACCACAGGAAGAGTAGGCCAGGTTTGCCATAGTCTTATTTTTCAAAACCAGTAAAGGATGTTATAATCACTTCAGGAAAGAGCAAGCACTGTGTGTTCCTCTGTGCCAGGCTGACAGAAAAGATGTATAAGGCTGGGTCTCTGCCCTCGCTGGGCTTGCAACTGAGTTTCACGGCAACGTGAAAACCGTGGAACTGACTGACTGCAATAAAAGAGGCCGGGGAAGGTGAAACAAGAGGAATCTTCATCAGCAACTAATGATTTCAACAAGGGCTCAAACAAAAAGGATTTTCCAATGAAAGGAAATAAAATCAGATGGAGCAATTCCCCAACCACTCTGGATACGTGATGTTTTAGTACCATGAAGAGATTCCACCAGAGAACAGAAACTCCAAGTTTAAATTCTTTACTATTTGAAACAATATACAAATGCAAAGTTATTACCAGTATAACATTTTATGAATAGATCGCAAGGAGGCAGGCAATAGTTCCAGTTCCGTGCTCCCTCGTCATTCTCAGTACCGGTGTCAAGTGTTGCTGATGAAGGATTCTTTGCAGTGACAATGGCTCTGGCAGCCATTCATTACGGCCCCGTTAAACCTATTAGACTCCAGCTGGGGGCAAGGGGCAAACCGTTCAAAAAACTTACTGCTCTTAAATTTCTTTTTCTTTTATATTTGGGATCAACATGGGGGATTTTTTTTTTCTTCTTTATCTCCACTTACCTTACTCGCTAAGCTATCACATGTGAGGGCATCCTCATTTCCTGATTAATTTGTAATTGTGGCTGTAGAGCACAGTGAGTTAGAATGCAGACTCTGGACCCATGTTTCGTGAATCTGAAACCACTTACCGGCTGTGTGACTTTAGGCAGGTTGTTTAATGGCTCTGTCCCTCAATTTCGTCTGTAAAATGGGGGTGATACTAAAATCTAACCTCAAAGAGACTGTTACAAGGATCACATAATATACGTAAGGCACTCAGAAGAGTGCCTGGTACACAGGAAGCACTATACAAATGTCAGCTGTTATTATAACCATACTTTTCTTACAATGTAGCAACCTCATCCCCTAATTATCCATGATATGCTAAAAAACAGATTTTCTTTCAAATGATTCCACAACTGTTTCAGTTAATACTGTTAAAAAACAGCTAGTTTGCTATGAAATGTTATAACTGCAAATTGAATCTGAGAAAAAAATATACTCCTGAAATGAAACCAGGGTTGTGAAGAAAATAGTAAGTCTTCCTAATCAGTAACTCAAATTAGTTTAACAGAAATTTGCCAGACTTACATTCAGTCTCTTGCTTTCTACATTTGCATAATTTTTCAAGTTATTCTATGTGACAGACACAAAATAATAATTAAACAATTCAGGTCCCTATTTCCACTTAAAGTACTGTGGTTTCTTAATTTTGCCTTAACATCTTCAGTGATATTTGAAGAGCTTGTACAACGTGACAACACAGGGAGGAGACACTGGACTAAAGTCTCTTCAAATGGGCGTTTATTCAAGCCCTCACGCTAACCCATTTTGTGATCATATTTTCTAACTGTAAAATTTCAAATAAGCTAATAACCTTTTTCTTTGAAAAGTGGTGACCTCTCCAAAACTATGTATACTCAGAATGTTATTACGAATTTTTGGACGCAGGGAGCATTTTATTAGCAATACTTACAAGTGTAACCTTCTTTCTCTTTACTTGACATCTGTAACCTACTGATCTCTGGTCCAGTCACACAGTCCTTTCACTGCCAGTTCGCCTGATTCATTCCTCTCTGGTTATTTTAAATAGTAGCATTGCTTTTGTTCTTACAACATCACTCATGGAGGTCCTGGCAAAAGCACATTCCCTCGGTCTCACATTAAATTTTTCTCTAAGTCCAGGCTTAGTGCAAATGCTCTTTCAGCCATGCACCTCACATATATTTTGCTTTTCAAAACAAACACTTCTCAAATTCCCCAAGTTTTCTGGGAAAGTAAATATCTTAAGATTCTGAACGGCATAACTATCTGTGTAATATGGGAAGATCTAACATAATAAGTAGACAATCACCACTGAGAGTTTATAAAATTATGCCAGACCATAGATAAAATGACATCAAAACCTGGTATGGAAATTACTGTAGAGACTGAAACATAGGAGAAAGTCCGTACCCCCGGTTCTGCTGAGTGAAGTTTCCAGTATGTGTCAGGCTTACCCGAGCCTTGACACTGAGCCCTTTGAGTGTAAAATCACTTGTATAAGCCGGGAATGGCAATGTGGTCCCCGATACCTGGCTACAATCCACTCTTTTTCTAGGCCAGGTTCTGATGCACTGGAGAAGAGGCAGTCACGGGAAGGAGGCCTGGAGCATAAAACTCACCTACTCAGAGCCTACCAGGCCCCCCTTGGCTACAACACTGTGCAGGAAAGGGTTAAGGGAGCAGGCCTGGGCTGCTCAACCCCTGCACATTCCCAAGAAAGGCCTGTCTCCTCAGCTTGTCTTCCCAGAAGCCCTTGGCCAGCTTCTGGGAGTTGAGGTCTGAGCTCTTGGAATACAACGCCTGATAAGAGGGTTTTTATATGCCTGGGACCACACGGCACCAGTGTGATCAGATGGTTTACGCCAACAGTGTGATTTCTAGTGAATACCTGTTTTTGCTCCAGGGAGCTGGAGTCTGTCACTTGAGTACTATGTCTATATGACTGACTCCCAATAAAAACGCTGGACCCCAAGTCTTGGGTAAGCTTTCCCGTGGACGACACTGAGCGTGTGCTGTCACACGCTGCCACTGGGAGAATTAAGCACGTTCCTGCGACTTCACGGGCAGAGGACACTCGGCAGCTTATGCTGGATTTTCCTGGACTTGGCCCCGTGTGTTCTTTCCCTTTGCTGATTTTACTCTGTGTCCTTTTCCCTGTAATAAATCATAACTGTGAGAATACCAGTTTTTCTGACTCCGGTGGGTCCTTCTGGTGAATCACTGAGCCTGAGGGTGGTCTTGGGGACCCTCAACATGAACACCAACAACCTAATCTGAATATCTTAGCTCCATGGGCTCATTTGTGATTTAGAGACAGTTACTTTAATCAGAGAAGCCTTAGGCAAAGGATATTTTAAAAAGAGTGAAGGAGCAATTAGGAGGTACTGGCCCACATCCAGCAGCACCAATTCTTTGATGCCATTTCCTCGATATCTCTTAAATCTGTCCCCTTCCCTCCATCAACCTAATCCTGGCTGCCACCGGTTCTTATCAGACAATTGCAACAGCCTTCCTGACTCCTTCCCTGCTCCATCCATTCCTCAGTTTGATGCCAGAGAGAGCCTTTAAAAAATACTCTATGTCACTTTCCTAATTAGAACCCTTCAGTGCCGTCTTACTGGCTACAGAGTCAAGTTCTAAATCCTTAACAGGCCTTGTGCACCTCTGAGCTTTCACACACACCCTCGTTCAACAGGAACCCCGGCCTACCTTGTCCACTTAGCAACCAGCACACATGCTCCACGGGTCAGCTTAAAGGTCACTCCTTCAGTGACGCCGTCCCTGACATCCCACACTGGGTCAGATCTCTTTGACAGACTCTCGTAGGATACCCTTTTCTTTTACTTTTGCAGCCCGCCGCCCTCTGCCCATGTCTATTTATGATATTATTCATAATCATTCAATGTTTGTCTTTTCCACTAGGGGATAAGCTCTAGGAGGCAGGACAGAGCCTTTTTCTGCACCACTGTGACTCCAGCACTTTAACATTAGCACAGGGGTTGGCTCATAATAGATGCTCAAGAAATATCTGTTGACTGTTTGAGTCTTGGGAGATGAAGGTCTAGGAGACACAGAGAGGCGCTAAAGGCTCTAGACAAGAAGAGGTAGTCTGCATGATACCTGGTTTGTTATAACACTTTCTGGAATACTTTTTCAAAAAGCATATGTACACACATATAAACTATCCCACAGAGCACATTAATAGAAAATACATATCTATGAAATGCAAACAGATTCGCAGACACAGAGAACAGACTTCACAAAGGGGAGGGGGCTAGGGGAGGGAAGTCTGGGGAATTTGGGATTAGCAGATGCAAACTAGTATATATATAGGATGGATAAACAACAAAGTCCTACTGTATAGCACAGGGAACTATATTCAATATCCTGTGATAAACCATAATGGAAAAGAATATGAAAAAGAATGTACATATATGTATAACTGAATCACTTTGTGTACAGCAGAAACTAACACAACATTGTAAATCAACTATGCTTCAATCAAAATTGAAAATAAAAATATACATATTTTCATAAGCTGAAAGGACTGACCAATAATTGTAGGACCAATAGCTGTAAGAACCATGGCTAAGGCATGCCACAATCACAGAGGATAGGAAGGGAAGGGAACTGCCCACGAACCGTGCTGAGTTTCTTCAAAGGGACTCAAGGACACTGATTCAATAAGCACTCCTGTTTCTGGGAACGCATGCCCTGGATGAACTGGGCTATCTGCATATTTGAAGCGTATACTGAGAGCCCACAGCCAGTGTTGAAGGATGGCTGTCCATTCTGAAATTCTGTCTAGGTCCTGGCTGGCTAACCGCCACTAAAAATGATTTCTGCCCTCTCGCTGTCACTGATATGTTGCCAATGTCTGAGGCTTGAAAGACTGGTCTGGCCCAGTCACTGCCAGGTCAGGCCATGGTCTCCTCCGGCCTAGCCTTTTCTCTGGCTCAGATCAAGGATGCCCTGTCCAGCCCCTGCCCTGGCTTCTGGGGCTCCTTAGAGAGCATCTGATCCATCTTCTCTCACCAAGCTGCCATTTCCTTGATGACATCCCTTGGGGGAGGCTATTCGATTTCTCAAATGCTTGCAGGAGTAAGAGGTAGCCATGTAGTTTGTGAATATCTCAATTAGAAACATTTTCCTTACCTTAAACCAAAAGCTTTTTCTATTTGGATTTGGAACATTAAAGGCTACTCATTCTCAAAAAACACACATCTGTTCAGACCAATGTCATACCTTTAAAAAAATATTTTCCCAGTGATTCTATTGATCTGAACTGACCAGGTCATAAAAATATTTCCCAGTAAACAGTAAAGCAGTCACCCACCCATGGACAATGGAAATTTTACAAGGGAAAAAAAAAAAATCATGACTCCAAGGGAAGGGAGAAATCTTGTACATGGGGGAGGGGGAGAGAGTGTTTCAGTTCTATTGCTGGTGTTTTATGTTATATTTCTTTATAAACATAAAAGCAGTTTTCTTCACATTTCTAATATTCTATTAAACCCCTGAAAAGCAACTGGAGATGGTGGAGAAGCAGGGGAAGAGAAAAGGAAATGTGTGTTGATGTATATAAACCCTGGAGTGAATCAGACTACAGGTGTATCTTGATGTGACCCTCCCCAGCAGCTTCCTCTCTCCATCTTTCCTGAGGGCTAGTAGATATTCCCCCACTCAGAGAAGCCTCTGGATCTTCAAAGGCCTTTGATTCCTTCATACTGATCTTCTACGTATTTACCTTATGAGTTTTTCAAAAGCTTCCTTTTCTTTCCGCAAAGCAGTGAGATAGCGTTGTTCCTCGGTTGAACCTCCGTATATAAGAAAGTAAACCCTGCAAGTTAACACAGAACTCTTTTAGGCTGCAAACACATAATTTTTAATCCCTGGAAGGAAGAGCATGGCATTTGAAATCAGCAACCTAGAGTGTTCAAATAATAAATATTTGACTGAGAAGAAAAGGTTCCATTAATCACACACTTACTAAAATTAAGCAGCCTAAACCCCACCTGTTAAAGGTCTCATTACCACATGGGTTATTTTTTTCTTCTTCTTTCATCAAAAGGAGGAACAGAGTTTAGGTAAACACTGAAATATAACAAAGAGGGATAGAATAATTCTTTCCTCATAACTATAAACAAATCAGAAAACACAATCTTAGCGGCTTCTCTTTTTTCAATTTTTTTCTTTGCATCTCTGCCAAACAATCGTTTAAAAAGTTGGATGGTGGTTATAAAGGCCAGCTTATGAAAGTTCATGTTAGTGAAAAATAAACAAATGAAATCTATATGACCTTTATCTTCACAAGTAATTTCTCAGTTCCTTTTTATTCATGTCTTAACAGAACCGAGTCATCACACATTTTATATAAACACACAGACCGAGAAGACATGGATTATATCAAGCTCCTCAAGAAATAATTTGACATATTCTTTTAGAAAAAGCCAGCTTTCCTATCTTGTTGGTTGCTAAGAAGCTGAATGAAGCACCTCCTCTGCCCCTTTTCTTCACCTTCTATCAGAGACATTTTCCCTTTTTAGCCCTCGATTTTTCTTTTGGTCTTCATTTTCCTAGTTTATATTTCTTTGAAGTGCGGGCAGGGAAAAAACCATTGGCCAATGAGTCCCGAGACCTGAACTCTTCCACGAATGTATCATGTGGCCAAGGGCAAGTCATTCACCATTTCTGGGCCTCAGTTTCCCATTGATGGATCAAGTGGTTGAACTCTGAGGTCCCTTCTGGTTCTGACCTTTTGTTTCTAAATATCACACTATTCCATATTCAGGCAACAGAGAAATTTGTGCACACAAGCTATCTCCAATGTTGATCAACAGCAAAGTATGAAAAATTTATCAGCCTATAATTATTTCACCAGCTTTGTCTCATCTCTTCATTCTGCGTTATTTCTGGTCCACCTCCTCCGTTCACCTCTACTCTGAAAGGCTGCATTCGTTAAACTGGCTAGAAAGGTTTCTTTTGGCTCTGCTTTTGGTTCAGGCTGAGTTCAGGACATTAACTTTGCCGTTTATTTCCCTAAGATAATTGGAGAGCCAGAACACTATATTCTTTGGGAGGCATCATTTTCTCATCTGATATTTCTTGAAACTCAAGAAAACGTGGTACAATAATTCCCCAAATACTTTAGTTTTATGTGGCTGTAACTTAGAGTCACTTTTTCAGATTTACAAGAAAGATGTTTTAGAATTATGAAATTTAGCTGAGTCATAATTACATTAACATTTGGTAGAAGTTAGGATATTGTAAATTTCCTAGGCTTGTTCAGAGATGGTGCCCCATAGGCTACAACCGATGCATAAAGAATATGGCACAGAACAGCAGAAGAGCAAGTAACAAGAAGGGGGTCATTCCCTAAGATTCCTGGATCCACTACAACATTCGACCTCCTTCCCATGTGTACTTTCCAGACTGGTACTTCCCAGACTGATCAGAATGCCAAGTAAGGTTTCATAAACTCAACCAACATCATAACAATGTAACGTTAAAGATAAGAAAGCCCATGGGCAACTGGTCTATCTGTGCTAAATCCTAAAGAACTGTGAAATTGAAGCCCATGAGATCGCAGTTCATATTCCTTACAACTTGCCTCAGGGGTTTCCCGGGCCGACTTGCCCTGTAAATTTCAAGCTGACGCACGAAGGTCAGCTGTGCGTCGTACAGGACCACGTATCTTGGCTCCACCTCGTGGAGCACCCGTGTCAGAGCGTAGGGGTCGCTGCAGCCCAGGAGTGGGTGGATAATGGTGAGGGGGTCTTTCATGATTCCGTACGCGGCATCAGAGGACACGTTTAAGTCAAACTCCTCGTGCTTAATTTCTTCTAAGCAGCTTTCAGGGCTACTGCTTAGGTCTCTCGGACAGCCCTCCTCGACAGCCCCCTCCTCCTCCAGTTCTTCAGATTGTTCCATCATCTGAGTTAAAGTCAGCCTTGGTTTCTTCTTTTTGAGAGCCCTCTCTTTGGCAGAAGCCCTGTCTTTGTTTCGGAGGCCTTTGGGCCTTTTGTTGGATTTCATAATTCTCTTTGAGCCATCCTCCTTCCTAAACTTCATCCACACGTCTTCGGCTTTGCTGTCCTTCTCAAAGGTTTTCCTGTAGAGCCTCAACAAGAAGGCCTCTGCTCCGACAGCGATGTACTCTCGCAGCTGGGAACAGGTCCTGTCATCACTTGCGCAAATGAGAACGTGTCCTAAAATTAGAAACAGCGTTATGTCCTGATTACCTCACTTGTCGCCCTACCCCACGCACCCCCTCGTCCCTTTCCCCACAGAGACACAGCTCACCACTTGGCGCTAAAGATACAAGTTGTTTAAAAAGGGTCTCGGATGCTTATCAAAGGCTTTCACCTCTCTGGCAGGATTACTTAAATCTTCTGGGTAAAGGTGAAGCCAGAAATATTTAGTGTCTTACGGAAGTATAGCTGTGGTATAATGGAGGCTTTAAAGAAGCTCTTTTTAATTAATAATTTTCCAGAGGATCTGGAAATACCAAAATAAATTCCAAATGGATTATACAGTCAAATGTTAAATGATACATCATGAAAAAAAAGATGACTATTCTCCATCTCCCCATATGAGGATGATTTTCCAGGCTTACAAGCAATGGAAGAAACCTCAGAAAAGATTGATATCTGTGAGAAGATATCAATTGATCAATCAATTGACTGACTCTATGAGAATAAAAAACTGCATTAAAAAAGCTAAAGACAGGCTGCTCCCAAGCCTTTTGAGATGGACCACATTTTGTCTATGGAATGTGCATCTCTAAATAAATCCACTTCTTGCCTAAAAAAAAAAAGAAGCTAAACACAAAAAATCAACTTTATGCAACTATGATAAATGTTAATATCTTTAATATATAAAAAGCTGATACAAACTGAGGACACACTCTAAACCAGCAAAGCAAACTAAGACAATTCACAAAAGAAGAAATGCATCTGAGAAAAAACTGAGCTCCCCAAGCATCAAAATTTGGAACAAGATAACATTTTTCTCTGAGCAAATGAATAAAATTGTTATACATATGTAATATATGTAGATACACACACAAATATATACAGAATCGCCAGTCATTGCTAGCTGGGTGAAAAAAGATAAGCTCTTATACTTCCAAAAGAAATGAAAATTGATAAAAACTTTCTATAAATCAATGGGGTAATATGTCGAGAACTCTAAAAATGTCAGTATCATTTGGCTCATTAATTCTATATCCAGAAATTATATCTACACTATAACTTTAACAATGTGAAACAGAAAACACACAAAAGAAAACCAGGAAGGAAATATGCCAATGTTAACAGTGGCTGCTAGATGTAATTTTTTCCCCTTCTTTATTCTCTATGCTTTTTTTCTAAGTACGCATGTATGACTTTGGGTCTTAAATCACAGCACCATAAGTTCTGGGATAATATCACAGCATAATTACTCATATAAGGATTATGTGCTTGCCTTTATTGCTTTAAAGGGGTTCAAAGTCTCAATATTTATTTATTTATTTATTTATGGCTGTGTTGGGTCTTCGTTTCTGTGCAAGGGCTTTCTCTAGTTGCGGCAAGTGGGGGCCACTCTTCATCGCGGTGCGCGGGCCTCTCACTATCACGGCCTCTCTTGTTGCGGAGCACAGGCTCCAGACGCACAGGCTCAGTAGTTGTGGCTCATGGGCCCAGTTGCTCCGCGGCATGTGGGATCTTCCCAGACCAGGGCTCGAACCCGTGTCCCCTGCATTAGCAGGCAGATTCTCAACCACTGCGCCACCAGGGAAGCCCGATTTTTTTTTTTTTTTTTTAACATCTTCACTGGAGCACAATTGCCCCACAATGGTGTGTCAGTTTCTGCTCCACAGTAAAGTGAATCAGCCACACACACACACACATCCCCACATCCCCTCCCTCCTGCGCCTCCCCCCGACCCTCCCCATCCCACCCCTCCCTCCAGGTGGTCACAAAGCACTGAGCCGATTCCTCGCACTGTGTGGCCACCTCCCACCAGCTATCTATCCTACACTTGGTAGTGTGTATACATGTCAGTGCCACTCTCTCACCTCGTCCCAGCCCACCCCTCCCCCTCCCCGTGTCCCCAAGTCCACTCTCCACACCTGCGTCTCCACTCCTGTCCTGCCCCTAACTTCCTCAGAACCGCCCCTTTTTCTTTCTTTTTTCTATGTTCCACACACATGCGCCAGCACACGGCACCTGCTCCTCTCCCTCCGACCCACTTCACCCGCACGACAGACCCCAGGGCCGTCCACCCACCACAAACAGCTCAACTGCGTCTCCTCCCGTGGCTGAGCGACACTCCACTGTGTATATGTGCCACATACTCCCCTCAACAGATACTTTTTAAAATTTAGTTTTACTTTCTATCTGGTTTTATTTTTAAAACTTAATTCAGGTTCAGTCTACAGTTCAGGTTCAGTCTACTAGTATACTTGTGTTTGAAGAGAGTAGCCCTAAAACTTGAAATTTTTTTAGCACTAGGTCAATGTCATTCCATAATACAGTTGAGGCTTCTTTGAAAAGACACTTGCTAAGAACCTAAAACTTAAGCCCATTAGCTTTCTCCTGGAGGATTCCAGATTTAAAGCCTGGTAAATACATATGTAGAGATTTTGCTGCATCTTTTTTTTTTTTAATTGAAGTATAGTTGATTTACAATGTTGTGTGAATTTCTGCTATACAGCAAAGTGATTCAGTTGTACACACACACACACACACACATTCTTTTTTATATTGTTTTCCATTACGGTTTATCACAGGATATTGAACATAGTTCCCTGTGCTATACAGTAGGACCTTGTTGTTTTTATCCATTCTATATATAATAGTTGATTAGTTGCACCTTTAAATAGAAGTCCTGAGAACCCAACCAGTGAAACAACCTGCTTTCATGAATATACAACGATTCAACCTGGAGAAACTTACATCAAATGAACAGACAGGCGCTTGTCACTAAAACTTCAGTGTTCATGTGGCACTTACTCTTCTACATTTGATAAAGAAGATAATAGTATAAATTATTTGCAGAGAGCTAATCAAAAAGACTCATTTGCTAGATTCTGAACGCAAATATCATCATCTCCTTTTTTCCTACCTGGACCACCAAGGGCTTCACTCTCCGTATTCTCTGCCTCAATTTCTTTCAGTACTTCCGAGAGTGCTTCCCATTTTGGGTTGCTTTCTAGGACCAGTTCCTTTCTTGTTTCTGTATAGAAATAAAAGACAACCTCATTCTATGTGATAATATTTATCCATAAAGTATTCCAAAGGCTTTTAAAACAACAGATAACACAGGCATCATTCCATAAACCCACTCCTTTGAGCTTCCTTCATAATACTCTATAGATAGAATCTGCCTCTTTGAGAAAGGTCTCCTTATGGTCTAAATGAAGACACTTCAAACCAACATTAACACAGGTTCCATAATGCCTTGAGAGAAAGTGATATGCGTTGTCACTAATAAGAGATGATTATGTGTTAGTTGTCAACTGTGACATTATATATAAACTGCTACACAAAAAAAAGGACTTGGTATTTCTTATTTCTAAAATAACAGTATTTATTATTTCTAAAATACCCAAGATTTTCACAATCCTGAACATGGGATATAAGCAGACAACAATAAAACTTTTATTTCTGTAAGTACTCAAACATATTACTAATGTATTTAATTAAGTTTTGAAATAGACCTTTGAACTAGGCAGAAAGTAAACATTAACCCTATCCCATGCTTTAAAAAACCAACGATATTTATTATACCTACTAGATGAGTGTGAAATAAAATCCATTATTTGCCTCATTCTAGTATTTATGTTCCCTAAAAGCTAAAACGGATGTTAAAACGTCCCACTAAGACTTCAAGTCCCCAAATAGTAATTATTCCGAAGTTAAAAAAAAAAAATCTATAATTCCTACGTAGTAGTAAGAATACTCTTTTTTGCATTACGTCTTAGTTGCAGCGTGCGGGATCTTTCGTTGCAGCACGCGGGCTCTTCATTGTGGTGTGCGGGCGTCTCTCTAGTTGTGGCGTGGTGGTTTTCTCTTCTCTCGTTGTGGCGCAAGGGCCCCAGAGCGCATGGGCTCTGTAGTTGGCGGCACACAGGCTCACTAGTTGAGGCGTGCGAGCTCAGTTGTGGCATGCAGGCTTAGTTGCCCCGCAGCATGTGGGAATCTTAGTTCCCTGACCAGGGATTGAACCCGCATCCCCTGCATTGGAAGGCGGATTCTTTACCACTGGACCACCAGGGAAGTCCTAGCAAGAATACTCTTGATTGATATTTGGCATTTGTTATTTGGAATCCCCTGGCAATGAATCCATACCAAATAGTTTTACCATACATTATATATGTTACATATAACATATAATTAACATGCAGTCACACATTTTTCACACAGCCGAAGGAGATTTAAAGTTATACTGTAGTAACTTGATAAGCATTTCCACACCAAATACTTAAACAAAAGACACGTTTGAAGACTTAAGCATACAAGATACCTTGCTCTTCTTTAATCTCCAGTTTTTCAGGCAGTTTGTCTTTTTTACTTATTTTGGCATCTGGAACATGATAAACCCTTGCTCGAGCATTTACAAACATTGAGGTGCTGGAGTCAAGAAACAGCCAACCTAATAAGGAAAGTTTAAAAAAAAAGCCTTCAATTTATAGTTTACTTCAGAGAATCTCTGAAGGTCACATGATCTGTTTATCAACCGGTCACCAGCTTATTCATCTCCCAACCACACCTTCTCCCTTGTTATGGCCTCTGTCACTGTTTGGCTAGACTGTGGTTTTCAAAGTACAGCCTATAGACCCCTGGGGGCCCCCAAGATGTTTTTAGGGGGGAAGGGGTCTGTGACCTCAAAACTACTCTCATAATAATACTAACTCATTATTTGACTTTTTTCCACTGTGTTGACATTTCCAATGATGGTGCAAAAGCATCGGCGGGTATCGCTGCTGGTGCCCAAGCACAGATGAAGGCAGTGGAACCAAAGCGTACTAGCAGTCAGTATGTTCCTCAATGCTATGCATTTGTAGTTTATTACTCAAGAATATTCCTGGTGAAGCAGTTAAGAAATATTATTTGTATTAAATCTTGGCCCCAGGGTCCCTGGACCACACTTTAGAAAACACTGGTTTACCCAGACAGTGAGAAAGATCACAGTAGTGGGGGAAGGATGTGACTGGTAGAAAAACAAGACGGTGGACAGCCGCGTATGTATGTTTCCCTACAAACATCTTCTTCTCATTCTTCAGCACTTCAGCTGATGAAACTCCATATTCCCTTCCTGTTTCTTCGGGGAATATTAATTTTAAGTTCATAACAACTAAACTTCCAGAACACAACCTATTTCTAAGTTGGGGACTGCCTGTGATATACACAGTCTTTTCTAGAAATAAAATTGCTTGGAATGGATATGAATATTTATTATTATACAGAACAGAAGTAAGTGGAAACATTAGCTATCAATAAAACCTACATCCTTGTGCTATGAACATAAAAGGTAATTTGAAATCTTAGTATACCATGTAGCTGAATATAGCACTCCCCACACCTGATTCCCCCCAAAAACCCAGTACTTCATTCAAATGAGCTCTTAGGATAATATTAGTATTTTTATCTCCCACCTGAATTCTGACCAAATGCCTTCTCTGTTGCTCTGAGAGATTCCAGAAGATTAAGAAATGTGATGCAATCATACTGAGAAAGATATTGCAGCAAAGTTCGTAATATCTTCAAATCCTGAACCAAGGATTTAGTCTTGGCTCCAAGCTGGTGCCACAAAGGATCCAGATAATGGCGGATTGTCTAAAACAAGAAAAAAATTAGGACTGCTAAAAGATGTTCAATATAGCTATAATACAAATTATACTTTCAACAAACATTATCCCTTGTATACATAAAAATGGTTAAAATGGTAAACTTTGTTATGTATATTTTGCCACAATAATAAAACATGATCTCCTGAGGAAGTGGATAGAAAATTTAAGTTCATAAGATTCTAATAATAATGTTTAATTTTTCAAATATAGAGCAGAGTGTCATCACTAGAATCTTTATGATCAGATAGACTCAATTCATAGTTACCCATATTTACATTATTAGGAGAAAAAAGGCCTGATAAACATCAGATGATCAATTATTTGCTTTTATGAAGAATGAAAGCATGTAGCTCAGATACATTCAATTTCTGCCAAGTTTGGTCGAGACCCCATCCTGGATGGATAGAGATGTGAGATCCAGCTGCACGAGGAAGCAGAGCACATAAACTAGGGAAACTACATGGAATCAAATTAAATAACAGTGGACCTTAGTCTGTTGGTATAATAAAATATTTAGTTTTTTTCTTTAAGTGTGATTCATGTATAGGAAAATATTTGTTAAATTAACAACTAACTAAATTTGAATACTTTTTAAGATCCTGAAGTTGCCTAAAACACAGAACAGCTTTATGTATATACTATGTAGGTATCTACATATCCACAGCTATACATATGCACATTTCCTTCACAAGCTGATTCTGTAACTAAAAGGGATAATGTAGCATGATTCAGAAGCGGTTTTACTACATAGCATCTTGTCTAACATGTTTAATACTGAGCAGGAGTAATATATATTTGGATGACCAAATAATCTATTGTCCAAACTGGAACTCTTGTGAAAATGAAATGATACTATTAATAATTACTCCAGGATAACAGGCAGATACTGGGACTGTCCTAGATAAACTGGGACATATAACTCTTTTGTATATCATCTTTTGTATATCATCTTTTGTAAAAATCATCTACATGCTTCTTTTGTAAAATCATCTACAAATTTTCTAACAAGTGCAAATTATGTCTATATTTTGTTTTGGTTACTAAAAGAACACCTAAAACAATACTTTGACTTTCACTGGGCAGGTGATGATAAACAGAAATTTAGTGCAAAACATATCTGGTTATATTTTGGTTTTCTAGGGACATATACATTCTACCAAAAGAATGTCAGAGTTTTTTTTTTTGGTATACAATGCACTAAATTATTATAAACTTTACTTCAAAAACAGAGGCACACAACACATGGAATTACTTTTATGTATCATTATTTCATAGTAAAATGACTTTGGCAGAATCAGAAAAATGAGGACTTAAATTTTCTTTTTTTAAAAATCAATATGCATTACTTCCAGTGACAAAGAGGTTGATTCAGAGTTTGAAAGAAAAGAACTTGTTCTATCAAAATATGAAAAAAAAGCTGCCTGGAATTTTTTAAAAGTCAGCATTTTCTGTAGGTACAATTCAATCTTACACATTTACATATCGGAATTAATATTGATCTATGATGAAAAAATTAGTTAGATAAAAATTCCTTGCACTAAAGTCTTACCATTTTCTCAATTCAGAATGTAATTTTAAGACAGAGCAAGTTTCACATTCCTCAGTAATCAAAACTCATCCAAATTATTTTTATTCCAAATAAGAGATCATAAATTTTGAAGGATTCTTATGTAAACTTTTCTACCTGCAGCTATCCAAATGGTGCTATTTCAGAGCAAAATGTTATTCAGCATTCTCTTACATATACTTAAAATAAGAGATAATCACCATATAACTGCAAAAATTTGTGCTTATATGCCAATCAACGTATTCTACTACAAATTACTTTCCAGTAAACCAAAGAAACTACTTTAAATCACCTCCAATTTAATTTAAAAATAACAGCAAATTCCTATTAAGAACACTGTAAATATTAAAATAACTTGCATTCTTAAAAATTACAACATAACAAACGGTGCTTAAAAAGGAAAAGAAATAGAGTACCTTGTCAAAAGGTTTTCCAATAGCATTTTCTAAAGATAAATCTTCAACTTCAAGCGACGGGTTATGGCATTTTAGTTCTTTTAGACATGCATTTAGAATGTCCAGAATAGCAGTCTGTATAGCAAGCATGGCAGGTGTCATAGAAACATGAATTTCTACGACTTCGGGTTTATGCTGTTCTAAAAATGAGTTTACTGCTACATGGAACCTAAAGAGACAAACATTTTTCAAATTTTTTCTAGAGTTGCAAGAGCTATGTGTTTCTGGTCTCAGTTTAATACTCTAATAGCTTTTTGTAACGGCAATTAAGAAACAAAACAGAAAGCCAAATGACAGTGTTTTCAGGAATACTTTCAACCTCTATGAATGGAAGTATTACTCAAATAAGGCAGGGATCAGCAAATTATGGTCTGCGCTAAACCCAGTGCCTGTTTTTACAAATAGTCTTATTGGCATGCAGCCACGCCCACTATTTATGTATTGTCTATGCCTGCTTTCACACTGTCACAGCAGAGTTGAATAATTGTGACAGGTGCATGGCCTGCAAAGCCTAAAATATTTACTCTCTGGCCCTTTACAGGAAAAGTGTGTCAATCCCTGAAGTAAGGTATAATCAGAAAAGGAAAAAGACTGCAATAACTACTCTCAAATACCATACAGTATAACCAAAATACATATTAGCATAGGTTGCAAAATGTTTTGAAAATTGATACCTTATGTTTTTCCTAGAAATTTACATAAATTTTTCAAAATCTTGGTGCTTTATTTCCCTCAAAGTGGAAGTTGGAATCTTAGCCAGTAAATCTGCAGTTCACCTAAAGCTGTTGTGTATGTGAGCCTCTAGATCCCTGGGTGGTTTCACTAAATGTACAAGAAAGTGATAGCCCTGGGCTACCAGAAAAATAACTATCAAATCTCTCTCTCCTGTTAAAAGAATCACAAATGTGGTGACCATTTATTTATATTTGGATGCACTTGTTATGAACCTGGCTAGCATGTATCAAGTGCAATGACAGTAAATTTTACATTACAGGGCAAAATTAAATTCCGGCAGGTTCTCTCGCAGAAACTGGTCACATAATGCTATTTACCTTGGCCACAGATACAGCTTCCTTACGAAAAGATTTCTCATCACTCTCTCCACATGACAAAAGCCGGTGTCAAAGGCAATAGCGTTGTCTGTGAAAGCTTTAATAAAACCACGTTTGTTTTTCTGTCGGAAGAGGCGCAAGATGAATGCTTCTTGACAAGACTCGATTATTCTGTGAGCTCTATACACCAAGATGCCTGGGCAGGGTGGAGGGGGGAATCATAATTTAAAGTACAGAAAAGACGTGTCATTTTCATGCTCGCTTTCATTGATTCATCACAGTTTTCTTGAATGCCTACTTGAGCATGGGCAAGCTCTGTTCGAGGTTGGGGATACAGCCATGAACAAAACACGTAAAGCTGTCCTGTGGCATTTACAATAAACAATACAAATAAGTTAAATATTTAGTAGGTTAGAAGGGATAAGTGCTGAGGAGAAAAAACGGATCAGAGGAAGAAGAGAGAGAGTATGCGAGGGGTGGTAGTTTGCAATTCTCCTATTTAATCTTTTTAAAAATTGAAGTACAGTTGACGTACAATATAAGTTACAGATGTATGATATAGTGATTCACAATTTTTAAAGGTTATACTTCATTTATAGTTATTATAAAATATTGGCTATACTCCCTGTGTTGTACAATATAGCCTTGTGGCTTATAATAGTTTGTACCTCTTACTCCCCTACCCCTATCTGGCCCCTCCCCTTCCCTCTCCCCACTGGTAACCACTCACTTGTTCTCTGTATCTGTGGGTCTGCTTCTTTTTTGTTATATTCACTAGTTTGTTGTATTTTTTAGGGTTTGCAATTTTAGATAGGGTGACCTCACTGAGGTCTTAAGTGAGTAAAGCCTGGATGGAGACGAGGAGGTGAGCCTTGTGACCATGTGGGCCAAGGGAGTTCCGGGCAAGGGACTGATAAGAGCAAAGGCCCTGGGGTGGGGCATGTCTGGCCTGGTGGAGGAAGAATTTCTGAAAGCAAAGCAGGTCACTCATTCTTTTATGTATGAGTCAGATGTGAACTATGCAAAATAGCTGCCTTTCAGAAGTTTGGGCAACATCTCCATCACTTATTAGAAGAATTCAACTTTCAGAATCAGAGTATACTCAATTGAAAGGTAAATTAGTCCATCTGAAATAAAAATCTTTAACGAATATGCTTAAACATCTGTTTTGTGGGGTGGGTGTGATAATGACACCTCTGAATCTCAAAAACAAGGACAACCATATGTGTTTCCTTAATTATAAAATTAGAGTACTGGACCAGATGATCTCTCATACGTATGTATGATATACACATGCCATTGTGGTGCAGTGGGATTCATGGAAAATTAGGGAGAGACATGAGATGACATAAGAGTGCATAGATGTCATTTCTGGATCAAAAACTCAGTTATTCTATGACAATCCTCAGTCTTTTAGACCTAAACCAAGCCAGTTACCATATATATTTGCTATAAATGCACTCGCATGTTTTTGCTCCCACTCTCATCGCTCCTAGGATCTGGAAAATGACACCAATAGTAACCCAAGACTCCTAGTAGTTCAATAGACTCAACTCAGATTCTACTATTTTGGTGTTTAAATTTTAGATTGAGGTGGATGGAGCTAAAATTTATTCTAGCTAAGCAAATTGTTTTTCAAATATGGTAAAAATTAACAGTGCTATTTAGGACTTCGTAGACAAAAGATTTTCAGTAACACCAGTATGTGTACATAACTAATTTACTGCTCATAAAATATTCCGTACCTAGCAGGTAGGTTTTTCCAAGTACTCTATTGGGCCAGAGTTGTTGTCCTGGACTGAAATATGACATAAAGTTAGAAATAATAAAAATGGACTTCAAAAGAAAAGGTGAATCTCAAGTTAAGAAAATGGTGTGCTCCAAAAGGTTGTCATTTCTTTTGGAATCTAGAAGGAGGAGGAGAAGAGAACTAATATTCTATCCCGGGCACTGGGGTTAGGTACTTCTATAGATTTTTATTTCATTGAATCCTCACAATAACTCTGTGGGGTAGGTATTACTATGAGACCAGGAAAGGGAAGCAACTTGACTAAGGTCACTTCGCAAGTAAATGGCAGACCAAAGGTTCCAAATCATGAGTGCCTGAGAACAAAGCCATGTCCTTCCTGTTAAGTGACATCATCCGAGGACCACACCGCCCCCTTTAAAAAAATACAAGCAGGTTAGGTTTCTGGGGCAATTCTAGTCCCACATTTTTATGCTCCCACAACACTTTGTATCTCATGCTGCACTGTAATTACTTCTTTACACCTGTCTCCTCCACTAAATTGCTTGAGGACCAGAACATCATAAGTAGTAATCAGAGAATGCTTACTATGTGCCATGCGTGATGCTAAGAATTTTACATACATTATCTCAGTTCATCCTCACAATAATCCTAGGAGGAAGGTACTATTACTGTCTCCAATTTACAGATGCGAAAACCGAGTCATACAGAAATGAAGAAACTTGCCCAAGGTCACACAGCTGGCAGCTGGTGAAGGTGAGCTCAGACCCAGAAGCCGCCTAACTCAGGAGCACACCCTACCGTCCTGTCGTCTTTCTGTCTTCAGCACCGACCTCATTCCTGCCAAATAAGGGACGGTTACTCAACGAAACGTTTACTAACATTTAATGTTAATAATGTTGAATGCATATAAAGCTGAATTATAGCACCGGGTACACAAATCTAACATGTAACCTTTTTTTTTTTAAAGTTTCCCACGGAAAGTGTGTTCTGAGTTCTAGCTAGAGATGTCAGGATCTGTTTTAACAATGAAAGCATCCTCCTGCCCCATTCTTTTGAAAGTACAACCTGGGGAGATATTTTCACAGTTCTCCCACTATTGAGGAGTTGTGTTGGCAGGGACGCCTAGGGTGGGGTATGGTGGTGACATTGGGTAGTGACAGGGGAACAAGTTAGGGCTGGTACATTCAAGATTTTCTAGGGGGTTCCATGCTTCTGGGACACTCTGGTCCGTAAGAGCTATGGTGAAAGTTCCTCCAGGGGCTGGGGGGTTGAGGGGGTACAGGATGATCCCAGGGGGTGTGGCATTTGAAGGAATTCATTTCTGCCACTCATTTGCATTCCATTCAGCCAAGCAGCAGTAACAGCTCCAGCTTCATTACTGGCTGGGACTTGATCAGAAACAGGAATGGCATTTGGCACTTTTTAATTAGGAACTACCTATAAACTATACTTTGGATATTTCTTTGATTCAGATTGCTCTCTGCCTAATTAGGTTGACGTGTTACTGGGAGACACAGAGTAATACTGACATCTAGTGGTCATTTCAATACATTTTTTTTTCGTTTTATCAACTGAAAAAATAAGGAAACATAAAGCTAAATTTATAAGAAAGCAGCAAACAGTAAAAGGCTTTACAATGTATCAAGATTTCTAGTTATAAAGAGCCAATATTTTGCTATTATTTATGATTTACTATGTACCAGGCAGTATACTAAGCAATTATTTATTTTACCTCATTTAATCCTTGGTAACTTTACAAGGCACTATTTTCTCAATTTAAGCAATGAGAAAACTGAGGCTTGTGAAAATTAAGTACAGTAACTTGCTTGTAAGCAGTGGCATTACCCTTCAAAGTCAAGTGAGTCTGACCTCAGCTGTACAGCCCTGCCAGGGCTTATAACAATGATAAATACAAAAGTATAACAAAACTTTCCAATAATCAGTTCACCATGAACCATATAAAACATTCATTCATACATTTATGCATTAAATATTTCTTGAGGGTCTTCTAGGTTCAGGGCAACGTGAAAGATAGGGTAGGAAGGACAATTATAAATTCCAGAACCTCTCTGCCCTTCGAAAGTTCATTAAAAATTGTCGTAAATACATGCATCACTCACCCAAAATGTATGTGTTTGGTACCTACTATGTACCAGTTACTTGTCCTGGGATGAACAAGTTGTTCCTTACTCTTAGGAAGCTTGTCATCTCATGAGCGAGACAGACAAATAAATAGACAGGCAAATACAGTGTGGTGTTCTGAAGTTCTCTGACTGGGGAGAAGCATGGGGAATTCAGAAAAGGTTTCCAAAAGGACAAATAATAATGAAAAATAACTCATTTTCTATATTAATTCTGGCTAAAATTAAATCATTCTTCTTAAAATAATTAAGCAACTAATTGGTTTAATTTCAATCATGGGAGAGAGGTGGGTTCAAGATGGTGGAGTAGGAAGACCCTGAGCTCACCACCCCCCATGAACAGATCAAAACTACAACCACATACAGAGCAACTCTCTGAGAATGACCTGAAGACTAGTAGAACGGCTCTTTTACAACCAAGGCTGTGAAGAAAGAACCCCATGGAGTCTGGTAGGAGGGGAGGAAAAGAGATCTAGTTGGGACCCACGCCCCTGGTGGGTGACCCAGTAAAGGACGGGGATGTCACAAGCTCAGGGATCCTCCCTAAAGAGTGAGGGGTTTGAGCCCCACATCGATACCCCAGCCTGGGGTCCAGCACTGGGAAGACAGGCCCCCTTGGCTGGTTTGGAAACCAGTGGGGCTAACCAGTGGGCTGTAGGAAACCAAGACTCCACTCTTGAAGACAGTGAGTAAGCACAGACTTGTTTGCTCCCAGTCTCAGCAGACGCAGCAGATTGAAAACTGCCTGGTGCTCTGGCGGCCCTGCCTGACCACCCCAGCCTGCACCAAGCTCTTGCTCCAGCCCCTCCTGCTCCAGCCCTATCCCCCACCAAGGTAGCTCTGCCAGTGGACCCTGGGAGAAGACGCGGCCTGTGCCCTCTTCATATTCAGCTCTCCCACCAAAACCACTGGGCACACGCAGACTGCACAGGGACCCTCCCACACAGGGACGTGGATTCAAGACTGGGATAGGTAACTGTTTTGCCTAACTTCATAGGGACAAACAGAGAAAGTCAAATAAAATGAGAAGACAGAAGAATATGTTCCAAACAAAAGAACAAGATAAAATCCTGAGAAAAAACCCTAATGAACAGAGATAAGTAATTTACATGATAAAGAGTTTAAAGCAAGAGTCATAAAAATGCTCACTGAACTTGGGAAAAGAATAGAGGAATATAGTGAGAGCTTCAACAAAGAACTAGAAAAATATTTTAAAAAATCAATCAGAACTGAAGAATACAATAACTAAAATGAAAAATACCCTAGAAAGACTTAAGTCCTTACTTAAGTAAATTTAAGAAGACTGCAATTATATCAAGGATATTTTCCAACCACAACAGTATGAAATTACAAATCAATTTTGGGAAGAAAAATGGAAAAATACAAACACATGAAGACTAAATAAGATGCTACTAAAAAGCCAATGGGTCAACAAAGAAATCAAATAGGAAATTAAAAAATACCTTGAGAGGAATGAAAACAGAAACATAACTTTCCAGAATCTATCTGATGCAGTAAAAGCAGTTCTAAAAGGGAAGTTTATAGTGATATAGGCCTACCTCAAGGAACAAGAAAAAACTCAAATAAACAACCTAATTTTCTATTTAAAGGAATTGATCCTTTAGCCAGACTCATCAAGAAAAAAAGAGGAAGGGCCCAAATAAATAAATCAGAATTGAAAGAAACAAACTTACAACTGATATCACAGAAATACAAATAATCATAAGAGAATATACTAAGAGTTATATGCCAATAAATTGGACAACCTATAAGAAATGGATAAACCCCTATAAACACACAGTCTTCTAATACTGAATCAGGAGGAAATAAAATATCTAAAGAGACCAATTACTAGTAATAAATTGAATCACTAACAAAAAATCCCAACAAAGAAAAGTCTAGGACCAGATGACTTCACAGGAGAATTCCACCAAACATTTTAGGAGAGTTAATACCTATCCTTCTCAAACTATCCAAAAAATTGAAGAGGATAGAACACTTCCCAACTCATTCTATGAGCCCAGCATTATCCTGATACCAAAACCAGACAAAGATACAACAAAAAAAAGAAAATTAAGGGCCAATATCCCTGATGAACATAGATGTAAAATCCTCAATAAAATATTAGCAAACTGAATTCAACAACATATAAAAAGGATCATACATCATGACCAAGTGGGATTTATTCCAGGGATGCAAGGATAGTTCAATATTGAACCTTGATTTGTGGATATTGAACCATTAACAAAATGAAGGATATGAATCACATAATCATTTCAACAGATACAGAAAAAGCATTTGACAAAATTCAAAATCCATTCATGATAAAAACTCTCAACAAAGTTGGTATAGAGGGAACATATCTCAACATAATAAAAGCCATTTATGACAAACCCACAGCTAATGTTATACTCAATGGTGAAAACTAAAATCTTTTCCTCTAAGATCAGGGACATGACAAGGATGTCCACTCTCACCACTTCTATTTAACATAATATTGAAAGGCCTAGCCTCAGCAATCAGACAAGAAAAAGAAATAAAAGGTATCCAAACTGGAAGTGAAGAAGTAAAACTCACTATCTACAGATGACATACTATATATAGAAAACCCTTAAGACTCCACCAAAAAACGATTAGAATATATAAATTCAGTAAATTCAGTGAAGTTGTAGAATATAAGATTAATATAGAAATCTGTTGTATTTCTATACACTAAGAATGAGGTATCAGAAACAGAAATCAAGAAACAATCCCATTTACAACTGAATGAAAAAGAATAAAATACCTAAGAATAAATTTAGGTATTAAATTAAGTACATTAAATTATTTATAAATTTAATACGGAGGTGAAAGATCTGTACTCTGAAAACTATAAGACATTGATCAAAGAAATTGAAGACAATACAAATAAATGGAAATATATCCTTTGTTCATGAATTGGAAGAATATTGTTAAAATGTCCATATTACCCAAAGCAATCTACAGATTTAATGCAATCCTCATCAAAATACCTATGACATTTTTCATAGAACTAGAACAAACAATCCTAAATTTTGATTGGAATCACAAAAGACTCTAAATAGCCAAAGCAATCTTGAGAAAAAAGGACAACACTGAAGGTATCATGTTCCCTGACTTGAGACTATACTACAAAGTTACAGTAATCAAAACAGCATGTACTGTCCCAAAACCAGACACAGAGATCAATGCAACAGAATAGAAAGCTCCCAAATAAACTCATGCACATGATCAATTAATCTACGGCAGAGTAGTCAAGAATATACAATGGGGAAAAGACAGTCTCTTCAATAACTGGTGTTGGGAAATCTGGACAACTACATGTAAAAGAAAGAAATTAGAAGATTTTTCTCACACCATATACAAAAATAAAGTCAAAATGGATTAGAGACCTAACTGTAAGACCTGAAACCATAAAACTCCTAGGAGAAAACATAGGGCATATGCTCTCTGACATCTGTCTTAGCAATAATTTTTGGATCTGTCTCCTCAGGCAAGGGAAACAAAAACAAAAGTAAACTAAAAAGCTTTTGCACAGCAAAGGAAACCAACCAACAAAACAAAAAAGCAACCTACTGAATGGGAGAAGATATTTGCAAACAATAAGTTCAATAAGAGATTAATATCTAAAATATACCAAAAACTCATACAACTCAACATCAAAAAACCAAAGAACCTTATTAAAACATGGGCAGAGGATCTGAATAGGAATTTTTCCAAAGAAGACATACAGATGGCCAACAGACACGGACAACGAGATATCACCTCGCACCTAACAGAATGTCTGTTGTGAAAAAGACAAGAAATAACAAGTGTTTTTTGAGGGTGTGGAGAAAAAGGAACCCTTGTGTACTCTTGGTGGGAATGTAAATTGGTGCAGCCACTATGGAAAACAGTATGGAGGTTCCTCAGAAAACTAAAAAGAGAAGTACCATATGATTCAGCAATTCCACTCCTGGGTATTTATTTGAAGAAAACAAAAACATTAACTTAAAAAGATATATGCACCCCAATGTTCATAGAAGCATTATTTACAACAGCCAAGATACGGAAGCAACTAAAGTGTCCATGGATAGATTAATGGATAAAGAAGATGTGGAATATATATACAATGGAACATCACTCAGCCATAAAAAAGAATGAAATTTTGCCACGTGCCACAACATGGATGGACCTGGAGGGTATTTTGCTAAGTGAAGTAGTCAGGCAGAGAAAGACAAATACTGTGTTTTCACTTTCATGTGGAATCTAAAAAATAAAACAAAGGAACAAATATAACAAAACAGAAACAGACAACAAACTAGTGGTTACCAGTGAGGAGAGGGATGGGGGGAGAGGCAAAAGAGGTGAAGGGGATTAAGAGGTACAAACATTAGGTATAAAAGAAACAAGTTAAGGATGTAATGTACAGCACAGGGAATATAGTCAATATTTATAATAAATTTGTATGGAGCATAATCTATAAAAATACTGAATTACTATACACCTGAAACCAATATAATATTGTATGCTCACTATACTGAAAAAAATTTTTTTGAAAATTTCAAATCATGGGAAAAAAATATTCTTTAAAGAGGAAAACCAAACTATTTTAGGAAACATATCAAGAATATTTATAAACATTTCAAATCTGAGTAGTTTCTAAAAGCAAATGCCTGTCAATTACTAAGTATTTACTGAATATGAGCTTAGAAAACAAGGAAACGTCAATCTTACATTTAGTTTCTTATTCAGGCCATAAATATTTACTAAGCATCCAAAATGTGTCAGGTATTGTGTTAACACCTGGAAGCACAATGTTGAACAAAAACATCCAATGCTGTTCACAAGAAGGTTCTAGTTTAGAGTTTAGCAGAGGGAACAGACACATACAGAAAAAAAGAAAGTGCAAACGTACATACAAATAACAATAAGGCTTCAAATTCTTACCAGTAATTAAATCTGAAGGTATTCTGTCAGTCAAGAAATCAACCACAAGTATTCGACTTGTTGCAAATATCACACCACCTTGTGTGTACACCTCATAGCGATTGCTACTTGTGATTTCATTTGTTACACGGTGAGGGAGATGTTCAACTCCTTCTATCTTCAGCTGACTGATAAAATACTCCTAAATTAAATCAAACTTGATTAGTAGGCCGTTTAATAGAGGGAAGTTTTTATTAGGTTACCAGTATTTGTATTTAAAATGATATGCTGCCTTTTTCAGAGATCATGAACTTAATAATGAACATGCAAACTAAATTACTACTTTACGCTGATCAACCAAACAATCGACATTTATCTAAGGTTTTGTTTTTGTTTTAGGGTTTGCACTAAGGACTCATTGCACTTGAGATGTTATTAGCAGTTTAACGACAACAAAAAAGACTTCTAAAATCCTGAGTTAAAAGACTTCTGCTACCTAGAAAATACTGCCCACCAGAGGCAACTTTGCAAGCAAGTGTAAATACCATGTGAGAAGACAACAAGGGAATCCTTTCCCCAGGTGGTGTTTTAGACTATTAGTTCTGTCCTGCTCCACCCTAGAGGGGATTTCATCATGTCAATGGGACCCTTGGTCCTTTAAGTTTGATACCACCTTTCCTGGGGGGCCCTGTGTTGTGCTAAGCCCTAGTCAAGCACTAGGGATACCTAGATGGATCAGTCAAGGAGTGTGTGGTCACTCTTCTCAGGGGGCATTTTCCTTCTGGCCATCTGCTCTAGGTATCTAAGGGCTCATCAGAGTTGTCAGATCAAGCTGTGTCACCTGTCACTACCCCTCAGCAGAGGTGTATCCCCCTTCTGTCTTCCTCAGTGTTCTCCACTCTCCCTAACCCAGGTACCCCTCCCCAATGCCCTCAGCTTCCAGCTCCCCTCCCTTCTGACCCTACGCCCCTCTTCCCACAGCCCGGGTGAACCCCCAGTCCCTCCTCTTCCCTACAGGGTTCTCCCCAGCCTCAGCGTCTCCTTTCACGTCTCCCCATTCCCTTCAGAGATTCCTCCATCCCCATCACTGCTCCCTTTTAGGGACCTCACTCCTCTACCTCCAGCCAGTCCCTTAGTACCCAACTTTAGAACTGCCTCGTCATTCCCTTCCACATCCTCCACCAGGCAACTCCCCACCCTCTTCGGAGACCTCCAATCCCTCCCACCTCCACGCTTCTCAAATGACTCCCCTACTCCTCTCAGAGACCCTCCAACCCTTTCAGGTCCTCGAACCCGTGTCAGGGTCCTGCCTCCTCCGTGGGACCCCACCCACCGTCTCAGCGTCCCCGCACCCGCGTCAGGGGCCTGCATCTGTCTCAGGGACCCCTATTCAACGCCTTCCCGCCCGCGTCAGGGACCCGCATCGCCCTCAGAAGCCTGGCCTCCGCGCCGAGGCCTGCGTCTGCTCCGCAGGCCCTCGGCGCTCCCGGGGTCCCCTCCCCCCGCGCGGGCGGCCGCACCTCCTCGGCCGGCTGCGTGTTGAGCACCAGCACCAGGCACGCCGGGTGGCAGTGCAGCCGGAGGAAGTGGTAGAGGAGCCGGTCCGCGCCGAGCCCGCGGGCGCACACTACCAGCCCGTCCGCCTCCAGTAGTTCCAGCACCAGCTGCCGCTCATATTCCAGCAGCGGCGCCATTGCTGTCTCTCGAGCCGGCAAGCCCGGCTCCATGGGCGCCCTTCAGGGCCGCGGCCGAACGTAGCCGAGGAGAGCCGAGTCCGAGACGAGAGCCGGCCGAACGCAGTCGAAGAGAGCCGAGTCCGAGACGAGAGCCGGCCGAACGTAGCCGAAGAGAGCCGAGCCCTGGAAGACGAGCGAGGCCGAACTCAGCCGAAGAGGAGCTGAGAGGAGCCGAGAGGAACCGAAGATTCGTAGAGTCGCGGGGAGGTGCTAGCGCTCCCAACAGGTGTCTCTTCCAGGCTTCAGGCTGCGCCCCAGGAGTCTTCAGTTATTTCACCTTGTCTGTACCTTCGATTTGAGAGTCAGGCGGCCTAGAACTAGACCTAGACCTAGACCTGGACCTAGAACACAAGCTACCACAAAGCGAGAGAGGAGAATTAAACCCAAGAAGCTTAGTTCCCCGACCTTGACAATTGAAAAAGTTAATTGTCAATCTAAGGATTGCGCCTAGAATTGGTAGCACCTGCTTCCCAGGGTGAGGTTTGCTTCTTTCTTTTGCAATGGGCCCCTCTTTTAAAAAAATTTTGAATAAGCAGCATAGCTTACTAATTTTAGGCTCTTGTTTCTCTCGGAAAGTCTTGAATACAATTAGCTATGTGAAAAGTCGCAATCAGGTGTTCCAGCGGCCGCCGCGTCCCGTCTTCCACTAGGGGGACACCTTCGGTAGTATTGGTATACCTAGAAACGCCTGTTACCTAACTAGAGGAATTGTTCTGTGTCGACGTCCCTTTTTCCCCAATCTTCATTGTTAGAAAATTAAAAATACTGTATAAGTAAGCAAAAATAAAAACCACTTCTTATTCCATTACCCAGAAATAACCACTGTAACATCATGATATCTACACTTCTAGTCTTTTTTTTTTTTTTTTTTTTCGGTATATAAAAGTTCTCTCACCACACAGAATTCTTTTGCTGATGTAATAAGCAACCCTGACTTAAATCCCGGGCTTGTCACTATTATTTGACAAGCCTCTGAACATGGTATTTAATATTCTTTTACAAAATCCTTTTACATGGCTGATGAGATTTCTGCAATGAGGATGTACCATACTTATTTACCCAGCTCCTTATTAGTGGACATTTAGTCTGTTTCCGTTCCCCCTGTCATATTATAAATAATATTTCACTGAGTATCTTTGGACATAAATTCAACCATGCCCCTAAGATGCACTTTAGAAGTGGATACTTACTAGGATGAAGAGAACAAACATATATAAGGCTTTTCATTATATTCATAGTGCCACATTGCCCTCTAGAAAGCCTGTACCAATTTACATTCACATCAGAAGTTTACAAGAAGATCTGTTTCTCTACCTCTTACTGCTTAATCCAGTGTTTTACATTTACATTTTGTCAAGATTAAAACAGTATATAGTAATTCCTAAATGCTGGTCAAATGGAAAAGACTCTGGAGACATTCTCCATACAGCAGTTCCTATGAGACAGATATGAATCCCTCCACTTTTGCAACTGAGAAATGGAGGCTCAGGGAGGTTACGTGACTTGGGCAAGACCACCGAGCTAGTTAGTGTATTTCTTAGATTTAGTTCAGGACATGATAAGTAGGGACTCAACACATATGTAGGGTAGGCATGTTGAAGTGACAACGCTGAAATTCAAACATGATTCCGCAGCTGTGATATGCAAAGTAATGGCTCTCCAACGATGTCCGTGTCCTAATCCCTGGAACCTGTGAATATATTACCTTATGTGGCAAACGGGACTTTGCAGATGTGATGAAGTTAGAGATTTCAAGATGGGGAGATTATCTTGGACTATCAAGGTGGGCCCAATGTAATTACAACAGTCCATATAAGGGAAGGAGAGAGACAAGAGGGTCAGAGTCAGAGAAGGAGATGTGACAAGAAGCAGAGGTTGGAATGATGTGGAAGGGGCCACAAGCCAAAGAATGCAGCCTTTAGTAGCTGAAAAAGGCAAGGAAATGAATTCTGTAAAGCCTCCAGAAGGAACACGTCCCTGCCAACCCATTTTGCACTTCTGACCCCCAGAACTGGAAGATAATGAACTGTTTTAAGCCACGACATTTGTGGTAATTTGTTACAGCAGCAACAGGAAACTAATACACAAACATTCACTATTTCTACTACACTGGGCTCTAAAGATGAAGTCCCCAGCTGGTGAAAACAAAACAAAACAAAGCAAAATAAAACAAAGCATATGAGAGTATATAATGATACAATAATTTTGAAGGGTGCTTGGTCAATATATACAGAAATTAAAATATCTATATAGATCCATATACACATGATATTTACCCCACAAATGTTTATTTGGCACTCACTATGTGTCAGTAAACAAAACAGGTAAAATCTGTGCCACCATAGAACTTATATTCTAATGGGGAACTTGCACATGAAGGTGTTTATTCATCATATAATTTTGTGAACTATCATTATTTCTCAGGCATTTCTCCTGAATTTCCAATACTCGGAGACTAGTCAGAACTTCTTCCTGCATCCCATAAGTGGGATATCATACAACAATTATAAGCTGTAGGTGACAAGATACCCAATCCATGCTATTACATACTAAAAAAGCAATTTCAAAACAATGATGTATAGGATGGTCCCATTTGCTTAAAAAATCAGCCAACAGACATTATTTCCTTATGACTGCATGGAAAACTCTTAACAAAAGGAAATGCTTCTGGGGAGTTGAAATGGGTGGTTTGTGTAGGGTGAGACCTTTACATTTCAGTTTACTCCCTTCTGTTCTGTTTGACTTTCTTACCATGAACTTATATTGCTTTTATAATGAAAACAAAAGAAAAAACTTCCCAGGTACTAAATAAATACTTCTTCAGCACTGCATAGTATTACCTCGTGAATTCTAGATTTAATATGTGTGTGCTGGCCCACAGTGTCAAAAGTTGGTATCTGGGGAAACAGACTTTTGTAAATTCTAACAGGTATCTAGACGTTGTAGTTTTGTCCGCGGGCAAAAGTTTTCCACTTAAGGTAAAGGATTCTTTTTTTTTTTTTTCCTGTGTCACTGTCACAACAATTCTTCAAACATTTCCTTACTTTTAGATTGTTCTGATCTTCAGAGCCATCTCCCCTCCAGATCACTTCGTAAGTTTCAGTTTTTGCCCACGAGGACACAGCTCAGGCAGCGGTCCTCTGGTCTTTGGCATTGGGCTGGGAATGAGATTAAACATCATTTTCCTCCTGACCGGAGGTAGAAACCAACACACCTCAGTTAACCCTAGCTTGACTGCGGTAGGTAGACCACTGTAATTTCTCTTAGCAAACTCAGTCTTTCACATACGTATGGGGAATGCCTACTAAATCTGGAGGCTGGGGAAAAGATAAAGAGAACTTTTCCTAGATTTAGCTCCTCTGCTAGAGCCAGATCACCACTGGGCCTCTTAGAGCTTACTTATGTGGTCTAAGCGTTCAGGCTGTAAGTCAGAAATGAGACAGGCCTGGGACCTGGTCCCAGGTCCCTTTGCTGCAGCGTTGCAATGCTTGCACCTGGACACACCTCTCCTCCAGCAACAAAATACAAAGAAACTATATGGGACTAAAAATGACTGATGTATGCACAGTTAGGGCAAATTCTGAACAAAGGATACAAAGAGACCAAAAAACCCAACTGCCACTTCTGAAGAGCCTGGAGTAAAAACAGGGTGCTGGGAGCAAAAGCCGGGTACTGAGCATGCCCCCTGCACTCAGCATCACCAGAGGGGTGGGCAAAACACCTAAGCCACCCCTCCGGCCCGACCCCTGGACACACCCCTACCCTCACCCCATATAAGGAATGAGCTCGCCCCCACCCCCTTGGGGAGCAGCAAGCAAGGGAACCCGTTGCTTGTTCTTGTTCCTCCCTGCTGCAGCAGGGGCCCCAGTAAAGCCTTGCCTGAATTTCTTGTCTGGCCTCTGGTCAATTTCTATTGATTGCGGAAGGCCAAGAACCCTGGTCTGTATCAGAAAGACCTGGGCTTGAAAACCAGCTCAGCTACCTACCAGCTGTGTGAACTAGGTAAGTTATTTAACCTCTCTGTGCCTGAGTTGCCTCATCTTTAAAATGGGGCTGTTGTAAAAAAAGAATGAAATAATGCTATTTGCAGCAACATGATGGACCTAGAGATTATTATACTAAGTGAAGTAACTCAGACAGAGAAAGACAAATACCATATGATATTACTTATATGTGGAATCTAAAATATGACACAAATGAACTTATTTACAAGACAGAAACAGACTCACGGACATAGAAAACAAACATGGTTACCAAAGGGGAAAGGGGGTAAGGGATAAATTAGGAGTTTGGGATTAGCAGATACAAACCACTATGTATAAAATAGATAAGCAACAAGGCCCTACTGTATAGCATGGGGAACTATTGGGTTGGCCAAAAAGTCCGTTTGGGATTTTCCGTAAGATGTTTCGAAAACGAACTTTTTGGTCAACCCAATATATTCAATATCCTGTGATAAACCATAATGGAAAATAATCTGAAAAAAAACTATATCTATATCTATATTTATATCTGAATCACTTTGCTGTATACCAGCAACTAACATAACATTGTAAACATTGTAAATCAACTATACAAAAAATAAATAAAAAAAATAAAATGGGGCTGATAATACAACCTACCTCATGGGGTTGTTGTAGAGATTAATTGAGCCAAGGAATATAGCAGGATATGAATATTCAACCAATTTAAAATCAGAAGCTTAATGACAACCGCTTTAAGTGATCCAACCCATTCTAGGCTCTGAGGCACACGTACTCTGAGGGTGGAAACCAAACATTCTGAGGTTCCTCCCTGCCCTTCAATAAGGCGAAAGTAGCCTGTGGTTGCTAATCTTTTGGGTTCTGGCTTTAAAACACCTTAAGGATGATTGTGAGAGGAAAAGAAGATATTTACATGGAGGAAGGAAGAGGGTGTAGGCTCAGAACTTGAGGGAAGACTGACTGGGGGTGTGGGGAATGAGGGGCAATCAAGGAGGTTTCTAGGTGGGACCTGAAATCCTGGGACCGGCTCTCAGAAAAGATGTCCAGCCCACTGCCTGGAAGGACAGGACTAAAGGAAAAGGCCCACGAGGCCATGAGTCACAGGAACCTCCCACCCAGAGCCTACAGCCTTCCCCTCACCACTCAGTCTATATGTCAGGGGTGGGGTTTGCAATCCCAGCATCCTGTCCATGGCTCAGCCAAGCTGGCTCATGAAATTAATCCTCATAAATAGAATTACAATATATCTGTGGTATTAAAATATCATGGGGAAGGCAATTAGGAAAAGTAATGTCTTAAAAGGTAATGAACAAAAAGATTGAGAAGCACTGCTCTAGAAGGTGCTTTCAATCATCACACAGGTTAGGACGGCCAATCGGCTAGAGAAGGCGGGCAAGTGACTTAACCATTGTAAAAATAACTAAGTGATACTTATTGTGGGCTTGCTATGTGCAGACACTATGGTCAGACTATTACATGCCTGTGCAGGGCATATCACTAAGCACCGTCCCAGCCCCAGCTTTCTCTGTTCTGCTCCTTCCTCCCCTTACATGGGAGTGGGGGCTCCCTCCACCACCACGATCCCCCTCCTTTGAGATCAGGGTGTCCTGGGGTGGTGTCCACTGAGATGACCAGGTAGGTACTGCTACGTTCACCTTATTTTACAAGTGAGGAGAAGAAGACATAGACGTTAACTAGCTTGTCCAAGGCTACCCAACTAATCGTGGAGCATGGAATACAGTCCGCCTGACTTCTAAACCTGTGTTCTTCACACCTACTGCCTCCTTAGATGCTTGACACTGGAAGGCCTTGAATACCATCCTGAGTTGTTTAGATTTGAACACGTGGCTCAGATGGTCCCCATCCTTTCCACACTTAAGCATCCCTTTAACATAAACTCAAAATACTCTTGGATCGATCCTTCAGGAAGGCAGTCAGATTTTTTATGTCTGTTGGTTGGGACAATGCATTTAAAAAGTTACTATGAATTCAGCAATGCTTTCATATGACATTATTTCATATAGATTTTTGACTTATTAATTCCAACAGCATCTACAAACATTTGAAAAACTTTAGTATATGACCTCTATTACTGACTCTGTCTGTGCGCAATGGTTGGTACACACAGGACTGGGGAAGCAGTTGCAATACCTGTAGAGTTCTGCTCACGACCTAAGGTCCGTGGGAGATCCACTGGTGTGTATCATACATATCAATTGTCTAAAAATGAAGTCACCTGCGTACTAATGCTGTATTGTTAAGTCCACTAAAAAAGACAGTGTTTGGTTGACTAATTTTTACTCATAGAAGCAGAGGGAGTTTAATCATTAAACTAATCTTTTCTCTTGGAAACAAGGACTTTCGATGGCTTGTAATAAAAATAAAAATATTATTGCTGTTTTGACAAGCCATTCATCATTAACAGAAAAGGAAAAAAAAAAGTAAGAATGATGTGGAACACAAAAAGCAATTACCTGCCCCTCTTCGCAGCAAGTAGCCTTTTGTGCAAATGATAGTGGTTCCTATGGATTAGCAATTAACCTTTTGTAGGGATTTAGGAGGAACCCCATGGAGGCTTTCCCATGGGGAAAATAATACTTAAATCCAGCAAGTTTTGTGGAGTGTGTTTTTCCTTATTTTTGGAGACATTCTTTTTCCCTTACTGCACCCTCTGTCTTCGAATGCATTCTGAGAAGAGGCAGAGGGCTGTGCAAAATAAAAATTCAGGGCATCTTGTTAAAAAATTGAGAATTTCAAGGTGGTGACAGCAGAGCATTCCACCAATCACGGGGCTTTCCTGAGCCTGTGTGTGACTGTACATGCCTTGGAACTGGCTCTGGCAAAGAGGTTTGACCTTGCAAATGACAATGTTCTAAGAGTTATCTGTCTTTGTTAGTAGGCACTGATGACTCTGCTGTTGTAATCCATTTGCCTGATTTGGAGTTAGTCTTGTGGGGGAAATTTGGGCTAGTGATGGGAGGGGCCATTTCCCTGGGGACCTATTCACAAGGGTCTTAAATGTCGACTTTTGATGTTTTCTCCAAATGTGGTTCTTCCTGCAGTCTTGTAGAAGAGGGCAGGGGTGATAGAAGAAGACATTAAATTTGGGTCTGATTATTGGACCACATTGCTTGTAGCGACCTTTGACTTAATATTAAAAGGAAATAAATCATGTAATTTTATTGTAGGACCTTGTCATTGGGGTGGGGCATGTATACAGACTTAATTTTGCAATTTATAAGTAATACATAGCTATCATTTTAAGCATACTTGCAATAATACTATGATTATCCACAAATCCCAAATAATAATATTTTACTGTAAAAAATCCTCCCCAAACCCTGTGGTTTTTTATTAATCAAAAACAATTAATTTTGTTGAGTGAAAAAAGCAAGGTGCAGAACAATGTATAAAATATGCTACCTTTTGTGTAAGATAATTTTTGTGAATATAGATTTATGCTTGAATATACATAAAAAAATCTGGCAGGATATAAGAAACTAAGATAGTTGGTTTTCTGTTGAAGGAAACTGGGCAGATTGGATTCAGGATGAGAAGGAAATTTTTGTTTTTCATTGTTTATCTTTTAATTCTTTTTGCTATTTTGAATCATATAGTTTAAAAATGTATTAAAAATTAAATAAAATTAACAAATAAAAATGTAATTCAATAAAAGATAAGAAATCAGTTATTATACATTGAACTAAATTTTGGGGTTAAAAGCATTAATTTATTAAATAAATGAATCTAAATTATAGCCATTTGAAAAAAAATCCCATTTTGTCATTTCTTCATGGCCCGGTCCTTTCTTGACCTCTGAGATACTTGATTTGGAGTTTGCTTCTTATATTTTTCTAAGAAATGCCATTAGGTGAAGGTACTTTCCCAATAAAAAATAGGTTTAGAGAATTCAAAGCTGGCTCATTTCAAAAGTAGAATTGATTGTTATTTAACATAAATCTAATCAGGCCCAGTTTTGCCTCCACAGGGAGATATGATATACAGCATTGACATCTGGAGTGAGAATGATGTTTAGAAGTCAAGACAAGTGCTTGGAATAAGAGAAAGGAGGAAATAGTGTGATAGTTTGTGTATCATTTTGGTGGGAGAAATGAGATTGTGAATAGCTTATTCATGGAGATTATTCTTTAGGACTAATAAATCAAAAGGTTGGTTCTTTACCCAATCTTGAAAAAAGAATAAATGGCATTCTTTCTCTTTTCTCTCCTATGCCACTTCCAGATAAATCCTTGAATTTTTTAACCATATCAAATTTTATCATACACTATAGTCAGTGTAGTGGATGCTGTGGTGTGCTTCCTCATACTCCATTCAAAGCAGAAATATTTATTTCCTCATCTGCTGGAAATGTTGGAGGCCAGCAGTTCTCACCTGAGTCTCTAAGTCTTGCTCTCAGCTGAAGAGAGCTGCCTCATCCCTTCTCCTTCCTGGGGCTAGCCAGGTATGATTGGAATGGATATATTAGGTGTTTGGGAGAGCCCCACATTGGTTCCCTGACCTGTGGAGTAAAAACTACCATAGTGGGAGCAGGCCAGCAGCAAGTGTCTAAAATGACCCTTCTCTCTCACTTCAGCCAGAATAGTATATAAAAAACAATATCGCAGGGGTAGCAATCCCCATCATATCTTCATTTAATTCACTGGTCTGTCCCCTACAAAAGTCAGATGAATCCTGGTAGGCGAGAGTGGATACTGCAAACTCAACAAAGTAGTAGCCCTAGTTGCAGCGTGGGGTGCTTTTGAAACCTACCTGCAAATTCTTTGACACTCTTCCATCAAGAGGTGCTGTTCAGATCCCCTGTCCTTGAATATAGAGGGGGCTTTGTGACTATCTTGATGATTAAAATGTGGCAGAAGTGATTCTGCTGCGTGACTTCCAAGGTTAGTTTAGTAAAGGCCATGTTGGTTTCTTTTGGGACACTCACTCTGGGAGCCTTCAGTTGCCATGTAACCAGTCTGGCTACCCTGAGTCCACCATGTCAAAACACTACTTCGAGAGATGGGTGAGAGAGAGGGAGGAGAGGGGAAAAGATAGAGAGAGAGAGAGAGAAGAGAGAAGAGAGAGAGAGAGGGAGAGAGAGATTGAGACTTGTCTGAGCAACCTTGGATGTTTCAACCTGTAGCTATTTGAGTCATCCCAGCCCAGGGACCAGACATATGAGTGAAAAAGGCTTTGTGATGACCCTGACCCCAGGCACTGACTAACTGTAACCACATGAGAGACCCTGATTGAGAATTGCCCAGCTGAGCTGAGTTGATCTCCAGAATTAGAGCAAAATAAATGCTTGTTATTGTTTTAAGGCATTGAATGGTTTGTTACAAGTAGGTAACTGGAACATAGCTGCTGTGCCAGATATGGTATCTTTTGCTGGAGGAGATCAATATGTCCTCAGGTACATGGCATGTGACTACTGATAGAAGAAATGTGTTGATTTTCACCCCTATCAGAAAGGAGGGCCAGAAACAATTTGCATTTACTTAGGATGGACAACAGTACACATTTATTTTCTTACCCCAGTCTTATCTTAACTTTCCTTCCCTTTGTCAAAATATAGTCCCAAATGTCCTTGGTCATCTGGACATCCCATAGAACATCCTATTGGCCCACTCTACTGATGGCATCATTGACATACCAAATGGGCAAGAAGTGGCAAGTACTTTGGAGGCATTGGTATGATATCTATGTGTTGTAGCCTGTTTGGGCTGCTATAACAAGATATCACAGATTGGGTAGCTTATAAACAGTAGAAATGTATTTCTCACAGAAGAAATCCTTGGGTGTCTTTTTATGCTCATTGGCCCAATTTTGATGGCAATTTTGGTTGGCCTGAGAAACACATGTGACCAGGTGCTCAGACTCCTCAGAGAAGAGGGTCTAGATTGTTCCACCAGATAAGCCACCTTGACCTGCAGAGGTGCTCGCCGTGGGTGAGGGGAATCTAGAATGGCTGGTTGGAGGAGGGGGCATAAAGAGAAGCAGTTTTGGCAATGGGACCTGCTTTAGTGATGGGGGCCTATTTAGTAACAGTTCTATTAGAATAGTTCTATTTTAGTTCTAATAGTTAGAACTATTTAGTTCTAATAGTTCTATTTTAGAACTATTTAGTAATAGTTCAGCACATTAATTATCCTGTGGAAATTTGCCCCAGGAAAAGAGACTCGACAGAATCCTGGAGAAGCTGCTCACAGACTTAATTACGTGAAACACATGGATCTGACAAGGGGTAGACTGTAGTGGATACTGTAATGTGCTGACCAGATCACTCCCTTCCAGGACTGAAACATTCATTCTCTCAGCTGCTGGGAATATTGGCAGGTGCAAGCTCTTGGCTGAGTTCGTTTCTAAGAATTGCCTTCAGCTAAAAAGAGGTGCTTTGCTCAAGATTACCCCGTTGTTCTTTACAGGGGTGGCCACAACTAAGGACTGGTTGATGCAGGGGTTTGAAGTTCTCTTGCCCCAGTTCAGGCCAACCCAGCTCCAGAACACCTTATAGGATCAGCTGAGGCCTTTGTTGTGACCGCATCACAATTCAACTTCTCCTTTAGATCAGTCTTGCTTTCTTTACTTCCTTATAGATGTTGAGAACGCCCCAATGAATTTCCTGTATGGAAATCTTTTTCTCAAAGTCTGCTTCCTGGAGAATCTGACTTGTGACAGACAGGAAATGCATTTATCAATTATTAAGCACATTTTAACATTATTATATGTATGTTTAGTGTACAAAAATGGGAAAATACAGAACAGTATAAGGAAGAAGAGAAAAATTAACCATAACTATTTTTTTGTAGATAGCTTTTGCTTTTATTTGAATGATGTTATACTTATCATATTGCTTTTCACCTAACAATATAATTTGGAGATCAGTGTAAGATAGGTGCTTGAGGGTGAGCAACTGAAATTGATTCTGGTTTATTAAAAAGCAGAAAGCTTTTTGTTGAAAGCTATTCCGTGGTTCACAGAATTGCCAGGAAGGCTAGAGAATCAGGTTACTAAGAACAGAAACCAGGGAAATTAGGGACCAAGACCATAGGTAGAGCTACTCCCCAGGAGGAGTACGAGCCACTGTGGCCACTACTGGATGGTGGACACATTCTCCTCTGTCTCTGTTTCTTTGTATCACTTGTTTCAAATCCAAAGCCCAAAATGGAGATGTCTGTTCATATCCCCAGCTGCTAGGATGTGGCAAACGTGTGTAAATGGCCTTTTCATGGTCTGTAAAGAGATGTGACAGCCAGTCTCTGTCTCCTAGAAGTTCCTTTTCCTGCTTCCATCCTGTCTGTTAGAGGCTGTCCTCAGATGCTTGGTGATCACTGGCTCGCTGTTAATATTAAAGAGTGGGGCACCAAAGGGATGACTGAAAGCTCTGTGTGTGTGAGTGGGGCTGTTGGACTAATTGGTTTCATTGAGGGATCTCCGTACTTCACCTTCTCTAGGTCTTTCCTCTTGGGAAGTGTTGTTTTTTGGGAGAAGAATCCACCAGGTTTCTACCTGGGGACACATGAGTCTGGTTTCCAGAGCTCTGGGACTTGGCTGGGAGGTTTCTGCAGAACAAAGTTTAATAATGGTCATGCCTTGCCTTTGGCTTTAGTGGAACTGTTTGTTTCCATTTTAAGATGTTTCTTATGGTCTGGGGTAGCTTTCATATATGTTATTTCTCCTTTTTAGTAGTTTATTTAAATTCTGGAATGGATGTTGGATTTTATCAAATATTCTTAAGCATCTATTGATATGATCATATAATTTTTTTCCTTGCTTTATTGAAAAAAGTTGAAATTTAGATTTCCTAGTAACAATCCATTCTTGATTTCCATAGGCATTTTAGCTAATTGGATAACAGCACTTTTGGAAAGTCTATAACAATGTATCTGTGTAACCATGGTAGCCAAAAAGAAGCCTCATTCCAGGAGGTTCAGCCCAATGTACTGGCAAAAGCACAGGCCCTGGAACCAGAGAGCTGTATCTTTGAGTCCTGCTTCTGCATCTTACTAATTATATGGCTGTGGCAAATTTCTTGATCCTCAGACTTTTCACCTGTGAGATGGGTATACAGAAATGAAAGTTAACTCATGGAAATGTTTTGAGGATTAACTGAGTTAATCTGCTGCATAGACAGAGCTCAGTAAATATTAGGGAAAAGATATTTTTGAATGAAGTGTATACCTGTAAGAACAGAGCAACTTGGTAACCATAGATGTCAAAAGACAGTATGCAGGTAGTTTTGTTAGTGTGAGCTGAAGCTTCAAAGAGCTATATTTCATATCAAATTGTTAGCACTCTGAGAAAATACACATTTCTCCCTCAATCATTTTATTCACCACACATTTTATTCCTAACACCAGTTGCATATTAAAATATATTATTAAAATTAAATAAAAAATTATATCTAGATGAAACTTTTCCTTGTTTCTTCCTCCAGAAAAATTACTATGGTTCCAAGAAAGAAGATTGCAAATAAATGGAAATTGAATATTAACTTTTTGGGTGAATTTATTTTGAGTAAGCATTAAATCCAAGGGAAGGAACTGAAAAACAGACTTATGGATTCAATTCAGTTTAAATATAGATGCATTTTAGATTATATGTGTATGTATGTATATATATTGTATTGATCTATATGTAATATAGATTATGTATAATATATATATTACAGCTCTATATAGATCAATATATAATATCTATATAATATATACTGTAGATCAATGAGTTTGAGCTTTGTCAATATGTAGCACATACAGCATGTGTGAATATAGCTGCAAAAACTTATTCTTGATCTGTGCGCATATAACAATTAGTATGCTTTATTATTTTTGTTCTAATTGACTTGTGTAAATACAGATTTCCACCTTGATGAAATCAACAATAAGTTATGCAGGCTTTCTCATCTTTTCATATCCTATTCCCAAATATAACTCCACAAATATAGATAGTGTTTACCATCTTTTGGGATGTGAGCAATTGCTTGTTTATTCTGATGAAGGAAATAAATTACCTTCCCATAATATTAGTGTGAGTCCCTAATCTCATTTGGTAAAGAATTTAAAAGACTCCAAAATGATTCAAGACTAGTTAATAGCATCTTAATTATCTCACATCATTTTAGGAAATACAAAATGTCCCTCTGGGGTGTACTTTGCCTTGGTAGGAATAATGACTGATGAGGGTTTAGAGAATGGCTGTGCAGTCATGTAACAAGTTCTTCAAAAAGAAATACATGTGATGACTCAAGTCAGATCTGTTGACTGGACCCTGGAGAAGTGGCTTGTTGGAGGCGAGAGGGGAAAATCCTGGTTACCAGGAGGAAGAGGGATAGACGTTAGGGACAGGGTGGAGAGGGCCAGATGAACTGGCTTCCTCTTTAATAAAGCCACACTGGCCAGTTCCATTCTCTGGGAGGAATTTCGCTTACAGGATGAGGAGAAGGAAAGAGTGGGGGAAAGGCTGCCTAAAGTTGAATGTGGAGGAGGTGAACCATGTTTTACTCAAACTCTGAGCCGGACAGACACACCACTGACACCAGACATAATGGCTTTGACATCGCTGCTCATCACCACAGATGTGCAAGCACCTAAGAAAAACCAACTGGTATATGAAAGGATATCAGATTTCAAAAGAGGCGGATCAAACTCAACCATCAGAACAAAAATTGCCTGGTGAGCTAGAGGTGCTGCAAGAAATGGGAGAATACTCAATGTTTAGAATTTTTCTAAATTATGTTTTAACACAATTCTTTGGAGCATTGCATTTGTGAACATTATATTTGCGGGTGATCTTAAAGAGGAAAGAGGTGGAGATTAGGAAGGATTGTATGGAGAAAACATACACAATGGATAAATTAAAATCTGTGATGACACAATCATGTATTTATAGGTTGTCTATTGCAGGAAATGCAATCAGTGAAGGGAGAGACATGCTCTAAAATTTCTCCCAAAACTCAGAAGAAGAAGATAAAGACATGGACATTGACTTAAGAAAAGATAAAGGAAATGTAGGACAGAGGGAGAAGAATGAGAAGAATTTCAGAAGGAACAAACAGTAAGTAGAGAAGGAATATTTTAAATAAATAATAGAAGATAGTTTGATTTTTAGCTGAATAAAGATTTAGGTATTAAATTTATGGTTTACTAAGCATGGGCAAAAATAGACTAATGAAAATAGACTAACAAAGAGTATAACCCATACAGTATTGAGTCTAAGAGGGTTTCATGCTTGATATTTTTCAGAGGTGTCGATAGAAGGGTTTGCAGAATGATGACACTACTGCCATATGGTAGACAGAAACTGTAAGGTGTATCTTGACTCCAGAGGGTATAAAAATGCAAAAAAATTCATCTTTAATCAATGAAATAGACTAATCTAGTGAAATGTTTGCATTTTAAGGAGAAGAAAAAGAATATGAAGAACACTACTTATTAAGGAAAAAAGATAAGGTTAAGATTTTTCTTATCTGCAAACCAATGATCAAAGACAATGGAGCAACTTGCACAGAACTTGGAGAGGATGAGATATTGCATTAAGATCATGATACCTGCCTCCTCTGCTGTTCATGTGAGAATGCAACAGAAAGACATTCTCAGACACGCTCAAGATGTATACCCTTAACACACACGTCCTGAAAATAATTACCTGCCATCATATTTCAGACAACCAAAAAATGAATCAAACTAAAGAAACCAAATATGTGGAATTCATGGTATAAAACAATTGGTGGCAAATAATTAAATCACTAATGCTTACATTAAATCTAAATAATTATTGCCCATATTACAACACAAATATTTTTAAAAAATCTTTAAAGTGAAGCATGTAATGTATAAGTGTATTAATTAGAGCGCTTCAGAGAAACAGAACCAATAGGATGTGTGTGTGTATATATATATTTATTTGTTATAATGAATTGGCTCACCTGATTATGGAGTCTGGCCAGGTTCAAATCTGCAGTGTGGGCCAGCAGGCTGAAGATCCAGGAAAACGAATGGTGCAGTTCCAGCCTGAAAGCAAGCAATCTGGAGATCTGGAAGAATCGATGGTCCAAATGAAGTCCAGAGGCAGTCTGCTGGAGAATTCCCTCTTACTATGGGGAAGGTTGTTCTTTGTTTTCTAGTCAAGCCTTCAGTTGATTGGATTAGGCTCACCTACATTATGGAGGGCAATCTTTTTACTCTATTGATTAAAATGTTAATTTTGTCCAAAAACAACCTCACAGAAACACCCAGAATAATGTTTGACCAAATGTCTGGGTACCCATGGCTAAGTGAAGTTGACACATAAATATTAACCATCACAATAAATGAAAGTTCTTTAATGATCGTAACCAAGATCTAAAAGGAGAAACTGTATTCTTAAAACTGGGAAATGTTAAGGAGTAGACTGAAGGAAAGAAGTGTATACAGTGGTTTGCTGGCAAACCAGATCTCCAAAGGTAGAGGTAGGAAGAGGTGTGTCCACTCAGCTCTGTGAGCCGGTACAGGATGCCTCCCGCACAACCTGTCCATGCATGTGTGCTTACATGCTGAATTCTCACCTACTCTATCTCTCATCCATGCTTCATTTTTGTTTGCATTTTCCTGATAGGTCTTCCTCAGTTACTTTACTCTTCCTTTCCAATATATATATATATATATATTTTTTTAAGCAAAATAGAGTTTTAGTTTTTAAAAGCTTATTTGAAATTCCTAACCATTTGACAGGGAAATTTAACCCATTTATATTTACTGTCACAATAAACATATTTGGTTTTATATCTGATATTTTGTTTTATGGTTATTGCTTTTGTTCTTCTATCTTTCAAAAATATGGATTTTCACTGCGTTTTTTTCTTCTTCTATATTCTTGAGCGTTTTCCAAATTTGTTCTCTATAGCACAGTTTTCTAGTGTCCTTTATGCTTTAAGTTATCTTCAGTGTGGATTTTAATTCTTCTACTAGAGTTTAGATTTCCTTGAGTTCTTTTTTTAAAATTTCATATGGCTTTTTTTCTTTTGAGGCTCCCTACTTTTGTTTTATAGAGGATTTTTGATTCCTTATCTATCTATCTATCTCTCTATCTATCTATCTATCTATCTACCTATCAGTTAAGGATAAATGTAAACTTACTTGCTATTTACCAACAAGTATTTTAAAAAATTCTTTCCATTTCTTTTAGAAAATCACTTTTAAGTTATGCTTTTTCTCTGAGCCTTTAGGGTAATATTATCTTTCTGTACGTTTCAGTGCCTTTTTATAGGCCTCAAATGTGATTCATAATTTTGAGGAAGCAAATCTTTGCATCATTTAACTATTCCACCAAAATTTTGCTTATGAATAATAAGACCTGTGATATTTTATGGCAACGGATTATGGGTCCCAAGTTGCAGAGAACTCAAAAGAAAGTACATTCCGTGTGTTTTTTGAAGTCCCAGAATAAAAGTAGTTTTAAAATAACTTATGATCTCTAGAACTTATTCTCATCTACTGAGAAGAAAGTATAGACATAAGAAGGATTATTAGAAATTTATATAGATGGAAAATATTTGGTATAAAAATTACCTCATTTTGGTAGTAATGTTTTATTAAGTTAGAAAAAGAAAGTTTTCTTTGAGGCTTCTCAATACCCTACAGAAAGTTTGATATTTTAATCTTAATTCATAACACTTGTGGGTTTTAATGACATAAAGAAATTTGGGTATTTACAAATTTGTTTCTTGGAGAACTCTCAAAAAAAGCCAAGCTTTTTCATAGTTGTCCTGCCTCTTCCTGCCTTTCTCAGGAACAGTGAATTTTAAGTGCATCAGTACCAGAAATTTATGAATATACAAATATCTATGCTCACACATCAGACTTAGCAAATCCCTTGTAAAAGCAGAACAACTTTGTATGATGTATGCAGCTTTCCAAATGTTGTTTGTTTCTAACACTTAGAAACAGTCTTAGAAGGCACATACATTTCAGGCACCAGGAGTGAGAGACACCTGCTGGTCTAAGAAGAGCCAGAGATACTTTATTTTGACTTCAGACCAGCTATCAGTATTTGACAAGAGCACCTGTGCTGAGAGTTAGTCGGATTCTGCTCTCAGGCACCGTGATGCGTGAGTCTGCAATGGCAACTCCTGGTTAGAGTGTGCAGGCAGCGCGTGCTTGATTAATGGGCTTAAATATGAAATATCATTCTTATATATCTGGAGGAATTTCTGCCAATATGATCTAGGTGAATGTGACCTAGAAGTTCCTCTTAATTTGCTGCTTTGGGGTAGCTCAGTGTCTAAAGTGGTAGTGTGCTCTGGGGACAGAACATGGACTTCAGTCATGTAGATCTGGACTGAGGTCCAGCATTGCCTTAATTAACCACGTGACCTTGGAAGGTCATGTAGCCATCATTTATTAAGCACTTTGCCTTCAGTCAGATTCCCCAGAAGCAGACCCTGGGATGAAGATCGCGGTGGGCATCAGCAAGAATTCAGTCAGAAAGGCAGAACTACAAAGAGTAATATGGGAAAAAGAATTTATTATAGGGTTGAAAAGTGGGACAACTGAGAAATTATAACCAGGAGCAGTTTCTTCTCAGTCGCTGTGGCCTTATCTGTAAATTTGGGATAATAAAACCTTCCTCTTTGTTGTTGTGAGGGATGAATGAGGAAACATGCTAAACAGCACAGAGTGGGTGCTCAAAAACAGCTAAAGCAAGTTCTAGGCAAAACCATTAACTAGATCAGTGGCTCCCAGAATCTCATTTTACAGACTGACACAGTAACTTTAAAAAATGGGGAAAGTTATGGGCAGGTGCCAATTTTTAATTTTGCCAGCTTACGACATTAAATAAGCACTTACTAGCTATGATCACCATCATTTCATAAAAGAAAAGACATTTTAAAACCAAAAAATGTAAAGCCATTCATTATTGTCAACCTAGCAATAATGACGGACCATACTGTCAATTTAGCTTTACTCTGACATGTTCCTTATTTTTTCCCTTATACCACACAGGCCAGTGCGCAGTGTCATGGACAGGCTGGTGCACAGGTGCATTTTGAGGAACAACTGAACTGAGTAGCAACTGCATATAGTCTCCTCTCCACTTGTCTGCATCCTTTATTCCTCTCTGCTTCCTCCTCATTGGTTTTCAAGAAATCTATTGCCTTCCCTCCATGCATCAAAGGTATTCCACTGTGGTAGTCACTATTTCCCATCCTCCTTCTCGTCCTGGGCAACTAAAAGACTACATTTCCCAGCCTCCTCTGGTTGATAAACATGTGACTAATTCTGACCAATGGGCTGGATGTATAAATATCATCTGTCACTCCTAGGTGAAAGCATTTAAGAGCCACTGTGTGATTCTCCATCTTCTTTCTCCCTCTGTAGTGAAATGTCTGTTGAAGTGGAAGTGCCACAGATGGAAGCAGCTACCACATGGAGGGTGGCTTCCCTGGAAAGCTGCCTAGACACAGAGAGCTTTGCAGGAGCAAGAAATAAACTTGTGTAAAACCCCTGAGATGTTGGTATTTCCTCTTACTGCAGTGTAACTTGGTCTGCTCTACCCAACACCAGCACAGCACCAAGACCTATTTGACCCAAGCAAGCTCACATCTGATTTTGTTAATAATTACTGCATAGAAATAAATATCAGTCTGAAAAGAAAATAATTCCTGACTTTCAATTTTTTATTTTTTAAAACTCCAATACTTTCTTCCATCTGACCCACACTGGGAAACTATGTTGAATTCTCCTGTTAATGATCTAAATTAAAATATCATAACTTAATTAGAGGAAAAAATTCAGCCAGCCCTGAATTTTCTTTATTATTGACCAGATGTTTTGTAAAGCTGCTTTGTTTGTGGGCACTTTCAGAGAACCTGAATAAATGACTTCTCTTTTGCATTTCCCTCAGGGTCTTGTTATTCTTTTAAAGCTCCTGTTACATAAGGTTTAAGATAAAAACAGCATGATATGTTACTTCAGGTTGTTTTCAAACAGTGCAATTGACAGTTTGCTAGTTAACTAGATCCATGCAAGCAGCCAAGACCATTAATTTGGATGTTAAAAAATTAAATTGTTGATTGCTACTTATTTGTTTTTTAGGCATTTGTATGTACATACTGAATTCTGGCCTCTGGTAAAAACAGTTGAAAAATGGCAGGTATGTGCTTGAAGTTCAGGATGCCTTGGATCCATGCGAAGGGTTTTATTCTGAAAACAACTGTTGCAGCCTCACATTCTCATAATTATAGTCCAGTGGAAAGAGAATGTCTTTTTCCCATGAGCTTGGAGCAAATTCCAAGAGTCACCCTAATTGGTCACTGAAACATTCTGGCTAGAGGAATGGAACCATGCTGATTGGCCAGGTCTCAGTCACATGCTTACTCCTGAACCAATCATCTAGAGCAGGAGGAAATAAATCACAGTCCAAGTTAATAAAGTTTTATTGAAACACAACCGCATCTATTCATTTAGAGTGTTGCCTATGGCTGCTTTGATGCTTCAACGGCAGAACTGAGTAGTTGCAACAGAGACCATATGGTCCACAAAGTCCGAAATATCTATTGTCCAGCCCTTTACAGAAAAAGTTTGCCAACCCCAGGTCTAGGAGTGTATTAGTTTGCTTGGTCTGCCATACAAAGACACAGACTGGGTAGATTAAACTACAGAAATTTCTTCTCTCAAATTCTGGGGATTAGAAGTCTAAGAACAAGATGTCAGCAGGGTTGGTTTCTTCTGAGGCTTCTCTCCTTGGCGTGTGGAGGGTTGTCTTCTCCCTGTGTCCTCAGATGGTCTTCCCTTTGTATGTGTCTGTGTCCAACTTTCTTCTTTTTATAAGGATACCAGTCACTTTGGATTAGGACCAACCCTTATGAACTCATTTTAAACTAATTGTCTCTTTAAAGACCCCCATCTCCAAATCTAGTCACATTCTGAGGTCCTAGGGATTAGGACTCCAACATATGAATTTTTTTTGCAGGGGGGCGGGGAACACAATTCAGTCCATGACAAGAAAAATATGGGCTCTGATAGGTCATGACTTGGGTCACATGTTCTACAGTGAGGGGAAGGTTAAGAGTGAGGGGAGGTAGTTTTTAAGTGGAAACCAGGATGTTATCACCAAAATACAGGAGAATGGGTGCTGGGTGGTAAACAAATTGTTCAGTGATATATTATCATTGCTTTGAATCCTCTAGAAGAGGAAAATGTATGGGTCGATTGGAAAGAACCCTGAAGAAAAAATTCATGTTGGGCCATGGGGTGACATGACCTGTTGTAGAGATAATGAATCAAAACAGTATGTTAGAGTAAAAAATATGTCTCTCTTCAAGTGCAAAATAAAACAGCAAAACCAAAAACTGTAAACACAACCCCCCACCCCCCTTTTTTTTTGCAACACGATTTTGAGCTATTGTCTGTGAAACCTCTGGCATTAAAGATCAAGGGAAAATAGAAAATGCACGAGATAAAGTGCTCACAAATGGTGGATTTACATTAATTACATGGATCTCTGCCAGGACCCAAAGTCCATGTTAGCAAGTTGGCAAGGATTCTGATAGTGGTAGACATGGATGGGCAGGCTGACAAAAAAGAAAAAAAATCAGGCAAAAGGTAGAGTTTGCTATGTCTGGGGAAAGAATTCTTGGCCCAAAAAGGCAGAAAGGGAAAAACAAGAATGACTCAGTCCCCAGTGGCTTGTTTTCTTCACAGTCTCGAAGAAGAAAATTATCCACATAAATTAGGAATGAACCATTGTAGTAGTTCTCAAAGTCTGGTAGCCAAAGCATCAGCATCAGCTCCACCTGGGACTTGTTAGGAATGCAGATACTCAGGCTTTACTCCAGAATAACCAAATCAGGAGCTCTGGGGTAGGGCCCCAGCACTCTGTGTTTTAACAAACCCCCTGGTGATTCTGATGCATGCCAAAGTTTGAGAACCACTGAGATAGTGAATTCATTTATATTCATAATAAAATCTTTAAGCTAAGGATTGCTTTATCAGTTAAGATAAGGTTCAGCAGTTGCATGTAAAAGAAAACCAAAATAACAGTGGCTTAAATAAGGTAGGTGTTTATTTTTCTTGTACATAGAAGAAGTGCAGAGGTAGGAGTTTAGAACTGGTCGTGTGGCTTCATGGTCATCAAGGACCTATGCTCCTTACATTTTTTTCTCTACTAAAATGTCAGCTTTCATAGTCAAAGTGACTCATGGTTCAGAATGGCTGCTGGAACTCCTGCAATTACATCAGCTTTTCCAGGCAGGAGGTAGGAAGCAAGGGAGGAGAGAAAAAGGTGCAACTCCTAGATGAATCAGCCTTCTTTAAGAAGCCTTCCTGGAAACTCCACCCAACAAGTTATTCTTGTATAATATTCACTAACTCTGGTGGTAAGAGAGGCCTGGAAATCTTCCTCCTGCTGGTTGCATTGGCCCCTGAAATAAAATTGAGGTTCTTTCCGTAGAGAAGAGAGGAAACGAAAACTGGAAGAAGATAGTGGCTGTCCTTCTCCTTCCTTTTCTAGAAAGGTGATAAAGATTTGAACAGAGATTTGGAGAAGTTTTGGGGGAGAATTGCAGACCTGAGTTTGGGCAAGCCAGATCAGAAGCAGGGAGTATAACACCTGAAGGATTTTGCTACTTGTGAAGGGTTCATGTCTTTAGATGGCTTCCTTTTGCAACTCAGAGGAAAGCTCTGGCAGTGAGAACTTTAAACATTTCCTTCCTATATTAAAGTTTCCTTCTGCAGCTGACCCAGGTCGTCAATAAAGAATGACGACAATACTGTATCTGCACACTTTGTGTTGGTGGCCTTGGGGAGAATGAAGGACACTGCAATAAGGGAAAGAGAAGTATTTCAAAGCAGACAGACTTGAGAGTGACCATTATGCACCCAAGTACTTGTGGGCAAAGTAGGCAACACATTCCTCCCAAGATACGTGAGATGATTTTAGATAGTGCACAAAAATAACATCAATAGCGCCTAAAAATACTTAACTCAGTTGAATCAGTTGAAAAGCACACCCATTGCCCTTCTACTTTTCCTCCTTTTTTTCTGCCTGGTACATGGATGTGATACCCGGAGCTCTAGCAGCCATTTTTTGACCATTTTTCCACAACACTGAGGATGGAAGCCATATGCTAAAGACAACAGTGTAAAAAGAAAGCAGGAGCTTACTTTCATAAGGTACATCTACTTCTAGCCTTAGTCTGTCTACCTCTGAATTTCTTCTATGTGTGAGAAAAATAAACCCCAAATTTGTTTAAGCCACTGTTATCTTTTAGGGATTTGTCACTAGCTGCTGAATGCAATTCCTAACTGATGCAGAACCATCTTTTGCTATTTAGGAGTGTTATGTGCTTGTAGGCACATTAATCACTGTTGTAATTAACGTGAAAAACTGCAGTGCTTTTATTAAGGGGAATTAGACTCTAACATTAAGCTGGTAATATCAATAATAGGCATTTGTAGTATGCTCTGAAGATAGCTGCAATCTGTCATTACCCTAATAGGAGGTGACATTTCCAGTCGCAGCCGGGATCTTGGTGGCAGCTGTAGGATCTGTCTGTTGTTAGAGAGGCCAGACGAACTTGGATGAATTGGTAATAACAGTCACACTGCATTTGAGAAGTTTACACTGCATTTGAGAGGTTTTCGTGCGTAAAATAGGGTGATTCGTCTGAATAAAAATGGTGCATGCCAAAGTGAGAAGCAGGCCACGGGGGCACTTTGAGTAGAGCTATACAACCAACTGACTGGGAGTAAAAATGTAATGGGAGAAATCATTGTATGTATCCAACCTGTGGCCAGGTTTCTTCTCATAAAGCAGAGGAGATGTACTCAAACTGCAACAGCAGGTGGAGAGGGATGAGTGGACCTTGCTTCTACTTCTCATAAAGTGCATCTCATGGCTGCTCTTGCCTCCAGGGGGGCACAACCTGGTTCTTGAGTGGGGTGTGTAAACAAATCTTACTTTCTACATATGAGGCACAGATATAGTACACAAACTGATATATGTTATATGGGTACTCATAACACACACACACACACACACACACACACACACATATATATATATATATGTTATGTGCTCATAACATTTCATGGCAGGAGGGGAGATCAGAAAAAGAAATTCTAAATGGCTGCCTGGGGGTGACAATGAATACAAGATTGAAAAACACTGGTGTGTCTAGTGTGCTAGGTTACATCATTGGTCCCAGTTCTTCACTCCGTGATCCCATTTCTTAACTTTGGGTTCAGCAGTGTCATTTGCTTTGGTCAACGGGATTTTAGAGTTTGGGAAGTGAGCAGAGGCTTGCAGTGTGCTTACGTAGTTAGACTTGTCCTCTTGCGTCCTGGTGACCATGAAACCACTGTCTCTTTAGTTTGGGCCCCTGTAACAAACCTGAACGGAACCTATAACCTGGAGGCATCCAGCCAGTTGCAGCCTAGATCAGCCAAACCACACCTAATCTGAAGACCCATGAACATGAAAATAAATGCATATTTTTGTAAGCCACTGAAATTTTTTTGGGGGTGGGATTTGTTCTGCAGCATTATTATGGTAATAATTGCCAGATACATATGGGGGTCCCCCCAGTGGAGTCCTGATCCTTGAAATAATCAGTTCCACTTTTAAAATTCGGGGCTCATCACAACAGAATTTACCAAGCGCTACTTTAAACTCGATGGGATCACCACCTCTGATGTAAAATCTGCCTTGCAGTATTTTTGCCTCTATTTCTAGCTCTGGTCTGGATTCCATTGGTGGCTACCACTAATTAGATTGAAGTGAACCATAATTTCATCAGGATGTTTGGAAGCTTTGTGGCTTTTGCTGGCTTCCTATTTATCTTTGGATGTTTTAATTCCTGCTTTGTCCTAGCATTCCTTTAAAGACATGCTTTAGTTATGTTTTCATTCCATTCTCTCTGAAATTGGAAGGTTTTCTGGCTGGTGTGGGAAACTACGGACTTTGGGTTAATAGGGCTGTCCAGTAATGCTTGTAAGTCAGATATGAGCTTTTACTTTAATTAATTAAGCATTATTTGGTCTGAGCTCCTTTTTTCCTTGTTGTGAGCAGGATGTGAGGTGAAAATCAGTTATTTGCCAGGATTCTTTTTCCTCTGTGTCTTCAAATATATGTAAATATCCCAAGACTTGGCTCAGTATAGACAAAACAGTTTTGCTTCAGATCTTTTTGGATGTCACATAGACACAACCCCATTATAGCATCTTTGAAGAGTCAATTTCAAGAAATTTTTCAAAGAAATTGCTGATGCATTGGCTTCTAAGAGGAGTTACTATTTATCACAAAATTTTATGGCCTTAAAATATTTTGTGTGCAGTAGAGAAAAATATCATTGAGATAGATTATATTTAAAAATGCAATCAGTGAGTAGTCAAATGAACAAATGTATTTAAACCCTAGCCAATAAAACACAAGAGCATGATATATTGATTTTGCATTTCCTTCTAAGCACGATTATAACATAAAAGAAAATTCTCAATTAAATTCAAAATCACAATAACTATAATTTATGACTGGATTCAATGGTTCTCTTGCAATGAGATGTTAGAAAACCTCATTTGTTTTTAAAATTCTTAGATTGGAGCTTTCTACCCTGCAGGCCAGTATTTCCTCAGCCTCCCAGCCTGCAGTCTCACTACTGTCCAATATTTTACTATTAAAAGTGTGGCCCACGGACCTGCAGCCCTGGACTCACTTGGAAGCTTGATAGAAATGCAGAATCTCAGGCCCTGCCCTTGACATACTGTATCAGAATTTGCATTTTAACACAGTCCCCAGGGGATTTGTATGCACGTTAAGTGAGAAGGACCAGAATCTATCTTTAGCTGTTTTGCCAGAACTAAGGCTGAGGCATCAACCGCATCACCCGTTTGCTTCCTTCTATGCTCCTGGGCCCACCCATCCTTACATAAGGATATCTTTAAATGTCAAGTGCACTGAAACAAAAGCTCAGCCACATCCTTTGATTTGCATGGCCCTTAAACAGAGAGGAAGAGAATTTGGCTCCAGTTCCCTGAAGGAGGTCTGCTAGGTGGGAGAGAGAATGGCCCCCTGACTACAAATTACTTTGCGTAGAGGAAAACTTGGCCTGAGTGGGCCTAGCTTGGGGTGCACAGATCTGTATGGCAGCCACCACATGGTACTGTCCTGATCATCTTGGGGCCCAGCTTCCCCTGCAGGGTTGGCTGTCCTGAGGAGGAGTTGGCAGGGGAGACATCCAGGGTCTCTAGGGGCTGAGGAGCTCTTAAAGGGCTGAACTTAAGACACAGGCTGAACTTGAACCTTTTGGCTCAAGTCACCATGAAACAAGACTCATGTCTCATTTATTGAGCACCTACTATGTACCAGGCACCAATCAAGCTGCCTATGTACATCATCCCCTTTGGTTTGAATCCTTCTGAGAGGTAGCTCTTACTATTACCATTTTATAGACAAGGAAACCGAGGCCCAGAGAGCTTGAGTGGTTGTTCAGGAGCCATTGGCCCATAAGGGGAAGAGTGGGATTTGAATTCAGGATTGCCTGACACCAAACCCAGGCTCTTCTTATACCATAAAGAACTAAGTACCTGCTGTTTTCAGAGCAATGAACTAGGGGTTAGGGCTTCAGGGTTTGTGAATAAGGTTGTCCCGCCATACAAGGATGATAGTCAAGAGAGATGTGAAATGCAGGTTGCATTAATGGTAAACACTGTGCCCGATGCCTTCTTTCCTCTGTCCTCAGGACTGGACTTCCCTTGTATGTGTGTCTGGGTGAGAAAGTTCGAGAGGGCTTCCTGGACCATCCTCCCTAGAATTCATAGTGTCTGCTGTGTGAGCCACTCTGGGTCCACAGACCCCAACAGCCACTGGAGAAGGAGCCAGGTGCTGTTTTGACTTCTTGTCTCACGACATGGAAAGAGACGTAGGAAGTGGGAAGGGGCCCATCATGCATGGGCACAGAGGAGAAAGAGGAGGGGTCTGGCTGGTTCCTACCTTTATCACAGGATCTTGTTGACTTGTAAAATGTGCCTGCAGACTGTCTCAAGCTGTCACCATCCAATCAGCAAGTCCTCCTCCCATAGGGTTGGCATGAACAGAGGGGACAGAATTGTTGCAGAGAGAGTCAAGTGTCCTACTCTCTTAAGGCTTGAGGCATAAACATTCCCTCCTCCCCAAACAGGGCCCTTGGGGGGCAATGACAAAGATGCTGAAGACATATGCTCTACCCTGAGAAATGTTGGTTCCAGTTGGAAAGCAGGCCATGGGGTGCTGCAACCTGCTGGTGCCAGCTTGCGAGAACCAACGTATTTGCCTTTTCCCAACTCTGCATCTGTTGATGTCTTGATGGTAGTGTTTACACCACAGAAACTGGCAAATGCTACACACCGGGGCATCCTCTCCACAGAGAGCCAGTTGTTAAACATTTACCAGCACCCCACTGAGAGTAGGTATATACAAACACAAAAGATCCAGAGTTGAGCTAGAGTAACTCATCAATAAGTTATATCTAGTATTCAAGTGAAATCCTCTCACAACCCATATGTAGCAAGAGAAATTTCTCAAACAGATTTCTAAACTCCGGCAACTGGTCTTCCGTTTTTTTCAAAAAATAATTCCAGTGAATTCAGGGTTTGTGGTGATGGAAATTGACATGGGTGATCCATCAGACATTGAAAGGGGTTAGAATAGTGGTTATCACACTGGAGCCCCCCTCAGAATCCCCCGGGGGGCTTGTTAAAACTCAGATGGCTAATCTTCACCTTCAGAGTTTCAGATGCAGTAGCTCTGAGCTGGGGCCTGCGATTTTGAATTTCTAACATGTTCTCAGGTGGTGCTGCTGTGGCTGGTTTGGGGACCGCACTTCGGGCTTTGATAACGGCTAGGTTAGAGGCAGGGATCAATTCCAAAGCATCTCAGCGAGAATGTGAGTGAGGCCAGGGTTAGAAGGAGGGGAGTGATCTGAAGGCAAAATGAAGGAGTGAAGGAAGCACTCCATTTATTAAGCACCTATAATGCGCTGGACATTAAGTGCAAAGTATTTTACATATACTGTTTCCTCTAGCAACCTCTCTCATGGGTAAATGCATTCAGAGAGGATGTCATGGAAACAAACACAAAGATCTGGGGAAGGGACTTCCCTAGCGGTCCAGTGGTTAAAACTCCGCGTTTTCCACTGCAGGGGATGCGGGTTCGATCCCTGGTTGGGAAAATAAGATCCCACAAGCCACGAGGCGAGGCCAAAACAAAAAAAAAGATCTGGGCGAATGACCGTTTTACTCCACTGCGGACAACTGAAGATGGCAGAGCTAAGGGAGGAGAAATTAGAGTTTCATTTTCCTCTTGATGCCTGAGCTTGGATAATTATGTCATAATCTGTTTGAGATGGGCAAAACACAAAGCAGAAGCTGATGAAACGTGCCCTGTCTTGAACGTCCGCCAAAGGAAGGGAGGTAGTTTCAATTTCCCAGTGCCTGGTCCCAAGGCGCCCGCGTCCAGGCAGAGCAGGTGCTACTCGAAGGAAAGGGAGGGTGGGGTGGGAAGAGCTGCAAATCTGGCACCTTGATGAGCATCCTTTTCAATCACCACTACACTCAAGCTTTATGCTATTCCTTTTAATTTTCTCAGTACTGTAATTGTAAATGAAAAGCAATATTGCACCACATCCAATTATAACCAGATTGCTGTCCCCTAGGACTCATCAAAGAGAAAAAAATGTATTTATGGCTGTGAGGAGCCATTAATCTCTGCACTTATGGCTCTACACATGGTTATGCAGCAGCTGCAGGGCTGGGACTCTTTCCCTCTCTTTTCTTTCTCCAGCGATGCACTTTATCAAGTCCCAGCTGGGTGTTTTATTATAAATTAGGCCCTGAAATATTGGCTTCATAAGCACCTTGGTTAGAAGCCCCTAAATAAGATTTCTTCTTTGGTCTCCTACCCTGGGGTCATCCATCCTTTCCAGTGGGATGTCTCATTTTCATGAAACTTCTCTTTGACAGTCAAAAGCAGTGCTTATTTGGGGGGAAGCAGAAAGGAGGCAAAGTGTCCTTGGAAAATGGGGAAATGAAACATTTTATGGTTTTATGTGTGACGAATCACTCCTCTGGATTTATTAGGAATCAACTACAAGTCACATTTCTCTTCCTTCTTATCTAGACCATTACTTCTATACTCTTTCTGCTACTTAATGTAAGTTACTACTTATACATGAATACTTAATGTATTACCACTTAATACTTAATGTATTAATAATTAGTACATTAATATTTAATGTATTAGTTATCTTTCACTGCATGGCAATAATACCATGAACTAAGGAGCTTAAAACAACTCACATTTACTATCTTACAGTTTCTCTGGCTGAGGAGTCTGGACACAGCATAGCTGGGTCTTCTGTAAGGCTGCGATCAAGATGCCAGCTGAGGCTGTGGCTTCACCTGCAGCTCGACACCATTGTAAAGCAATTATACTCTAATAAAGTTGTTAAAAAATGTGTGTTTAATTTAAAAAATAAATAAATAAAATAAAATAGATAACCAACAAAGGACCTACTGTAAAATAAATAAATAAAAAATAAATAAAATGAAACAGATACTATAAAACAATGAAACAAACAAAACTATTGCTATTAGTTTTATGTGGCTATGAATATTTCATGTTGTAGAATAAATCTAAACCCAAACTTCAAAAGGAAAAAGAAAAGATTTTAAAGCAGAGCTTCTATGTTTGTACAAGTGTCTTTCTTACTTCCATATTTCTAAATAATATGCATATGATTACTGTTCTATTTTTGATTTATCAATTTGAAACATTAGTCATTGATTTTCCGCTATTGTAGAGGAGAATTTGGGTCTTTTATAACTTTTTGTCATCATCCTCCCCAAACTGTTATTTTATGATTTTTAAAAATTAAATCAATGGTCAGGCCTTATAAAATGGCTATTATGTAAAATTGTTCACAGATGAGTTAAATTTGTGGGGGCATATTCCCCACTTCCTGAGCCTAGCTCCCATGAACAAGATCCTAATAGTGGGATTCAGGGCAGTGCACATCAGTGGTGGGGTTGGCTCCAAGCTCTGCACAGCTCTTCCTGAAGATCAGGCTTCTGTCACTCTGCTCCCAAGGAAGCTGTGCATATCAAACCAGCGAGTTCATGTGGGAGGTGGGAGACCATGTCAAGCGGTTTCACTTCCCCACTCCATCCCTCAAAAGGAAAATCATCAACTCCTCACCTCTCATTTCTAATAGCACACTTGCTTGGAGCCACTTCAGGAAGGAGGCTGCTGGCTGTCCTCCCTCATCCCTTTCAGAGAAACTTTAATCAGGGTTTATTTGCTCAAGGACTCTTGAGATCAACAGCTTTGTCAGCTCTCAGCATGCCTTCCTTCCTTCCCACCTCTCTCAAACCACTGAGGCTTGCACTGTTGGACAGGCTTTCCTGACCATCAGGGACAATTTCTGCCTCTTGTGAAATGACCCCCTTCAAATGGAGCAGCATGTGGGACAAATCATGGTCATTATTTCATCCCTGCCTTGTTTAACTGGCAGGTGGGGAAAGCAGGGGAGCTGAAAGTGAGAAGGCAGATGCTGGCAGGACAGACTGGTGGGAAGGATATGGAAAACTTTGACTTCATAATTGTCATGGCTCCTATGACCAGACCTCCATTGTAGCTATTGCACTGTAAATTAAGACAAAGACCACTGAGTTGAGAGAATAAAGTGATTGGTCTATTTATAGAACCTGCTCATTTTGGGCCACGTCTTGCACTCAAAGTTGGGCTGGAAAGCTCACTCAGTTAGGTGGTGTGCATTGCTTGTGAAGACTTGTCTAAAACTTTTAAAATTCTGATGTGATCATTCTTGCAAAACTCCAAATGTCTATATGTTTTATTCCCCCATCAATGAGAAACAGGAACAAGAGCAATAAAGATAAATTTCCTTATAACTATTGGTGCCTGGGAGGCATCTCTGACTTGGGAAAATGAGACAGATGCCTCACATCAGGAGAGTTTAGGATCTTAACCCAGCTCTCAGGACATGGGGTGAGAGTAGTGGGCTCAGGGCCCACACTGTGACTCCCATCACAGGCAGCTTTTTCAATGTATTACTGAAAAGTTGAACCTCAGATGAAAACCCATATTAGAAGACTCCTTGATGCATTTCTTAGGTCACTAGCATTTGTGGCAGTGGGGGCAGGGAACCATTAAAGTGGCAGAGTGGTGTCAGAAGTGGGAAAAGCCTTACACTCCCTGAATCACCCAGAGAGAACCCCTTGCATTAGGAAGAATTCCAACATGTCACCACATGGGGCTCATGAAATGTCCTGGCCCAAGCCTTACTCAGAGAGAGAGGCTTTCACAAAGATTTTATAAGTTCCAAATTATGATAGTGTCCAAAGTCCTCTCCTAAGATTTCTTTTTCCTTCTCAATATAACATGGTAGTCTTCCATTCATTTGTGATCAGGGTTAGTCGTCGGAGCGGGAGAGAGAGGGACATTTATCAGAAGAGACACTGACCTTTTGGCCTGAGCAATTTGGTATTCCAACTAAACCCTGAATAAGATCCTTTGGCACCCTTGACAAACTTCAGAAGCTCTAATTCTAGATTTTATAAATAAGTGTACCAATTGGGAATGTGTTTGGCTGCATGTAACAAATAGTGGCTTAAACACTGTAATGGTATTTCCTGTGACAAAAAGCCCAGACATAAGCAGTCCAAAGAGAGTACATACAGTTCTACTATAATAGGACATACGCACTAAAAATCACTGCATTATACAAAATTGCACAATAGAAACCACAAGCTTAGGGGAAAGATGAGATTGTGGCACAACATTCAAAAACATCATCTGGAACACATAAACATAAGACAGAACTCAGTAAAATAAGTTACAAAGTAACATGTTAATGGTTAAAAAATACATAAATAATATTATAAATATGGTACTTTCCTTGAAAAAGGGCTGAAGCTTGCTTGTGGAAATGGGTGTTGGACAGGTACACAGCTCCATTCAGCTAGGTGCAGTATTCTGCATTTATCTGGTGATTATCATGGATGAAATTACATACAAGCAAAAGTGACATTTGCACTATGCTCAGATTGTTCCCTATGATATCAGTCACATTGGAACAAATACAAAACAAGCGTTATAGCAGAATTAACTGTACAGCTGCTCAAGGAAGTCATCCAAGAACCAGGCTCCTTCTATCTTCCTGCTCTGCAAACTTGTGTGTGTGAGACTTTTGTCCTCATGACCTCAAAAAGGCTGTTGCACTTCCAGGTACTATTTCTACATTCCAGGCAGAAAGAAGGGAGGATAAAGTGCAAAGGGAGAAAGTACTTTCTCTTGAGAATATTTGCTTGGGAAGGGGCACGCTCCCCAGGGCCATCCATCTATATCCATTGCCTAAAATGATACCACACAGCCATCTCTAGTTGCAAGGGAGTCTGAGAAGGTGAATATTTTAGACAAGCACATTGCTAGTTAGTACTCTATCATTATCACCTACAGGTTTGTTGAGCGAGTTGTAACAGGTCCAAGTTCTGGAGATAACTTGGTTTAATAAATGTGTTCCTACTCAATTATCTAGAAAGACACCTGACCACAGAGCCAATTTGCCCAGGAGATCTTGTCGCAAGACATATATCAGATTCGAAGTTTCCTAACTGACTGAGTGTCTCGATACTTTAATTTTAACCCATCAGAGGAATATTAATATTGCTCAGCTTGATACACTTCTAATGCACAACAGTTATGTGCCAGGCATAGTGCCAGGTACTGAGGATATAAAGATGAGGATAATGGTGATGATGGTGATGATGATGATGATGGTGATGATGATGTTGATGATGATGATGATGATGGTGACTAATGCTTCTTGAGCACTTACCCTGTGCAAAGCGGTATTCTAAGTACCTTATTCATATTAGCTAATGGACTTCTCACAGCAATCATAGGGATAGGCTTTATTATTCCTCTAACTCTGTCAAGGATGAGAACACTGAGGCACAGAGAGGTTAAGTAATATACTGAGGTCACTCAGCTTGGCAAGTGGCAGTGTCATGATTTCAGTGTGGGTCCATGTTCTCAACTGCTGTTGAACCACAAAAGGGCTTACTATTTAGTTTTAGAGGCACGCACATAAGCACTAACCAGTAGGCAGAGCTTATTGATGGCCTACACAGTATTTAAAACATTAAAATATTAAATGCCAATATTTAAATATTGAGGGATTTTCACCACATACATATATTTATCAGGGTTATCCAGAGAAAAAGAACCATTAGCATACATATAGATATATAAAAAGAGATTTATGAGTGATTGGCTCATGCAATTATGGAGGCTGGGAACCAGGGGAGCCAATGGCGTAAGTCTAATCTGAGTCTGAAGGCTCCAGAACCAGGAGTACCAATGTCTGAAGGCAGGAGAGATGGATGTTCCAGCTCAAACAGAAAGGACAAATTCATCCTTCCTCCACCTTTTTGTTCTACTTGGGGCCTCCGTGGATTGGCTGATGCTCACCCACGTGGTGAGCGCTATCTTCTTTACTCAGTCTACTGATTTAGATGCTAGTCTCTTTCAGAAACACACTCGCAGACACCCCCCAAATAATGTCTTACCAACTACCTGGGTGTCCCTTAGCCTGGTCAAGTTGACATATCAAATTAACCATCACAACTGGTTTCTCTTAAAAAAATTCAGAATATTTGGCAATACAGGACTGGTAGTCACACGTGGCAGTGGTTGGTTGGAGCTGAGTGGTAGCTCCTCCTTTTAGTAGGGCAATTTCTCTCCAGTACCCCACTCCCCACTATTCCCTACTGTCTTATGCCTCATCCCCTTTGTTTACTCATGCTTGGTCCTGCAGCATTTGAGTTGGCAATCCCTGCACTATGGAGCGTAATGAGTACAACAGAGAAGGTAAAATCAGAGTCTTTTGGAATCGCAGAGAACTGAGTTGGGGAAAACTTCATAAAGGAGGCTATATCAAAGTTGGGTCTTCAGGGTGAGAGCAAGCTTGTTAAGTGGGAAGGGAAGAAAGGCATTGCTGGTAGAGAAAATGACACGTGCAAATGTAGATAGGTTTAGGAAGATGCAGAATATTGCTCCCTTCTGTCATGACATTTGTGGAATTGTCCATAGTTGAAATCTATTAATTGGAATCTAAAGAAAAAAAAATCTGGTTCCTGTAATCACTGTATACAGTCTGGGCTTTTGGTATAGCTTTAATGTCCCTCTTGTTCTATTGATCAAACAAAAGAAAAAAAAATTTTTTTTAGAAAAGGTTCTTTTTGAGCCAGCATTTCGCTTCCTCGTCTGATGCTTGCTTTGTGTAGAAATTGATTTGTTTTCTTTCTAGCCTGCTGGGGAATTTGCCCTCCTTGTCCTCATCTCACGTTATACCACAGCTTGAGACTCCCAAACTGAAAGCTCCGGACAGGCAGGATGCGTGCAGACTGCCCGAATTTGAATCCTGTCTCGGTCATCCCCATCTGTGTGTTTCTGGGGACGTACTTCACCTCCCTGGGCTTCAGTTTCCTCCTCTGTAAAATGAGAATAACAGTGGTCTCTGTCTCTTAGGGGTAGCAGGAGGGTTTGATGAGTTACCGCATGAAGAGCACTTGGAGCGATGGCTAGGATCTGGCTCCCAGTATACGCGTGGGCTGCTTTTACAGATGCCAGTCAATGCCTAACTCTGTGCCGGTTGTTGGGAAAACAGGCGCGATGTGGTCCCAACAGCAGGGAGCTGAGCTTCTGGCAGGAAGGTGGCAGGAAGGTCTGAGAGCAGAACATTTCGCCCTGTAAATCCTGTGCTTTTTCATCATAGATGGAAATGCCAACATCACCAACCTCTGAGCCTAAACCCTTAGTTGAGAGCTGAACTTTGCTGGAAACTTCACACTGGATAGGTAGACACATCAACACACAGGCGCTGGGCCACTCCACGGTGACATCGTTGGCTGTGCTTCGGCGTTTTTTCAGTCCCTTTAAAGAGACCCCAGTGGGCGGGGGCAGGAGCCGCGAGGGAAATAAGTCTGGAAAGAGATATACAGGAGATCATAGTTAATGTGGCTCAGTGATAAATCAGTGTTTACTTTGGGTATACATTTTTGCTTTATGCTGGCATAGTCAGAACAGATGTATTCAAAACAAAACAAAACAAACCTGCAGGAGGAAAAATAAATCAGGAGGTTATTGTCTACTTTGTCTCTGCAACAAGCCCAGCCATGGATTCTTCAAGGTGCCTCATTGTTCTGATTCTGATGGGGAAGGAAATGCCCTCGGGTTTTCTTTCTCTCCCTTTCTCCTGCTGCTGTTTTTTCTCTGTGATGGTGCTTTTGCTGTCACCTTTCAGTGACAAATGTGCACCACGTGGATGTTGAATTTATTCAGCTAGTCCACCTGGGAAAGATTACAAATGAGGAACGGTGTTGGGATCTTCAAAACACGCTTCTGAAAGGAAAAAAAGTGGCTTTAGAATGATGCGGGGGTGGCATCTCCTCCAGCTGGGCTCCAAAAAGGACGTGAAATGAGACAAATTCAATTCTGATTACTACATATTTACAAAACGAGGCCAAAGGGCAGTAGGAAAGGGAAATACAAGGGGTCTCCCAGAATAGCAATTATGGGCAAACAAATGTGCGGTAAATTAGTTGACTTGAACTATGTAATATTTGGAAATCATCTGTCATTCCTTTCGTATTTGTCTCTGACCTAAGAAGACTGGAAATGGAGGATGGGTGGCTGAGGAGATAATTCTGTGCAAAAAAATAATTCTTAAAACAAACGTAGCCAAATGAAGGATGCTCTCTCAGCTAAGAGACTTGACATTCAAGAGGCAATGGAGGGAAAGGAATGCAAACAGCTGTTACTTACTGGGCTGTTGACAATAAATCTTAGTCCAAGCTACTAAAAAGTTGCCATAGCAGCGTGGGAAGGCGTCTGCTACTCTCTTCTTGGGAGGGGGCTTGGCAGGAGGGGGAAAAGGGAGAAGGGATCTCAGGGTGAAATGAAAAGCTCTTGTGCCTGCTCTTTCCAACACTGATGTTTGTTGAAAGGCACTGCTGGGGAGAGAAAAGATATCTACAGCCCAAGGTGAAGTCACTGCAATCACAGCTATTCTTTATCGGGAATTTGTTATGTGCCCAGCAGTTTCCTTATGGTATTATCTTTAATCATCACAGTATCTGTGCAAGTTAGGTAACATTATCTCTAATTTTAAAATAAACTTTATTTTTAAATTTATTACTATTTTCTTGGCTGTGCCACGCAGCATGTGGGATCTTAGTTCCCCAACCAGGGATCGAACCTGTGCCCCCTGCAGTGGAAGCGCAGGGTCTTAACCCCTGGACTACCAGGGAAGTCCCATAAATAAACTTTTCATTTTAGACTAGATTTACAGAAGAGTTGCAAAGATAGTGCAGAGATTTCAAGTATCCTCCTCACCCAGTTTTCCCCATCGTCAATCTCTTACATCACCAGGGGCATGTCAGAACTAAGCAACGGACATTGTTAGGTTACTATTAACCATGTTCCAGGCTTGATTTGAATTTCATCAGTTTTTCCATTAATGTCCTTGTCTTAGTCCGCTCTGGCTGCTATAACAAAAAATCCCATAGGCTGGGTGGTTTAAACAGCAGAAATTTATTTCTCACAGTTCTGGAAGTTGGGAAGTCCGAGTTCAAGGTGCCCCAGATTCGGTGTCTGGTGAGAACCTGTGTCCTGGTTCATACCTGGCCAGCCTCTTGCTGTGTCCTCACATGTTAGAAGGGACAAAGGAGCTCTCTGGAGTCTCATATAAGGGCACTAATCCCATCCATGTGGGCTCCACGCTCATGTCCTGACCATCTCCCCCAAGGCATCATCTCCTAATACCATCATATGAGAGGTTAGGATTTCAATATATGAATTTTGGGGGAACACAAATATTCAGCCTCTAGCAGTGTTCTTTCTATTTCAGTATTGTAACCACATTACACGTGGTCGTCATGTTCCCCAGTCTCCTCTGGTCTGTGACAGTCTCTCAGTCTTTCCTTGTTTTTCATATCCTTAACAGTCTTGAGGGGTACTCATTATCTTTATTTTAACAGATCAAGGAATTAAACCTCAGAGAGGTTAAATGGCTTGCCCAAGTTCAGACAACTTATAGAGGCAGCACCAGATTTCTACCAAGCCAGTTCCAAGTCTGTTTCTCAGACTTGAGCTTGCATTAGAATCACCAGGAGGGCTTGTTAAGACTCAGACTGCAGGGACCCACCGCCAGAGTTTCAGATTCAGTAGCTCTGGAGCGAAGTCAGAATTTGCATATCTTGAAGTTTCTCAGGTGACGATAATGATGATGATACGGGTCTGGGGACCACATTTTGAGAACTTCTGTATTAAGCCAAGTCCCATTTGAGCTGTTTACCCAGATCAAATTAATTAGATACTTGTCAAATCTCCATTTCACTCTCTGAAGTGTAAGAATGAAATCAGATTCTGATATGTCTTCCCCTCTCTTTCTTCCCTGCTTTCCTCTCTCCCCCTTTTTGAGCATCTCTGAACTAGGCACAAGAAGTATAGTCAAGGGTATTTCTTACCCTGGGTAGTAGAATGGGAGTGGTGTTTGCAGACTGGCAGAGACCGGTTTGTGCCCTGTTCTATCACATCTCAAGTGGCCTTGTGACTTCACATGAGTATGTTCGTCTTAGTGTCCTCAGCTGAAAAATGCTAATAACTAATTCCTACCCTAGACATTGAACTGAAGCAGTTATTGAGAAAGAGGAGACTGGACTTCCCTGGTGGCACAGCGGTTAAGAATCCGCCTGCCAATGCAGGGGACACAGTTTCGAGCCCTGGTCCGGGAAGATCCCACATGCCAGGGAGCAACTAAGCCCGTGCGCCACAACTACTGAGCCTGCGCTCTAGAGCCCGCGAGCCACAACTACTGAGCCCTAGAGCCTGTGCTCCGCAACAAGTGAAGCCACCGCAATGAGAAGCCCGCACACCACAACGAAGAGTAGCCCCCACTCGTTGCAACTAGAGAAGCCACGCGCAGCAACGAAGACCCAACGCAGGCAAAAATAAATAAATAAATAAATAAATAAATAAATAAATAAATAAATAAAAACAATAGAAAGATATCTCTTTAAAAAAAAGAAAAAGAAAAAGAGGAGACTGACAGATAATGTGAAATTCATACATTCTCTTGGAAATATTAACACTTTTTTCTTTCTTCTTGAGAAACTTTCCATATTATTGATTCAAAATTTATTCTTCCTTTCTTGCTTTAAAAAAAATGCTACTACAAAGCTGAATTGTGCTGAAAGCAAAATGTTGAGATTGTTAACCACTGATTTAAGAATTAAGCCACTAAAGGCAATGGACAATACAGCCTCACTAACGAGGTATACTCAATTACTGAATTTAAGTAGTGGGACGGACGGTGAAGTAAACTTTTATGCCAGTGTAATAACTTCCAGTGCCCTGGCATTTAGTGAAACCACAGGTAAGGCATTATCACCTCATTGTTAGTCACTTAAAAACAAATCACCTATATTACGTGTTGTTTTCTGGCACAGTTTATAAAGGAATAACTCAGAACCGTGGTCCTTCCTTTAGATGATCTTGACCCTAGGTCTATTTTAGATATTTCTTAAAAAGGATCTTGAGGGAGAGAAAAATAAAACTACTCAACCTCCTAGTGTTATCTGAAAAAGTACTGCAAGTTTTTTGAAACCCTTGAAGAATTTATTACCTTAAGTACTCCCATATTAATGATTCATATTATTTTCAAGCTCTCTCCCTATTTCATATTTTGATTAGAAGCTCAGCTTGACTTTTAAGTTGGGCCGAATTCGCAATAAAATATGAAACTTTAGTTACTTCATTTGTTATCCTTCACATCTCTGCCCCTTAATCATTTAAAACACTTCCAAACAATCATAGGTTTTCTAAAACAAAGTACAAATCATCATGCACACAGCCCTCGGGGGCAGAGAAAAGAATTCTGCGTGTGTTAGCATATTTAATCATCCCATTTTTGGGAAGATAATCCGTTTTAATTTTCTTAAACTGTGTTCACTGCTTTCATTATTTTCTTGACTTCAAAGATCAACTTGACAACTATTTTTCTTCACAACCAGGCTTATGGTATTACTCCAAATCTATCTGATTTCCTGGCCTTCAGGGTTGCTTTTGTGTATTATGAATTTCTCAGTTGGCAGTGTTTATAAGATGGAAACTTACAACTCTTTGTAGAAGTACTATCTTGCAGAAGTTGTTGCTGGGTTTTTTTTTTTGAAAGAGGGAAATAATGTTTTCATAGGGATGGTGAGGAATAGCTTGCAAAACCTACTCAATAATAGTGCATTCGATCATCCTTTTGTGATATGCACTGTTTCCTTTTTGTTGCCTGTTATTTCTCTCCCACCACCCCCAGTTAAGCAGTGAGTCCCTCTGTGTTCTTGCCTGTGGCAGGGTTTGTCACAGACCCATCTCCTTTTCCTCCCTCACACTTCAAAATCCTAAACCCATTAATGAGAATAGGGTTTGACCACAGAGGCTTTTCCCCAGACTTGGAAAAGGAGATCTTGTAAAGATTCCTGGGTTTCTGAACTGGCAGAGCAGCAGAGAGAGCTAGTAGATTTTGAAACAGGAATTATATATGGCTGCAAGTAACAGAGACCACCGTCTCCTAATAGAGGGACTTAAGCGGAAGTGGTCTAAAAAACACAAAGAAGTCCAGAGGCAAGTAGTCCAGAGCTTGTGTGCCAGTGACACAGAGTTATTGGGGACTTCTATCTCTTTGTTCCTCCATCCTCACTTCATGGTCTCCATTCTCAAGGTCGCCTCACATTCCAAGATGGCTACCAGAGCACCAGCCATCACATCTGCTTTCTTGGCAGAAGGAAGGTTGAAAGAGTGCTTCTCCCAGGCAAAGCAACTCCTTTTGAAAGCTCTGTCCCAGAAGTCACATATAATATATCTACTTATATCTCACTAGACAGACCTTAGTCACATGGCTGTATTTAGCTGAAAGGGAGACTGGGAAGTTAGCTTTTATAATAGAGTTCTGTTACTAAGGAAGAAGCGGAGGTGGATATTTGGAGAGCAACTAGCAGTGTATGTCACAGACCTGAAGGGGACAGGGAGCTAAAGCAAAGTGAACTTCCTGTGTGCTTGATGTGGATCAATGATCAATGGGGATCACTTCATGTGTGTCCTACATCCTCCTTGATGAATTGGCACAATGTAAAACCAGTAGACCCTTATGACAACCTTGGGGGAGAGAGTAGGGAAGCACCTAAGATTTTCAGGCCAAAGAAATGAGGCTTGAAGTAGAAATTAAGCAGAGTTATATAAAATAAAGAAAGCTCTGATTTCTTAAACACCTAAGTTTGGACTGAGATTTATAATTATTATTGAGGTAGGGTATCTAAGAATTCAAGCTTTGATTCAAATACTTTATTTTTTAAAGTTAAGCACCAGGACTTGATTAATTGCCTTTGTTGTAAAAATGCAACATGTTGGAAGGCTTGAGCAGTATTTTTCTAAAATGACCCACTAATTGCTGAGGACAGGGGCTGTATCTTTTATCTCTGCAGAGTGCCTGACAAACTAAGTCACCTCATGTGTGTTTGTTAAATGAATGAACAAATAATGGTAATCTAAGAGGTTTTAGTCACCTGTGTTTTCATATCTATTTATGTGTGTCTGTATCATTGAGAACTCCATTAGATGCAAGTAACAGAAATGGAAGTCAAATTGCTTAAGACAAAAGGTAATTTATCAGTGCTTATCATTTAAACAGTAGGCTTCAGGCATGGCTGGATCTAGAGGTTAGATGAATTCTGTATAGGCTCCATTCTCAGGTAGACTCTCCCCTCTTGGTGGTAGAATGACTATGATTAGCTCCATGAAAACTTATCTTTTAGTTTTGAGTCCAATGGATAAGAATATCTTTTCTCAGGTAGCAGTAGGAACAGTCCCTGAGCTAAGTCTCATTAGCTCTGATTGTTCTGACTTGGAATCAGAACACTTCTCAGAACACTTCACTAGAATGTGACAAATTTTAAGGCTCATTCTCACTGTGTCAATCAGGGTCCAATCAGGAAAAAGAAAACACACTAATTATTTTAAGAGGAATAATTTAATACAGGTGGGCCAAATCCAGTCCACTGCATCTTTGGCACAGCCTGGAATGTATTTTCCTCTCTGTCTGACAGTGAATCAGTTCTAAACAACACTGTACCTTGCTAACTCTGTTCCTGGGCCCTTAGTAAATGTCTCTGCTATCATACTTGTTTTCATGCTTTTATTATTTACGCTACCCAAGCATTAGCTGTGGCCCCCTGGCCTCCTTAGGATTCAGAGCACGTCAGCTCAAACCACCATTCTGTCCCCCCTTGGAGTCCAAAGTCCTTATCAAAATGTCTACACGTTCTCAGGTAGCTTATATTCGCTATGTCTGGTTTTCAAATCTGGATTTTGCACGCATTTTCTCTGATTTTTTCCATGTCAACCTGGCTATGAAATTAAGCTCTGTCCTCAATGTGTAGCTTGCTATTTTAGACGGGATTTTTAAAAGTCTACTAAGATTGTTCTTTGTATATAGCAGTGGCCTTTAAACATTGATAAAGGATCAGAAGGTAAATATTTTCAGCTTTGGGGCCCATAACGACTCTTTTGCAACTACTTTTGCTGTTGTAGTGCAAAAAGAGCCATAGACCATAGGTAAACAAATGGGTATGGCTGTGTTCCAATAAAACTTTATTGACAAAAATTGGTGGCAGGCAGGATTTGACCAGACCATGGACTGTGGTTTGTCAATCCCTGGTGTGTAAGAAGGCTATGGGTTTTGGTCTATTAAAGTTGTATTTTTAGTCAGTCATCTTATATTCTCTTGTTTGTAATTTTTTTCAGTTGATTTTGAAAACTTGGGGTTTTCAGGTATATAAATCATATCACCTGATGTCTTAGTCCATTTGGGCTGCTATAACAAAATACCACAGACTTAACAAATACCGTAGGTTAAACAACAAATATTATATTTGAAATAAGTAACTATATTTCTTATAGCTATAGAGGCTGGGAAGTCCAAAATCAATATGCAGAAGATCCAGTATTGGGTGAAGGCCCACTTCCTGGTTCAAAGACACCTCACTGTCTCCTCACATGGGGTAAGGGAGCCCTCTGGGTTTCTTTCATAAGGACGCTAATCCCATTTATGAGAGCTCTACCTTCATGACCTAATCACATCAAAAAGACCCCACCTCCTACTCCTAATAACATCACATTGGAGGTTGGGATTTCAACATTCAAATTTGGGGGGACACAGACATTCAGTTCAAAATAGCTAACAAGGACTTCCTCCTTGACCAAACTCTAGTCAAGCTCCCTTGTTCCCTCTTGTTGATTAGACCTTGTCCTTGGATGACCATCCTTGGCCAGTGGTCCTTGGTCTGCTGTCTTTGGCCTGCTGAGCCCAGGTCAGCAAGAATCCTGCTGAGCCTGTTTAGGAAGAATCACTCCCTACCCTTGATACCTTATTAAGTTCCTCCCAATAATTTTCTTTCCAATGATTCTCTCACCCCACCCCATTTGCTATAAATCCCCAACTGTCCCTGTAGTTTTTGGAGTTGAGTTTAATCTCTCTCCCCTATTGCAATAGTCTTGAATAGTCTTGCTTGCCTGTTTAGCATGTCCGGTACAATTTTTCTTTGATACACCCTAACAATTTTTATTTTAACTTCTTTGCCTTTGTCCAGGTTATCAGCTACTGCCTCCTGACCTACATCAAATATAGTGGTGAGAATGGATGTATGGGTCAGTGTCAGTGCAGAAAATAGGGAAGACCCAACAGGACTGATTGATGAGCATTTAATGAAAGGACTGTTTCCAAAATGTGGGCAAAGCTAAAGTAACCCAACAAGAGATGGTGAAGTACCCCAGGACTAGGCTAGCAACAGTGGGGTGGCTCTCACATGTCCCCTACACATGAAGGAGCAAGTGAAGAAAGCAGTTACCGAAACCTCATCAAAGCAGGGGAGGAGGGTACCTCACAAGACCTGTGTCTTAGGTAGAAGAACACAACAATGTTTACCACAGCTAGATGGGAAGGCAGCCTGTTGACTCATGACCCTGACCCTTCTGTTCTCCTGCCCCCGATCTCCTGCTGGTGGAAGAACTCAACCAGAACCCACAGGGCAAGGGAGGCTGGTGATGGAGTCCAAAGAGGTTGGCCTCCTGGAAAGCAGAGCAGGGAGGAGCGGGGTGGAGGATTGATCTGGGAAGAGGGTGTGGTGAGAGTCGGAGAATCTGCATCACAATAAATATTGTTGACTTGTGCAGACTTCAGTGGAAGAGTTTCCATGTTTGCCAATTAAGGATCATGCCAGGGAGGGGAGTAAAATGGATATTTTGTATCATATTAAGGAAGTATTTTTTTTTTAAGTTTTTCTTTTAAAAACAAGAATGGATTTTGAATCTTATCGATGCCTTTTTGTCTTCTGTGCAGATGATATTCTGTTTTTTTCTCTTCTACTCTATTCATATAGTGAATTATATTAGTAAGGAGTGTACTTTGAGGAATACTTGCCTTCTTGGGAGAAACCCCACTTGGTCATGGAACATGAGTACTGTTGGATTCTGTTGGTTGGTATTTTATTTAGATTTTTGTGTGGATATTCACAAGTGAAAGAGAATGGTCTGTATTTTCTTTTGTGTTGTGTTATCTTTTTCAGCTTCTTAAAAATACAGACAAGCTTTCCTCTTTCTGTTTTTGAAGAATCTATTCTCACCTTGCGTATTTTTTTCCCTTGCCAGCTGAACTTGGAAATGCATTTCCCCTATAACCTAATTTGAGAAGATATCCTACTTCAACAATGTTGGATCTTCCTATTTTAGATGGGTCAGGATCATTTGGGTTTAATTTTCAATTCATAGAATTTGAGGAAAGAGTGGCTTGAAATAATCCTGCAGAGGTGGCAGGGACCTTCAGGCAAATCTTTGCAAAATTTTGTTCTATTTTCAGACAAAAACTAGTGAAGGGTTTTCAATAGGTCAGTTGCACTATCAGATTTGACATTCTAAAGATCTCATGTTGACTTGCTTATCTTGGGAAAATTACTCTTCTAAGCTTCAGTTTCTACATCTATAAATCATAGGAAAAAAATCTATGTTATAGAGTTTGAGAAAATCATTTGAGGTAAGTGATATCTATAAATACTTATCCCTGAGTCTGTCTGGCATGTCATAAACATTTATAAATAAAACTAATATTATTTTTTGTGCATATTCATTCAAGTTATTCTTTTTTCGTGGGTTTAAGCAGTAGTTTTGTAGGTTCTTCATATGAAAAATATACCCTTCTCATAAAGATCATTCCTAGACCCATATGTATACTTTTGGGAGTGGAACCTTCTTACATTGTTGGCTTTTGGGAAACCTATTGATTTCTGTATATTTATCTTGTATCCAGCCATCTTACTGAACTCTTTTATGAATTCCTATATTTCTTCAGCTAATTCTTTTTATTTTCCTGGTTATTCAATCACGTTGTTTGCACACACTGTTTATTTCCTTTTCAAACCATTATTTGTGAATTACCTTCAACTTGAATTTGTTTGGAGGATAATATTTATCCTTGGAATCCAAGCCAGAATTGCATATTACAAATAGATTTCTTGGTGGAGAAGTGACCCACAGTTTAAATTACCTCTGAAGTTGAATAGGATGGTAATTGCAATGATTGCATAAGACACCATTTAGAAATTAAAAGTTGGATATTTAACTTACCAGGTAGAATAGAAAACAGGTTATTATGTGTATGATTGAGTTTAATGGGCTGTTTATACGACCTCCACGTTCCCTATGTGTAATCATGTATTTATTCTGTCTTGAACTAAGGAAAGGTCAGAGAGGTTTAATTACATACCTTTTCCCCTCACACCTTACTGTTGATTTGGAATATAAAATAGGTCTTCATTTCTAGAATTGCTGACTATGCTTGTCACTCAATAAACATTATGTATATTTAAATGCAACGAACAGCATATAGAGGGCATATAGTTCTAGTGCAGTTCCTGACATATAATAGGTGCTATAGACTGAATATTTGTGTTCACCCCAGAACTTATATGTTGAAATACTAACCCCCAATGTGTTTAGGAGTTGGCATTTGGGGAGGTGATTAGGTCATGAGAATGGAGTCCTCATGAATAGGATTTGTGCTCTTTAAAGGAGGCTCCAGAGAGCTCTCACACCTTTTTCCATCACATGAGGACACAGTGAGAAGACAACTGTCTATGAACAAGGAAGCAGGCTCTTACCAGACACTGAATATGCCAGTGGCTTGATCTTGAGCTTCCCAGTCTCCAGAACTGTGAGGAATAAATGTTTGTTGTTTAAGCCACCCAGTATATGAGATTTTTGTTATAGTAGCCTGAACTGACGATGACAATAGGATACAATACACATAGCTTTCTCTCTCCTCTCTTTAAAATGCATATGTCCAAGGACTATAGCCCCGTAATTTCAATCCCCCAATTTAAGTTCTTCCCATGCTCTACTAAGCCTACATAGTCTGCCTCCTGTCTCCTTTCCATCCTCCTTTTCTACTACTTTCTCCTTGCTTCCCTCACTCCAGCCTCAAAGATCTTGATCTTCCTTAAGCCTTTGAAATTTGAATGAATGAATGTTACAACCTCTAGCACATAATTTGTGATGATAAACAATAAAATGATCATGGCTTGAATTAGCAGTATCTGACACCAGATGCTGATATTTCCTGGTCTGGGGGACCCCTGGGAAGCTGAAATTTTAAAGCTTAGGGATTGTTAAGGACCAAATTGCGTCCCTTCCAAATTCATATGTTGAGGTCTTAACCTCTAATATGACTGTATTTGGAGATATGGCCTGTGAAGAGGAGTTAAGGTTAAATTAAGGTCATAGGAGTTGATAGTGCTGGTGCCTTATAAGAAGAGGGAGATCTACTAGAGCTCTCTCTCTCCCCACCATGTGAGGACACAGAGGAATGGTGGTTGTCTGCAAGCCAGGAGGAAAGCCCTTACCAGGAATTGAATGGGCTGGCACCTTGATTTTAGACTTCCCAGCCTCCAGAACTGTAAGGAGATAAATTTCTGTTGTTTAAGCCATCCAGTCTATGGTATTTTGTTATGGCAGTTCTAGCTGACTAATACCAACATACAGAGATGTTTATAAATGGTTCATGTACCCTTCCAGCCCACTGAGAAGAAGTCTGGAACATAGGAGTAACTGTGATTTTAATAGTTAAGAAAACAGACTTGGGATTCAGTCTGCTCCAAATGCAACATGTCCTTTCTGAACCAGTGGCTACCTGGATCGTGGTCTATTTTGGTGAGTTGCAGATGTGGGATAGAGTGAGCAAAATAACTGATGTCTCTTGAGGCCTCATCCAGAAACTGACACACTGTCACTTATGTTCAATTCCAGTGGACAAAGAAGGCCATACCGCCAAGTCACTAACAGTAAGATGGGGAAATGTACTCCACCCACTATCATGGAGGTAGTCATGTTATATCAAAGGGTATAGAATTCTAATACAGGGAGGGCATGAAGAATAGTAAACAATGATTCAATCTACCAGAGTTGTTTTATTACTATTATTATCACTTGAGAATGAAGCCAACATAGAGGAAAATAGCCAAGAGATAAAGAGAATAGGCATTGATGACTTTATTTGACTCCTGAAGCTTGACCTTCCCTTGAGATTTTCAATTAGTGAGCCAAAAGACCAGATTTTGTTTTAACTTAAGTTGGTTAGAGTTGGGTTTCTATCCTTTGCTATTGGAAGAATCCTAAGGATTAAAAAAAAATGTGGGGTAGAAAAGAATTCATTACTCTAGCAGAGTAATAGATAAGTAGTAAGTTAGTTGATTAGATTATAGTTTATAAAATATTTATATACTCTTGATAGAAGGGAAATACTCCTCACCCACTGATGTTGAGTGTGGCATGAAATTTGTTTTGGCCCATAAATTGTGGGTGGAAGAGATAGTGTGAATTTCCAAGCTTAGGCATTCAGAGATGCTGTGTATATTTTCTCATTTCCTGGGAGTTTCCCATCCTTGCCATGAGAAGAACATATGCTGGGGAGTCACTGCTCCTAGGACAAGAGACACATGAGGTGATGACCTGAATCTGGACCAGCTGAGCTCTGTCTAGATTAGCCAAACACAGTCAATCTAAGACGTATGAGTGAGAGATAAATGTTTCTTGTTGAATTGAGGTCATGGGGTTGTTTGTTATGCAGCAAGAGATGACTGAAATGTGCAACATTTCCCAAACTTTAATGGTGGAATCCTTTTCTATTCATGGAGAAGTTTCTAAGACAAGTTTGAGCCTTTTCAGTTTGGAGAAATGATGGTCTGCTTATCTTTCAAACAATCCTACATAAATATCACTTCACTCCCCAAGGCGTTTGGTGAGAGTTGGACAGGAAAAAAGTCCTACTTAGGGTTTAAATTAAATTGCTTTTTAAAAATTATAGAAAAATCAATCAAATACAAAAATTTGTATTTCTTTCTAAAATTACTATGAACTTGAATAGGAAGGGGAAGGAAAGATGAGATTCAGCCATATACTTTTAGTTTGCCAATTAGCAAGATTATACTCTCTCTGGGAAGTGGTTAATGGCAAGGGTTTAGTGGCTCAATAATGTCAGAGTTGATATCTTTGCAATTCTCTTGCCTTTTTCTTCATAATCGCAAGGTGACTCCAGCTCCAGCCATATAATATTCAAGGCCAACTTCTTGTATACTTTTAAAAAAAATAAATTTATTTATTTATTTGTTTATTTTTGGCTGCGTTGGATCTTTGTTGCTGCATGCAGGCTTCTCATTGCAGTGGCTTCTCTTTATTGCAGAGCACGGGCTCAAGACGTGCAAGCTTCAGTAGTTGTGGCACACGGGCTCAGTAGTTGTGGCTCCCAGGCTCTAGAGCACAGGCTCAGTAGTTGTGGTGCACAGGCTTAGTTGCTCTGCGGCATGTGGGATCTTCCCAGACCAGGGCTTGAACCTGTGTCACCTGCATTGGCAGGCAGATTCTTAACCACCGCACCACGAGGGAAGTCCTCTACTTTTTGATTATAAAAACAAAATCTTTCCCATAAGATCTACTTGGTACTTTTCCACTTATGTCTGAATCATGTCACATGACTACCTCTCCCTGCAAGGGAGTCTGGGAAGTCAAGTAACTAACATTTCCAGGCTCCGTAGTGGGACATGGCAAGAGGTGGAAATAGTGAGTCGTGAAAGTCTATTGGTGCAGTCAATCAACTGACTGTTGTTATAAAAATTGGAATTTTTACCAGTACTTCAAGCCCCTTGGAGAACATTCTGGGGAGGAAGCTTGCATCCTTATTGCCGTTGCTCAGATGTTCTTCCCTGTGGGTGGAGAAGTAGCTTATCTGGTTACTGAGAATGATGAAGATGTGTTTCCTTGTGTATGGTCTCTGCCTGCAGGCAAAGCATGTTTTCCTTCTTTCTTTCCTCTTGTTATCCCTCCTGCTATTTTCCACCTGCTCTGCTTAAGCAAAGGTAAAAAGAGGCAGAAACCTTGGATGCAAGCAAAGCAATCAGATCCAGTTACCACTAAGAAGGCTGGTGCTCTGATACTACTTAGCTCACAGTGTTTAATTGGATCAAATTTTTTGGGTAGAGAAGAGCACTCCCAGACCCAAGCACCTCACTTTTTATGCTTTACCAGTTCACATGACAATTTCACATCCATTTAGCAAGAACTTTATGAGTTTGGCATTGCAGGAGTTATTTAACCTCACTTTACAAATGAGGAAACTGAGCCTGGAAAGGGCAAGTGATATACATCCAGCTAGCGTTGGCATAGCCAGGACTCAGGCCTGCCCTTTCTGCTTCAGTGTGTGACCCTGCTATTCCTGTGGCATTTATTCTACCTTCCCTTTGTGCAGTCTCTTCAATTCTGCTCATCCTGTAGTATCTGTTTTCGCATCCTGTTGTCAACCATCCTGAATTCCCCTCCAGCCAGCCCAGGAGAGCAAAGTCTCAGCAATCGGTCAATGCTAAAATGCCAGCAATTTCCCAGAGCTTTGTTGTTGAGGAGCCTGTCTTGATTTATCATTCTAAGTGTGTTGCTTAGGCAACATTGATTAACGATCAGTTTCTACATTACAAAGTAATCATAGGGCCTGATGAAACTGTTCAGGAAGCAGAAGCAGCCTTTGAGTAGGTATGAGATGTTCAGCCTTATACTAGATTGCCTGGGGCTGCCACTCTGCAGTCTTTTAGTTGATGCTACACTGACTCCATATTTGAGTTTCCAGACTTCTTAAAGGGATATTGGCGATCAGGTTACAGGTTTCTGCTTGGTTGTTTATGAGTGCATTTTTTTTATTTTTTTAAATTTTATTTTACATTGGAGTATTTGATTTACAATGTTGTGTTAGTTTCAGGTGTACAGCAAATTGATTCAGTTATATATATATATATATATATATATATATATATATATATATATATATATACACATACATACATATAATATTCTTTTTCCGATTCTTTTCCCATTTAGGTTATTACAAAATATTGAGTAGAGTTTCCTGTACTATACAGTAGGTCCTTGTTGATTATCTATTGATTATCTATAGTAGTGTGTATACGTTAAACCTAATTTATCCTCTCCCTTTTCCCGTTTGGTAACCATAAGTTTGTTTTCAAAGTCTGTGAGTCTGTTTCTGTTTTGTATATAGGTCATTTGTATCATTATTTTAGATTCCACATATAAGTGATATATGATATTTGTCTTCCTCTGTCTGACTTACTTATGAGTGCGTTTTGGAGCAGGGTGTTGCCAAGCGTAGTAGCATAGTTTTTGGCTCTCTGTTCTTTTTTTTCTAGTGGCAAGCAATGCCTAGCACACAGCAGATGCTTAAATGTTTGTTGAACAAATGAATGAATTAGTGGACCTTTGGGTAGTATGTACATCTTTCTCAGCCTTGGCTGGTCACCACCTTTTGTAGGTTTCCTGGACATTCACATGTACTGAAAGGATTCCAAGAGGCTCCCTGATTCTACAATGCTTGGGTAGCATCCATTCAGATTGAAAAATTCCTAGAAGGAGGCAATAGAGCACTCTTGTTAGTCACCTCTGAGTTCCAATGGCCTGGGTTTGAATCCTGCCTCTCCCTTCCTAGTTCAGTAACTTTAGGCAAGTTTTTACCCAATTGAGCCTCAGTTTCTCCATCTGTAAAATAGGAATTCTATGGTCAACACCTTCTTCATGAATAGCGCAAGATTAAATGAATATAATGCGGGTTGAATATTTAGCACATTGCCTGTCATCTAGTAAGTCCTTAGTGATTATTAGCTCTTATTTCTGTTCGACTCAGGATTTAGCGAAGAGAACCTTAAGGCTAGCTGAGAATGACTGAATTCACCCATAGAATGAGAACTTAATAGAGTTTGCTGTAGAATTAGTTCAGGTCAAATATTTACAATAATCGTGAAAGGAAGTACAGAGGGATTACCAAGGCAATTAGCCTGATGTGGCTAAGAGAGTAGAGTTTACTCTTGTTGGTTTGGAGCTTGCCCTTCTTGTGTCCAACACGCTCTGCTGATCCTATTTGCATTTCTCTCTCTGTTCTTGGACCTCCTGGTCTGTACTGTCATAGTGCTTTGGGCTTGTTTGTTTCTGGACATTCGTTTTCAGTCTCTGCTTTGGCAATTTGTCAGACTTTGATTTCTAATAAGAAGGACTTTATCAGCCATATTCCCAGAGACCTGGCTTCCCTCCAATTCACTCTGCAAAGTGCCTGTGATATTTGCCCAAGAAAGTTTTCAGTTTTTCCTCTGGCTCATTTCTACAGCTCTTAGTCTCATCCCAATCTTGGGACTTACACTTTTTTTTTTCTTGAGTTTGGCATATGTTTACAGCTATATCATCCAAACTCCTATCAAAATATTGAGCATTTTCATCATCCTAGAAAGACTTCACACCCATTTTCAGTCAATCTCCCTTCTCTTCAAAGGCAACTGTTCTGCTTTTTATCTTTATAGATTAGTTTCATATGTTCTTGAACTTCTTTTGCTCAGTATTCTGTCTGTGAGATTTATCCTTGTTGCATGGGTTAGAAGTTCATTCCTTTTTATTGCTCAGTAGTGTTCCATTATATGAATATCTTGTGATTTATTTATCCATTCTTGTATTGGTGAACATTTGGATTATTTCCAGTTTTTAACTATTAGGAATGAAGCTGCAATTAACATTCTTTTACAAGAATTTTTGTGGACATATGTTTTTATTTACTTTTATGGAAATAGAAGTCGAATTGTTGAATCATCAAGGAAATGAATGTTTATAGGAATTGTCAACCTGTTTTCCCAACTGCCTGTTCCATTTTGTACTTCCTTGAACTTCAGTTGCTTGGCACCCTCACCAGCACTTAGTGTGCTCAGTCCTTTTTATTTTAGCCATTTGAGTGGATTATGACTAATAATGTTGACCATCATTTTATGTGCCTCGCACTTATAGCTAGTTAACATTTCTCCTATTGACAGCAAGAGTAATTTTCCAACTGAGGTCTAAACTGAACTCTGTTTTCCCCATGACTCCAGGTAATGGATATCACCCAATTCCCTGGGTAACTTCACTAAACACCCCGTGATAGTTAATTTTGTGTCAGCTTGAGTGGGCCATGGGGTTGCCCAGACATTTGGTCAAACATTATTCTGGGTATGTCTGTGTGTGTGTTTTTGGATGAGATTAACATTTAAATTGGTAAACTGAGTAAAGCAGATTGCACTACCTAATGTGGGTTGACCTCATCAAATCAGTGGAAGGCCTGAATAGTACAAAAGGCTGGCCCTTCTATGAGTAAGAGGGAAGTCCTCCTGCTTGACTGCCTTTGAGATGGGACATCAATTGTTTCCTCCTTTCACACTTGAACTGAAACATTGGCTTGTCCTGTGTCTCTGCTGGAACTTGCAACTTCAGCTCTTCTTGGGTCTCCAGCTTGCCAACTGCAGATCTTGGGATTTGTCAGTCTGCATAATCACATGAGCCAATTTCTTATAATAAATCTCTTTATATCTATATATCCTATCAATTCTCTTTCCCTTCAGAACTGTGGCTAATACATACTCCTTCCCCTTTCACCATCTTCTCCCAAAGTGCCCCATTTTGGTTCTATTTCTGCACAAGCATTTATACATAACCCTGTGCTGGCTTTGTTAAGTAGGCCATAAACATGTTTTCAGTGCTTTCATTTAACATCTTTGGGATTGCAATTAAAATCCTTGCATAGAAGTTATCCAGAGTTATCGTAAGGCATTCAACGCAGCCATATTTGGAAGTAGTGACCTCCCATTAGCATCGCATGAGACATAACTGCAGGGTGGTGGATTCCTGGCTTTACACTGTTGTTCTTTAATGATGTTTTCCAACTGAAAGATATGATCCGGTAACATAAAAATGAAAGGGCTCTTGCCCTCCTAATAGCAGAGTGACTAATAGAATAACTATTGATGATAAACCTCCACAGAAGGAGAAGATTAAGGATGCTGAGGGATGCAGCAACACTGCAATAGAGATCCGTCTCCACACTCTGGGATGGGTGCAAACCTTGTTTTTTTCATGACGCGGACTCAAGCATAACATTCTGAAAGCAGAACTCCCATTAATCAAAATCCTGCGTGTAATGCCTCAGAGACTCAAAGGGCATGTTTCTTTCTTCCTCTCTCTTTCCAAACAACCTATTTATTTACTTGTTTGTCTACTAACCTATTCATTGATCTATTATTTTTATCTATTATTTATTTGTTTACCTACTAGATATTTTCATTCATTTATTAATTTATTAATAAAAATGTATGGACTGAGTTACATCCCCACACTGGAGTAAAATATAGCTTCCCCCCTCTTACTTTTTAAATTACACCTCACACTCCATACAAATTCAGTATCTTCTTTCTTGAGACATCTAACCCCTCCCCAGATTCTACATGATCCCCAGGGGGAGGCTGCTGGATTTAAAGGGGGCACTTGGGTTTCCAAATATAGGCAAAGAAAGAATTAGCCATTTGGAAACTAGCCCACCAGCTTGGTGCATCTTTTGTTCACAACCGAGGGTCTTGTTTTGCCTGCAGCATGGTCTCCCACCACCCGTCTATTTTGCCCTCAGCTCGGCAATTGTTTCCACTGCTGGACTAAAATCAGTCTTTTGACGTCTTCCCCGGGGCTTGATGTTGAGGTCAAATCACTGTTTCACTAGCCCTCATGGTGAGTATCCCCTGTACAGCCTTGGTATCTGTTTCTGGAAACTCACCATCTCAGTGCATTCTGGAGATTCTGAAAGATTCATTATCATCAGCAGAGAAGGTGTCACTCTTCATCTTTCTTTTCCCAAACACTCATGATCCTCTTGACAAATTTGCCCACATCCTCCCCAGCTGCTAGATGAAAGATATTGGAAGAGACAGCACTTGCCAGGCCATGAGGGTCCCGTTACTCCTCCATCCGTGGTATCAGGTGCCTGTGAACCTGAAACCTGCTCACTTAGGAGTTCAGAGAAGACGCTGAGAGGATCTTCTCCAAGAAGTTCCCTGTGCCTACCTGGCCAAAGTAACTGCCTCTGATTCTCTTACTGCAACATCAAAGAAACAACTAACCATAACTTTGCTATGAAACTAACCATAACTTTGCTATGAAAGTAGTCCTTGTTCATGTTAGAGACCCCAAGTTAGTGTGCTCGGTGCACGGTGAGGCCAAACAAATCGAAACATCAAAGTTTAGAGCAAGATTTATTGCAGGACCATGCAAGGAGATGGGTGGCTCATGCCCCCAAATACCCTGAACTCCTTGAAGGGTTTCAGCAAAGAATTTTTAAAGGCCAGGTGAGGGAAGGGGGTCACAGGGTATGTGACCAGCTCCTGCACGATTCTCTGATTGGTTGATGGTGAGGTAACAGGGCAGTGGCACAGGGGGTTAACATTATCAGTTCTCAGGCTCCAGGAGGCCTGGGGGCTGTGAACTCATGGTCATCAAGTAGTAAACATCTTTCATTCTGGGCAGGGTGTTTCACATCTGTAAAACAACTCAGGAAATGTGCATTAGCTACTGTTATCTAGATACTTCAGAGAGGATCTACAGCAGAGGATGTGGGGGAAGACTGCCCTGGGAAGGCCCTATAGGGTCCTGCTCAGTTTACATTCATTGTATTGTAGGAGACTTAAGAACTACAGATGAATAATGAGAGAAAGTAAAATCACTCAATCACCCATTATTCCACCATCTAGCGTTACCCAGCGTTGACCTTCCACGTGTATCATTTCAGTCTCTTCCATGTACCTACACATACACGAGACTGAATTATCTGGCATTGTATCATAATCTGGTTTTTATTTTTTCACTTAAGAATACATTATTCATGAATCTATTCAAAGATATTTATTGAGTGGCTACTATGTGCCAGGCACTGTTCTAGGCACTGGGCATACAGCAGTGGAAAAATTCCTGTCCTCAAGCATCTTGCTTTCTAAGTGCCCTGATGGATAATAAATACAACAAATAATTAAAATATGTTATTTTTCAAACAATAAAGATTAAAGGGAAAAATAAAGGGAGGAAGGGGGATATGAAGAGTGCATATCTGTATTGGGGTCCAAGGCAGGCTGCCCCCAAATATGCCTCAATGGCATGTTGATTACTTTGAATGAATGTTACTTAAGAAACATCTGATGCAAGAGGGACACTCTGACCCTCCTCTCTGTCTTCCTGAAAGCAGGAAATAAATCTCCCCTGTGAAAGATGCCCTCCCTGCATCTGGAAGTAGAAGGACACTTTATCACCAGAAATGGGGAATTCCGGGTGAGAAGCTTGTATAAACAAATCTTGTTACTTTAAAAATTTGCTACCTCAAGCCCAGACTCTGTTCAGACTTTTTTACTAATTAAGCACCCAAAGCCTAAGTTTCTTTGTCCTGTCAATTCTTCACAAATCTATTGTTTCTTTGTCTACAAAGTATAAAAGCTGCCTGCCTTGGCCACTTCTTTAGGTCCCATTTCTATGAGACCTCTGGGCTCATGAATTTAATTTGTTTCATTTCTCCTGTTAATCTTTCTTGTGTGAATTTTGTTATTAGTCCAGCCACAAGAAGTCAAGAGTAATAGAGGTAGCTAACACATATATATGGAATCTAAAAAAAAAAAAGAAGACCCTAGGGGCAGGACAGGAATAAAGACACAGACATAGAGAATGGACTTGAGGACATGGGGAGGGGGAAGGGTAAGCTGGGATGAAGTGAGAGAGTGGCATGGACATATATACACTGCCAAATGTAAAACAGATAGCTAGTGGGAAGCAGCCACATAGCACAGGGAGATCAGCTGGGTGCTTTGTGACCACCTAGACGGGTGGGACAGGGAGGGTGGGAGGGAGACGCAAGAGGGAGGGGATATGGGTATATGTGTGTATGTCTAGCTGATTCACTTTGTTATAAATCAGAAACTAACACACCATGGTAAAGCAGTTATACTCCAATAAAGATGTTAAAAAAACAAAAAGAGTAATAGAGGGGGAGATTTCCTCCTCCTCCCCGCTCTGCATGTTGAGGGTGTGTGTCGGGGGAAGTTGACATTTTAGACGGGAGACCTCATGAACAAGGTGGTTTCTGGGGAAGGTTCTGGAGAAGGGGAGGGAGAGGAGCATCTCCAGGCAGAGGAGCAGCCTGAGTCCACAGAGCACCTGGCTTGTTCCAGGAACTGTGAGGAGGCCCACATGGGAGAGTGGAAAGAGCAAAGGGGAGTGATGGAGGAGCTGGTAACAGACGCGTGGGGTGAAAGTGGCAGACCATGAGCCCCCTCCGCTGTCAGGCTCCTTCCTTGCTGTTCTCTGTTTTTCTATGGTAGGATTATGGATTTATGTAGCCCACCACCAAATACTGGACTTTTACTTTGATTCTGGTTTTCCAGCAGAATCAGCGGTGAGCCCTTGCTGTGACTTTCAATTCCTGATTGTCACGTTCCAAGAAAGGAGAGAGGATGGCAGAAAACGGGCACGTGGTGTCAGCCCATTTCTGTGGAGGGGGGTGAAATTTGGAGTTATTGCCCTTAAGTCCCGTTCGTGCTGGGTTTGTGAAGGCATGATGCTGTTGACCTAAAGGTCCAGGAATGGCAGTCTTTACCGCCCTGAGCAAAATTAATGGGATGATGTAATGCCTGATAAATTTACCAGAGGAAGGAGGCAATGAGGAGGGTTGGAAAGGGCAGGAACAAAAAGAGACATACAAGAGGAGACCAGAAGGAAGGGGAGAGCTGGAAATTTTTATAACATTAATAATATTTTTGTTGTTCTGATGATTTAAAGAGTAGAGCACGCACATTAAAGAAAATTTGGAAAGTTTACAAAAAAGTAAATATTTAAGTGAAAGCCACATAACTCCATATCTAGAGATAACAATGAGACGTTTTATTGCTTTCCATCCAGAGATTCATATAATCATATGTGTATGCAGTTTTGGGTTTTGCTTCTTGTTTAAAATTTTGTCAAGAACATTGACTTACAACCACAGGAATATTAAAAACCATGATTTTCAGCCATCATGTAATATTCCACCAATATTGAACCAGTATTGTAACAAATGCTATCAGTTCTTTATGGTTGGAGGCTTTGGTTGTTTTTAATATTGTATTGTTATAAACAGTGCAGCCGTGCAATCCTTCATCGGGCATCTTTGGCTGTATCTCTGAGTATTTTCTTAGGATGAATTCCTAGGAGTGAGATGACTTGCACAGGCAGGTGAATTTTTCTTTTTTAAATGCCTACAGCCTTGAAGGCAAACGGTTGATGATTTTGTGCGATGACATTTGATTTGTTTAACCAATCGTGAACAGGTGACTGGCTATTCAGTTCATGATTCTGTAATTTGGACATTACTGTCCACTTGGTGGCTGTTCCTCAGATTGTAACAAAAATACTTTAGAGGAAGCACAGGGCATCTAATATTACAAGTTGGACTTAATTTTTTCAGGAAAACCCAACCTCGAGCTAAAAGACATACAAATAGAATCAATGTAAAAAAAAAAAATACAAAGGAGACTTAGAAGCAATGTGTGGACCTCAATTAATTGTATCTGTTCAAAAACACAACTGCTAAGATGTGTCACATTTATTAGACAATCAGAAATTTGAATGGAGACTGAATTTTGATAGTATTAAGATATTGTTGACTATTTATGTGTGATGTTAAAAGATGAGTTTATCTCTTAGAAGTATATTTGCAAACACTGAAGATGAAATGATATGATGTCTGGGATTTTCTTCCACATAATTTGGGGGGTAGTTGATGGGGCAGCACTGACCATGAATTGATGGTAGTGGGTCTGGGGTCTGGGTCCCTAAGGGTCGTTTATATCAAGGATTAGTAAACTCTGGCCTGAGGGCCTAATCCAGCCCATTTCCTGTTTTTGTAAATAAAGTTTTATTGGAACACAACCATGCCCACTTGTTCATGCATTTTCTCTGGTTGATTTGCATGGTGATGGTACAGTTGAGTTGTTGCTAGAGAGACTATCTGACCCTCAAAGCCTGAAATAGATACTATTTGGCCCTTTACAGAATTTTCCAACCCTTAATTTATACTATTCTGCCTACTTCTGTTTATGTTTAAAATCATTCACAATAAAATATTTAAAATACAATTAATGTAAAATATCTATACGGTTCCTACGACTATTGCCATAGAATAGTGTTTCTCTCCTACACTGTTTCAAATACATTGAATCCCAGCTGAAATACATGGCACACATAATAAATTGCTGAAATATCTGTGGGATTATTCTTTTATTAAAATGTATTCCTCTGTGTGGGTAATACACGCATGGTATAAGATTTATAGGGAATGCTCTGGAAAGTAAGTCTCCTTTCCTCCGTGTCTCTCATCCATCCAGGTCTCCTCCCTGGTGTTTCTTGTTTATTCTTCCAGGGATAATTCCTTCATGTACAAACTTAATATAAATTTATAGTGTGTCTTCTCTCCCATACAGGGGATAGTATGCAATAAATATTTGCATTTTGTCAGTCAATAATATAGCTTGGAGATTTTTCCATGCTAGTTGTATAATGATTCCAAAATTATATATAAGTATATAATTATATATACGCATATATGTATATTCCTGAAGTATATATATTTAGGGATATGTATGTACCTAAAGTATATATGTGTGTGTGTATGTGTGTATATATATATATATATATATATATATATATATACATACACACACATAGTCTCAGTTTTTGGAAAGCTTATGGGACACAGAAGCACCAGCTGTGAAATTGAAGCCTGGAGAGAGCATGTGTTCGGTCAGTTGGTCAGTAGGGGAGGGTGGGGTGGGCACCTGCTATTACACTCCCCCATCCCCATTCTGAAGAGTGGGTTCAGAAACAACTCAACAAGCGTGAGTTTGTTGACTATGAGAAGGTCCATTCTCCTCTTTATCCTTCCTTAAAACACTGAAGAAAGACAGAAATATCAATTAGCAAATCCTATTTGCTCTCCCTTCAAAGTATCTTCAGAACCTGAGCACCTCTCACCTCTCCCCATCCTGGTCTGAGACCCACTCACCTCTCACCTCTGCCCATGACCGTCTCCTCCACTGGGCTCCCCTCCTCTACTCTTGTTTCTCACAGTCTGTTCTCACCACACTGTCAGGGTCATCCTTTTAAGTGAAAGTCAGATCGTATCCCCCCCGTCTGCTCAGAATCCTTCAACGGCTCATCTTATTCAGAATAAAAACCAAAACCTCACAGAGACTCACACGGTCCTGCCACAACCCCGTCTCTAGGACCCTCTTCCTTCCCCCCTTCTGCAGCTACCTTGGCCTCCCCATCTCCTCTTCTTGGAAAGATCTTGACCCACCATCCACATTGCTCATCCCTCACCGTTTTCAAGATTTTGCTCAAATGTCACCTTTTCAAACACTTCTTCCCCGACTCCCTCTTTTTAACATCACCACTCCCCAGAATTTCTGGTCCCGTTTTTATTTTTTTTAATAGAATTTTATTTATTTATTTATTTATTTATGTTTGGCTGTGTTGGGTCTTCGTTTCTGTGCGAGGGCTTTCTCCAGTTGCGGCAAGGGGGGCCACTCTTCATCGCGGTGCGCGGGCCTCTCACTGTCGCGGCCTCTCTTGTTGCGGAGCACAGGCTCCAGACGCGCAGGCTCAGTAGTTGCGGCTCACGGGCCTAGTTGCTCCGCGGCATGTGGGATCCTCCCAGACCAGGGCTCGAACCCGTGTCCCCTGCATTGGCAGGCAGACTCTCAACCACTTCGCCACCAGGGAAGCCCCCGTTTTTATATTTTTAATTTATTTTTAATTTATTTTTAAAGATTTTTTTTGATGTGGCCCATTTTTAAAGTCTTTATTGAATTTGTTACAGTATTTCTTCTGTTTTGGGTTTTTTTTTTTTTTTTTGCCCGCGAGCCACGTGGGATCTTAGTTCTCCCACCAGGGATCGAACTCGTACCCCATGCACTGCAAGGCGAAGTCTTAACCACTGGACGGCCAGGGAAGTCCCTCCTGTCCCCTTTTTAATGTTTATTGTTTTTATCCATAGTTTTTATCACTTCTGTGTTAGTGTCCTGTGGCTGCTATAACAAATGACCACAAGCTTGGTGGCTTAAAACAACAGAATTGTATTGTCTACCGGTTCTGGAGTTCAGAAGTCTGAAATCAAGGTGTTGGCAGAGTTGGCTCCTTGTGGAAGCTCTGTAGGAAAATAGATTCCATGCCCCTCTCCTAGATTCTGGTGGTTGCCTGTAATCCTTGGCTTTCCTTGGCTTGTAGACGCATCACTCTAATCTTTGCCTCCATCTTCACAATGTCGTCTCTTCTCTGTGTACTCCCCTTTGCTTTTCTTACAAGGACACTTATCATTGGATTTCAGGCCACCACTTTAATCCAGGATACAGTAAATTCCCTACATACGAATGAGTTCTGTTCCAAGAGAGCATTCGTTAAGTCCAGTTTGTTCGTAAGTCCAACAAAGTTAGCCTAGGTTCCCAACTAACGCAATCAGCTGTATAGTACTGTAGAGTACTGTAATAGGTTTATAATACTTTTCACACAAATAGTGCATAAAAAGCAAACACAAAAAATGAAAACAGTTTTAATCTTACAGTACAGTACATTGAAGTGTACAGTAGTACAGTACAAAAGTTGGCATATAGGGGCTGGCATCAAGCGAACAGGCAAGAAGAGTTACTGACTGGAGGAGGGAGAGGAGGTGGGAGATGGTAGAGCTGAAAGATTGTCAGCAATAGGAGATGGAGGGCAAGCTGCAATTTCACTCATGCCTGACGTTGATGGAACGCACGTTCACATCGCATCTTTGAAAATTCACAACTTGAGGGTTTGTATGTAGGAGACTTACTGTAATCTTATCTCCAGCTCCTTTCCTCAATTATACCTGCAAAGACCCTTCCCAAATAACGTCACATTCCCAGGTCCCAGGTGTGGAACCGTGCAGGACCCTGTGGGGCTCCAGGGCACAAAAGCCTTTCTGTGTCCCTCACTTCGGGATTATAGGAAATAAGCTTCATTCAGCCTCCAAGACCTTCCCTGAGTTCCAAAGGGCAGGTTCAAATAGATGCTAATTAGGAAGGGAGGGGATGCAGAGACAAGGGAGGAACATTCAAGAAACAATAGTGAAGCCTTGGGGCAGAGTCCTGGTTCCCCTTCAAGGGACACACATAACAATATCCTTGAGTTCTTTTACAGATACTAAAACCCCAGCAGGTGGGAGAAGTTAACTGTATGCTGCCCACAAGCACTTAGACCCCAGACCAGCTGGAACCAGGTTGATGATGCTGACACCCACTTATCTCACCATCAACCAATCAGAAGAACGTCCACGAGCTGATCACGCCCTCTTTACTATAAAACTCCTCACTACCCCCTCCAGGTCAGGACACACAGTTTTGAGGGTATTATCCCACTGCGGTCCCCTTTGCCTGGCAAAGCAATAAAGCTATTCTTTTCTACTTCACCCAAAACTCTGTCTCTGAGATTTAATACAGTGTCAGGGTACAGAGGCCAGATTCAGCATTAGGTGGACATATCTTTTGGGGGACCATCATTCAACCCATTACACCTTCTATCCCTCATATATTTACTGATTCATTTGATATTTGTCTTTCTCCCCGCTGTAGGATATAAAAACCAAGAGGGCCAAGTTTTTGGTCTGTGTTTTACCCCACTGCTCTAGTGACTAGACAATGCTCAGCATATGGTAGGTATCCAATAAGTGTTGGCTGAAAGTGAGTGAATGAATGAATGGTTTTTGCCACCAGTCTTAGCACCAAGAACTGTAGGATATCATGTTTTCTCTCTGCCAGTCCAGGATGCCTTGGTTAATACTTCACTTCCCAATAAAGTAATACGGAATGTGAAAACATGATGTGAAATGTAAATGAGTGACATAAATCACAGAGTCCATTTATAAGTAGAATCTTTTGACAGGGAAAACCAACACCTAAAAAGAAATGGCAAATATCACAATCACTGAACATTTTAAGTGATGCAGACAAAAACTCTGCATTAAAAAATTCCTTAAAAAATTCCTGATTTCCTTTAGGGTCTTGTTATCAGTAACTATGTGAACTCTAAGCATAGTTTTGAACTTAAGAAAATGACTTGCATATACTTTGACCTTATTAAATGGTACATGACCAGAAACAGGGCGGTGGCTCAAAATGCGCAAGTTTGGGTGGAGGACTCTCCTCCCAGGACAGGGATGGACGGGGGTCCTGGGATCCTGGGCACAGGGCCTCTCCCACACAGGATCATCTGTCTCTTTTCCTGGACCAGGATGAAAGATGCTCCCAGAAATGCTGCTCTGTGTCTGGAAGGAACAGAGAGAGATAACAGGATTTATATTTGGACTCATAGCCTTCGACTCAGGGTTTATGGTCAAAACAGACTCAAGGAACCCTCATAACTGTCACCGCATTCGACTCTCAGACCCTTTCCCAGGGTGTCTCCTGTGGGAAAATTGTTCCACTTGCCTAAAGCGTATTAGCACGTTGCCTGAGTCCAAGCTGCAGATGGGTCCCGTGGCTCTGCTCCAGAAAAATGTTCCAGTTTTCTTTCCCTCTAACTGCCTGAGAGGGTCATAGCCCAGGAGGAAGCCTCAGTGGGATCTTCTATTCTTTACAATGTATTATTTTCAGAGATGTTCCCAGCTTTTAAATCCCAAACAAGAGAATAAGGGGCATTGAACATTCTTCTCTGATAATCTTTTTTCCTCAAATATCTTTTTTCCCCCTGATTATCAAAGTAATACAGGCTTGTTGTTCAAAAATTGGGAAAGAAAAAAGAAGAGAGTGTTAAAAAGACAGGCCAAATCACCAATAATTCTGCTGCCAGAAATAACTACTATTGTTATTTGGGTTTATTTTATTATGGTATTATCTAAATGAGTATCTACATATATTACAAAATTATTATAGTTTGCATATAGTTTTTCAACTTTTTATTGTAAAAATATTGTAAACATACAGAAAAATGGGAAGACTGTATAGTGGACATGTATGGACCAACCATGCAGATCTGCAGTTAACATTTTCCTTAACTTGCTTTATCATTTATCCTTTCTTTCCTCTTCCCCTCCTTCCCTTTTTCTGCCTACTCCTTCCTCCTTTTATACCTCCATTCATCCATCCCTCCATCCCTCCATCCCTCCCTCTGTTCATTCATCCATACGTCTATTGATCCACCCACCTCATTTTTGTGGTGCTTTTCAAAGTAAGTTACTGACATCCATACGATTTACCCCTAAGTACCTTTGCCCAAACAACTTTGATCATGATTCTTCACTTAACATAATATGAAGTTTCCAATGTTTTCAAATATTCTTCAAAAACCCTTTATAAATTAGCTCATAATATTCCATTGCATAGATGTACCATAATTTACTATTTAAAATCCCTATTATGAGACATTTTAACTGATTCGAATTTCCCACTTCAACAAATAATGCTGCAGTGAAAATCTTTGAACATGACCCTTTGGACAGAATCTCTGACATTTTCTTCAGAGTAGAATCACAAAAAGAATATTACTGAGTTAAAGAATATGGACATTTTAAGAAAGCACTTAAAACGTAATTTCTAGTTTTTGTTTTTTGTGACACAGGAGCACACTGTATTTCCAACTTCTTTCTGGAGTCCAGGTGGATGGGCTATGTCTAGGTCATGGTGGTGATGGGAGAAAGCGGTGGGGGGGGGGCATGACCTCAGATTCCAAAAAGTCTGGCATGGCGGTGGCTGTGGTGAAGGAAAACGTCACTATTGAAGGTTCCTTCACGCACTTCTGCCTTGAATAAACAGGGTCAGGGTTGGACTTATGAGAGTCTGCTTATGTGGGTTGACCAGAAGAAAGAAGAAGCAGGGCCTGCCATTCCTTAGGACCTGGGTGTCCATTCCTTTTGCAGTTGAGAGCCGCTCTCCCACCAGAATGTAAGTATATCTGGGAGCGCCACCCCAACTTCCAGAGACTGTCACTGAACACTAAAATTCACTAGGCAAGTGCTAAGGGGTTACAAGAGTGAAAATGACAATAGTTCTTAAGGAACACTATCAAGAGGGAGAGTCTTAGCATTCTGTATGTAAGACTATGAATAATAGAGGCAGAAAATCGAGGGGGCATAAGAACATTTAGGAAACTTGTTTGTGCTGGGTCACAATATAAAATATAATGCCTAGTGTGGATTGTGATTGATTAACGAAGTTTGGAAAACATGGAGAAAGGCATAAGACATATGAGATCCCAGAAGAAAGGTGCCTTTTGAGGGTTGGCAGGGCTCAGGGAAAATGTCACAGAGGAGGTAACATTTTAACTAAATTTTGAAAAATGAGTAGGAGGATGAGCTGGGAGTAGGGCTTCTCAACCTTGACACTATTGATATTCTGGGCTGGATAATTCTTTGTCTTGGGGGAGGGGGGCGTCCTGTGTGTTGTGAGATGTTTAGCAGCATCCCTGGTCTCTACTTACTAGATGTCAGTAGCACTCCTCTCACCCCAATTTTGACAACCAAAAATGGCTCTAGACATTGCCAATGTCCCCACTTGAGGACAATTGGATCAGAACAATGCCTGGCATTAATAAATGTCAATTCTTTTTTTTTTTTTAATAATAAATTTATTTATTATTTTTGGCTGCGCAGGGTCTTTGTAGCTGCTCACGGGCTTTCTCTAGTTGTGGCGAGCGGGGGTTACTCTTCAAGCGGTGCGTGGGCTTCTCACTGCAGAGGCTTCTCTTGTTGCAGAGCACGAGCTCTAGGCACGCGGGCTTCAGTAGTTGTAGCGCACAGGCTTAGTTGCTCCGCGGCATGTGGGATCTTCCCGTACCGGGGCTCGAACCCGTGTCCCCTGAATTGGCAGGCGGATTCTTTTTTTTTTTTAATCTATTTTATTTATTTATTTATTTATTTATGGCTGCGTTGGGTCTCCGTTTCTGCGCGAGGGCCTTCTCCAGCTGCAGTGAGCGGGGGCCACTCTTCATCGCGGTGCGCGGGCCTCTCACTGTCACGGCCTCTCTTGTTGCGGAGCACAGGCTCCAGACGTGCAGGCTCAGTACTTGTGGCTCACGGGCCCAGTTACTCCGCAGCATGTGGGGTCTTCCCAGACCAGGGCTCGAACCCGTGTCCCCTGCATTGGCAGGCAGGTTCTCAACCACTGTGCCACCAGGGAAGCCCAATAAATGTCAATTCTTATTAGCAGTTGTTGAGAATTTCAAATATCAAGGTTGGTGGTGCAGATTATTACACAGCAGGCCCTCTGTATCTGCAGGTTCCGCACCCACACACTCAACCAATCGTGGGTCGAAAATATTTGGGAAAAAAAAAATTCCAGAAAGTTCTAAAAAACAAAACTTGAATTTGCCAAGCTGGCAACTATTTACATAGCATTTATATTGTATTTACAACTATTTGCATAGCATTTGTATTGTATTTACAACTATTTGCATAGCAGTTACATTATATTAGGTATTGTAGGCAGACCTCAGAGATATTGTGGGTTTGGATCCAGAACACTGCAATAAAGCAAATATCAAAATAAATCAAGTCACATGATTTTTTTTGGTTTCCCAGTACATACAAAAGCTATGTTTACATTATACTTTAGCCTGTTAGGTGTACAATAGCATTATGTCTTAAAAAAATGTATGTGTCTTAATTAAAAATAGTTTATTGCTAAAAATTCTATCATCTGAGACTTCAGTGAGTGGTAATCTTTTTGCGATAGTAGCATCAAAGATCACTGATCACAGATCACCATAACAAATATAATAATAACAAAAAAGTTTGAAATATTGCAAGAATTACCAAAATGTGACACAGAAACACAAAGTAAGCAAACGCTGTTGGAAAAATGGCATGATAGACTTGCTGGATGCAGGGTTGCCATAAACCTTCAATTTGTATAAAATACAAGATATGTGAAGAACAATAAAGTAAAACACAATAAAGCAAAGTATGCCTACATAAGAAAACTAGAGATGATTTAAAGCATATGGGATACAATAATCAAGACAGTATGGTACTGGCACAAAAACAGAAATATAGATCAATGGAACAGGATAGAAAGCCCGGAGATAAACCCATGCATATATGGTCACCTTATTTTGATAAAGGAGACAAGAATATACAATGGAGAAAAGACAGCCTCTTCAATCAGTGGTGCTGGGAAAACTGGACAGCTATACGTAAAAGAATGAAATTAGAGCACTCCCTAACACCATACACAAAAATAAACTCAAAATGCATTAAAGACCTAAATGTAAGGCCAGACACTATAAAACTCTTAGAAGAAAACATAGGCAGAACACTCTATGACATAAATCACAGCAAGATCCTTTTTGACCCACCTCCTAGAGAAATGGAAATAAAAACAAAAATAAACAAATGAGACCTAATGAAACTTAAAAGCTTTTGCACAGCAAAGGAAACCATAAACAAGACGAAAAGACAACCCTCAGAATGGTAGAAAATATTTGCAAATGAAGCAACTGACAAAGGATTAATCTCCAAAATGTACAACCAGCTAATGCAGCTCAATATCAAAACAACATACAACCCAATCCAAAAATGGGCAGAAGACCTAAATAGACATTTCTCCAAAGAAGATATACAGATTGCCAACAGACACATGAAAAGATGCTCACCATCACTAATCATCAGAGAAATGCAAATCAAAACTACAATGAGGTATCACCTCACACCAGTCAGAATGGCCATCATCAAAAAATCTACAAACAGTAAATGCTGGAGAGGGTGTGGAGAAAAGGGAACACTCTTGCACTGTTGGTGGGAATGTAAATTGATACAGCCACTATGGAGAACAGTATGGAGGTTCCTTAAAAAACTAAAATAGAACTACCATACGACCCAGCAATCCCACTACTGGGCATATACCCTGAGAAAACCATCATTCAAAAAGAGTCATGTACCACAATGTTTACTGCAGCTCTATTTACAACAGCCAGGACATGGAAGCAACCTAAGTGTCCATTGACAGATGAATGGATAAAGAAGATGTGGCACAGATATACAATGGAGTATTACTCAGCCATAAAAAAAAACGAAATTCAGTTATTTGTAGAGAGGTGGATGGACCTAGAGTCTGTCATACGGAGTGAAGTAAGTCAGAAAGAGAAAAACAAGTACCATATGCTAACACATATATATGGAATCTAAAAAAAAAAAATGGTTCTGAAGAACCTAGGGGCAGGACAGGAATAAAGACGCAGACGTAGAGAATGGACTTGAGGACAAGGGGAGGGGGAAGGGTAAGCTGGGATGAAGTGAGAGAGTGGCATGGACATATATACACTACCAAATGTAAGATAGCTAGCTAGTGGGAAGCAGCCGCATAGCACAGGGAGATCAGCTTGGTGCTTTGTGACCACCTAGAGGGGTGGGATAGGGAGGGTGGGAGGGAGATGCAAGAGGGAGGGGATATGGGGATATATGTATATGTATAGCTGATTCACGTTGTTATACAGCAGACACTAACACACCATTGTAAAGCAATTATACTCCAATAAAGATGTTAAAAAATTATGAAGTATATGGGAGGATGTGTGTAGGTTATATGCAAATACTATATCATTTTCTATAAGGGACTTGAGCATCTGTAGATTTTGGTGTCCGAGGGAAATCCTGGAATCAATCCCCTGCAGATACTGAAAGGGACGATTGTATATCCAGGTACCACAAGGGTTGGGCTCTCTGAAGACAAGTACCAAAATTTGTGTAATAATGTTATAAAAGTGATATTAGCCAACACATACCGTGCTTACTATGTGCCGGGCAAAGTTCTACACACTCTATTAACTTACTTAATCCTTAAACAATCCAATGAGGCAGGCTCTTTCTTGATGACAGCCTCTACTGCTTATATTGGTTAATATAGTGATGGGTGAGGCTTGAACCTGGGGCAAATTTTGGGCCATGTTGCAAAGGTGTAAGGGTTTTGGGCTCTGCAAGATTTTGCAGACACATGTTCCTCCAGCCTGCAAGTACATAATGCCATAATGTGGCAGGCCCAGTAAAGCCAGGAACATTCCCTGAGATTCTGCACACCGGACTTGCCTCCATATTCACTGTGTTTGCTCCATTACAGGGGAAGCCACGATTTTAGGGGTGGGAGTGGGGAGGAGTTCAGGCATTGATAAAGCTTGACCAATAAAGCTCAATTTGGAAAAGAAAATGCCTTTGCTTCTTGACAAAATTCCTCAAACTGCTGTCTCCTCTTCTCAAACACAGCTTTGCTGAGTGCACAAAAAGGAGGATTTTCTAAGCTATCCAACATTTCCTGCAGCTGAAAACAAGAAAGATGAGCCGCTGAGACTCCAGGTCAGGAGGCTGTGGTGGGATTTTTTGGGTCATGGCTCAACTTTAGAGAGAAAATACAGACTGAAGTGCTTTCTTCTCTTCCTCATTCTCGATGGCAGAAAGATGTGCCCAGGCGGTGGCATCCTCCAGGATGAGCCTAGCTTGGAAAGCAGTGTCTTTTTTCTTCCTTACCATAAGATGGCACTCTGATGTCTATGTTGTAAGCTGGGTCTTCTGGAGAGAGGGCTCCTTGGGAGACCACACAGGAAGAAAGCCACTGCCCTCATCCTTATTTGCTTTACATCTCTATGCTAACAAGGTGCGGTAATTTTATTCCAAATGTGTAAATATTATTGAGTTTGTCAGGGTTGTTGCCTGAATCCAGGACAGATGACTGATGTTCAGGACCAAGAGGAGACTGGAGAGAGAAGCAGTGCAGGGGAGGAACAGAGAAGCTTGCCCACACTGCCTTTCTTCAGCTAACAATTCCGTTTCCTTATGCATTTTGTATTAACACGCTGCTGTGTGGATCTCTTTGGGACTGAGGCTCATGCAGACCCCTTTCTCTGGCCTCAGAGGAGGGAGGCAATTCTGCCGTTTATGCGAAGGAAAGGATGACGGATTCCAGAAGCAGAGAGCTGGTTGCCCAGTCTGTGGTTTGCCTTCTCTTGGATTTCCAATCCCTTGATTGACTCTCTTTCCTTCTGATTGATTATTATATGATACTTTGTTTAATTAGATGGCCTAATTGCGCTTGAGGGTACCTCAAGGTTTCACCATTTTAATGAAGGAGGGTCACATCCTGTCTCTGCCCAAGTCAACACCTCCCCCAAGTCCAAGGGATTCTTGAGTCTTATCTGAGTTGTTGAGAAGAGGAGATGCCAGAGGGACTAGTTTTCTCCTTGACCCATTCTCCTTTTTATCTGTCCCTGCTTCAGAGAGATGAGCTTCTCAGGTGCCAGGGAAGCCCAGAGGTTTTCCAGTTTCCTTGAGTTTCTCTCACTCCCTGCTCAGTGTTTTCTTAGGAGCCTGGAGGCCTGGTTTGTAGTAAGAGCTCTATGAATATTTGATTGAATGGATGGAGGGTGGGTAGATGGGTGGATGGATGAATAATCAAATCTCTCTACTGTTAGCTGAAATGGTATTACATGATTTCAGTACCAGATGAGTAGACAGAATGTTGATCTATTGTTATGAAAATTAAAGATCATGTTTAACAGTTTCTGTCCTGAAGAAGCTTGGAGTCTTTTAAAAAATTAATTAAAACTGAAGTATAGTTAATTTACAATGTTGTGTTAGTTTCAAGTGTACAGCAAAGTGATTCAGTTATACATATATATATTATTTTTTCAGATTCTTTTCCATTGTAGGCTATAACAAGATATAAGAAGTTTATAATCTTAGAAGGAATTTAAGATAGGCTCATAATTATTAAATGATTGTAAAAACTACCATCGACTGATCACTTGCTTATACCAGGTTTATATTTATATTTATGTAACATATATAGTTATAATATATATCAGACTTCTTTTAAGAGCATATAAATATATATAACTTGTATAAGTTTATATATGTTATATGTAACATATATAATTTATATGCTCTTAAAAGAAGTCTGATGGGAGGTGGGAGAGAGATGGAGTAGGAGTTGGGATTAGCAGATGCAAACTATTATATACAAGATGGGCTTCCCTGGTGGCGCAGTGGTTGAGAATCTGCCTGCCAATGCAGGGGACACGGGTTCGAGCCGTGGTCTGGGAAGATCCCACATGCCGTGGAGCAACTAGGCCCGTGCGCCACAAGTACTGAGCCTGCGCGTCTGGAGCCTGTGCTCCGCAACAAGAGAGGCTGCGATAGTGAGAGGCCCGCGCACCGCGATGAAGAGTGGCCCCTGCTCGCCGCAACCAGAGAAAGCCCTCGCACAGAAATGAAGACCCAACACAGCCAAAAATAAATAAATAAAAATTAAAAAAAAAAAAAGATGGATAAACAACAAGGTCTTACTGTATAGCACAGGGAACTATATTCAATATCCTGTGATAAACCATAGTGGAAAAGAATATGAAAAAGAATGTATATGTGTATATATATATATATATATATATATATATATATATATATATATATATATATATATATATAACTGAATCACTTCAATAGAAAATAAAGAAACAGCTCTCTAGGAAAAAAAAAGAACTCTGATATTAATGAAATGGTCACCACTGTGGTCTTCCCAGCATTCATTGTTTCCTTTCTCATTCCAGTAAAATTCTGCTTTTGCTCAGTTATTCCCCACTCCTACCCAGCTGATCCCTTCCTTCCCAGCTGCATCAGTGGATTCTATTTAGTCTAAGCCATTTATGATAAATCCAACCCTCTTGCCAGTGTTTGGTTCCAGAACCAGGCTTCAGACAATGAGTGCTCAGCACTCCTCTGGATCCAGGGGTGAGGATGTGACCCAAGTTGGTGTAATCAGTCTAAGAGAAGAACATCCCTGCCACCCCTATTACCAAACGGGGGAAACCTTGAGACCTTCTGTGGGATATGAACAGAGAAGCCTGTAGCCGACAGCTTTATGACATCTAGAAGGAAACTGGCCTTAGGATGATATTAATGCTTTGGTTGGCAGAGCAGCGAGATGGAAAGAATCTAGGTTCTTAATGACATCATTGAGTAACTGAATTGACCAGCCCTGAAAACCATTCAATCTCTGGGCTTCCTGTTACATGAAATACAGTAGAATATTTTAATTGTTTAAGCCAGGTAAAGTTGGCATTTTGGCTATTTTTAGTTATATTATTGCCTTTTTTTAACAGATAAAAAGGAAACTGAAGTTCAGAGAGGTGAACAACAACAGTAACAGCAACAGCAAATAATATTAAGTGCCAAAACCAGGACAGTCTGACTCTACAGCCCATACTCCAAGCTCTGAATCCAAATCCGTGGTGTCACCTCCAGTGAATACAATGTAGAAAGTGTTTAGGAGTTTACTGGGGGTTTGGGGAAGGGGAACAGAAAGAACTTACAACTAGGGAAGGAAAATATTGGAGAGTGTTGAATGAGATTCCTTATTCCCATAAAACATGGGATGATAGACATGCCAACAGAGGGAAAAACTGATTAGGTCCAAACTCTAGTAGAGATGAATAGTAATACTATTAACTTTGATAAGCTTAATAGGACTTGAAATTCGATATAAACTAAAATTGATGCTTTTGTGTCTTTTTGGTGGGAACACACTCTCCCTTCTTTTTTCTTCTACCTCTTTATTTCTTGTTCTGTGACTAGGGCATAGGAAGAGATCATTTATTTTCCTATTTAAAACAAAAAGCCCAACTCCCCAAGATCTCTTTAGTCCAGAATGAAGGACAGCTGACAACTGATGACAACTTGATTTTACCCTGGTTCGTGCCTCCTGGAGTGTGACTTCTTGGACCTTTGCCCAAAGTTGGATTTGTCTGTCACTTCAGATGTTGCAAAGAAGCTTTGCAAAAGCGCTCTCAGGGAACTTGCTGACTGAGGGAATGAATGATGTAGTTGGGGATGAAATTTACTGAGAGATGAAGTAGAGTGAAACTTTGTCAGAAATATCAAGAAAGCAACTTTCTTGAAAAATGTAGCTGTTTCATTCAAGTAATAGGCTCCACTGCCTGCTGCCAGACTTTAAATTTTTATCTTGAAAAGTTTTAAAAATACAGAAAGCTTGAATACACACTTCTCTAAAGAAGGTAAACAAATGGCATATGAAAAGATGCTCAACGTCGTCATTAGGGAAATGCCAATGAAAACAACAACGAAATACAACTTTATAGCTATACGGATGGCTATAATTAATAAAAGGAAAATGGCAAGTGTTGGCAAGGAACGCAGAGAAATTGGAACCCTTACGCATTGCTAGCGGGGATGTGAAATGGTGCAGCTGCTATGGAAAACAGTACGGTGGTTTCTCAAACAATTAAATATAGAGTTGCCATAACCCAGCAATTCCATTTTGGGTATAAACTCCAAAAAATTGAAAACAAGGACTCAAATAGATAGTTGCGTGTCAATGTTTAATGTAGCATTATCCGCAATAGCCAAAATGTGGAAACCACCCAAGTGTCTATCAACAGAGGAATGGATAAACAAAATGTGGTATGTGCATACAAAGGAATATTATTTGGACATAAAAAGGAATGAAGTTTTTTTTTTTTAAGTGTTGGTTTTTTTTTCAAATTAATTAATTAATTAATTTTATTTGCGGCTGCCTTGGGTCTTCGTTGCTGTGCGTGGGCTTTCTCTAGTTGTGGCGAGCGGGGGCCACTTTTCGTTGTGGTGTGCGGGCTTCTCATTGTGGTTGCTTCTCTTGTTGTGGAGCACAGGCTCTAGGCACACGGGCTTCAGTAGTTGCAGCACGCAGGCTCAGTAATTGTGGCTCACGGGCTTAGTTGCTCTGCGGCATGTGGGATCTTCCCAGACCAGGGCTCGAACCCGTGTCCCCTGCATTGGCAGGCAGATTTTTAACCACTGCACCACCAGGAAAGTCCCAGGAATGAAGTTCTGAAACATGCTACAACATGAATGAAAACATTATGTGAAGTGAAATAAGCTAACACAAAAGGACAAATATTGTATGATTCCACTTGTATGAAATATCTGTAATAGGCAAATTCATAGAGACAGAAAGTAAATTAGAGGTTACCAAGGGCTGGAGATGGAAATGAAGGGTTATTGCTTAATGGGTACAATTTCTCTTTAGGGTGATGAAAAAGTTTTGGAAATAGATAGTGGTGATCGTTGCACTACACTGTGAATATAATTAACAATATTTAAAGAAAAAATACAGAAAAAGATAGAAGTAGAAAAAATACAGAAAAAAAATAAACAACACAAACAGAATATCTACTAATCACTCATGTGCCCATCAGGCAAAATGAACAAATATTAATATTTTATCACATTTACCTTAGGTATTAAAAAAAGAATTGCTGATAAAGTTATTCCCTTGTAGCATATGTGATTAATGCCCCCTGCCGCATCTGTGGCCAGTCTCTGAGTCCCCTTGCAGCTAGGGTGGGCAGTCTCCATGACTGCTTGCCATCTCATCCTTCAGCTTCTGTGGAGGAGGGCTCCCCCCAGTGGTAGGGACCTTGCTCAGTCTGCCCACAGGGCAATCCAAAAGGGCTCAGAGATGCAATTCCTGGAGGCCAACCCTCATCAATGAGAGAAGGAAGCTGGAGAACAGATTTCTTGACCCTTGGCGAATCACTTCTGAGGCATGTTCTCTGGCTCTTTAGACGGTCCGCAATGAGACTGAGCCCCAGCTGCCTACAGTTGTAACCCCCTGATTGATACACACCGTATTGGCTTTTGGCCCCTCCCTGTGTCTCCTTCCCCACATCCTCACTGAGCTTCCTGCAGTTGACACCCCCAAAAACTACTTGTGCCCGATTCCTTGTTTCAGGCTCTGTTTTCAGGAGAATCCAAACTAAGACACCCACTTCTTTTTTATTCCCCTCTTCACTCATAGGAGGAAATCTCTTTCGTGAAGTTGGTATAAACCTTTGGTGATCTACATTTTAAAAACTGGTGGCTAATACATAACATATACTTGAATGGATTTAAATAATTTTATGAATAGAATCACTGTGTGTGTATAGCTCTGCGACTTTTCTCACTTAACATGTTTTTGAGATTGCTCCATGTTGTAATAGAGATCTGGTTCATTATATTCAACTACTGTGTGCAATTTTAACTATTGTATGGCTGAACCACATTTTATTTGGCCAACTCCTGCATGATGAGCATTTATGCTTTTCCCATGTATTTTGCTATTATGAACAATGTTTCAGTGAACACCCTTATACTTTTGTTTTGTTTTAAAGGAATGTATCCAGAAGTGGAATTGTTGGATTGTAGGGCATGCCTAAAAGATAATACGTAAAAAATTGATTGAGGTGAAATTCACATAACATAAAATTACCCATTTTAAAGCAAGCAATTTAGTGGAATTTAGTACCTTTCACAATATTGCGCAACTACCACTTCTGTCTAGTTCCATCACCCCAAAATAAAACCCTGTACATATTAAGCAGTGTCTTTCCCTCCCCTCCTTCTCCTCAGCCCCCTAGCAACCACCATTCTACTTTCTGTCTCTAGGGATTTGCCTATTCTGGGCCAGTCGGTCTGCTGCAAACCATAGCTCCTCACTTGCTAGCTGTGCAAATTTTCTTGAGTCACTTAACCTCTCTGAGCCTCCATTGCCTCAAGTGTAAGATGGAGATGGTTAGTAGCTCCCTCATAGGTGTATTTTGAGGATGAAGTGAGATAGCAGATCTGACGTGTAGAGCATAGCGCCTCATCCCCAGTAAGTGCTCAGCAAGTATTAGCTATTATTGTTATTCCAAAATCAAATAGAGGTGACTTGACACAGCAAAAGTTCACTTCTCACTCATGCTATGTCAGCAGTATGGTTCCTCCTTTTACCTGGGAAACCCAGGAATCAATATACTACAGTGAGAGCTTTGGGATGGCAGGAATCTTGTCTGTCTTACCCCTGTTGTATTTCCAATGCCCCGTACATACATAGGAGGTGCTCTGTATGTATTTGTCAAATAAAAGAACGAGTAAGTGAAAGTGAAGTGTAGTGGTCATTGGTGCTGTTCACCAAATATTTCCATGATAGCCTCTCACTTCCTTGCTCTCTTGATGTTCAGTGTGAATTGCTTTGGCCAATAAAATGCAAGCAAAAGGGACATGTATCTGGGTAGTGGCCTTCTAAGCCAGCGCTGTCCTCACCACATCCCTCCCACAGCCGTGGTGATCGTGGGGATCATGTCGAGATAAAGCTTCCTTTGGCCTGAGTCCCTTGGTCACTCTGATTCCTTCCCCCACCCTCCACAATCACTGGCTTGTATTGCACATGTAGCATGGGCGAAGAATAAATTTTTGTTAAGTCGATGAGATTTTGGGGGTTTCTTGTTACTGCTCCTGGCCCATCCTGACTGATATACAGGCCTACCACTTAATGGAACTTTTGGGATGTTATTAAAAAGATACAAACCAAGCATCCCATAAGCATTGGCCTCTTTAAGGCCTCATTTTGGGATTCTGTGTATTATACCATTACTGTCATCCCTTGAAAGACACTTTTAGAATTGCCACAAGTATCTCCAGCCCATTTATTTCCAAGTCCCTGGAGCTAGCAAATCTTTATTCTTTGGAGGAGAAGTTCATGTCTGCAAAGAGACCATATCAAAAGATACTGCAGTCAGGTCTAGAGAGGAAGGTAAAATCCAGGAGGCAGGGGTCACTTCTGGTCCAAAACCAGATGAGATTAGAAAGAAGTGGGATTTATTTGCTAGATCCATAATCTGGCCTGGAATTACCAGTATTGGCTGTCTGTCATGACATGTTTCTTATGTGCCAGGCATGCAGCAAGGCACACCCGTTACAACAGTCCCAAGAGGTGGGTTTGAGGGTCCTCATGTTACACGTTGGCTCAGGGAAGTGAAGTTCATGGCTCACCCCACCATGGCCCAGCTGTGAAGTGGACAGCTGGGGTTTGCCCACAGGATTATCTGACCCCAGCACACTCACACTCAAGGGAAGAGAGAACGTGAGCTCCTGATGGACCAGAAGAAAGTGGTAATGAATGTGTCCCAAGAGGCTTTTGTTTCTTTTGTTTATCCTAGGGAGGCAGTATGCACAGTGGTTAGTGCTCTGTCTTTGATCCCCTCCATCTCCTCACCTGTGAAACAGAGTAATGATCATCCTATGACCAGGTTATTGTGGGACCAGATGAGCTGCCTGCAAAGCACTTAACATGGGGGCTTTACATATGGTTCAGACTTAATGCCACAACCAACTCCTGTTAATTTGAACACTTACTTCCTACTGGACAGCTGAGAGCATGGAATTGGTAGTCAGGCTGCATGAATTTGAATCTCATCTGTACTCCTCCTGTGGTCTTGGACAAGCCCCTTGATGCCTTGGTTAAATTTTCGCCTCTGAAAAATGAGGTCTTGATTGTACCAGCTTCATAGTATGGATTAAATGAACTAATGCATGTGCAGCTTCTAGAAGCATCCCAACATCCTAACCCTCACCACAACAATGCAAGGTAGATGGCACCCACCCCGTGTGACAGAAAGGAAACTGAGGGAAGAGGGGGACCTAGGATTTGAACTCAGATCCACCTCACTCTAATGCCTGGGCCCTCTCCCTTATAGCACACTGCTAAATAGTTCTTCCCATCTATAGCTTGTTTCGGAACTGCAGAATATCCCAGCTTCCCTGCTGCCTGATTTTGTGTATCATTTGGACTCCAAATTGCAGCTCAGAGCCGCTGCTTCCGTTTTTTATTGGAGTAGTCGATGATGAGATGTATCCCCTCGCTCTGGCAACTGGGGTTGAAAATATTTTTCTTGAGAACTGGGACTTAAATTTCTGCCTGTGTACCTGCTGTAAATTGATCTTCCCTCTCCTTTCATTTATCACTGTTTAGAATTGCTTCTTTTGGAAAGGGTCTCTGAGTTAAAAAATAATAATAATAAAATTGGAAATTCAATTGGCACTAGCCCAGGCTAAAGCTCCACCCACTGGCTGCTTAAACTGCTGATTTGCAGGCCAGGAAGCCACGGACTTCTTGCAGGAAGCTATCTGGGAGAACCCTGGTGTGTTGTTAGAGAGGGCTTTGCTGTAATGCATTACAGGAAGCTCTGGGGGATGGAGTGGATAGGCTGAAGCAGCCTGTATCACTAAGCAGTTTAAAGCAGACCATTTCCAGCACAGTGGAAAGTAAAGGAAAAGGCTTATGCTGCAAAAGTGGGAGTTTAGGAATGCCAATATGCAAAACTGCAGACTTTCAGGAGAGCCCTGGGGCCGGGTCTCTTTGTAGAGCGTTTCCAGCAAATGTTTGTTTAAACAGCAGCTAGGCTGGATCCTTGTGGATTTATTTACTGGTTGTTAGCTGCTTGAAGGAGAAGATGGGGAATAATAAGCTGAGAAGCTTCAAATGAAAAGTTAGAAATTTTACCATCGAATGTGAAGAAATGGATATGAGGAAATTTCTAAAACTCCACAGTAATTTAATCACAAACATTTAAAAAATGGATCCTTTGAACCCGAGTTCTAGTTATAAGCAACGATCTCCAAAACTCGGCAGGCACTCTTTCCTGTGCTTGGACCACTGTTGGCAGTCACATCTCTGCCCACCTGATCTTAGTCAGTCTTCTGTTTTGCTGCCAGGGCATCTGGAACATGTGACCTCCAAGCTCTCTGAGGCACACAGTCTCTTAATGGCCTCAACCCAGAAGTGACACGTGTTCCTCCCACCCTATTGGTCAGAACTAGTCACATGGCCCCATCCTAACTGCAGAGGAAGCTGGGAAATGTAGGGGAGGACATGGACCATTTGTTGAGGATTAACAGTTTCTGCTGCATCCCAAGGCTAGCTCAAATTTTCTTCCTATGTGTTTTCAAATCACCCAATCTTAGTATTCTCTCTCTCTCTCTTTTTCTGGTAATTGCCTGTTTGTTAGCCCACCCAAATCCCAAACCTATAAACTCTGAGAGAAAGAACTGGAACTCATGCTCTAGTGCATCCCTTTTACCCAACCCAACACAGCCCATGGTGTGAGGATTCACTACCTAGTTATTGAATATATGAAAAAAGAGAAGGAATAAATGACCCAGGAATATAGCCTTTAAAAAATGGCGGCATAATTGTTTTTAGGTAAATCTTTTACCAGGAGGTTGAATGTTTTATCTGTGTATCAGATCACTTTTAATCTCTTGGATGTCCATCAGGTTCTTTGACATGAGAATCCTCAGACAAGGGCATTGGAAATCTCCCCTCCCCTAAACTTGTACATGTGGTGTATTTAATACCAGGCTCTATTCAAAGCTTCATGACTTTATTCTAGCTTCACTATGAATCATGGCTAGCTTTATGGTTTCCTATCATGCATACACAAGTTAAGGAGAAAAACATGACCCATATTTTAAAAATATTATTATTTCTGTAAAAAGTAATCTCAATACTGTGATTTGTAAGAAATACGTATTTGGTAATTCAGATGACCAAAATATATTTCTCACATATATTTGGTCTTCCAGAGTTCCTGGCTCACAGCTCCCAAAACCCTTGGAATTTCCCAAGTGTGGAGAGGGCTTAGGGTGTCTTTTGTTATGCTAACCTAAGGCTGGGGGCTGGTTGCCAAGGGAGCCAATCACAAGACTAGAGAGTTGGAACTTTCAGTCCCTACCTCCCGGGAGGGGAGGTGTGGTGTGAGGAGCTGGAGGTTCAATCAATCACCAAAGGCCAATGGTTTAGTCAATGTGTCTAGGTAATGAAGCCTTCATAAAACCCCAAAGGACAGGTCTGGAGAGCTTCCAGGTTAGTGAAAACGTGGAGGGGCTGGGAGAATGGTGCGCCTGGAGAGGGCATGGAAGCCTGTGTCCTTTCCCCATGCCTTGCCCTACACATCTCTTCCATGTGGCTGTTCCTGGGTTGTATCCTTTTATAACAAACTGGTAATCTTGTTGTGGGGGTAAGGGTAGGGGAGGGGGACCCCTTTTCCAGGGCCGGAGAGTGGGCTCTTGTCTAACACTCAGAAGTGAATTGTCGGGCTTCCCTGGTGGCGCAGTGGTTGAGAATCTGCCTGCCAATGCAGGGGACACGGGTTCGAGCCCTGGTCTGGGAGGATCCCACATGCCGCGGAGCAATTGGGCCCGTGAGCCACAACTACTGAGCCTGTGCGTCTGGAGCCTGTGCTTCGCAACAAGAGAGGCCACGACAGTGAGAGGCCCGCGCAACGCGATGAAGAGTGGCCCCCGCTCGCCACAACTAGAGAAAGTCCTCGCACAGAAACGAAGGCCCAACACAGCCAGCAATCAATCAATCAATCAATTAAAAAAAAAAGAAGTGAATTGTCTCAGGAGACCCTTGTACTAACAAAGCAGAAGACTTTATTGAAAAGGGCGGTGGAACGCAGAGCAGCAGGGCCAGGGAACCCAGGAGAACTGCTCTCCCTGGTGACTCTCCGTCTCAGGGTTTATGGTAACCGGGTTAGTTTCTGGCTTGTCTCTGGCCAATCATCTTGTTCGTACCCATATTTGGTCCGACTCAGGGCCCTTCCGGGTGGCGCGCGCATCTCTCAGTCAAGATGGATTCCAGCGCGAGGGTTTCTGGGAGGAATATTATGGGCTGGCGTCTCCTCCCTCCTTTGGCCCCTCCCGAACTCTTCCGGTTTGGCGCCAGCTGGTCAGCACCGCCTTCCTTACCGGAACCTCCTGTTGAGAAACAACTCGTGCAAGCGGTTATTATCGCGTCTGGCCGTGGCGGGCGGTTTCGGTTCAAGATTCCCTAACAACCTCGTAAGTCAAATGTTTCTCTGAGTTCTGTGAGCCGCTGTAGCGAATTAATCGAACTCGAGGAGGGGGACGTGTAAACCTCTGATTTATAGTCAGTCGGTCAGAAGCGCAAGTAACCTGGGCTTAGGACTGGCGTCTGAGGTGGTGGAATCTGATTCTGTCTCTGAGATAGTCAGAATTGAGTTGAATTGAGTTGAATTCGTGGACACTCTGCTGGTGTCTGAGAATTGCTTGTTGGTGTGGGGAAGCCTGCACACACACACACACACACACACACACACACACACACACACACACACACACACACACACACACACACACACACACACACACACACACACACACACCAAGAGAGTAATACATACTTTAGAGCATGTATTACGTAGGGTGATGCTTGCTGCTATGATAAAAGAAAACCATAAATATCGGTGACTTATTAAAAAATGTCTAGCTTACATGGCCGTCTAATGTGGGTGTTCTCAGGGGGCAGGTAGGCTTTCCTGTGGGGAACTGGAGAGCAGCCTCCTATCTTGTGTTCCTTCCTCCTCTAGGGCCTCTGCTCCTCCACTTCTACTTTGGTTTTCTTTCCATTTCATTAGTGAGAACTAGTTACAGGGTCCAACCTAGACACAAGGCAGGCTGGGAAATACCGTCCATGGCCGGCCGGCTCCTCCCTAGCAATAGGTGTTCCAGGGACATTTGCGTGGCTGCCTCTTCAGCATCCATTTGTTACCACAGCAGAAAATACTTTGACCCCTCCTTGGTGGAATTCACCCTCTACAATCCTCAAGCCAGGTGATTTAGATGAGGTCGTCTCCATTGCTTGCTCTGCTGGGTGTAAGCTAATTAGCAAGTCATATACCACTGGTCCCAGTAACTGGGTTAGAGGTGAGCACATCATATAATTCAGGCCAATGGGAAAAGTGGATCCTCAGACTTGGGCTAGCATAGTCGGTAGACCCTCCCTTTTATTTTGTGTGAGTTTGTGAAGTCTGGAACAGCTCCTGTCATTTTGCTATCATGAGAAAGCCAGCTCAGTGCTGTGTGTGTGTGTGTGTGTATGTGTAGAGCAGCGTGGGAAGGAAGGTCAAGACCACTGCCTGGAGCCAGAGGATGAAGCCAGTGTGTAGAAAGCAGAGCCCCTGAAATAGATAGAAATCAGATTTTTGGTGATCTTATTGTTGGGACTGGATTATGCCTTGCTTGCAACTCACTCTGTGTCTTGAACTTTCAGTTACATTAGTCAATTAATTCCCATTATTGTTAAGGCAGTTTGAGTTGGGTGCTTTATTGTGACTGAAAATGTGCTAGCCAGTATGGATCATTCTGGTTATATAAAAATATCGAGTAAATTTGGCAAAGCATAAAGGTGACCATAGATAATCTTTCAAAGTTTCCAGAGAAGACATTGTATAGTTTTTACATAGTTGAAATCATGTTGCATATGTAATTTAATCCTGCTTTTTTTCTCTTACCATGATTTGTAAGCATCTCTCCTTGTCATTAAATACTTACTGTAAACATTATTTTAAATGGGTTCAATTTACATAATGCCAAACATCTGGTCTTGGCCATCATTCCAGGCAAGAAGTTAGTCCAGCTGATTGCTTGATGTCATGTGCAGAAAGCAGGTGACTGGTTAACTGGAGTTTTGATTATGGCTGAATTGGCTGGATGATGGTGTCATGTAGACTGATGTTATGACTGGGTACAGAGGTGGTTACCACTGCCTGACTGTTGGGCATTTAGGTTGCTTTGAATCTTTGCTTCCCTGATTATTTTCCTTAGGATACATTATAGAGGTGGAGTTACTTGGCCAAAGGTAGAGCTGGAAAGAGCTTGATTACAATTGCCAAATTATTTTCTGGAAAAGTCAGGCCAGTCACACTCCCACCAGCAATGGGCTAGCATCACGGCTCACACTGGCCTCGCTGCACGCTGGTCAGCATACAGGCATCTCACACATCTTTGTTAATGCAACAGGGCAAAAGTGGGCCTTGTTTCAATTTGCTTGATTGCCAGTAACTTTGAAGTTTTCTATTTTTTTCTTTTAACACATATGTCATGGCCTAGTGTTTAACATATGGCTGAGCCGCAGACACTTGACTTGCTTGCCCTCTGACTGTTGGCCTCTGACATTTGCCCTGCTTTAAACTTTTTTGGGGGTTTATTTATTTTATTTATTTATTTATTTATGGCTGTGTTGGGTCTTTGTTTCTGTGCGAGGGCTTTCTCCAGTTGTGGCAAGTGGGGGCCACTCTTCATCGCGGTGCGCGGGCCTATCATTATCACGGCCTCTCTTGTTGCGGAGCACAGGCTCCAGACGCTCAGGCTCAGTAACTGTGGCTCACGGGCCTAGTTGCTCCGCAGCATGTGGGATCTTCCCGGACCAGGGCTCGAACCCGTGTCCCCTGCATCGGCAGGCAGACTCTCAACCACTGCGCCACCAGGGAAGCCCCTGCCCTGCTTTAGCAGTCAGCTTCTGGATGTGGTTCTGAATAACACAGGCCAGGGTTTCTCAATCTCAGCGCTAGTGACATTCTACTAGTGACACACATATATGTGTTTATATAGATAGCTAGATAGAGATCTCTATCTACATTGTATATAGTTTAAAATTTTCTGTATATTATGTTTTGACATCTTAAAAAAAAACCTTTCCTTCTGACTAGGGAGAGACTGCCTTTCCTGGGCTAGACAATTCTTAGAGATGGCAAAGGGCCCGGTGGAAGGCATGCCTATAGTATGCAAACTAACCAATCCAGAGCCACAGCCCTTCTCTCTGGCTCTCACACCTGGAGAGACAATATTTCTCTGCCTTTATCATGCCAGCACCAGCTACCAGACCACTGGAGACCACCACAAAGCTAGCAGGAACGATTCAAAGCAGCTAATCCTAAGCTGTTTACCCTATCTTGCCTTGCTTTTCCCCAGAAACCCCAATAATGGCTGTGGCCTAAATGTTCTCCTCTCCTCTCTCCTGCCTTCTGCCTCCTGACCAATTCGATGTTTTCCCCTGTGACCCTCTGTTATTTACAATGAACCCCTCTCTAGAACCTGTGTATACAGTCATCCCTTGGTATCCACAGAAGGTTGGTTACAGGATCCCCCAAGGCTACCTGAATCCAAGGATGCTCTATATAAAATGGTCCTCCCTGTATGTGGGTTCTGCATCCACTGATTCAACCAAACATGGTCTGGTTCCATTGAGGTTGATTGAATCTGCAGATTCAGAACTAGGGTTTCGGAAGTCGGACTGGATAATAAGCTTTGTTTTTCTACAAGCATCTCCTGTTTCTCCCACGCCACCTCTAACCTCTTCCTGGCCATCCTATGAACACACAGTTTAAATAGTTTTAACAACCCACTATCTACCTATCCCACCGGTTCTGCTTCTCTGTTGAACCTTGCCTAATACAACAGGTTTGGATCTATTTCAAAGATCCAAAGAGGCCAAGAGGTGTTGCTGATGGTTTGAATGAAGGGGGGTGCGAGTACCTTTGGCCTGCACAATTATCCCCCATTCACACTCTTTCAACTTGAAAGAGCCAAGGTTTTGCCAATGTCAGGCTCGGACGGCGCACCTTGCTCCCTTCTAAGTGGTTTCATCCTGTGCCTTTGACATTTTCCCCCAGAACAGAGTTCACCTCTTCAGACCCCATATACTGATCGTTCCTTACAGAGCTTCCCTGTTCCCTTGGCCATGCTTCATTAGCAGCATTTTCAGGGCAAACCTGCTGGAACCCTCAGCAGAACTCTATGAAGTACAAGTGAGCATTTTCAGTGCCAATGACTGCAGCCCCCAAATATCTCTGAAGGACATTTTCCATCCCTTTCCCTTGTGTCCATCACCTTCCTCTAGTGCTTAAAGGGTTAGGGACCATGGTGGGTGTGCTCTGAGCTGTATCTGGAAGGCCCGGATTGGGGGAGACACTGATGGTTCTAAACCAAAATTTCCATATGGGTGGCAGAATTAGAGATGTTACCTGAAGCCTTTCAAAGGAGTGTGGCAGCCATGGCATTGATCCCAGGGGGGAGGACCATTCCTTCTTGTGGAGGATTCATGGGGAGATTGCTCAGCTAACCACAGATCTTCCCGGAAATTTCTAGATGTGATAGAAAATCTCTGCTCTGTGTAGGCAAAGAGGCATCTGGGGAGTGGAAAATTGGGGCAAATGCCCCCACTGGGGCCCGGGAGGGGTCTGTAGTTTCAGATTCTTTTGAGCAGAGAGAGTGACTCTAGGCTGCAGACACAAAAAGTTTAAAAAAGGAAGCCAGGTTCATTTATAGTCAGCTCATGACCCTGTTCTCTTTTCCCACCATGAAGGCAAAGGGGGGCTCCTTTCACTGTGGCTCCTGCCCCTGTTCAAGGCTTTCCTTGAAAGTCAAAGACACCAGGAAAGAGCCCTCCTCCACTGTAAAAACCATATGCTCATTATAAAAACGAAATTCACACAGTATATATATATATATATATATATATATATATATATATATATATATATATATATATATATCTCTCCAAGCTCCTACTACCCAGATAATAAGCAATGCTAACATTTTGATAAATATTCTTCCGGATATTTCTAAATACACATTCTCTCTCTGTCACACACACACACACTCACTCATACACCCACACACACTTCTATGCAAATGAGATCACATCATGCTTTTTCTCTTATTCTGTAACCTGCTTTTTTACTCAACATTATGCCATGGTCCTCTTTCTAGGTCAACAAATTTAGAAATATTCTCATCAATTTTAATAGCTGCTTAAAATTCCACTGGGTGGTTAAAATGGGCAATATTTAACTAGTTCCCTATTGGTGGACATTTAGGCTGATTTCGATGTTTATTGTAGAGAATTTTGCTATGAAAATCCCTGTGGTTATATCTCGATCCATACATATAATTTATTGCTCATTTAAACATCTCTCTTTTTTTAAAAGTACTGTACATAATAGTCTTTTCGGGGGTTGAGATGAGAAAATAATGTGGCATTTCCGGAGACTTCTGAATCCTCTAGGAGAGTTCTCAGCATGGAAATAAAACCCAGACTGGGCATTTGGTTCATTGCTCTCACTGGGTAAAAGAAGTCTTTTGAAAGCTCCAGAAAGTTTCCTCTTTCCTAAGAAAAAGGTCTGGGAAGAGAGAACCTGACTTCTTCCTCTGGATGCTTCCTCTGTGTACCTGGAATTGCTGCTGTGGCCATTTGTGACCACCAGATGATGAAGCCAGTGCTGAAGAGGACAGAGAGAAGAGCTTGAAAGAACCTGGGTTCTTCAGACGTCACTGAGCGGCTGGATCAACCTGCCCTTTGCCTGATCTCTCTGGCAACTTTCTGTTATGTGAGATAATAAACTCTTACTGTTTGAGATGGAGTTTCCATTACTTGCGGCTGGAGTCCCCTATCCAGTACATATTCACTGAATCAGAATCTCTGATGATGAACCTGATGATTCCGGGTGATTCTGACGTACGCTCAAGTGTGGGAACCACTGGAAAGGTGGAGGGGACACCGAGCTGGACGTCACAGGTCCAGGTTCTGGCCTTGGCTCTGCCACTAAATTGCTGAGCCACCTGGGGCAAGTCATATTCCCTTTCTGAACACCAGCTTCCTCATGTGACAAAGAAGGGATACACTCTAGAGATTCTATCTCTGTGTTCTCCTATTTTGCTATAATGTGGTTCTAGGCAAGTAGCGTGGGGACCTTTGGCAGGAGACAACACCAAGGAAAATATTTCACTAATATTGACATCAGTACAGTAGAGCAGGAAGGAATATTATTGCTATTTATTGCTTTTCAGCTTTCTAGAAGTATAGCATAATTCACTCAGGAATTCAAAGGTTCTATTGTTTAGAAAAATGACTTGGTGGCCATTTTGGTTCCAATATGGGGCATGCCCCACCCCCTCCCCCCGCCCCAAACCCAGCAAAGCCTGGATGAATGATAGTGAAACAAGAGAGCCTGGACTTCTCAGTACTGCGTATTAGAAGTGTGATTGCAACAGAATCTTGCATTTCCAGCAGTCCATAGAAAAAGAGAGCAGAAGGGAGACGTGGGGAGGATCTAAGGAAGGAGACGCCTGACAAAATGGACAGTGGTGTCAGGGCCTCCAGAGGACGTGGCCAGAGAGAAGTTTCCTGGGATGAGGAATGGTCCATTAATGCTAGGACAGGGATGTCTGATGTCCAAACCTGACTTGTCACCTGGCCATTTTGTGCTGTAATTCCTCTCCCTCACCCCAAACCTTCACTGAAAGTCTGCAACACACTTCCTGTTCTTGTGTTTGGGTGCTTTGGGGGAATAATGAAAGCATTGAGGACAAGTTCAGTGTGATCTGAGGATGTGTAGAAACAGCATGGACATCCCAGGAGGAGATTTTCAGAATCTGTCACCTCTACAGAAGCAGAGAAACTCACAAGATGTGACCACGTGAACTTAGTCCCTGCTCCAGAGAATCCTCAAACCACCGGGAGGTGGTCATCAAGTTCAACGCAAAAAGTGGGATAGGGATTTGAGCCATTCTCTAAGAATATTGTAGAGAAGGGTGAGCCAGGATGCTGGAGGGCTGGAGGAACACCCAGGGGGCTGGTGTAACAATGTGAAACTCTTTCAGAGTGTCATATAGGCCCATTAGCCCACGTCATCCTTTACCCTGTGAGATAGATTATTAGACCCAATTTCAGATGTGAAATCTAAGGCGCAGAGAGGTTTCCCCACCTTCCTGATTGTCTTCATCATTTCCCAACTGGGACTCTCACTTCTGCGCCAACATTTTGCAGCTTGGTTCCCCAGTGCTCCATCAGGGAGAAGGGTGATGAGATTTGATTAAGGATATGAAAAAGAGTAATTGCGGCAAACGTGGAGGCTGCTAATTTAATTGATCGCCTTTTGAAGACATCTGATCAGACCCTTGTCACCCCCCAATTTTTCCCACTCCTGATGGCTGATGTTTTTAGGTGAAGGAGGAACTCAGATGAAGGTGGAATTTTATGATGTCAGCAACTGCTTCTGAAGGGTGGAAATCTGCTTTCCTGGGCAGTGTGCATTACCTTTAGCAGGTTGGTCTTTGGGAAACAGACCCAAAGAAACCCTCCTGTGAGACTGGAAGCAGCTTTCTCAGCCCTCCCCTGGGATCTATAAATGACCTGGTGCAGCAGTAATGAAGGCACAGTTGCTAAGACTCAACCAGCTGGAGCTTGCAGGCTGCACTGACATGATGGGGGCAGCCATACACCAAGACCACAGCTGGCTGCAGATCAGATGGCCAAACGATTGTGTGAATGAAGCCACCATCTCCTACAGTCTTATTCAACTGCTCACTCTCCCACCACTCCTGCTGTCATGTCCTGTTGATTCTGCCTTAGCGATCACTTTCACATTAGCATCCCCTCTGACAGCTTTTCTCCCTGCCACTGGCTTATTAGTTCACACTTTATCATCTCTCATAGAGATTATTGCCATATTCTTTAACTGGTCTCCCAGCCTCCTCTTTCTAAATGCTCTGCATTCTGTAACTGGCTATCAGAATTTTTTTTTTTGGAATTGGAGTATAGTTGATTTACAATGTTGTGTTAGTTTCAGGTGTATAGCAAAGTGATTCAGTTTGTTATACATCTGAAATTGTTATACATCTGAAATTTCAGGAAAAAAATCTGAAAAGAAATATATATATATTATAGGTTAATACAAGATACTGAATAGAGTTCCCTGTGCTGTACGGTAGGTCCTTGTTGTTTATCTATTTTATATGTAGTCATGTGTGTCTGTTAATCCCAAACTCCTAATTTATCCCTCCCCCACTCCGAGAATTCTTTAGTTGTCTCTTTTAGGGCCTCCCTCAGCTCTAGGGTCATAATGAATACCCTTTGGCTTTTACTAAATATCTCTGTCTCCTTTTGTCTCCTTGTTCCCACCACTCACTTTTCTATTACAAACACCTTCATGATATAAGAGCTTTTTAAGACCAGACACCAGGGGCAATGAGATAAGTAATAATGGATAGTAACACCCTGGCAAATTTATTTTTTTACAGCTCAGTATTAACTTATATTAATATGGACTCAGGCACTAATTTCCATTTGAGGTTTTTTTTTAACACTATTTTTATTTTTTAAATATCATTTTATTTTACTTTATGGCCGCATCATGCGGCATGTGGGATCTTAGTCCCCCGACTAAGGATTGAAGCTGTGCCCCCTGCAGTGGAAGCTCGGAGTCTTAACCACTGGACTGCCAGGGAAGTCCATGAGGTTTATTTTTGAGCATGTTCTCTGTGTTGGGCACCAGGACAACATTCTGTAGAATGATGAGTTAGGCAGCTCTTGTTCAGAGAGGCTTGTAGTGTTTGATGGTAACTTTTTGTGGGACTTAATACTGTTCTCTAAATTGATAACTACACATCCTGGGTTTTCTAGTCCTTGAAAATGTCCAGCTAGGGTACCTGAAACCACCTTATTTTGGTTATTTGTTGCTTGTAATACTCAAGTTCCTTCTCTACAGCTGCTATAATTAAGCAAGAAAGACATTTGAGAAACACTTTCTGATGAAGGGCAAAGGAAATTGATTTTTCAGTGTGGTCAGCTAGTCTTATATTTCATTTGTAACAGTTCTCTTTGATTTTGTTTTAGAGCAACAAGATAAACTTGATTTTTAGTTCTAATAAGGCAAACTTTAAATCATGTTTTATTAAGGTTTAGGGTGGCATGGTATTAAGAGTAATAGAAAATGAGGGTCAGGATTCTGGTTCTGATTTTGCTATGTTTTATGACCTTGGGCCATGTGTCCAATCTGAAAGGATTCAAGGTTCTGACCTGTAAAATAGGAGAATGGTCCTAGAATGAGGGTCATACAATAGATTTCACCTCAAATCCACTGTTGCTGGCTGCCTGAAGTTCTGGGTTGAGAAAAGCAGAGGCTGAACACTGTGATCAGTTAGTCATGTCTGTCATGGCTGCAGGATGGGGAGAAATGACACAAGTGCTATGCATTTTCCATCCTTTCTATATGACCTTTAAGTTGCTCTTTTAGCATGTAAAAGTCCTGCTTCTATTCCTACAAAATAATGAACACTCAGGTGCCCTGTTAAACTATCTCCAGTGTGTTGTTTACTAATTTAAACCTAAAACAAACTCCGATCCTGATTCAGCCGTCACAACTTGGAGCAGTGAACTGCAGATGAGCTTTGACATTTGGGGTTCATTGTTTGTCTTTTTGGGCTATCAAGACATCTTTTGACATTTGAGAAACTGGCCTCATCTCTTTTTCCTTACTTTTAGTTACAGTTGTCCCTCAGTATCTGTGAGGGGATTGGTTTCAGGACCCCCATCAGATATCAAAATCCATGGGTGCTCAAGTTCCTTATGTAAAACATTGAAGTACAGTGTACCCTTTATATCTGCACGTTCTGCAGTGGTAGATAAGGAAGGCCGACTGTATTTAGAAGTAATCATTCTTTTTTAAAAAATTTATTTTTAAATTTTTTATTTTTTCATATCAATTATGGTTTATCACAGGATACTGAATATAGTTCCCTGTGCTATACAGTAGGACTTTGTTGTTTATCCATTCTCTATAGTTTGCATCTGCTAATCCCAAACTCCCAATCCAACCCTCCTCTGCCCCCCTCCCCTCTGGCAATCACAAATCTGTTCTCTATGTCTGTGAGTCTATTTCTGTTTCGTAGATAACGTCGTTTGTGTCATATTTTATAAATTTATTTATTTATGGCTGCGTTGGGTCTTCATTGCTGCATGCAGGCTTTCTCTAGTTGCGGCGAGCAGGGGCCACTCTTCGTTGCGGTGTGCAGGCTTCTCATTGCGGTGGCTTCTCTTGCTGCGGTACATGGGCTCTAGGCGCATGGGCTTCAGTAGTTGTGGCGCATGGGCTTCAGTAGTTGTGGCGCATGGGCTCAGTTGCTCCGCGGCATGTGGGATCTTCCTGGACGAGGGCTCGAAACTGTGTCCCTGCATTGGCAGGTGGATTCTTAACCACTGCACTGCCAGGCAAGTCCTGTGTCATATTTTAGATTCCATATATAAGTGATATCATATGATATTTGTCTTTCTCTTTCTGACTTCACTTAGTATGATAATCTCTAGGTCCATCCATGTAGCTGCAAATGGCATTATTTCATTCTTTTTTATGGCTGAGTAGTATTCCATTGCATATATGTACCACATCTTCCTTATGCATTCATCTGTTGATGGACATTTAGGTTGTTTCCATGTGTTGGCTGTCATAAATAGTGCTGCCATGAACTTAGGGGTGCATGTATCTTTTCGAATTATAGTTTTGTATGGATGTATGCCCAGGAGTAGGGTTGCTGGATCATAGGGCAACTCAATTTTTAGTTTTTGAGCAAGCTCCATACTGTTTTCCATAGTGGCTGCACCAGTTTACTTTTCCACTAACAGGGTAGGAGGGTTCCCTTTTCTCCACACCCTCTGCAGCATTTATCTGTAGACTTTTTAATGATGGCCATTCTGACTGGTATGAGGTGGTACCACAATGTTGTTGTAATTTTCATTTCTCTAATAATTAGCAATGTTGAGCATCTTTTCATGTGTCTGTTGGCCATCTGTATGTTAGAAGTAATCATTCTTTTTTTAAAAAATAAATTTATTTATTTATTTATTTTTGGTTGCGTAGGGTCTTTGTTGCCGCACACAGGCTTTCTCTAGTCACGGAGAGCGGGGGCTACTCTGTTGTGGTGTGCAGGCTTCTCATTGTGGTGGCTTCTCTTGTGGAGCACGGGCTCTAGGCATGCGGGCTTCAGTAGTTGTGGCTCGCGGGCTCTAGAGCGCAGGCTCAGTAGTTGTGGTGCACGGGCTTAGTTGCTCTGTGACATGTGGGATCTTCCCGGACCAGGGCTCGAACCTGTGTCCCCTGCATTGGCAAGCGGATTCTTAACCATTGTACCACCAGGGAAGTCCAGTAATCATTCTTAACATGAAAATCATAGGCATATTTCTTCTGTGTCTTTGCGAGCTTATAGGTACCTGGAAATGTGTGAAGAAAAAAAGGGACCTGAAGGTGACAAAGGTGAAATGAAATAAGAAAGACCAAGCCATGAAGCTCCAGATGATGTATAGAGTTAGATCAAAGCTACACTTATGAGCAGAGGGCGTGGATGCAGGGGTCACTGAGACTCTGGGAGATGAAATAATGTTCCCAAGACCTCATGGCTAATAAGTGGCAGAGCTGGGGTTCCTGACTGCCAGGGGAGAGGCTTTTTCTCCTACACCATGCAGTGCCTAACAATTCACTCCGAAACTTCTAGTAACTGGGATGATCTTTGTCACCAGTGTAGAATGCAAGTATGGGTATATTGTTTCATTTTTTAAACTTAAAACCAAAACCGGTGAGAGCCCCAAAATGAGAGATTAGCCGGAAATTCAATATCTATTTTAGGGGCTCCACTCCAACCCCTCCGTGAATTGGCCAAGAAAATTGTGGAATTACTAGGTCTAAGGGAGAGTCATTCAGGCAGGGAGAACCTGAAGCCACAGCAGCCCGCTACTACCGTTACTTCCCACCGCCACACGGTGTCGCTGTGGAGCACCAGGCCACAGTCTGATGGACAAGGCTGGCCCACCTGGATCATCTTCCTTAGGTGATCCGTTAGTCCCAAATCTGGCTGAGGACATCACGGCTTGGTATTCAGTACATTTGGTCTCAAAGGGAGCTGCACCGGTAATGGGTGGCACAAGTGATCTGGGCACCTGCCCTTCACAAACCTGTGACCGCCCTACCTCTCCTTTCCCCTGGGGACCTGTACACGGAGTGGAGGGGTGTGGGTGGGAGGTAGGGGCAGGAGGCAGTGTTCCCATTTATTTTTTATTTTTTTTAAAGATTTTTTTTTTGATGTGGACTATTTTTAAAGTCTTTATCGAGTTTGTTACAATATTGCTTCTGTTTTTTATGATTTTTTGGCCACACTCCCCAACCAGGAATTCAACCTGCCCCCCCTGTATTGGAACATGAAGTCTTAACCACTGGATCTCCGGGGAAGTCCCCAGTGTTTCCTTTTAAGAGTTCAAAATATCAAAGGATATCAATACCCTTCTTTCTCCAACAATAGACCTTGATTACCTCCAGGCCTGTGGTTCACACCAGGGGATATTTGCCCCTCAGGGGACATTTGGCCAGATGCCCAGGCCAGGAACAGGAAGTGGCTTGCTCACATCCGTCCACATGTGTCTGAACTTTGGGCGCCTCCTTCTTGTAGAATCACACCCAGGATCTAGGGTGGGGGTGATAACCTCAGATAGCTACCAGAGCCCGGCAGGTGAGGCAAATGAGGGAGACAGGCAGAGAGGGGCTGCAGAGAACCGCAGAGGACCTGCCCCATCCTCCGCAATGTGCTGTGTCGGGACGTGAGCCCAGACAGGCAGACCTTCTATTTTTTTTTCAAGAGAAGCCATACAATTATATTTGCATTTGAAACTGCTGCCTTTTAAAACATTGACAGTTAGTTAATAACGTTTTAGACATGGTGTGGGGGAAAAAAAGAAAGGAAAAGAAAAATCTGAGGGTTTCCTGAGACCCTGTTCATTTGCTGTGACAGGGCAAGAGCTCCCACATCTTTTGCTAAGTCCGTGGCAGTTGCCTTTCTAGTGTTCGTCTGCCCTCACTAATAATCCACGTACCATTCTGAGACAGTCAGCTGTTAATCCAGATGGAAGGGAGGAGTTAGGGCAGAGATTTTTGACTAAACCATTAATTTTATTTCACAAACACTTATGTACTGCTCACCATGTTCCAGCCCTGTTCTAAGCACAAATATCAGCTTGTTTCACCCTCATAACAACCCCATGGGGAGCTACTGCTCTTAGTCCCATATTACAGATGAGAAAACTGAAGCCAGAGAGGTTGTGGCACTTTCAGTCAGGCATTTAATAAAGGATGCAGCTAGCATTCAAACCCAGGATGCTTAGACTCCAGAGTCTGTGCCCTAAACCTCTATCCTATCAGCCTTTCAAAATAAAGCAGAAAAAAAGCAACCTTTGCTTTCTGTTTAATGTAGAATCATCTTCAAAATGGAGGAGTTGAGAAAGAATGCCAATGAGCCAGACTGATCTGGCTCTGATAGCAATTAAACTTCGAGAAAGCTTGGTAAGGACCCAGCTATTTCCTTCTCTGTCTCCATCATGGAAAGCACCCCAGGGTCCTGTGAATCCCATACCCTCCTGTGTGTTGTAATATGGCTAGATTATCACAGGGAAGGGAGATGGCTGCTAAACCCGAAAGACACAGAGAAATGAAGTGAAATATTAGTCTCTCTATAAAAGATAATTAGACCCAGAGAGATGATTTTAAAGGCTGCCTTAAAAAAAAGGCAGACACAGCTGAATGCATTTCCAGTCATCAAAAGTGTTCTTCATAAAATGGGCATCAGAGCAGAGGAGTGGAGGGGATGAAAGGGGCATGCATATTTATGTTTCATCCAGAAAGCTCCAAGTTCGGGGAGATCTGGGTGGCGAAGAGGAGCAGCATTTCTGTTTGCTCTATTGGACAAGGATAACGTGGTCAAAATTGCTGAAACTCTGCCAGCAGATAGAGTCAGACCCATAGGCAGGACCCTGTCAGACCCATAGGCATTACTGTAATAGATGGATAGGGAAACAACCCTGGGTTTTCCAGATGACAGTGAAGTTTCTGCAGGGGCACTGGGAAATCAGTGAGGGTCTCAGAAATTGGGAGGCTTCAGGTGGTTGAAGGCTGGTTACGTAGTTTGAGATCATCAAGTTCTTGCTTTTGTCTGTTTGATTTTTGTTGGTGGAAAAGAAGATGAAGCCAACTAGCTAACGGTTTTCGTGCGTGGTGGGGAGAGATGGGTTTGGTTTCCTAAAAGTCAGGGCTTTGGGGGTCCTGGTGAAGCTGAGTACGGCTTCTGTACCCTGACACTGAATTCTCAGAGACAGAGTTTTTGGTGAAGTAGAAAAGAAAAGTTTTATTGCCTTGCCAGGCAAAGGGGACCACAGTGGGTTAATGCCCTCAAAACTGTGTGTCCTGACTTGGAGGAGGTAGTGAGGAGTTTTATAGTAAAGAGGGCGTGATCAGCTCATGGACTTTCTTCTGATTGGTTGGTGGTGAGATAAGTGAGAGTCAGTATCATCAGCCTTCTGGTTCCACCCCATCTGGGGTCTAGGAGCTTGCGGCAGCATACAGTTAACTTCTCCCACCTGGCGGGGGTTTCAGTATCTGCAAAAGAGCTCAAAGATATTGTGATGTGTGTCCCTTGAAGGGGAACCAGGACCCTGCCCCAAGGCAGCACTATTGTTTCCTGACTGCTCCTCCCTTATCTCTGCATCCCCTTCCTTCCCTGATTAGCAAATATTTGAACTGCCCATTGGAACTCAGGGAAGGTGGAGGCTGAATGAAGCCTATGTCCTGTAATCAAGAAATGCGGGACACAGCAAGGCCCAGGAGCCCCCCAGGGTGCTGCTCGGTGTCACTGGGAAGAAAAGCCTCGTGGGAAGAAGTTCAGGGGGAGAGTTGGCTAACTTGATTTCAGCTGCATCTCTGAGTCTATCTGCAGTTGAGTTGGGATCTTTGAAAGAGAGCCCTGGAGCAGCTGGAGAAGGCCCATGAATGTCTTATGAAGAAGGAACTCTGGTCCACACTCCCTGAATTTGGTTTGGAGGGTGGAATCCAGAGTATCAATTCAGCTGGTCCAGGGATGAAAAATATGTGGCACATGTGCTGCCCCTTTCCTGTCCTGTACTCATGGCAGACATTGCTAATGAATCACAAGGGGCTGTCCTGGGAGCCTGGAAGTAGCTTTACAGCCCTTTCAATGCTGTGTTCTAAACAGCCACTAACAATGGAATGGACTTGGCTTGAGAGAGGAACCGTATTGGGCTTTCTCAGTGCCTTTCTCAAGACCTTGACCATCTCCTCTTCCAGAGGGAAGCGGTATTACCTGTTAGTTGGGTTCTGGTGTCAGACCACTGGGCTTGGAATCCCAGCTCCACCTTCTAGTCTGTGTGGTCTTCGTTTTGGTGTTTATTCACACCCAGCCCCAACTTCCTCTCCTGTGAAATGGGGGCAAAACCAGCATCTCCCTCATAGGAGTGGTGTTGGTGGTGTTGGTGTGTGTGTGTCTGTGTGTGTAGACAGCACGTATCTAGCCCTATGTCTGGCTAGATGCTCCACAAAGGAGAGTCTATTCTTTTCACTCTAAAGAGTCCCACAGATGGGTTTGGGAGTTGGGTTTAGTCCTCGGTTAGAAGGTAGAATTGGAAGGAAATGGGGCAGTCAGGGTAGGGACTTTTGTCTTTTTCTTAAATCAGATGGAGCAGGAGATGAACAGGTTTGGATTCTCAAAGTTTACCATGCTCCCTCCCACCTTTTGTTCAAGCTTGTCCCCGTTGATAGAAAGCTCTTTTCTTATCTCCTGTCTCAAACCCATTCTGCATCTAGTTAACTTTGGAAGTCTTCCAGATGGCTCTCAGTGATCACCTCCCCAGAGAGACCTTCCCTGATCTCGCATCCCCTTGTGCTATATGCCCCCAGAGGTCCACATCCTTAACCTCATAGCACCTCCACCCTTGTAGTCTCACATTTGTGTAATTATGTGACAAAGCTGATCTCGTCCACTAGTCTGTAAGCTCCGTTATTTCCCCAGAGCCTCACACATTGCCTAATACACAGTAGATGCCCAATAAGTACATCATTTACTAAACAAGTGAAGGGACACAGATCAGTGTTGTGCTCTAGAAATGTTTCTCTGACCACATGGAGGAGAGGACACTGAGCCACAGTGGAGGCAGGGAGACCAGGGAGGAGGCTGATCCTCCAAACCAAATGAAATGTCAAGGTGGCCTTGAACTCAGATGGTGACAACGTGCATGGAGGGAAATGGGTGACCTCAAGAGCAAGGAAAGGAAGTTTTGTCTCAATAAATTACCGGCAGGCATTTTTCTTCATTCCTCTTTTCTTTCCTGGAGATTACAACTGCCTTCTTGCTTAATAGGAATTCCCAAAGGAGAAGAAGAAGCAAAGTAAAATATAAACTATTTGGCAAACTGAGATGGGGGGAAGGCTCCTAATCCCCATGCTAATCAGAAGTGGGCAGAGCCCATCTGGCTAACCCCTTTCCTTCGGTCCCCCCAAGTCTTTGAAATCTGCACCTTGCTCTGCCAACTTGCAGCTCGAAATGCCCAGTGTGTCTTATGAGCTCAGTGAATTAACTGCCAAGTGGAGAGGAACAGGCTTGTTGAAGTCGGCAAAGCTGAAAGCCTGTTTGAACTGTGCTGTGTCCTGTCGAGCATTTTATGAATATGCAGAATCAAACAGAACTAGTAGGAGCCAGAGGGAGCAGGCAGAAAAAGGCTTTTTAAAATCCCAGCCAATGGAGACACACGTTTCAACTCATTAAAACACAACAGGCTGTTACAGACACTTTCAAAAAGAGCTTTCTATTGAGTAATATCCTGGGGGACTTTTATGTATTTTTTTCTTTGTAGAAAGTTTTCCAGGGGCAACACCAAATGTTCTAAGGCAGGCAGCTATCTCAAAGGGCCAGACAGAAGTGGAGGGCAGCTTTCCTGCCGGTGACAAAAATCTGATCTCCGATCTGGGCTTTCAAAAGGCACTTTCCTCCTTTTCCAACTGATCTGTCTAATCTCCCAGATTCATTTACACTTCTCAGTTTGATGGTCTCCACTTGACAGCGTGGCCCATGTGCTTGGGGCTTTTGATGGAAATGGTCCTGCTTGAATTCCCTTATTTAGTTTTAATTTTCTAATTTTAGGTTCAGCTCTGGGTGTTTTAACCACTTGTGAAAGTAAGAGGCTCCCTCTCCTTTTGAATACCTCACTGGAATGCTCCCTCCTCCTCCCCAAATCCTGAAGTTCTTGCCTGGGGTCACCTTGAAGATTTCTTGGCAAAAAGCTGATGTTTTGGTAGACCCTCGTTGCGGGTTACTTAGGCACCTCCTGGGGCCTCTTCTCTCCTCGGGTGGTTGCAGGAGCTGTGATTTTCCTTATTTGGTATTAAAGTTTTCCCTTCTTCCTTCATTTCCTTGGATATCTGGATCTTTCTTACTTGACATTCAAGCCCACAAGAGGCTTCTGTGTCCATCCTCCCTCTAAATAAAAGCCATTTAAGGAAAAGTAAAAAAAAAAAAAAAAAAGTAACTACACTGGACAAATAAATTCTGCCTTCTATTGCCTAAATGCCAGCTAATTAGACCCAAGACTGCCTTTGTTATCGTTTTCATGGCTGTCTCCTTTGGTAGTTTGTAAAAATGGTACCCCGCCCAAGAGCCACGTCATGTGCCTTTGTAGAGCCCTCCCACTCTGACTCTGGACAACCATGTGACTTGGTTCGGCCAATGCAGTGTTAGCAAATGTGACACAAGTAGAGGCGTGCAAATGCTTCATGATTGGTCCTGTCTGCTCTTGCCCTCTGCCACCGCCATGAGAAAGACATTTCTAGCCTCGCCCACTGGTCCCACGGGGAGGGTGAGAGATGCATGGAGCAGAACTGAATCTCCCAGTCCGCAGCTGACATCTAGCCAAGACCAGAAGAATTGCCCAGCCAAGTAGACTCATGAGCTAACATAACTATTTTGTCAAGACACTGAGTCTGGGGGGAGTTTGTTATGCAGCATTATTTTAGCAATAGATAACTGCTATACCCTGAGAATGCAGCTATGAATTAATGATGGTTCTGCATACTCCTTCCTGTTGCAGGGAATATAGATTAAATAGTTGGGTGTATTGGGAGAAAGCCATGGCTGCATTGACAAGGGTCCATCAGCTGGGCTGATTTCTTTAGGAGAGATGCTGGAGAGCTTTCAACCAAAAAAAAAAACCTCAAAAATTTAACTCCTAGAAGCTGAGGGAGGTCTTCCTTAGTTTCGGCTTTTTTAAAAATTTTTAACCCTTTGTTCTTTTGGTGGGAGAAGGTCTGATTGAGTGGAAATGAATATCTCTGAGAGTCAGCACACTGCCTGCCTGTTGCTTGTCTGGCAACTAAATCTAACAAGCTGATTCCAGTTTGCAAAACAATGATGGCTCTTTTTATGTGTCTTTCAGGCTGTGTTCGGGAATGAAACTCACTGGCATTTGCAGTTTACTGCCCAGTCAAGCCTTGTAATACCTAAATCTTTTAAAATAGATTATCTTTTTTTTTTTAATTTTTATTTACTTATTTATTTTTGGCTGTGTTGGGTCTTCGTTGCTGCGCAGGCTTTCTCTAGTTGTGGCGAGTGGGGGCTGCTCTTCATTGCAGTGTGCAGGCTTCTCATTGCAGTGGCTTCTCTTGTTGTGGAGCACGGGCTCTAGGCACACAGGCTTCAGTAGTTGTGGTGCGTAGGCTCAGTAGCTGTGGCTTGCGGGCCCTAGAGCACAGGCTCAGTAGTTGTGGCACATGGGCTTAGTTGCTCTGCGGCATGTGGGATCTTCCCGGACCAGGGCTCGAACCTGTGTCCCCTGCATTGGCAGGCGGACTCTGAACCACTGCGCCACCAGGGAAGCCCTAAAATAGATTGTCTTTTTTAGCTACATTTGTTTTTTTGCAGAAGGAATATTGTCTATGTCTCCATGAAAAATCCATTTCCTGATACTTGATTCATAACTGTGATTTTGGATGGTCCTGAAAAGAACTTTTATTTTATTTTTAAAATATAAAATGAATTTATTTGAGTGATTGGATTTATTATGGTTGACCCTCCTCCCCCCTAACATAAAACAGAATATGAAGGAATGGTTGATCCTAACTGGAAGTTGTATTGGACATTTCCTGCCCAGAATCTACCATACACACTTTCTCTGGTAGGTGTATCCTAAATTTCCTCTCAGTTACCATCTCTCCCCCACTTTTAGTCCATATGCTTCATTTTTTAAAAAAATTTATTTATTTATCTATTTATTTTTGCCTGCGTTGGGTCTTTGTTGCTGCATGTGGGCTTTTCTCTAGTTGTGGCGAGTGGGGGCTACTTTTCTTTGTAGTGCGTGGGCTTCTCATTGCGGTGGCTTTTCTTGTTGTGTAGCATGGGCTCTAGGTGCGTGGGCTTCAGTAGTTGTGGTGCACAGGCTTCAGTAGTTGTGGTGCACAGGCTTCAGTAGTTGCAGCATGTGGGTTCAGTAGTTGTGGCTCGTGGGCTCTAGAGCGCAGGCTCAGTAGTTGTGGCTCACGGGCTTAGTTGCTCTGCGGCATGTGTGATCTTCCCAGACCAGGGCTCGAACCTGTGTCCCCTGCGTTGGCAGGTGGATTCTTAAATCCTGTGCCACCAGGGAAGTCCCTAGTCCATGTGCTTCTGGTGGAGTTGACTCCATTATGATGTTCTCCCTGCCTCTCCTCATCCCCCCTCCCTTCCTTCAGAGGTGAGCATGTGACCCAGGCCTGGCCAATCAGACTCTCATATCCTTCAAACCACTGGGGTGTTGTCACATGACCCAGGCCAAGCCAATCAGGTCATTTTGATCCAGTTTTGAGACTTTCTGGCTTGCATGGTCAGAAAAGAGGCATGCTTTCTCTTTCCTATTAAAATTAGAGCTCTGAGAATGTAAACCTAGTTTTTCTAGAAGCCATCTTGGAGGAGATTATCTGTCTACAAACAGGCCAACACAGGGGGGATGCAGACATGAAAGATGGAGGGACACATGGTCCTGATGACATTGTTTGAGCTCCTGGATCCAGCCATACCTGAAGCCAGCTACCCCTGTGATTTACATTTTCATGAACTAATTTCCTCCTTTTGCTTGCACTTTTGAGTTGAGATTTCTTTCACCAACAGCCAAAAGTTCCTCATTAAGAAATGGTGTTTGGAGAGCACAACTCCTTTTTAAAAATAAGATAAGAATCTTCTTGGAGCTTGAGCAAAGATGGAACAGGGACTTGAAAGCTATTTTGAAGAGAGGGAAACAGATATTCTGTAGAGATAAAAGAGAAAAGGAGAGGCTTGGAGATATTGTAAGAGTGGGAGAAATGCCATGTCTGAGTGTGAAAGTTGAAAGTGGTTTCCTTGACAAAATAGACTATTACTTTTTTGATAATGAGAATTATGCCACTACCTGTGCCTCCCTTTTTAGTTTTGACTGCCAAGAAGCTCTCTTGTATTCAGAAATCCACATACGCTCTTGGTGGCCAGCACAGTTGTGTTCTCTCCATTCAACTCATTTTAATGAACATATACTGAGCACTCATTCATGCCAGACCATCAGAGGCTATGGGAATACATAGACGTGTCTGTGGAGGAAAACAGATACATACACAAAGAATTAAAATACAGTCTACTAGTTGCCACCTGCTGTGGACTGAATTTTGTGCCCCCTTAAATATGTTGAAGCCTTAACCCCCAGTGTGACTGTATCTGGAGATGGGGTCTAAAGGAGGTAAATAAGGTTAAATAATGTGATAGGGTAGGACCCCAACCTAATAGGACTGGCGTCCTCATAAGAGGAGGAAGAGATGCCAGAGATACCTCGCTCTCTGTGTAGGCACAGAGGAAAGGCCATGTGAGGACACAGTCAGATGGCAGCCATTTGCAAGCCAGGCGGAGAGCTCTCGCCGGAAATGGAACCCAGAGAGACCCTGATCTGGGACTTCCAGTCTCCAGGACTATGAGAAGTAAATTTCTATTGTTTACGCCATCCAGTCTGTGCTATTTTTTTTTAAGATTTACTTTATCATTTATTCATTTTATTTATTTTTGACTGTGTCGGGTCTTGGTTGTGGCACGGGGGATCATTGTTGAGGCACGTGGGATCTTTCGTTGCGGCACTCGGGCTCTTTGTTGTGGCGTGCAGGTTTCTCTCTAGCTGTGGTGTGCGGGTTTTCTCTTCTCTAGTTGTGGCGCACAGGCTCCAGGGTGCGTGGGCTCTGTAGTTGTGGTGCGTGGGTTCCAGAGTGCATGGGCTCTGTAGTTTGCAGCACTCAGGCTCTCTAGTTGAGGCGCGCGAGCTCAGTAGTTGTGGTGCACAGGCTTAGTTGCCCTGAGGCATGTGGAATCTTAGTTCCCTGACCAGGGATTGAACTCGTTCCCCTGTATTGTAAGGTGGATTCTTTACCACTGGATCACCAGGGAAGTCCCAATCTGTGCTATTTTGTTATGGCAGTTGAATCTGAATAATACACTACCTATTCCTTAATGTCATGGTCCCAGTTCCTTATTATTTATGAATTCATTATTTTGTTAACCATAATTCAGTTCTAGGTCACCACAAATCCTCTGTAACGTGAGGTGAGGTACAAATAAATATATGTAAAAGCATCTGTTTGAAGTTTTCAGTTGTCTTCAAAGCATCAACCTTAGCTTGGGTTTCCTTGAAAGCAAACCCCAAGACAGGGCCCCAAGCAGACAGTTTATCTGGGGAAATGGACCCCATGAATCATATTGAAGGAGGAGGGGGGAAACGGGAGGGAAGGGAGAAGATCCAGTAAAGTTTCATTCATGAGCACGTTCTTGGGCAACTGGGGCTCCATCCCACTGGGAATCCTCTGAGAAACCATGTGAAACATGCCTCCTGAATTGTCCAGACTGAGAGGCCAGGATATAGATTCACTGACTGTTTTTCCCAGGGTATTGGATCCCTGGCACTTCTCCCTTCCCTGTGTTGCTGGGCAAACTCCCTGGCTGGGAAGAAGATTTTAGGCAGAGAAGCAGAAAGCTGTGGGTACCTGAAGTGGGAAGCCATCCACAGGCAGGAAGACCATCGACTTCGTCTACAGGTGAACTCAGAGGTGGGCCAAGGATACATGGGATCGGATGGGCAGCGCCTGCTACAACATCCTAAGTAGTGAAACATGGTGTACAGGCGGCTCTCAACAAGGATTTGAAAGGCCATTAAGCCGAGTCACATGCCACTCTGTTTTATCAAAATCCTGCAGATAAACATTTTAAACGAGAGTCCTCAATTGAGGAAGGTGTGAATGGCAGTGCTTTCTGAAATCTGGCACATAATAACGTTCAACAAATGATTGGATGAGTGCATTTGTTACCACATTTCTTCCCCCAGCTTTATTGAGGTATAACATTGCTGCATCATGTGTTACCATTATTTCTTTATTCCAGAATGCTGCTAACTGAGAGACGAACTATTAAGAGCAGCCTTTTGGGGGGGACGGGAAATGACATTAAATAGACATATCAGTTACATGATACATCCCGATTTTGGAAGAGTTAGAATGTGAAGTAAAAAAAAATGCATCTTAGAGACAAGAAAACAGTATATTCAGTTTCATAATACTGACTGCCTACTAAGTACAAAGTTCTAGTCTAAACTCTGATGTGACTCCTCCATTAAAATTAATCAAGTATGTGCTTATTATTTTTAAAAAAATTTATTTATTTATTTATTTATTTTTGGCTGAATTGGGTCTTCGTTGCTGCGCGCGGGCTTTCTCTAGTTGCGGTGAGCGGGGGCTACTCTTCATTGCGGTGCGCGGGTTTCTCATTGCGGTGGCTTCTCATGTTGTGGAGCACGGGCTCTAGGCACGCGGGCTTCAGTAGTTGTGGCGCACGGGCTTAGTTCTCCACGGCATGTGGGATCTTCTTGGATCAGGGATCGAACCCGTGCCCCTGCGTTGGCAGGCGGATTCTTAACCACTGCGCCACTAGGGAAGTCCCTGTACTTATTTTTTATTTAACATCTTTATTGATATGTAATTCATATACCATACAATTCACTCCTTTAAAGTTCACAGTTCAATGGTTTTTAGTCTATTCACAGAGTTGTGCTGCCATCACCACTTGTCAATTTTAGGACATTTTCATACCCCTTACCAGTCCCTTCCCAGTCTCTCCTCACCCCACCTCCTGGCTACCACTCATCTAGATTCTATCTCTTAAGATTTGCCTATTCTGGATATTTCATATAAATGAAATCATATAATAAAGGTAAACATTTTTTTCACCACTTACTTTATATACCAGGCACAGTCCTAAGCATTTGAATAGTATTATATAAATTAATCCTTCAGAACTGATCTACCAAGTGGAGACTTACCATACCCACGTATCAGATGAGAAGACTGAGGCACAGAGAGCTTAAGTGGCTTCTCCAAGGTCACGCAGCTAGTAAGTGGCAGAACTTGAATTTGTTGCCAGATAATCTGCCCTGAAAACATTCTTAACCTTTATTGACTAGTACTGAGGAAATGTGAGAACTTGGATTATCCTGAGCCACATTCTGGGACTTTCCTTGCCATATGCTCAGTTGCACCCACTCCTCCATGGTGGGGCAACCTCCATGTGTGAAATCTGATAGTTTAGGATTGTCCTCTGTAATAGGGAAGCCCCTAAGGATTGGAGCCCACCGTGATTGAGAGGTTGCTCTGTGTTCTACCAATAGCTTGAGCCATTGACCCTTGAGTGAGCTATTCCCTGGCTGGATCGTCTATTTTCTCATCTATACAGTGAAAGTTGGAACTGACCCATTTCTAAAGTCTCATCTGGGGCCACCTTTGACTATTTTCATCTCTATCCTGCTCTCTGGGAGAAGATTATGCTTTAATAAATTAGCATCAATTCTAGTATGAAGATGCCCCTCTAATGAGACAGTAAAGAAGCTGGCTTTGTTCTAGGTTAGTTTCCCAAAGTGAATTTTGAAAAACATGAAATCCATGGTTTAATATTATGAGATGTTAAGCTAAGTTTTAAGAAAAGGAAAATTAAAAAAAAAAAGGAAGATAGGGTTATGATACCATGAATTTGGGAAACACTGAGTTAAGCAAAAATGGTATAGATGTCTTTATTGCAGGACTTTGCAGAGCCTTTAATGTCCTATAATCTTCACCACAGTGATTTCCTCACTGTAAGGGACTCACACTGGGACACACTGCAGTCTGGGACACCCAGCATCCCTTGCTAGGAACTACCCCTCCTCCTTAGCCATGTCATGGTAGCAGGAGCAGCTGTGTAACTAAGTCACCTGCTTCCATGTCCTCAGAACACCCAGATCAAATGGGACAATCACAATATGCTATCCCCTTGAACCAATGGGTTCCTTCTCCCGGAATCTGTACTTGGACCCCAGAGCAAGGAGAGGTAGTCTCTCCCCACAACATGCAAGATACAGGAGTTTCCAGTACACTGTACTAAGTACTTAGTACATGGTGTGTTCCAAGATGGGAAGTGAGGATGCAGCTTGTCTCAAACTTATTTGTGTTAGCCTTTTAAGGAGCAGCATAGTTTAGGCCTGCGCTCCACTGTTTCCACCTGGACTGTACTCTCATGAGTTTCAGGATATCCATTCAGACTGTATTTTTCTCCTGTAATGAGGATTCCAAATGTAGGTAATTGCTGGCATTGTTTCAGTGGTTTCAGCACTGTGTGGCTGATAGCTCTGTATTCCTCTTGGTCTTTTCCTTACAGTCACAAAGCAGCTGGGCTTCTCCAGCCATCCTTTCTTCATCCAAAGCTAGATAATGGAAGAAAAGGTCATGTCAGCTACATTTTAAACTTTTTGCCAGTAAAGTTAAAGCTTACCCAGATTCTAGAAATCCTTACAGCAGAGTTCCCTTATGTCTCAATAGCCAAAATTGGTCTCATGTGATTCCCTCATGTGCTAAGGAGGCTGGGAGATTTGGAAATAGAATTGCTGTGATTGGCTTAAACCAATCCCGATCCATTGATTGAGGCTGGACGCACAGCTTAATCTAAATTGAGGTTCTGTTTTCGTGGAAGAAGGAAGGAGTGAGTAATGAGGAGTCAAATAACAGTCTGCCATGCCTACAGGACCTCTGTACTTGGGTGGACATTTATGAGCCTTTGGAAAGCTTCCTGGGGCTCAGAGAAACATTCAAGCACCAATAAGCCAACAGCCTTTCTCTCTGTTGCTTAGCCTTGAATGCTCCAGCTTCTCTCCTAAAGCAAGTGTGTGATATATAAGAATTACAGCCCCAGGCAGAAGATAAGCATTTAAGGCAGCTAATCACTTTTACTCTTGATTAATACTCTAACTTGTTCTCACCCTGGCCTGGTTGTAAATGATTTCACCATTCTTCCCTGCTGCCAGTTAGTATCTGTCTATCTATCTGTCTATCTATCTATCATCTATCTCTATATTCATCAGTTAGTGGGTTCTTATACATATTTCCCTGGTGTGCAGTTGTTGTCCCTCGAAAAGGATGCTCCTTACTCTACGGCAGGCATCGTTCTAAGCATTTTACAAATACTCACTCATTTTATCTTCGTAAGGAACCAAGAGTACCCCATGATGTAGGTACTGTTATTAACACCACTTCAGACGGGAAAACTGAGGTGCAGAGGTGTTAAATAACCTGTGGTTGAGTAAATGATAGAGCCAGATTTGAACCAAAGTTGTCCGGCTCCAGGGTTCACAATCTCAACTTTACTGCAGGCACCTCCACGGTGCAGTGGAGTGTCCACTGCAGGGAGGACACACAGCACGTTTTGCCGTGGATCACCCCTTCTGTCTTATACATATGGACTGTAGCAGGGGCATCCATGTTTCAGTGTGAGCCCGTGTGGTCTCCTGACTCCAGTTCAGCAAATCATGGTATCCCACCTTCCAGAACCAATGACTGCCTTCCCCTGGGACTCTTTACTTCAACCAGAAGGAGGGGAGTCTGTTAGCCTCCCTTCCCAAAATACAAAACTCAAAAACTGCTGGTGGCTGTGTGACTGGAGACTGGAGGGAAGAGGAGGGATTGTTTTAGTCCTTGACTTCCGTGGGTCATTCTAGGAAACTTCCAAGAATGCTGTGTCTTTCTTCTTTTACTTCACTTGGGATTCAGTTAATGGCAACCCAAAGGCTTTATTAATACCGCATGTGTCAGTTATTTATTGGTACTACAGTGCTGCATAACAAACAGTCACAAATGACAAACTCAATGACATACAATAATACACATTTATTTAGCTCTTAAGGTTCAGGGTCGGCTGATATCAGCCGGCTTGCTCATACTCCGTGGTTGGCTGCAAGCCGGGTAAGCAGCTCTGCTGGACTTGGCTGAGATCTTTCACAAGCAAGTCTGGGGGTTAAATAGGGATTGGCTAGTTTAGGCTGGCTTCTGCTGGGGAGATTGGCAACCAAGTTCTGTTCCATGTGACTCATCCTCCAGCAGACCAACGTGGGCATGTTCTTGTGGTGATGGCAGGAAAGATGGAAGAGTGAGAGATGTGCAAATGCTTTTCAAGCCTCTGTGTGCATGTGCCATTTTTGCCTACATCCCATTGGCCAAAGCAAGTCAGATGGTCAAGCCCAAGGTCGGAGTGGGCTGGCTCTGAAGAGTCATTGGCATAGGGTGCAGGTGGATGTGGGTGGGTGCGGAGAATTGGGGCCAGTTTTTCAAACATCTACACCATGGGATAATGGCTTAGAAAAGGCTGTTTTTGAACAATCCTTGAGCTAAGAATGAGTTTTACATTGTAAAAGAATTGTAAAATAATAATAATAATAATAATAATTTGTGACAGAGACCATATGTGTCCTGCAAAACCTAAAATACTCACTATCTGGCCCTTTACATAGAATGTTGGCCAACCCCAGGTTTACAGCATGGACTCTGAAACCCAGCTCTGTCACTCACGGGCTGTGTGACCTTGAGAAAATTACTTGAACACTCGGATTCCTCATCTGTAAAATGGGGTTTCCAATAGCACCTACCTCATAGGATTTCTGTGAGGATAAAACAAACTATTGTATGTAAAGTCTTAGTCTAGTGCCTGGCACGTGGTAAGGACCAGGTAAGTCCTACCTAGTAGTATCACCCCCTAGGGGCATTGGGCCAACTGGATGGAGTGAGGAAGAGCTTCTGTTATACTATACTATTGAATAAACTTGGGACTTGGCATGCATACTTTGAGCTTTTAAGTTTGTCTAAGCCAAGCTCTGTTTAGCCCCAGGTGTGTGATGTACTGTGTTCTTAATCACATTTACAGGTGTATTTGTATACATACACAAACACTATAGAGAAATACAGGTGGTCTCATGCGAACAGAATGGCAAGTAAATGGAGACTTGCTCCAGCTGTCCTGTCTCCAAGGTGTCCCTCAGCCGACCCTTGGATCTTCTCAGGCTCTCCTGTCCTGCTGTGACACTGCATATGGTTTCTTAGCAAAGTAAGGAGGAGCAGCTGTTTCCAAGAAGTGTTCCAGCAAGCCATTTTTGGCTGGCATCTGGGAGCAGCTGCTGCCACTACTTCATGCTGAGTCACCACACTGCTCTGTCAAAGCCTAGGTATGCAAAGAGGCAGGTGCCAACTCAGGAACCACCAGAGAAGTTATCACTTTATTCTCTCAAGTGATGGGGTGTTGAGAACTTTTGAATAGGCATTCCAGAGGACCGTTCTAGGACCTTGTGTACCACGCTTATTCGTTGGAATTTGTGTGTTATCTTAAAACCACTTAACCTTCCTAAACTTCTGTTCTCCTCATCTGGAAAATGGCAACAATTATGGTGTAATAGGGAAGAACAAATCTGACTCCATATTGGACCCATTTCTTTTACTTTAACCTTTGTATTCTATTGCTTTTGCTATAAGTTAATCACTAAAGAGATGTTGCCTATAAGCTTAAGTGCCCATCTCTGGGAACCCTGCCTCCCATGCCTGAGTTTTAAGTTAAAATACCTTTGTTTAAGCTCAAAGGAAACATCCTGACTCAGCCCACTGGTGAATGGCTACAGGAAAGAAGAAATTAACACGTCCCCTTCGGAGTCTAGCTGGAACCAGGAAATATTTGCAACAACTTAACTGCCTTTTTACTTTACCCCCTCACCTCCCCCTCTTTGTTCTATAAAAGAACCTAGCATCCAGACCTGGGCAAGATGATTCTTTGGGACACTAGTCCATCATCTTCTGGGTCTGCTGGCTTTCCGAATAACATTGCTGTTCCTTGACCCAACAGTTTGTCTCTCAATTTATTGGCCTGTCGTGTGGCGAGCAGTAGGAGCTTGGACTCAGTAACAGTGATTCTTGTCTCACATGGTTAATGATAGGATTACAAGAGAATATTGTGAAGCAGGGGTTGGCAAACTATTGCCTACAAGCTAAGAATGGATTTAACATTTTTAAATGGTTGAAAAAAAATCAAAAGAAAAATCATATTTCACAACATGTGCAAGTTATATGAAATTCAAATTTCGATGTGCACAAATAAAGTTTTATAGAAACACAACCACACTTATTCCTTTGCATATTGTCTCTACAATTTTGTGCTATAGTGGCAGAGTTGAGTAGCTGTGATAGAACAGCTTGGCTAGCAATATTTACTGTCTGACCCCTTACAGGAAAATTTTGCTGACCCTCATGTGGAACATTACATTGGTTTGGGTTCCCCCAGGGGCAGGCCTCGAGACAAGGATTTGAATACAAGTACTTTATTTGGGAGGTGATCCCATGTAACGACACTGGAGAGTGTAAAGTAGGGAGAGGTAAGGTAGCCAGTAAAGAGTGTATTATCCAGATGGGTCTTTAGAGCTTAATCCCATTGGGCAGCTCTGGGAATCAGTGTAGAATACAGCCTTTGAGATAGTCTATCCAAGGAGAAGAATCAGTCATTGGTTGAGGGCTGCTCTGGGGAAGGAGGGAAGCATTGATTTCCTGGCATTTATGAGAACAAGCATGCCATCTTAAACGTAGTAAAGGCTCCCTAGGTAGAAATTATTAATAAAAAATGAGACAGTCAACTTCAGAAATTGGCAAAGTGTGTTGGTTGAGTCAGACTCTGTGTGACCTTGGGCAAATACTTAACTTCTCTGAACCTCATTAAGACTTTGGTCAGGATTAAATGAGCTAATGCTTGGCACTAAGTAAGTGTGCCATAAATTTTAATTATTATTAATACTTATTGGATTGAAATATATTCACATATTGAGTCAGATTTATAAAACTTTTATGAAAATTGTGTGTTTCTTTTAAAATCCCTGAGCATGTAATAAGATTCTGTAATTAAAATATTCAAGACATCTGAGAGCTAGGGAAGTCAAATATTAATGAGTTAAGAAAGGAGAACTTGGTCTGATGGTTCTATTCTGTGGGAGTGTTTCCGAAGTGCATGGACGCCTGTGTCTGAGCATAGAAATGTCCTAATGCTTAATTAGCTCCCAAGGACTCTCCTGCAGATCTCATTTTTATGGAAGTTAGAAGGCTCAGGAAGTCCAGGACACATTGCTCAAAATCATTTTTGTGTCCTTGAGAATTTTCAAACCAGTTTATTTCAACAGACCAATGTCTTGGCGCACGTGTGCCAGTCATTGGGTTAGGGATGGAGACACAGAGCTAACAAAGGCAAAGTCTCCATCTTCAAGGCATTCCTAGTCTGCCTGAGCTGCTCTTATCACGAACACATCAGCATAACTAATGCTAATGAAAACAGAAGGGGAGGTTAACTCTGAGCATGGAGTCAGCAAAGGTGTCCCCAAGTTGGTGATAGGTGTGGGCCTGGAAGGATGAGACAGATTTTATCGTCAGGAAAGGGAAGAATGAACAGGTATTTCAGGAAGAGGGAGGGTAAGCAATGAAACAAAACCTTGAAAGAATGCTTACTGACAGAGCATGTTCCATCAGGAATGAGGCTGGAGCCAGAAGGATGGGGTTGGCGTCATCTTGCAATGGCACCTCTTGTTTGAATTTGAACTGTGTTGTGTTAGCAGTGGGGAGCCATCTGATGTTTCAGATCAGGACATTAACATGATAAATTGTTCTGTTAAAAATTCTTCTGACCCAAGCATGAAGGATTTAAGTGCAGAAGAGAGGGAAGCAGGAAAGAGATTCTTCCAATCCAAGGTCCAGAGAAGAGGCTGGAGTTAGATAAGTATTGGAAGAAACAAAAAAGTGGGGCATGGGGTGGTTTGAGTCTGTTAATAATGAGCTTTCCTCAAGGGGCAGAAGGGAGAAACAGAGGGGGTAGTGGACAAAATGATATATTTGTTGTGCTTTTAGATAGGGCTGCTGAGATGCTCAAGACAACCATTCTGCTTTCCCTCCTGGAACCTTCTTTGAACACTGGTTCTTCTTTGTGGAAGGTCTTGGCTTGGTCTTTTGGGTGACTTGGTACTTATGAGAGTTATTCACACTTGAACATGATCCGAGAAGGGTGATGGAAGGAGAAAACAAAGAAAAATAGCAGTAAGGATAGGAAAAGATAGACTCCTTTGAGGGGTGGGGGGAGGGTGTGAGAAAAATAGAGAGATGGCTTCTTTTTTTAAAAAAATTGAGGTAAAATTCATATAACATAAAATTATCATTAACCATTTTAAGGTTGGCAATTCAGTGGCATTTAGTTCATCCGCAATGCTGTGCAACCATCGCTTTTATCTAGTTCTAAGACATTTTCATCACCCCAAAATACATGGTTAATGTAGTCTGTCACCTCTTGTGGCGACTTGATACGTTGATTGTTTTTCCTGCCTATTGTTTCCTCTGAGGTTGGTCAAGCCCACCCAAAGGAGTTTGGAGGGAGAACAGAAATCACCTAGGCAGCCCCTACCCATGGATGCTTGGTACAGAGATGCTCTCTGTGTGAGGGCTTTTCAGGGCTCCTGGAACCCTGGGAGCTGTCTATTCAATGTTTCTTCATTTAGGGGAGATTGCTCTTTCTCATTGCTTTGTGTTGGTGACTGTCTCTCCTTCATCTGATTAGCCCTGCTTCTTGGAAACATTCAGAACCATTTTTTTTCCTCTGTGGTACCATACATTTTTCCTTTGAGTCTGTAGTATTTTATGCTCAAATTCTGGAACTGTGATGTGGCATTTCTCTCCTGATGATTCCTAGCAGGTGACCTATCTCAGCAGCTGGTGATGGTGTATTATGGCAGGGGATGGTGTATTATGGAGAAAGCAGGAAATGCTGATCTCTGTGTGTCTGTAGATCTCTTTTTGACTTCCCCTCCAGAACTATTTCCTTCTTGTGTTTACTGTCCTTTCAGCTCATCTCTTACATGTGCCAGCATTATCTATTGCTTTGACATCTGTTCAAGGAATTCTGTATTGGTCTGCCTATGACAGAGACACTGGGGCCCTTAAGTTGAGGTCATATTTAAAAGATGACAGTGGAAACATTTATTGAGTCCTACTGTGTGTGAGACATTGTGCTAAGCATGTTACATTCATTAACTAATTTATTCTGTCCCCAAACCATTTCAGGTACGTTAATTATTATTCCCATTTTGCAGATGAGGAAACTAAGACCAAGAGACTTGCTAAAGACCACAGAGGTAGTGAGGCCAGAATTTGGACGCATACATGTCTGATTCCAGGATTATATTTACCACTTTGACTAGATGATGGTACGTGTGTAGTCCTCAGATACTTTTGTGTTGGTGATTCATTCATATCTTTATTCACCTAATAAAGTCCTGGGAACTCCAGAATTCCTGAGTCACCAATGAAGAAGTCCAAAATTTTGGGCTCTGGACAAAATTGTGAGGAAAAAAAATTTGTCTGCAGGGTCTTCATCTTCCTCTAATTTATTCAACTTTTTCTTTAGATGTTCAGTGGCCTCCTGGTCTCTCCTTTTCCTGTTACTAGGGTACAGATGAATGAAGCTTTAAAATATTGCTTCACAGGAGTATCCACATATTAACTGAATTCGAAACCTCAGTTAAAGAGGCAAAGCTCTGAACGTGGACTTTCGAGCATTTTCCATTAATTCATTTCACAAATGTTCACTCAGGGCTTACCTTGTCCCAGGCACTGCACAGGGCTCTGAGTGCACAGAGGTGCAGAGGATGTGGCCCCATTCCTTGAGGAGCTCCCAAGGTAGCGGTGAGACAGGTGTGTACACTATTGTGCAGTCTGTGAAGAATGCTTTAATGGCAGAACAATCAGGGTGTTACGGATGCAAAGCTGGGAGCTGATGACTATTACTAATGGGAGTAAAAAGGATAGTCTGGAAAAGGGACAATTGTGGTGAATCTCTAACGATGAAATGATGAGTGGGCAAAATAAAATCAGGCCTTCCAGCCAGAGGGAAGAGCATGCGTGTGATGGGGACAAGAACTTTTAAAAATGTGTGAGTGTTCCAGCTCTTTTCACCTCCTTCCTCCATCCTCATGTTAAACAGAGTTGAGTGTTTCTCAGTTTGGTTACCTCCAGGCTCTTCAGGGTAAAAAAAAGGGGAGGACGGATAAAGACAGAGACAGAATTGTAGGCGGCAGGAAAGGATTCTTGCCTGAAGCAGAAAGTTGGCAGGGGGAAAGGAAAACAGAGAGGCAACATAAAGAGTAGAAAGATAATGGGGAGAGGTGGGAAGAAGAGATACTTTTTGTGGTATGGAGGTTGGGGAGAGGGTCTGGGAGGTTGGTGAGAGAGAGGATCTGGAGGTGTTTTGAGGTGACAGCAATTTGAGAAGAGGAAACGGTGTTTAGAGAAATCTGGCTGAGGTTTATGATTTGGCTCCCCTTTAATGTTCTCTGAGAGACCCAAGTAAAGAATGCAGTTCCTTTTCATTTGCTTTGGCTGCCAGACTGTGCCTCACTATGTTTGACTCCATGTATGGCCTGAGCCCCACGGGTCCTCAGAATTTATTTGGGTTACAGGTGCAAGGGTTCAAAGATATTTCGAAACATGGTTCATAGATAGGGAAGTTTTGGTTGTTACTGGCGCATTTCATCATCCAATGCATAGTAATGGTCCCCTTAATGACTGGGATTAATCACTCACTCACTCATTCATTCAACAAATATTTATTGAATACCTGCCAAGTATCTGGTACATTTTAGTCCGGGTGGTTTATCACTCTGCATGCTAAAAGGGTACCAACGAAAGGGAAGGAGGGATGGTCAGTTTCTGTTATAAGGAGTTACTATCAGATGGCCTTGGTTCCCTCAGGGAAGGGTCAACCCAAGGTTTTCCGAAACTCCACTGGAAGTTCTTTATGCTTCCATCCAGTGTTGCTGCTGTTTAGATTATAAAATTATGTTTATCAACAACTACTACGTACTAATATTTTCTATGTAAAATATGAAAAATATTTAGTTCTTATCCTTAAGGAATTTACAGATTAGTGGAGAGACACAGACAGAACATGCAATTTCAATCTAATGTGCTAGACACGAGGACAAAAGTAGGAAAGGCGTTTAGGCTTGCCTGGGTGTTCATGGAAGTCTTCCTGAAGGAAGAGATGCCTGAGCTGTGTCTTGAGAGATATACAGAAATTGGTCAGGTAAAAATGGTGGGGAGGTATCCCTGGCAACAGAAACAGAAAGGGCAAAGTCATGGAAATATGAAATAGCACATCTGTAGGAGCTCCAAGGAGCTCATTGTTGACATTAATTCCTTCAGCATATGAGTTTCTATACTATGACATTAGAAGGTAGCATACGTATTTTGACACTAGAATATAGTATCTACAATATGACAGTATAATGTAGATTGGGTATACTTGGTCTTTCAAGTATATACATGAAAATTGTTTGTAATGATATTACGAGTAATTACAAGTAATGTAATGATAATACCAGTTTTTACAAAGCAAAAATGTGCAATTTCTAGTTTGTGAAGGAGTAACACTGTAATTCACTTATCAAAACTGACAAAATGTGTTAACGGTCCTCAGTCTTGTCGAACCCTCCTGCCATCCTGCGGGAAATAGTAGAGAGAGAAAGTTATCGGTCTGAATTTCACACTTACAAATGGGGACGTCAGGAAAGATACTCCTCCTCTCTGAACCCGCATTTTCTCTATAAAATGGAGACAAAATACTGCTCACCTCATTGGTTTGTAGGGTAGATTAAATGAAAAGTGGGTAAAACAACCTGTAGAGAGACTGGTCCATCATAGGAGCTCGGAAATGAGTATCCATATATCCATATGGAAAAACATGGACTTCAGAATCAGACCTGGGTTCCAGTCTCAGACCTACCCACCTGGTTGCCAAGGAGCAAATTCCCTACTCCTCTGGGTCTCTGCTTCCTCATTGCTACAGTAGGCATAGCACATAAAGCACTTGGCACATAATTGACACTTAATAACAGCAGCTACTAAAGTGGCTCTGTATGTGCATTTAGTTTTAATTTTTATTTACATTTTTCTCGGACGCTTCTAGGTTGTATCAGGATAGACAAAGCTGATGCAACCAATAGTCCTCAAAATGCGTGGCTCCAACACAAGACTATTTCTTCCCATAGACCAGTCCAAGTCGGATGTTTCTTCCTGTTGGATGGCTCCTTTCAGTGTGGTGATTCAGGGACCCAAGATCCCTTTGTCTTGTGCCTTTGCATGATCCCTTTCATCATCAGTATCCAGCTGCATCCATTCATGAGAACCAATCACACAGCCACATCTAACCACAAGAGAGGATAGGAAGAAGAAATGAATTTTGGTGAACAGCTAGGAATCTCTGCCACATTGAGTGTCTTTAAAATCAGATTCCTGCCCCCTTGTGTCCCTGTTTACTTGAGAGCAATATTTTCCTAGTCATCGCAGCAAATGCTGCTCCTGTAGGGAGGAGACCCATTAGATTCATGGCCCCCTCTTCTTTATTCCCTGCAAGGAGGCTGCAGAGATAATGGCAAAGGAGAAGTTGAGAATTCTGAGTCATCCCATTTGATTCAAGAGAGCTGGCTTGTAAAGGTCCCCTCCATTCCAGGCAACGCGATGTCACTGACCAGCCGAAAAAGTTCGAGTCTATTAACTTCACTACTGAGTGTGTGTGCGTGTGTATAACAGGGGTTGCAAACTCAATACCTATGAGGCCCCCCAGACAGGTAATATCAATGAGTGATGAAGTGGCCCAAGTGCGTACCGTGATGAAATGGAAAGTTCCAGAATGCCACGGTGGGCAGTCATTTTTCAGTCGCAGCAGTTTTGCACTGTGGAAATGTGAGCCTGATGTCAGATTGATATTCTGGAAATGTTGGAAATATAGATTAAAAAAAAATTAAAATCTCCTTACTTTTAAATGTTGGCACCTAATCCAAATAAAAATAATACTGCAGGTCAAACAAGACACATTTGTGAGTTCTGTGCAGGCCTGGGAGCTGGCAGTTAGGGACCTCTGACGTACATCATGTGAATGGGGGCACTCCAAGTTCTTACTTGTCCAGCTGGCTTGAAGCTGCTGGGGTGAGCACTGCAGCTGGATGAAGGTGAGGAAAATTCATTACTTTCTCTGTCGGGGTTGGGATATAGCAAAGGAACCACTGTGGGCACCTGAGCCACGAGGGCTTCATCACTGCATGTGTCTTAGCCGCTTAGGACAGATATGATTTGGATTTCTCCTCTTTGGTCTGTTTCTTCTTGTTATTTAGGAAAGTAACAAGTAGAACTGAAAGACTGAAGAGATTTATGGCGTAAAGGAGAGAATCAACAGCCATTCGCCACCTCCATTGTCAGTCACTATACGGTGGGGGCTTGGTTTTCTCTTTTCCTTCATGGTCTGGTCCTGGGAGGCAAGAAGCAGTCCGCTCTCTCTGGCGTTAATGGGACCTCACAGCATGGGTTTGCCTGTGATGTAATTTTCAAGTCTAATTCCACTTCGTTCTTGAGCTGCACATCAGTTGATTATAGGACATAATTCTATATATATTTTTCATGAGCCACTTACCTCAGACGGAGGGTTAAAGAGAGATGGTGGAGAGGGAGAGGTACGTGCCTGAACTAAAGGGCCCCTTTGCCTTCCTTCCCTCATTTACTGGTTATTCAGTGAGCTCCTGTGATGTGCGGGGCTTGGTGACAGGCGCTGGGGGTCTGAGGACGGAACGACAGGCAGGGGCTGTGCTCTCAGAGAGCTCCGGGCTGCTTGGAGGAGGACGCATCATTTCAGACACCCATGAATGTTTTTGAGACAACGAAGCAGCCAGAATGCAAAGGGTGACTGTGAGCAGGGGTGACTTTTGAATGGCTTGGAAGGTCCCTCTGAAGAGCTGATATCAGAGCTGAGACCTCAGCGGCAAGAAGGAGCTGGCCATTTGAACAGGTTTGGGAAGGGTGTTCCCGGCAGAGGGAAAGTTAAGGGCAAAGTGCCCGAGGCAGGAACAAAGTTGGTGTGTGCTGGAGACAGAAGAAATGCCAGCATGGCCAGAGTGTAGGAATGGGGAGAGCGGTTGACATCGAGGTCAAACAGATAGTCAGGGGCTAGATCATGTGGAAAGTCATAGGTCTTGGTTTGGGATCCGAATGCTATTCTAAGTGTTATGAGTCCCCACTAAAGAATTATAATCAGGGGAGTGATGCTGTCTTAGGTTTGAAATGATCATGCTGGCAACTGCTTGGATAAAACATTTTCTGTGGCCTGAATTGTGGACTGAATCGTCCCCCCGCACCCCATTTGTATGTTGAAGCCCTAACCCACCATGTGATGGTATTGCAGACGGAAGGTAATTTGGTTTAGACACATCAGGGAACTTGACCAAGTTCACCAGCTAGTAAGTGACAGAGCCAGGATTGAGCCCAGGTGAATCTGAGGCCAAATTCAATTTCCTCTCCCCAGTACATAGTACAGTCACCATAGCCTGCTGATCAGAACCCAGACTATGGCATCAAATGCCTTAGTCTGAATTCTTGTTTACTACTTGCTAACTTATACTTAATGTCTCTGTGCCTCAGTTTTCTAATCTGTACCTACCTCGTAGGGTTGTAGTAAGGATCAAATGGGTTGCTTCTCTGAAGCACTTAGAACAGCGCCTGGCACACGGTGGAGTATATAAACATTTGTTAAATAAATAGCAGAAAGGAAAGTAATGTCCAATTCTAGAATCCTGCTGTGCTGATGGACCCTTAGGTATTAGAGGGAAATCACAGGATGTAATTGTGTTGGACACCTGGTAAATCTACCTTTGTGACTCTCTTGGGTTGCCCAGTGGCAACTCTTGATTGCTTGTGAATTAATTTTGAGCACTGAATGCAGCTTCCTCTTCTCCACTGCTTAGATGGGTCTGAGGAATAGGCCAGAGAGGTCCTAGAACAAAGAGGCAAAATTCACTGATTCTCACCTGTGACAGTGAATGGAAACATTTCCAGCTGTCACAGCTGGTGTGGTGGGAAGCTGGCATCAAATGGGTAGAGACCAGGGATTCTGCTAAACATCAACAGTGCAAGGACCAGCTCCCAAACAAAGAATTATCCAACCCCAAATGGCAAGAGTGCAGAGGTTGAGCACCTTGACCAAATTTGACCTTGGTTGGACCTTGATAAGATGGCAGTTTTTGAGATACACTTGGTCTCTTCTGAGTACAGAGTCATTAGAAATCAGCAGGCTTGAAAGGCCTTGCAAACCCTCTCTGCTCCAGCTGAGGCTATTTGAGCTGAGCACCTCTCAATGTTTCTTCTTTGAGTAGAAAATTCTACAGAGGGAGTTGGTGGGAGTTGAAAATCCATCAGTTCTCATTTTACCAGGCATTTAGGAAAATAACTTTTCTCCTGTAGAAGAAATTACATGAATTATATTAAAACGGTGCTAAGGTAATAAAATTACATGCTCAGGACTCTTCTGAAAAACTCCCTTTGTCTGTCAGGTAATTTGAGTGTGGGAAAGACAGTCTTCCCAGCCACCACACTTTCACATAAAGAGGGAACAGAGGAAATTGGCTCCATCGTGCTCTTGCAGCAAGTACCACTCTGTGAAATTCCAATTTTTTTTTTTTTTTTTTTTTTTTTACATCTGCAGATTTAATCACAAGGCAAACTTTCTGATGCAGATCCATGAGAACAATGATTTGGGTTTCATTTTAAAATGCATATTTATAAGAGGAGACTTTAAATCACCACATGAATGGTGGTGCCCAAGACAGGGGCAAGCACCCTCGGAATTGGGAAATTGGGCAGAAATGGACTCTGATGTCCTGCAAATCGTCCTCACTTTGGGTGCCGGTGCTCTACTGGTTTGGAAGGAAATGTATAGAAATGCACATGCGATGAGAGAAATCTCTTTTGCTTTCAGTGTGCTAACAATTTTTAGCTCACAAGGAATTAAAAAAAAGTCCTCATTTTAATGTACGAGAAAACTGAAATGACGGGGGAAAGAGACAACTGTTCTTAAAATTCCCAGTGAAAACTTCAGTCGTTTAGAGGCAAATTGATGCATGTGATACATTGGCTGAGGCCATGAGGGATGAGGCTATGTGTGATGGGGTTGAAAGAAGATAGACCACGGAGACAGAAGCCCTGGTTAGCATCCTTGCTTGTGTGGATGGTGGGCTTTGAGCTTTTAGAATAGTGGTTCTCAGCCAGTGGTGACTGTGCCCTCCCAGGGGACATTTGGCAACATCTGGAGACATTTTTGGTTGTCACATTTGGCGGGAGGGTTCTGCTGGCATATCATGAATAAGACTAGGGATGCTGTGAAGCATCCTATGAGGCACAGGACCTCCTTCCACAACAAAGTCTTATCTGGTCCAAAATATTAATAAAGTCAAGGTCAGGGAAACCTGTATCAGAGCTTCAATTCCTTCATCTGTAAAATGGGAGTAGCTGCCACATCTCATCCAACTGGTTGTTCTAAGTATTAAAGATGGAAGTTGTGGGAGAATGCTTTCCTTAAGTGGTGGCTATCCTCATTGATTATAGAGATGTCTAGGGCATCCCCCAGTTCTATTTCTCTACCTAATCTACCATAGCCACAGAGCTCTTCCTAAAATGCAAATCTGCCCCTGCTGTTTCTCTCCTTAAAACCTATTTGTGGTTTTCCATTGACTCCTGTAGTATACTGAAACTGATCTCTGCAGCCTCATTTTTCAACCTTGCCCTTCTCCCTTGCACTCCCGATCAGGAATGCAATATAATATGCTCTCTGTCACCTCCACATCTTTGCGCCTGCTCTTTCCTTTCCTGAACCCTTCCATCACACTCCCTCCCATTTCACCTAGTCAGCTCCTACTTGTTCTTGATGCCCTTAGCTTCCATATCACCTCCTCCAGGAAGTCTTCCCTTATTGCCTCATGGTAGAGAGCCCATCATCTGAGCTCCCATGGTGCTTCATGCTTATCCCATGCCAGATACTGTGTCGTAATTGCCTTTTAAATAATTCCATCTTCTGCCCTAGGCTGTGAGTGTCTTGCTCAGTGTTATGTTCTCAATGCCTAGTAAAGTACTTGACCAGCTAGTACATTTCAGTAAACATTTGCTGAATGAATGAATGAATAAATGAATTAATGAGATCTTTGAACATAGCTGTTTCCAGCAGAAAATAATTCACTTTGATTTGTCTTCCTTCTTTTTCCTTGGGTCACTGTTATGGTCATGCTAATGGGTGACAGGCCAAAGAGGGAAGGTTGCTGAGAAGAGCACAGCAGAGGGTCAAGATACTCTTTAACCTTGACCAATGGCCTTGACATAATCCAGAGGGAAGTGTCCTTGCATGAAAATAACCACCTTTGCCTTTAGAGTGAATTAACTGCTATTTTCTGGAAAATAGATGAGTCAGGGAGAGATGAGAACTTAGTGAGTTGCCAGTAGCTCTGGGACGTGTGGGAGTGTGTGTGTGTGTGTCTGTGTTGGTGTGTGTGTATTCCAGACCATTTTTGTATTGTGTGTCCCTGTGAATTTCACATTCTCTGGTATATAATTAAGCTTCAGGAGGACAGAAACAACACTGGGCATCGTAAGGTATATCTTGTCAAAGTGCTTGAAGAAATGTACAGCTACTCCTCCCTTAGCTTTACGCTTGCTCTTTTTATTTATCTACCAGTTGTCAAAATAGTGAGTGGATTCCTTAGTAGCTTTCAAAGTGATCAGTTAACGTATTTTTGGGTAGCGTTATGAGCTCACACGTTCATACACATTTGATGTGTTCGAACCTGTTCTGGTGGTTGTCCTTCTTGATGCTCAGGTTGTACTCTTGAGCCAGTGGGAGCCTATTCACATTGCCTTCTGAGAGCCCTTTTGATACAACCTTACTAGTATTTGATGGTTTGTTATCTGATACGACAAGATATTCCAGGCCTATCTTGTACGTTTCTGATCCATACTTGGAATTAGCCATTTTCTCGAAGAGTTCTTTTCTTTTATTAAAAATGGTATCTAGAAACCACACACACACAAACACACACACACACACACACACACACACAAATCTTCCCATAAGGATGTGCAGGGTCCCCATTTTACAAAGGAGTAAATTGAATATTCTCAAAGAGGGTAACTGTGTCCATACAGCGAGTTAGCAACTAAACCAGGACTCAAAAAAAAAAAGAAAAAAATGGCATAGCTTCACTGGAGACAAATTATAGAAGCTGCAGTGTCTTTAAATTTAGAAAACAAAGTTAGCTCCTGCCAGAGTTGCGAGGCAGTTTTGACGTCTTCAGAAAGCCACTTCTCCCATCCAATTTTATTCTTAAAAGTAGGAAGCAAAAGCTCGCAGGGACACTCCAGTGCATCTCCCCTTCCATTTATCAGTGTTTTTGCCTCTCATTATAACCATGGCCTAGTTTTCTTGGGCTCTTTAGATGTCAATGAGAGTATTATACTAGGTATTGTCCTTGAAACTTTTTGAAGTTCTTCAGGCATTATGAATAAGGTCTCCAACTCCAGCTGAGTGCCACCAACTACTTTGGCTCTGCTCTATTTCCTTAAGAAATCTAAAGGATGGCATTGTCATCTTCCAAAACAGAGACTGATAAAGGCTGCCCTCATACTGAGAATTTTCCCCCTTTTCTAGGAGGCAGCAGAGAAATTGCTAAAATTGAATTTTATTGTGCAAGATGCTACTGTCTTATAACCAGCAGAAAGTTAAGCTGTTAGCTCTGGAAGAATAGACCATTATTTGGGTGAGGCAAGACCACTGGTGGCGAACCTTGGTAGGGGCGGGGGAAGGAGTCAGCGTTCCGCATTGTAATTCCAGGCTGTGCTGGATGGGGAAGCAGGAAACAGCCTGCCTGTGCTTTCTGTGTCCTGGGCACATGGCACGATTCTGTCTTTGGATCCAGGTCGCTGGTGACTCTAGGGCTTTCAAACGGGGATCTGGATCTATGTTTTTCTTCTGCTTTAGGCTTTATCCAGCCCAATATAAAAATGACTGGCAGTTCTCAGCAGACTCCTGTGAAGCTGTTTTGGCATCTTGCAGGGTTGGAGGAGAAGATGGAGGGAGTTTAGCTCCAAGGTTTGGAAGGGAGGAAGGGAGTGCGGAGCTGAGGGCTTGCTCCTGAGTGGGTGGAGTGGGCTCCTGAAATCTAATTTAAGGGGCTCTGAGAAGACTCACTGAAACCCCTTCAGATTTCGGAAATGCCAGCTAGAGCATCCATCACTGCTAAGACGTCCATCATGTCTTACCACAACTTCCTGTGAGGGGGCAGCTCATTCAGTCTATAAAACTTCCACGTGGGAGGTTTTCTCTAGCTAGCTTTCCCTCCTGACTGTAGATGGAGGGTGGCGGGTGAGGAATGAAGCCAAAAGATACAGAAAAGTGGCTGCCACTGCTCGCGGTCACTGGAAGCTCTTTCAGCTGGCTCTCTTTCTTTCTAACGTACCGATAGATAACACCGATGTTTGTGTTTCGGTAGGTTGAGGAACAACGTGAGGTGGTATTCCTTTTAACACTCAGCTTTTTAAAAGTGGGGGATCTGGAGCTGGCCAGCGTGGATTCACATGCTAGCTCTACCATTTACAAGCTCTGTGGTCTTGGATAATGGACTCAACTCCTCCGCGTCTCAGTTTCCTTACCTGTAAATGAGAGCACTTACCTCTTAGGCTTATTTGAATGATTAAGTTAGAATAACATACACTTTCTCTCCTAGTGCTTGCACACATGTGCAAAGAAGTCCTTGTTACACCCCAATAGCGAGGAGTACGTCAAAGGGGCAGAGGGGCCAAGGGACAGAGCCCCCAAGGGCAAAGCTGGAACACTTTGAGCGATGAAAAGAAATCAGTATTGCATTATAACCTGAAGTATCAAATAAATATCCATGAGTCCGTACTGACATAAAGAAATGTTTGAACAGGTACACAAATGGGGAAAAGAGACAGATCTCCTCAACAGAAGAATTCCAAATAATTTATGTAGACGTTTCATCCTCAAGGAGGAGGCACATAGCTGCCCACTTCCTTTAGTGGGCTGCTCACAGTGACTTCCTTCCAAAGAGGACAGCGTCAAAGGGGGGAGAATAAAAGAGCACTTCACACTGGAGACACGTGACAAATGTCAAATGATCTCAGCCAGGTGATCGAGGTTGAAATCAACAGTGATGGATCATGTTAATACTAGGTGCCCTTGATATGATGTGAATAAAAGTGGCAATTTATCTCTGTGGTCTGCCTCCCCAAACCCCGGATTAATCATGAGAAAAACATCAGACAAATCCCAGTAGAGGGAATCCTACAAAATATGTGACCAGTATTTCTCAAAACTGTCAAGGTATCAGAAACAAGGAAAGCTTGATAAACTGTCATAGCCAAGAGGAGCCTACGGGGACGTCAGCTAAATGTGATGTGGTCCTGGATGGAATCTGGAACAGAAAAAGGACAGTAGGTAAAAATAAAGAAGATATGAATAAACCATGGACTTTAGTTAATAACCATGCATCCCTATTGGTTCATTAATTGTAATAAATTACCAAACTAATCTAAGGTATTAATAATAGAGGACACTGGGCTCAGGGTGTAGGGAAATTCTTTGTGTGGTCTCCTCAAATTTTCTATAAATCTAAAAATGTTCTGAAAAATAAAGTCTATTTTTTAAAGTTATTATTATCCTTATCATCGTTATTATTTGTTTCCTGGAATTCTCTCTCCTGTGAAAATTTCAAGGCTCCCTGTTAAGTCTAAGACATCAGTCCCAGTCGCTACTGCTCTTGTTAGCCAAGAAGTCCTATTCTTTTTGGTTATGGTCGGGGTGGTTCCCACACGGTACAGCTTGGATGGCCTGGCTGTCTACATGCTCTTCCAGTGGGGCATTGATGGGATAGTGGTGAGCACAGCTGCCTTCTAGGCTCTTCTAGGGGAGCGCATATTAACTCTGAAAATGGTAACCTAGCAGCATGACAGGCCCCATGTCCACTAAAGAAAAGTGTTTGGTAAACTAGCGTTCGTTCCAGGTAAAATCAGTCATTTCTTTCTCTGTCAACACTGCCTTGTTATATACCTTGGCCGAATCACTCATCACATTGGATTTCATTATTCATCTCTACCCATCTGTGAACTCCCCAGTGGAAGACAGTTTTCTCTTTTCTCTTTGTACTCCCAGGACTTAATCTTATGCCCAGCATAGATGACTCAAAAATCGATGACTGAGTGGAGGACTGGGCAGCTGTGTTTAAACTTGTAGTCCTGAAACTCACTTTCATTACCTGTGCCAAAAGAGAAGAGATCATGGGAGAGATTGTATTTTCCAAAGATGGCCACAGCAATCTCTCCCATTCCACTTTCTCTTTTTTTTCAATGTGACCTTCACCCTTCTCTCACAGCATGGTGAGGTCTGTGTCCTTTCCCCCTGAAAGGAGTCAACCTTTGTGATTGCCTTGATCGAGAGCATATAGCAGAAGGGGTACCATGTGAGTTTGGAGGTTGCATCATAAAAATTCCATGGACTTCTCTGTCTTTCTCTCTTGGGATGATCACTCTTGGAATCCAGCCACCATGCTGTGAGCATGCCCAAGCATGGATATAGAGAGATACCCTTTGAGAGGAACTGAGGTGCTGGTCCCCATCCTCTGCTGAGCTTCCAGCTGAGAGCCAACACCAAGTTGCCAGCCATCCTGGAAGTGGATTCTCCAACCCCCAGCCAAGCTACTCCAGCTAATGGCAAGTGGAACAGAGATCAGCCATCCCATCACACCCTGTCCAATTTGCAGATTCATGAGCCAAGTCGATAACTACTGTTGCTGTAAGCACCATGTTTTGGAGTGTGTTATGCAGGGATAACCAGAACATGTGGGAAAATAAAATCTCAGCTGATTGAAAATAAGACTGGTGAGTTATTTTACTTTCCTTCCTATTTCCTGCAAAAAGCCTTCTGATGCTGCAAGTTGTTTTTTTTTTTGTTTTTTTTTTTTACCATGGGTGGGAATTGACTGAGGGGATAGAGCCACATTTGGAAGTGAGTAACCACAAGGATCTCAAAAATGATAATTTAATTAATGCCTTTATAAATCAATTAACTGATTCAGCAATTATTTGAGTACCCGTTGTGGTCCAAGCCCCCGGCTAAGTGGTGGGATGTGTCGGTGAATGACCTAGATGTGGTGATCTGTCTTAATGAAGCTTAGCATTCTAATGAGAAAACTAAATAAGCAATTACACAATTATTTAAAATTAGTAATTAATTCAATCTCAGTGGTGGAAAAAACTGAAGGATATTTATCCTAGAGAGTAGCTTCTTCAAGTATCTAAGGATTGTGCCAAGGTTCACTCACATGGCTTGGGCTTCCTCACAGTATAGTGGCTGGGAGGCTGCTCAGTTCACAACATGCCCTTCTGTGGGGTGCTTTTGTACTCCCCAATACCCCAGTGGGCTCCCAGCATCAAGATCTGCAATAGGTGACTCTGCCCCTCTGGCCAGAGTTGATTAATCCGGGGTGGGGGGAGACCTGACTCAGGCTGAGCCAATCACATTCTTGGAGCTGTGCGTAAGGCTTGTTAATGATAGTGTAGAGACAAAGGTTTGGTGATTCCTGATGAGGTCAGTCCTGAACCTGCCCTGGGTCCTCCATTCCCTGAAGCTGATTCTCCCTCTCTTTCCCCTTCTCTTCTCCCCAACTCTTCCTCCTCCTTCCCCTTCTCCTCCTTCTTGATCTAATCAGATGCCACAAGATCTTTTCAGTTAATTTCCTTTAAGACTAAAGCTTCCTAGAGTTGGTTTTCATTACTTACAATAAACTAAGGCTTCACTAGTACAAACTACAAGAGGGATTATCCCTGTCCTTTAAGACTTCCATGGGATAGAATTAAAACCAAGGAGCAGGAACCACAGCAGGAGAAATTTCAGTTGCATACGTGAAAGAACGTTCTAAGGGTCAGAGATATACGTAGACTCAGGTCGTAAGCTTCCTATCCTTGGAGGTTTTCAGACAAAGTCTGGTCAACCACTTAGCTATGATGTTTTCAGAGAATTGAAGCATTAACTCCAAAATTGGGCTGGCTAATGATGATGACGACGATGATGATGATGGTGGTGGTGGTGGTGGCAGCTGACAGTTTTGTGCACTTACTGTTTTCCAGGAACCATGATAAGTGTTTAACGTGTGTTGCCTCATTTAATCCTCACAATAACTCCATGAAGAAATATCGTTACTATAACCATATAGCAAATGAGGAAGCTGAGCCTCCAGAAGTTAGGTAATCATTCATCCAATAAGCCAGATTTTAAACTCAGACTGTGGGAACCCAGGAACAATGCTCTAGTTTTAGGTGAACCTTATTCCACTCCAGCCCCCAAAGCTCATAGGATTTCACCTCCTCTTCTTTATTCCACATCCCAGAATGGCCTCAAAATAAAGAGGTAAAACAAAAATCTTGGGTAGTTAGACCCTGAATAATAGAGAATACTTTATATGAAAAAAAAAATTCAGGCATACTAGACACACTAGAATCAGATAATAGTAGAAAAAATGTTCCTCAGAGCACAGTGAGTCCTGTACAGGTGGAGATGCTCACTAAGTATATCTCGCCGTGTCGCTGCATGTATTTTTTTCTTTATTTCTTTTGTTACTCCTTCCAGTTTGCACATTTACCTGAATCATGCCTACTCTCTCTTTCTGGACTAAATTAGCTTTATAATAAAATAATAATTATTGCTTTGTTTACTTTAGAAGCGCAGAGCATCCCTCCCAGTTCTGAATGGTTTGTTTTGTGATGGATATTGCCGCCAACAGAGGGTGTGTGGTGTGGGGGAAACAATTTGAATTGCCAATAGCCTGTTTGACGAGTTTCCCAGAAGCAGACATGATTCAGTTCAGCAGAAGTTTCTTTTAGAAACGTGCCTAAAAAAATCCCCGACCTCTACCTGATCATTTATCATTCTTTTAAATCATAGGGAAAATGGAAGGTTCCTATCATTTCCTTAATTGAATAAAGGAGACAGACTTGGGAGGATCCTACTGAATGCTGAACGGACTCCAAGCACCTAATTAGAGCATTTACCCACGGAGTTGCCTTTGCAGAGGAGCCTCTGAGCCCTGCTTCTCTCTCCACCTGTTTCTGACGTGCTTCTGCCTGCCTGGCAGGTTAACGTGGAGCCCAACCCAACGCGCACCTCTTTAGTAGAATACTTAAGCGCATTCCTATTGCAGGGCGAGCAGCAGATCTTCTACAAATCTTCCGAGCTTTTGTTAAGCCTATTATGATGTTTCCAAGGTGATGGGGTCCAGCAGAAGGCCAAGGGTGGTTGTTGTGTGTCGTCAGGAGCTTGTTTACCCAACTGGGTTTGGAAACTTATCACTTTATTACGCATCTCCAGTTCCCCAAGCAGGTGATGTTTGCGTTTAGAAGGCAGTTGTGTGCCTTACATGCACCACGTATCTGAAACTCCCTCGAATAAGCTATGTCAGATATAAAAAGAGAAGCAAGTTAAATCCTCCAGACCTAAGGGTCCTGCTGGCTTGACATAAGAGCCGCTGGGATGAAGTTTGCGTCCCAGGCACAGGATGAGGAATACACTTGGGGGGGCGCCTGGAAGATGTTGATAATAATGGCTAAAGTCTATTGAGTCCTTAACTGTATGCCAGGCACTCTGTTGAGGGGCAGGGGGAGCCCAGGTTAACATTGAGATCCCATTATTAACAGGGAGAACAGAACTTGGGGTCTCTCCATCCCAGAATCATCAAGAATTTCCTCTAACCACAGAGAATAAAGCTGTGAGTACCACGACCCGGGTTACACTTCCTGCCACCACAGGGCAGCTGTTTTTAGGAATATGAGAACCCCTGCAGTCGTAGGCAAAAAAATGACAAATTCCATGACCTGCCGGATGAATCTTTTTTGTTTCTGCTAACTGTTGATTTCTATTACCTAACTTATAGCCTCTCTTATAGCACAGGAGTCAGCACACTTTTTCTGGAAGGAAGCAGATAACAAATGTTCTAGACTTTGTGGGCCATGTGGCCTCTGTTGTGTGAAAGGAAAATCAAAATGGAGTCAGTATTGCTAAAATGGAGCTGGGAGGCCACTGAGGAAGTGTGACTTACGGATGGAATCTGACCTTTTGACCACTTATCTTAACACAGGCATCCAGAACATTTGCATAATGCTCCAGAAACTCAAGATACTTAATGGACTCTTACCCTAAAACAACCAGTGACAGCCATCCCTTAAGGACAAATATTTCCTTTCTTGTGTCATAGTACTGCCTCATGGCTTTTGCCTTTATAAACTCTTGACTCTTTCTCTTCCTCAGAACACTCTTTCAGTTTTACCCAATTCTGTCTCCAAAATTGCTATTCTTAAGACCCCAAATAAACTCATTTCTTATTTGCAGCCCTCTGCTTTTCGTTGTTGCTGTTGAAAACTGCAATTATTCAACTCTGCTCTCGTAGTGCAAAAGCAGCTGTAGGCAAAGGGGCATGGCTGTGTTTCAATAACACTTTATTTGTAAAAGGTGGCAGGGGACCCAGGACTATAGTTTGCTGACCCAGATGCAGCATATAGTGGGGGATTCAGAAATATTTGTTGAAAAAAATAAATCTAAAGTAGAAAGTTCAAACAAATGGAATTTAAAATGCAAAACCAATCTTTGTAAAAAGTTTATAACAATAAATACCTGCTTATTGTAGAAATTTTGGAAAATATAAAAAAGTACATTAGGAAGAAAGTAAAAATCATGACCAAAAGATAACCCCAGTTAATAATTGTTTCCTTTTGGTCATTTTTCCTATGAATGCCTTTAAAAAAACTGGGTAAACAACTAGAATTTTAAAATATGATACCATTCATTTGCTCTGTTTTTCTGGAAGGTGACAGATGAAGCCAGCTTCCTTTGAGACTGTATCAAAAGGAACAAGTCTTCTGTTCAAGGTAAGGAAAAGATCTCCCTCGAGTCTGCCTGGTCATCTGTATTCCTTGACATCCAAAATCAGATTTCTGCTCATGATTTCATGCTCTAAAAAATCCTGAAGTGCCTTTTGGATCCCAAAGGAAAATTTAATTAAAAATCTCAGTAGAATTTTAGCATTGAGTTCTGTGTTGCTTGTGTGTAGGGCAACTTATTTAACCAAAATGTGGCATTTCTTCTTCAGTTCTGGATGCTTGGGAGTGCCTGGGATGCTGTTGGCAGAGGCCAGGACATTTTGAGAATGTGTTGCCCTAAAATGGGCCAGAAGTGCTGTGATGAATGGTTGAGTCATAGGAGTTAATAACTTGGTGTGAGAGAGAGCTATCAGGAATTTTTTATTTCTATGATATGGAGAGCAATAATATTCCAGTTCCCCTTTTCCAGCGCACGTGCGCGCACACACACACGACATCCCTGCATGCATCTTTGAGGGTGTTTGACCTGCCCTAGTCTGATACTTACGATTGCATATCCTCTGTTGACTTGCACGCCATTTGCCCGTCTCACCCTGTCCCTTCCTACCATTCCCTGACCCCTGCACACACAACCTGAGCCTTATAGGCCTCATTTTTAGAAGCCAGAAAGCACATGGTCATCTACAACAATTCCAAAGGATGTTGAGAAGCATCAGGCACTCAGAAGACCTGTAAAGCTGCCAGGCCAGTGATGACCACCTCTTCCCAAATTTGCAAATGGAAAACCATCAGCAAACCTTCATATTTTAAAACTTTTTAATTATGGGTATTTGGCTTGGTGGGAAGGGGGGTGTCCCAATCATGTGCACACAGCATGTTTGATATGCGTCTGTCCGGGCTCTTGCTGTTCTTGACAGTGGCTGCACAGAATTCCATCTCCTACCCGAACACCTCTTCTGTTCCACTCAAAGGCCTGTGATAGCTGTTTACCAAGTACACGGTGCCATGTCCCCTTTGAGTGGCTGGATGCTCAATCTGGGAGCCTCCTTCCCACACTAGGCAGGGATGAGCACAGGGGAAGAAAGGGGGAGGGGTGAAGTGCCCATCATGTGCCTGGTGCTCTCTGTTGACGCTCTGAATTATTCTACCCAACAATGCTGTTGGTAGGTGGAGTATCTATATTTTATGGACTGGGATAGACTCTTTTTGTTGACAATGACCCTCCTTCCCCCTCTTGCATCTGCCCCTTCTAAAGCACTTAAAACAGTGCCTGGTACAAAGTAAGCACTATATAATTGTTAGCTGTTATTATTGTTCTTGTTGCTGTTGTTCCTGTGCTTAGCAGGGCTGTGGGAGCGGTAGGCTACTTAAAAGCATCTGCTTTGGCCTTGGAGAGACGTGTGTTTGAGTCTCAGCTTTTTTACCAGCTGAGCTCTCTTGGGCATGTTATTTTCTGATTCTTAGTTTCCTCACCTGAGAAATGGGGGTGATGATAGAACCTCCATTATGGAATTGTTTGTAAGTGTGGAATAACTGGTAGGTCATTCTATAGCATCCTGGGCTGAAATGAAGACTTTTCACTACCCAGAGGGGTTTGCCAGCCAACTCTGCCAACTGTGAAAAACACGTGGTCAACCATTCTTTCTGTGAATGCTCACGAAGTGTCCATGATGTGCCTGCCTGTGTTGGAGGCACTGGGGAAGTAACTGAGAATTTACATCCCAATTTGGAAGAGAGTAAACAAAAAAACACAAACAAACAAAAAACCAAAAAAAAAAAAACGAAAAAAAAGAAAAATGGAAATTGCTTTTTAAAATGCACACACTTTGACCCAGAAATTCCATTTAAGGACATTTATACTAAGGAATTAATTATACAAGTATTAAAAGATAGCTGTATAAAAACATAAACTCTAGCTTATTGAAAAATATCAAAAATTTGCAAAAACCCTAAAATTTCTACAGTTGATTAAATAAAGTATGATACTACCACACTATGGAATACCATGTAAAATTTTTAAATGTTAATGAGGAAATATATTTATTGATATGGAAGATGTTCATTTATATAGTTAAGTGGCAAAAAAACTCAGTTTACCAAAAAAAGCAAGAAAGCAAATAGATAATTTTAGATAGAAATAAGCATTATGAAGAAAATAAAACAGAGTGATATGACAGTGATAAGAGGCAGGCAGAGGAGGGCAACATTAACAAGGCAACCAGGAAAGAGGTCTACGAGGGATGTCTTTTGAGCGGAGAGTGATGAGAAGCAGCCAGCCAGGAAAAGGCCTGGGATACAAGGACAGAGGGAACAGCAGGTGCAAATCTTAAATGATTTTCTGGCCAAAGTTCCCATAACTTTTGATCCACACATTTCCTCTCTATTGAACAGCAACCTATCAATTACAGGTTGCCTAACAGCACAACAGTCTAGACCAGATCAGTCTAGGGACTTCAAAGTTCTATTCAGAAACTTGGGAGCAAATCCAACTTGGAGATGAACAGAATGCTGACCCTCATCATCAGTGCCTGCTGTTTGGACTGCTGTTCAATTCTGGAAAATTCCTAAACCCTTCATGGTTTTCTACTGAAAACCAGAGCCGGGTTTTTACCCTAGAAACAGTCCCAGGGCTGTATGAGCACAGAGAGATCTGGGAGCTACTGGCTTCCAGCAGGTGAGATAAGAAATCTGTTAAATCACAGGTTGACTTCAAAAAAACAAAAAACAAAAAACAAGCAAACAAACTCAGAGAAAAAGAGATCAGATTTGTGGTTACCAAAGGCGGGGAGGTTGGTGGTGGGGAGGGAAGTCAAAAGATACTACAGACTTCCAGTTATAAGATAAATAAGTCCTAGGAGTGTAATGTATAACATGATTAATATAATTAACACTGCTGTATATTATATATGAAATTTGTTAAGAGAGTAAATCCTGAGAGTTCTTATCATACACAAAAATTTTTTTTCTGTTTTTTTTTTTTTTTTAATGGCCACGCCACATAGTTTGTGGGATCTTAGTTCCCCGATCAGGGATTGAACCCAGGCCCTTGGCAGTGACGCGCTGAGTCCTAACCACTGGACTGCCAGGAAACTCCTTTTTCTATTTCTTTAATTTTGTATCTGTATGAAATGATGGATGTTCACTAAACTTATTGTGATAATCATTTCATGACGTATGTAGGTCAAGTCATGATGCTGTACACTTTAAACTTATACAGTGCTGTATGTCAATTATATCTCAGTAAACTGGAAAAAAAAGGGAAAACAAAAAGAAATTTGTTAAATCATTCTTCAGGCTCATCCCAGGGAGGGTCCAAACCCCTGAGCCTGATGGGGTGTGATTAGTTATCTAGAAATAGACTGCAGAGGCATTTACTCATTTATCAAGCATTGTTGAGCACCTACTATGTGCTGGGCAATCTTCTGGGTAATGGGAGTGGAAAGATGAATAAGACACATTGTTTGCTCTCAGGGAGTTCCTTGTCTTTTGGGGAATTGAATCATGACTTTTGTAGTTACTGGCTGTTTGGGTTTGGGCTTCTTATCTCTGGGCCTTGGTTTTCACACCCACAAATTGAGAGGACTCAGCCAGGTGACTGGTGGGGTCTTTCCGGTACTGTGGTATCACAAGGTTAGCAAGGGAAGCCCGAACAGGGCTGCCCAAACTGGAGCAAGAAAATCAGTGCTAATGGAGACAGGGAATGAGATTCAGTAGAATCTTTTTTTTTTAAATATAAATTTATTTATTTATTTATTTACTTTTGGCTGTGTTGGGTCTTCGTTGCTGCGCTCAGGCTTTCTCTAGTTGCAGCGAGTGGGGACTTCTCTTGTTGTGGAGCACGGGCTCTAGGCGCGCGAGCCTCAGAAGTTGTGCCTCGTGGGCTCTAGAGCACAGGCTCTGTAGTTGTGGCGCACGGGCTTACTTGCTCCCTGGCATGTGGGATCTTCCTGGACCAGGGAACAAACCAGTGTCCCCTGCATTGGCAGGCAGATTCTTAACCACTGCGCCACCATGGAAGTCCCAGTAGAATCTTATTGTTGTTTATGACCTCACCTGTGAACTTGAACTTGGATCGAAACTGGTTTGGTTTCTTAATTAAGAAAAAACCTTGTGCAATTCTGCTTGAAGTGAATTCTTTGGTCTTTATTTTTTAAGTAAAATAATAAAAAAAAGATGTATCCTGAGAACAAGTGACTACAGAAATTATTGGTGAGTTTCTAGTCAAATTTCGGATTGGATTTGGAAAACACGGTTTTTACGTAAATGGAAGGAGAACTGGTGATCCAGCATGGATGGATTCACAAGGTAAAAGCCATTCACTGACTAATTCAAGAAATACAGTTTTTAAAAAATAAATAAATAAATAAATTTATTTATTTATTTATTTATTTATTTATTTATTTATTTTTAGCTGTGTTGGGTCTTCGTTTCTGTGCGAGGGCTTTCTCTAGTTGCGGGGGCCACTCTTCATTGCGGTGCGCGGGCCTCTCACTATCGCAGCCTCTCTTGTTGCGAAGCACAGACTCCAGACGCGCAGGCTCAGTAGTTGTGGCTCACGGGCCCAGTTGCTCCGCGGCATGTGGGATCTTCCCAGACCAGAGCTCGAACCCGTGTACCCTGCATTGGCAGGCAGATTCTCAACCACCAGGGAAGCCCAAGAAATACAGTTTTTGAAGCATATTTTATGTGTATGTTCTAGGTACTGTTTCAGGCAATGGGGATTGAGCAGTGAACAAAACAGTTAGAATTTTTTTCTGCTCTCATGGTATTTATATTCTAGACGGGATAGGAGAATTAGCAGCCAAAAAAAAAAAAAGATAAACAATTAAAACCAGAGAGTGTGTGAGATGACAGTAGGTCATATGGAGAAAAATAAAGCAAGGAAGGGAATAACAATGCTGTGGTTTCTTTCTTTTTTTTGAAAAGGGTCATCACCTGGGAATGAGGAGTGATTGCTTAATGGCTATGGAGTCTCCTTTTGGGATGATAAAAATGTTTTGGAACTATATAGAAGTGATGATTGTACAACATTGTGAAAGTACTAAATCCCAATGAACTGTACATATAAAATGGGTAATTTTCTGTTATATGAATTTTACCTCAATAATAAAAAAAAAAGGGTCATCAGGGAAGGATTCTATTTTAAAAAATGACATTGGATAAGGATATGAAGGAAGTGAGGGAGTGAGTCTCTTTTTTGTTTTTCTTTTTTTAAGATTCCGTATATGAGTGAGATAACGATTTTGTTGGAAATACTGGTGATGCACACCTGATGGGTTACCCATGACTCAGGACCAGTGCTATATAGCCAGGGCTAGTTCACCTGACCCCACTGTCATGGCCACTGTTGAGATCATCTCCCGGTAGAAGCCGGAGGTGGACTGCCCCGGCAGAGACTCAGAGGGCTCTTCTGGGTGGAAGATGAGTAATCTGAGAGGCTGCACATTACCTGAAGGAATGATTTAAATTGTTGCATGCAGCCGGACTAAAATTTATTTTTTTGTTTTTTTGTTTTTCTCCTGCTCCATAGTCAGTGGGGCTACTATTACTGATGAGAAAGACCATATCAGTAAGAAACTGCACTTTATCTGCACATCTGAGAGGTAATGTGTATGAACTTGAGACCCCAAATCAGTTGTATGTTCCTTTTTTCAGAGGGGCTGGGGAGCAGTTAGAGTCCTTAGCTCTTACAAGGTTCTCTAACAGGTATATGACCTCAAAACATTAAGATGCTCCAAACTCTTTGCAAGCAAAAATTTTGCTTGTCATAAATAGTCATAGTCATGTTGGGGCTGTGATCAACTTTGGCTCCTTTAGGGGAAGTGGGGAGAAGACTGGGGGAGCTTATTTTATTTTCATCCACCACTGACAGAGGTGTTTCTTTAGGTAATATTTGCACTCATCAGACTTCTGGAATGTACCAACATTCTGTGCTGTTTGGACCAGCACCACTGCCAGGAAAGTATGATGCATAAGAACTGTCTAGTTATGAGTCTAGTTATGAGTCTAGTTATGTCTAAATTCTTGTTAACACATGGGGCCATACCAAATCATCCTACACTGTAAATACGAACTGTAAAAAATCTTTGCACAAAGACCCATATGTAGGTATATTCATATCATGTAATGGGAAAATATTAAATACAACCTGTTTGTCCATCAGTAGAAAACTGGTGAAAACAGCTATGGTTCATCCAAATAATGGAATAATAATACATATCATAATAATACAGCTATTAAAAGAATGAAACAGATCCATACATACTGAAATGAAGTAATCTTTATGACGTTATGAACTCTGCATATAGTATGCTTCCATTCACATAAAAATGAGTCTATATATCTATATTTATATGTATATCTATATTTGTATCTGTATCTATCTATATCTAAAGCTATCTAAAGCAATGTTTATATCTATTTTGTTGCTTTTATACAAATAGAATATTTCTGGCAAGCGTTGTAGGAACCTAATACTCTTGGTTGCCTCATGGAGAACCCTGAGGGGTAGGATGGGTGGGGAGTCAGAAACAGAGGAGAATCACTCTTCGTTTGGAATCCTTTCATTCTATTTGGTTTAAAAATAAATAACTATTTGCATGTATTACTTAAATTTAAAAAAAAAATTAGAAACAATTGGATTAAAACACGTGTCTTCCTGCTTGAAAAAAGAAAAAGCCAGAGAGGACCTTCAAGATGGCAGAGGAGTAAGACGTGATCACCTTCCTCCCCACAAATACATCAGAAATACAACTACACGTGGAACAACTCCTACAGAACACCTACTGAATGCTGGCAGAAGACCTCAGACCTCCCCAAAGGGAAGAAACTCCCCACGTACCTGCGTAGGGCAAAAGAAAAAAGGAAAAACAGAGACAAAAGAATAGGGACGGGACCTGCACCAGTGGGAGGGAGCTGTGAAGGAGGAAAGGTTTCCACACACTAGGAGCCCCTTCGCGGGCGGAGACTGCGGGTGGCGGAGGGGGGAAGCTTCGGAGCCACGGAGGAGAGCGCAGCCACAGGGGTGCGGAAGGCAAAGTGGAGAGATTCCTGCACAGAGGATCGGTGCCGACCAGCACTCACCAGCCCGAGAGGCTTGTCTGCTCACCCGCCGGGGCGGGCGGGGGCTGGGAGCTGAGGCTCCGGCTTTGGAGGTTGGGTTCCAGGGAGAGGACTGGGGTTGGCTCCGTGATCACAGCCTGAAGGGGCTAGTGCGCCACAGCTAGCCGGGAGGGAGTCCGGGAAAAGGTCTGGAGCTGCCGAAGAGGCAAGAGACTTTTTCTTCCCTCTTTGTTTCCTGGTGCGCGAGGAGAGGGGATTCAGAGCGCCGCCTAAACGAGCTCCAGAGATGGGTGCGAGCTGCGGCTATCAGCGCAGACCCCAGAGACGGGCATGAGATGCAAAGGCTGCTGCTGCCGCCACCAAGAGGCCTGTGTGCAAGCACAGATCACCATCCACACCTCCCCTCCCGGGAGCCTGTGCAGCCCGCCACTGCCAGGGTCCTGTGATCCAGGGACAACTTCCCCGGGAGAACGCACAGCGCACCTTAGGCTGGTGCAATGTCACGCTGGCCTCTGCCGCCGCAGGCTCGCCCCGTGTACCGTACCCCTCCCTCCCCCCGGCCTGAGTGAACCAGAGCCCCCGAAGCAGCTGCTCCTTTAACCCCGTCCTGTCGGGGCAGGGAACAGATGCCCTCAGGCGACCTACACGCAGAGGCAGATCCAAATCCAAAGCTGAACTCCAGGAGCTGTGCGAGTGAAGAAGAGAGAGGGAAATCTCTCCCAGCAGCCTCAGGAGCAGCGGATTAAATCTCCACAATCAACTTGATGTACCCTGCATCTGTGGAATACCTGAAGAGACAGCGAATCATCCCAAAACTGAGGTGATGGACTTTGGGAGCAACTGTACACTTGGGGTTTGCTATATGTGACAGACGAGTTACTGATTTTTATGTTTATCTAAGTATAGTTCTTAGTGCTTGTTATCACTGGTGGATTTGTCTATTGGTTTGGTTCTCTTCATTTTTTTAATTACTTTTTAAAATTCTTTTATTTTAAGAATATATTTATTATTTTATTTTATTATTTTATTTATTTATTTATTTTTTCTTTCTTTTTTTTTTTTTTTTCCTCCCTTTTCTTCTGAACCGTGTGGCTGACTGGGTCTTGGTGCTCTGACCGGGTGTCAGGCCTGAGCCTCTGAGGTGGGAGAGCCGAGTTCAGGACATTGGACCACGAGAGACCTCCCGGCCCCACATAATATCAGTCGGCAACAGCTCTCATAGAGATCTCTGTCTCAACGCTAAGACCCAGCTCCACTCAATGACCAGCAAGCTCCAGTGCTGGACACCCCATGGCAAACAACTAGCAACACAGGAATACAACCCCACGCATTAGCAGAGAGGCTGCCTAAAATCATACTAAGTTCACAGACACCCCAAACACACCACCGGATGTGGTCCTGCCCACTAGAAAGACAAGATCCAGACTCATCCACCAGAACACAGGCACCATTCCCCTCCACCAGGAAGCCTACACAACCCACTGAACCAACTTTACCCACTGGGGGCAGACACCAAAAACAACGGGAACTACAAACCTGCAGCCTGAGAAAAGGAAACCCCAGACGCAGTCAGTTAAGCAAAATGAGAAGACAGAGAAATATGCAGCAGATGAAGGAGCAAGGTAAAAACCCACCAGACCAAAACAAATGAAGAGGAAATAGGCAATCTACCTGAAAAAGAATTGAGAGTAGTGATAGTAAAGATGATCTGAGGGACTTCCCTGGTGGCGCAGTGGTTAAGAATCCTCCTGCCAATGCAGGGGACACGAGTTCAAGCCATGGTCTGGGTAGATCTCACATGCTGCGGAGCAACTAAGCCCGTGCGCCACAACTACTGAACCTGCACTCTAGAGCCCTTGAGCAACAACTGCTGAGCCCGCGTGCTGCAACTGCTAAAGCCCGCACGCCTAGAACCTGTGCTCCGCAACAAGAGAAGCCACCGTAATGAGAAGCCCACTCACCGCAACAAAGAGTAGATTCCACTTGTCGCAAATAGAGAAAGCCCGCACAGCAATGAAGACCTAACACAGCCAAAAATAAATAAATAAATTTATATATATTAAAAAAAAAGATCCGAAATCTTGGAAACAGAATGGAGAAAATACAAGAAGCACTTAACAAGGACCTAGAAGAACTAAAGAGCAAACAAATGATAAACAACACAATAAATGAAATTAAAAATTCTCTGGAAGGAATCAGTAGCAGAGTAACTGAGGCAGAAGAACGGATAAGTGACCTGGAAGATAAAATAGTGGAGTAACTACCTCAGAGCAGAATAAAGAAAAAACAATGAAAAGAATTGAGGACAGTCTCAGAGACCTCTGGGACAACATTAAACACATCAACGTTTGAACTATAGAGGTCCCAGAAGAAGAAGAGAAAAAGAAAGGGACTGAGAAAATATTTGAAGAGATTATAGCTGAAAACTTCCCTTATATGGGAAAGGAAATAGTCAATCAAGTCCAGGAAGCTCAGAGAGTCCCATACAGGATAAATCCAAGGAGAAACACACCAAGACACATATTAATCAAACTATCAAAAATATATACAAAGAAAACATATTAAAAGCAGCAAGGGAAAAACAACAAATAACATACAAGGGAATCCCCATAAGGTTAACAGCTGATCTTTCAGCAGAAATTCTGCAAGCCGGAAGGGAGTGGCAGGACATATTTAAAGTGATGAAAGGGAAAAACCTACAACCAAGATTCCTCTACCCAGCAAGGATCTCATTCAGATTTGATGGAGAAATTAAAACCTTTACAGACAAGCAAAAGCTAAGAGAATTCAGCACCACAAAACCAGCTTTACAACAAATGCTAAAGGAACCTCTCTAGGCAGGAAACACAAGAAAAGGAAACGACCAACAATAACAAACCGAAAACAATTAAGAAAATGGTAATAGGAACATACATATCGATAATTACCTTAACTTTAAATGGTTTAAATGCTCCAACCAAAAGACATAGACTGGCTGAATGAATCCAAGACGAGACCCATATATATGCTGTCTACAAGAGACCCACTTCAGACCTAGGGACATATACAGACTGAAAGTGAGGGGATGGAAAAAGATATTCCATGCAAATGGAAATCAAAAGAAAGCTGGAGTAGCAATTCTCATCAGACAAAATAGATTTTAAAATAAAGACTATTACAAGAGACAAAAAAGGACACTACATAATGATCAAGGGATCAATCCAAGAAGAAGATATAACAATTGTAAATATTTGTGCACCCAACATAGGAGCACCTCAATAATTAAGGCAAATGCTAACAGCCATAAAAGGGGAAGTCGACAGTAACACAATAATAGTGGGGGACTTTTAACACCTCACTTACACCAATGGACAGATCATCCAAAATGAAAATAAATAAGGAAACACAAGCTTTAAATGACACATTAAACAAGATGGACTTAATTGATATTTATAGGACATTCTATCCAAAAAACAACAGAATACACTTTCTTCTCAAGTGCTCATGGAACATTCTCCAGGATAGATCATATCTTGGGTCACAAATCAAGCCTTGGTAAATTTAAGAAAATTGAAATCGTATCAAGTATCTTTTCTGACCACAACGCTATGAGACAAGATATCAATTACAGGAAAAAAAACTGTAAAAAATACAAACACATGGAGGCTAAACAATACGCTACTGAATAACCAAGAGATCAATGTAGAAATCAAAGAGGAAATCAAAAAATACCTAGAAACAAATGACAATGAAAGCACAATGACCCAAAACCTATGGGATGCAGCAAGAGCAGTTCTAAGAAGGAAGTTTATAGCAATACAATCCTACCTCAAGAAACAAGAAAAATCTCAAATAAACAACCTAACCTTACACCTAAAGCAATTAGAGAAAGAAGAACAAAAAACCCCCAAAGTTAGCAGAAGGAAAGAAATCAGAAAAATCAGATCAGAAATAAATGAAAAAGAAATGAAGGACACAATAGCAAAGATCAATAAAACTAAAAGCTGGTTCTTTGAGAAGATAAACAAAATTGATAAACCATTAGCCAGACTTATCATGAAAAAAAGGGAAAAGACTCAAATCCACAGAATTAGAAATGAAAAAGGGGAAGTAACAACTGACACTGCAGAAATACAAAGGATCATGAGAGATTACTACAGGCAACTATATGCCAATAAAATGGACAACCCGGAAGAAATGGACACATTCTTCGGAAAGCACAACCTTCCAAGACTGAACCAAGAAGAAATAGAAAATATAAACAGACCAATCACAAGCACTGAAATTGAGACTGTGATTAAAAATCTTCCAACAAACAAAAGCCCAGGACCAGATGTCTTCACAGGCGAATTCTATCAAACATTTAGAGAAGAGCTAACACCTATCCTTCTCAAACTCTTCCAAAATATAGCAGAGGGAGGAACACTCCCAAACTCATTCTACGAGGCTACCATCACCCTGATACCAAAACCAGACAAAGATGTCACAAAGAAAGAAAACTAAAAAAAAAAAAACTAAAAAAAACTAAAAAAAAAAGAAAACTACAGGCCAATATCACTGATGAACATAGATGCAAAAATCCTCAACAAAATACTAGCAAACAGAATCCAGCAGCACATTAAAAGGATCATACACCATGATCAAGTGGGATTTATCCCAGGAATGCAAGGATTCTTCAATATATGCAAATCAATCAATGTGATACACCATATTAACAAACTGAAGGATAAAAACCATATGATCATCTCAATAGATGCAGAAAAAGCTTTTGACAAAATTCAACACCCATTTATGATAAAAACCCTCCAGAAAGTAGGCATAGAGGGAACTTACCTCAACATAATAAAGGTCATATATGACAAACCCACACCCAACATCGTTCTCAATGGTGAAAAACTGAAACCATTTCCACTAAGATAGGAACAAGACAAGGTTGCCCACTCTCACCGCTGTTATTCAACATAATTTTGGACGTTTTAGCCACACCAATCAGAGACAAAAAAGAAATAAAAGAAATCCAAATCAGAAAAGAAGTAAAATTGTCACTGTTCGCAGATGACATGATAGTATATATAGAGTATCCTAAAGATGCTACTAGAAAACTACTAGAGCTAATCAATGAATTTGGTAAAGTAGCAGTATACAAAATTAATGCACAGAAATCTCTTGCATTCCTATACACTAATGATGAAAAATCTGAAAGAGAAATTAAAGAAGCACTCCCATTTACCATTGCAACAAAAAGAATAAAATACCTAAGAATAAACCTACCTAAGGAGACAAAAGACCTGTGTGCAGAACACTATAAGACACTGATGAAAGAAATTAAAGATGATAGAAACAGATGGAGAGATATAGCATGTTCTTGGTTTGGAAGAATCAACATTGTGAAAATAACTATACTACCCAAAGCAATCTATAGATTCAGGGCAATCCTTATCAAACTACCAATGGCATTTTTCACAGAACTAGAACAAAAAATTTCACAATTTGTATGGAAATACAAAAGACCCCGAACAGCCAAAGCAATCTTGAGAAGGAAAAATGGAGCTGGAGGAAACAGGCTCCCAGACTTCAGACTATCCTACAAAGGTGCATTAATCAAGACAGTATGGTACTGGCAGAAAAACACAAATATAGATCAATGGAACAGGATAGAAAGCCCAGAGATAAACCCACAGACATATGGCCACCTTATCTTTGATAAAGGAGGCAAGAATATACAATGGAGAAAAGACAGCCTCTTCAGTAAGTGGTGCTGGGAAAACTGGACAACTACGTGTAAAAGAATGAAATTAGAACACTCCCTGACACCATACACAAAAATAAACTCAAAATGGATTAAAGACCTAAACGTAAGGCCAGACACTATAAAACTCTTAGAGGAAAACATAGGCAGAACACTCTATGACATAAATCACAGCAAGATCCTTTTTTTTTTTTTTTTTTTTTTTTAAGAAATGGTTCCTAGGTTCTTTTTTTTTTTTTTAATGCTTTCCTTTTTTTTTTAAATTTTTATTTATTTATTTATTTATTTATTTTTAATTTATGGCTATGTTGGGTCTTCGTTTCTGTGCGAGGGCTTTCTCTAGTTGTGGCAAGTGGGAGCCACTCTTCATCGCTGTGCGCGGGCCTCTCACTATCGCGGCCTCTCTTGTTGCGGAACACAGGCTCCAGACACGCAGGCTCAGTAATTGTGGCTCACGGGCCCAGCTGCTCCGCGGCATGTGGGATCTTCCCAGACCAGGGCTCGAACTCGCGTCCCCTGCATTAGCAGGCAGATTCTCAACCACTGCGCCACCAGGGAAGCCCAGCAAGATCCTTTTTGATCCACCTCCTAGAGAAATGGAAATAAAAATAAACAAATGGGACCTAATGAAACTTACAAGCTTTTGCACAGCAAAGGAAACCATAAACAAGATGAAAAGACAACCCTCAGAATGGGAGAAAAAATTTGCAAATGAAGCAACTGACAAAAGATTAATCTCCAAAATATACAAGCAGCTCATGCAGCTCAGTATCAAAAAACAAACAGCCCAATCCAAAAATGGGCAGAAGACCTAAATAGACATTTCTCCCAAGAAGATATACAGATTGCCAACAAACACATGAAAGGATGCTCAACATCACTAATCATTAGAGAAATGCAAATCAAAACTACAATGAGGTTATCACCTCACACTGGTTAGAATGGCCATCATCAAAAAATCTACAAACAGTAAATACTGGAGAGGGTGTGGAGAAAAGGGAACCCTCTTGCACTGTTGGTGGGAATGTAAATTGATACAGCCACTATGGAGAACAGTATGGAGGTTCCTTAAAAAACTAAAAATAGAACTACCATATGACCCAGCAATCCCACTCCTGGGCATATACCCTGAGAAAACCATCATTCAAAAAGTGTCATGTACCACAATGTTCATTGCAGCACTATTTACAATAGCCAGGACATGGAAGCAACGTAAGTGTCCATCGACAGAGGAATGGATAAAGAAGATGTGGCACACATATACAATGGAATATTACTCAGCCATAAAAGGAAACGAAATTGAGTTATTTGTTGTGAGGTGGATGGACCTAGAGTCTGTCATACAGAGTGAAGTAAGTCAGAAAAAGAAAAACAAATACCTTATGCTAACACATATACATGGAATCAAAAAAAAAAAAAAAAGGTTTCTGAAGAACCTAGAGGCAGGACAGGAATAAAGATGCAGACATAGAGAATGGACTTGAGGACACGGGGAGGGGGAAGAGTAAGCTGAGACAAAGTGAGGGAGTGGCATGGACATATATACACTACCAAATGTAAAATAGATAGCTAGTGGGAAGCAGCTGCATAGCACAGGGAGATCAGCTCAGTGCTTTGTGTCCACCTAGAGGGGCGGGATAGGGAGGGTGGGAGGGAGATGCAAGAGGGAGGGGATATGGGGATATACGTATACATATAGCTGATTCACTTTGTTATACAGCAGCAACTAACACAACAATGTAAAGCAATTATACCTCAATAAAGATGTTAAAAAAAAATGTCTTCAGCCTCTTTGGATTTTTAAAAACAGTGAGAAGATCTCTCCCATCTTTGCCTTTTCCCCAATCCCTGTCATCAGAGGTAATGGCAGATAGGGGTTTGGTACCTATAATTCCCCAGCATTCTCTTTGCACGTATGTATCCATATGCGCATATATACATGCAGAGTTTTAAGCAGTTAATTATAAACATTGGACCCTCAGAGCAGATATGAGCCCAAGCTCTGGATCTGAGTGCCAGCTGCATCACTTAGCAGCTCTGTGACCTTGGGCAAGATATTTCATCTCTCCACATTTTATTTTACTCATCTATAAAATGTGATAATAAAAATAGCTATGTCCAAGTGTTGGTGAACAGATTCAATAAGATGATATATGTAAAGTGCTTGCCTTAGTTTCTGCCCTGTAGCAAGTGCTTCAATAAATGTTAGCTGTTATTACTGTTATGTGTTGTTCTATAATGTGCTTTTTCCTTTTAATAATTTATCATGCCATCTTTCCATGTCTATAAATATAGGACTATGTTATAATAGGAAAACACACACACGTATGTACACACACATATACACACACACACACACACACACACACAATACCTATTTACAAACCAGAGGACTGGTTTGGAAACTCACCGTCATGATCAATTTCAACTTATTTTATTGGTCATTTTGTGCACCCCTGCTTTTCTATCCTATAACCAGAGGGCTTGGCAGGTTGGAATATTTGTCATACACTTCAGGAGTTCTTAGCCAGAGATGGCAACCCCATTCCCTACAGGTCTGTGGATAGAATATAAGGGATTAGTTAACTTGGAAAGGAAATTTTTTTCACTGACCTCTCACTGATTTTTAGCATTTCTTCAATTATCATTGTAGGCAACAAACCACAGTGGAATTAACAGTTCCTGTGACTTGGTCACCATTGGAAATCATAGCTATTTTCATATATCATAATTGTTGGAGAATCTTCAAATATCCTTTAGGCCCATTGCTTCTTTGAAATTACAGTAGTTGTTAAACCTACTGCTAGATTTTTCCTTAATGTGCTAATAAAGAACAATGTGTATTGCATATATATTGCTATATCACAAGTTTGTTTTAATATTTCTATAACTATATTTCAATGTAATTGGCTTCCTTTGAAATCCAATGTATTCTATTTTATTCATTTATAATTATTACACTGAGAAAGAACCCATAGGCTTCACCAGATTGCCAAAATGATTCATACCACTAAATAGATTAAGAAGTCCCCTTGGGTTTTCTGACCAAGGTTTGTAGGTGTAGTTGACATTTGTCATACATTTTGGCTGCTCGGTATCTGAGGTCCTAATATTTGGGGGAATCTTCCAAATGATGAGGCATAGCCTGCCTCCTTGTATAGAGACTGAAAATGATAGGCACTAGCTCTCCTGGTTTCCATGAAGCTGGGGCACAGCCCCATCAAATGACTCATCAAATAACTCTGCCAGTCAAGTACACCTGTCCTGGACTTTGAATCAGAAATTGGTGAAGAGGGAGGACAATACAGAATTCATCCTGGCAAAGAGAAGCAGCCACGTCCTCATTCTAGAGGCACCCGTAGTTGCAGTTCTAGAGGGAGCATGGGTGTCCAGCACTGGTAGGGTTGTGCCTATAGCCGTGATGTCTTCACTGCCTGTTGGGGATTCTGTAAGCTAACCAACATCCTTTCTTTAAAAACTTAATTTATTTTTTATTGAAGTCTAGTTGATTTACAATGTTGTGCCAATCTCTGCTGTGCAGCAAAGTGATTCAGTTATACATATATGTATATATATATACATTCTTTTTTAAATATTCTTTTCCATTATGGTTTATCACAGGATATGGACTACAGTTCCCTGTGCTATATATTAGGACCTAGTTGTCCCAACATCCTTTTTTTTTTTGTTTCACCAACCTCCTTTAAATAAACCTTCTTTCTTAAGATAACCGGAGGGTTTCTGTTGGTTGTCACATGAGTCTTGGGCATAGGGGGTTATTGGAAGGCAAAACCCCCCTAGTTTTGGAAATCCATCTTGGAGATTGAGGACTCAGAGTGTCTCTCCCCTTTCCAAAAGTGCCATTTTAGTACATGGGTATTTCCACAGCAAGTGACTAATGGAGAATAATAATGGCAAGACCCACAGTGTGGTAGCCATTCTCCAAAATGGCATCCAAGGTTCCTTGCTCCCTGATATTCACACCTGTGGGTAATTCCCTCCCACATTATTCCAGAGTCAGTCTGTACAGCTGAAGTGATGGACGTCGTTTCTGATATTAGGTTATAAAAGGTTTTGGCTTCCGTCTTGATGCTCTTTCACTTGCTCTTGGATCATTCACTGGCAGGAAAGCCAGCTTCCATGCTGTGAGCAGCCCTCTGGAGCAGCCCACATGGTGAGAATATGATGCCTCTGGCCAAAAGCCAGTGAAACACTGAGGTCTGCCAACAAACATGTGAGTGAGCTTGGAAGTGGATTTTCCACCCAGATCGAGTCTTAGGATGATTGCAGCCCTGGCTGACAGCTTGACTGCAACCCCATGAGAGATCCTGAGCCAGAACCGCCCAGCTAAGCTGCTCCTAAATCCCAGACCCTTAGAATATGTGTGAGATAATACATGTTTGTGATTTTAAGCTATTAAACTTTTTTTGGAGGGAGAGATGAATAATTTGTTACACAGTAATAGATAACTAAGATACAAGATTAAGTAAAATGTTCTAGTTAGTATTTGCAGCTCAATGGATAGAAAGCATCATACAAGGATAGTTGGAGGCAATATGGTGAGTCTTTCCTCTACTATGCAGACAGTAGAATATATAACACACAAATGGATAATAGCCATTGTATATAAAGAGTTCCTATGAATCAATATGTCAAAGATCAACTACCTAATAGAAAAATGAGTGTGTGACCATGGGTAAGTCACTTAATCAGTTTCCCTATTTATAAAATTGGGATAAGCAAGTCCCCCCTTTCACAGATTTGTTAGAGTCATGCCTGGCATGGAGTAAGTACTATGTAACTGTACCTAAAACAGATAATTTCCATAGAGAAATATGACATGGTCTCACTTATATGTAGAGTTTAAAAATAGGCAAACTCAGAAGTAAAGTAGAATGGGGGTAGTCGGGGTGGGGGTGGAGGATGTGAGGTAAATGGGGAGATGTTGGTCAAAGGGTACAAAGTTTCAGTTATGTAGAATGAATAAGTTCTAGAGATGTAATCTCAGGGAATTCCTTGGTGGTCCAGTGGTTAGGACTCCAAGCTTCCACTGCAGGGGCATGGGTTTGATCCCTGGTCGGGGAACTAAGATCCTGCAAGCCGTGTGGGGAGGCCAATAAAAAAAAAAAGAATAAAAAAGGTGTAATATCACAGCATGGTGACAATAGTTAACAATACTGTATTATATACTTGAAATTTGCAGAGGATAGATCTTCTACACACACACACACACACACACACACACACACACACACACACCACACACACATACACACATAATGGTAACTACTAGAGGTAATGGATGTGTTAATTAGCTTGATTGTGTTGTATATATACGCAATGTGTATGTATATATTCACAAAGTATGTACCCTTGAACAACATGGGGGTTAGGGGCATCAACCCCCTGCACAGCAGAAAATCTACATTTAACTTTTGACTCTCCCCAAACTTACCTACTAACAGCCTACTGTTGATCAGAAGCCTTACTAATAACATAAATAGTTGATTAACACATATTTTATATGTTACATGTATTATATACTGTATTCTTACAATAAAGTAAGCTAGAGAAAAGAAAATGTTAAGAAAATCAAAAGAAAGAGAAAATACATATACAGTACTGTACTGTATTTGTTGATACTGCAAGTTTATGTCATCTGTTTACAAAATAGTCATCTGCTTACAAAATAAATTGTCCGTCAGTACGTATATCAACATTGTTTTATATGATACAAAACACGGTAGATGTTATATGTACTACTAATAATAGACATCAAAAATGAAAAGATAATGTGAAAAAGAAATTCATATTTATTTATAGGTATAACAATTCATGCACTGATAACAAAGTAGCAGCAACGTAAGCCTAGTGTAATTGATGGTGCCATGTATGATCTGTAAGTGTTTGTGTGCATAAGTTTCGATAAATTTGTTTTTTTAAATTTATTTTATTTTTGGCTGTGTTGGGTCTTCGTTGCTGAGCTCGGGCTTTCTCTAGTTGTGGTGAGCGGGCTCTACTCTTTGTTGTGGTGTGTGGGCTTCTCATTGTGGTAGCTTGTCTTTGTTGCAGAGCACAGGCTCTAGGCGCACAGGCTTCAGTAGCTGTGGCACGTGGGCTCGGTAGTTGTGGCTCGCGGGCTCTAGAGCGCAGGCTCAGTAGTTATGGCACACGGGCTTAGTTGCTCCGCGGCATGTGGGATCTTCCTGGACCAGGGCTTGAACCCGTGTCCCCTGCATTGGCAGGCAGATTCTTAACCACTGGGCCACCAGGGCGGTCCCAAGTTTTGATAAATTTTAACATTCTATAATAGCTTTGTGTATATTTTGTGGTAGTAAGTGATAAAATAGACTAGCATCTACATATATTTTATGCATTCATAACATACCTAACTTTTAAAAATTTTTTTCAATATTTCTAGGCTACGTGGTTTACCTACAGGTTTTAAAAAAATTGTCACGAATCTCCAAAAACTTTTCCAATATATTTACTGAAAAAAGAAACTCTTTAAGTGGACCTGCACAGTGCAAACCCCTGTTGTTCAAGGGTCAATTGTATATGTCAAAACATCTAGTTGTACATTTTACATACATACAATTTAAAAAGATATCTCACTGAAGCTGTTTAAAAAAAGATCAGATCAGTCTGTTGAAAAGAAAAAAGGAAAAAACCCTAAATACTCTGAATAATAGTTATGAAATAGCCAATAAGTTTATGAAAAGATGCTCTACTTCAGTAAAGAGCAGAGAAATCCAATCACCGTGCCGACAGTGCCTAGCACATCATCAGTGCTCAATAAATATGTGTTGAATGAGTAAGACCTGGAGGATGGGAGGGAGAATGTACCTACAGATAGCGTACAAATGTGGTCAAAGAGATGCCAGGCAGAGGGAAGGGCAAGGTCAACGTCACAAGGAAGGAACAGGCCGGGCTTGTCTGAGAACAGTCAGGAATGCTGTGTGGCTGGAGCAAAATGAACAAGAGGGTCCTAGGCAGGTCGCGGGGGAAGTGAACAGACTTGTCAGCCATTGTAAGGACTTCGGCTTTTACTCTGGGCCAGATGAAGAGCCAGTGGTGGCTTTTGAGCAGAGGAGGGACATCCTCCAACTTACTCTGGCTGCTGTGCTCTGAATCGCCTGATGGGCCAAAGGGAGGACTCAGGCCAAGTGGTCAGCAGTGGAGGTGGTGACAAGTGGTCAGATTTTTTTAAAAAAAACAGCATACATTTATTATCTCAGTTTGAGATGATCATGTGGATTTTCTTCTTTGGTCTGTTAATATGATGGATTATACTGAATGATTTTTTAAATAGTGAACCAGTCTGGCATTCCTGGAATGAACTCCACTTTGTCTTGGGGTATTCTTTTTAATATATATTGTTGTATTCAATTTTCTAGTATACAAGTGGTCAGATTTGAGATATGTTTTTGCAGGTAGAACCAGGGCCGGCATCACGGCCATGTGACCTCTGGTGTCACACACTGTCCCTTGCTCAGCAGGACCCTGTACTTGGTTTCATGCTCTGCTGTCACCGTCTTGGAATTCTTAATAACCTTTTGTAACAGGGAAGAGCCAAATCTGACTACGTGTTGGATCTGTTTCTTTTACTTTAACCTTTGCTCCTCACTGCTTTTGTTCACTAAAAGGATACTGTTTATACATAATGGCCTGACTCAGGGAACCCTGCCTGAATGTTAAACCCAAGTGTGTTTGTTCAGGGAAACATCCAGACCCTGTCCACCTGTGGATGGCTGCAAGAAAGAAGAAATTAACACGTCCCCCACCCGGAGGCTGGCCATTCCAGGTGATATTTGCAGCACTGATGGCCTTTTCACTTTACTTCCTCATCTCCTCCCCCTCTCTGTGCTACAAAAGAAACTGGCATCCAAACGGCGATAAGATGGTTATTTTGAGACTTTAGTCTGCCATCTTCTCAGTCTGCTGGCTTTCCTAATGAAGTTGTATTCCTTGCCTCAACACCTCCTCTCCGATTCACTAGCCTGTTGTGCGGGGAGCAGAGCGAGATTGGACTCGGTAACACTTGGGACGGGGCCCCCCATTTTCATTTGACACTGAGTCCCACAAATCATGAATCCGGTCCTGGATAGAACTGATAGGATTTATCCACTGATTGGATGTGGGGTTGGAGGGAAAGAGAGGTGTCAGAGATAATGCCAAGGTTTCGGTCTCAGCAACTGAAGCTGGAGTTCCGTTGAGTGAGATGGGAAAGTGCAGGATGTCAGGACTAGGGAAAAGTGAGGCTTGCAGAGAAAGAGAGTTTTCTAGGATGTGGGGTCCCTGGGGAACTAGTCCGGGTCCTCTTTGGGGAGAGTTTTCTCCCCTCAGCTTTCCAGCAGGGCCGTGTCCCCATCTCAGGCTGACTTTAGCCTGACTGGCACAACCACCACACCAACAGCAGCTGTGTCCTCCTTGGGGACAATGGTGTGACATCAGAGGGACCGTGCATGACATTGACTTATGTTTAGAATTTCTCATTTCTCCCCAATGGCAACTGGAATGAAAAATCCTGAGGTTGGATGAGAATGGCTGAATACAAACCTTTAATTAAGAGTTAAAGACTTTAATCTGCCTATAACTCGGTTTTATTCCTAAATCCCACAATTTTGAAAAGAAAAGGCAATTGCGAGAACAAAAATGGCATCCAATACAAAGCCAGGAACACATTAAGCCAAAACAATTGTGGTCTCTGGGGCAATTAAATTCTCCACTCTTCAGATCTGGCAAGGAAAAGTGTTTCTTCTCCCCATCTGAGCTGCAAATTTATCCCCAAGCTCTCCAGTTGTGCTGACTCAGCACGAAATATATTCCTTCTCTCTCCCCACAGACACCCCCGCGGGCTGCGGGCTCGTCCACCTGTATCTTCCTCTGCCCCCTTCCTCCCAGGTAACCCAGATGAGCCTTCGAACTAAAATGAGGCTTCATTTTACTTCTTTTTTTGGCCACTGGAAAAATGGGGGGGAAAAAAGCGCACATACTTCTTTTTTAAAGATGCACATTTCCCACAATTTTTCAGAAGAAGGCAGGCGTTTCAGTCAGGAGGGAGGAGATGCCAACGGCTGACGTGATCGAAAGGGAGAAAAAGCCCTTGTGTTTCTCAGATGTAAATAGTTTAAGGTTTGGAAGTGCTCACCTTTGTACCCACTGAAGCTGTTGGGAACTTGTGCAGTGGGGGAAAACAAAATTGCTGAGACAGGAGGGAGAGAAGTGAGCTTTACTGGCCTGGATTTGATTCAGCCAGGGGAGCAGCCGATGAGCCCTGGTGGAGGAAACTGGCCAATGCAGGGGAAGATTCCAGGAGGACTGGGACCCGCCAGGCACTCGGGGCGGGCTGTGGATGGGGACCCCCCTCCATCACGTGGGTTGAGAATTCTCATTGCTACAAAAAGGATGGCAGAGGCAGATGACTCCTACCAAGTGAAAGAAAAGGGAAAAATATAGCAATAAGCAATGTTAATATAGTTCTTACTACATCCTAGGTAACCTTCTAGATTGGTAGTTGGCAAATGTTTTCTGTAAAGGGCCAGGCAGTAGATATTTTAGGCTTTGTGCTCATATGGTCTCTGTAGAAACTGCCAACTACTTAACTTGGTTCCTGTAGTGTAAAAATAACCAAGGACGGTATGTAAATGAATGGGCGTGGCTGAGTGCCAATAAAACTTTATTCCTGGACACTGAAATTCACATTTCATTTTTCATGTGTCATGAAATATTCTTCTTCTTTTCATTTTCCCCAACTCTTTCAAAATATAGAAAACATTCTTAGCTTGCTGGCAATGCAAAAACAGGTGGCAAACTGTATTTGGCCCTTGGGTGATAGTTTCCTGACCCCTATTTTAGATACTTTGTATATGTTAACTCTTTCCATCCCCCAACCCTGTAAGAGTCACTTTGACAGATGAGTGAGCACAGAGAGAAAAAGTAATTGCCAAATAGTTGCTTTTACGGGTTGAATTGTGTCCCCACCCAATTCATATGTTGAAGTCCTAACACTGAGTACTACAGAATGTGACTTTATTTGGAAATAGGGTTGTTGCAGATATAATTAGTTAAGATGAGGTCATTAGAGTGGGTCCTAAGTCAATATGACTGGTATCCTTACAAGAAGAGGAAATTTGGACCCAGAGATGTGTGCAGGGAGAACTCTTGTGAAGTTGAAGGCAGAGATCAAGATGATGTTTCAATTAGCCAAGGAATGCCAAAGATTGCCAAGATATCACTAGAAACTGCAAAACACATGGAACAGATTTCTCCCCTACAGCCCCCAGAAGGAACCAATGCATCCATCACATGTTGATTTTAAAACTTTAGAACTGTGAAATGATAATTTCTGTTTAATCAGCCCTGTTTGTTTACTTTGTTGTGGCAGTCCCAGCAAACTAATGCAGTTACACAGCCAATAAGTGGCATAGCTGAGGTTTGAAGACAGTTTGATTTCAGAGGCTGGGTACTTAACTGCTGGGCTATTCAATCTTACCATAACTTTATAATAAAAATTAAATAAAGTGTGGCTTTAGAGCCTGACAGAACCAGGTCCAACTCCTGACTACAAACTTCTATATGCTGTGTGACCTTGGGCAAGTTACTCAACCTCGCTGAGCCTCACTTCCCTCATCTGTAAAGTGGGAATTACAAGATAGCCATTTTATAAGCATATGGGAGGATGAAGATGATATACAAATAAAAGATGATCTATAATACAAGTAATATAGAAGCCCATGGCACATAGGAGATGCTCATGGCTGCTAGTCATTTTTGTTATTTGCTTACATATCCTTAGACTTTTATTACAATGTTTCCAATCTCACAAGATGCCATTTTGTTTTCACAATGGCTGTTTTGTAGCCACTCTCCAGACAGGCTCTTAGAGGCTCTCCCCTACCCTGCACTCCTGTCCCCAGCACAGTATATGGCAGGCTTGACACTCTCTGTTTGGCCTTATATATACAAGGTCACCAGCCACATTGGATTAGGACCCACCCTAATGACCTCATATTAACTAATTTTATTAGTTTTTTGGTTCCGGATGATACTGTTGGAGGAGGTCATCGAGAGGACATGACCACTGGTTGACTCTCAAGCTGGACCAGGGTGATTGGAGGCTCCTTACCCCTCCCCTGTCCTTGAAATTTACATTCTGCCCACTCTTCTCCTCCCACTGGGAGTCAGTTCAAGGATGCGGCTTTGAGGGAGTAAGGTGTTGGTGAGATCATGTGGACAGGATTCACGACTGAGCCCCTAAAGGCCTCTATAAACTGTTGAGATTCTGGCAGGCGGATGCCAAGATCTACTTGGCTTGTGGCACCCAAGACAAGCCTCGTAGATTCCCTTGCTTGTTGTTAACCCTGCCTCCTACCAGTCTGGAGTGGCTGCCTCCTTCCATCTCTCCGTGCCCTCCGTGTACTCGGAAAGTTTCAGATTTTATACAGGAAGCTCTCGAAGTTTCTAACCTCTGGGCCACGTCTAGCAGAAGATTCTCTGCTGCTTGCAGGTGAGGCAGGGTGAAAGCTGCTTGCTAATTTGATCCGCTCTGCTCACTGCTTAGGGTTTGTCATCCAGAGAGGAGGTGAGGGGACTCAGATGGAGAATTTATAGACCTTCCTTGGCTGTGTCTCGGGGGGCCTGAGAGAGTGAGAGATAAATTCTGAGGAGTTGGGTATGGGGATGCCACAGTTACACGAGATAACTCTTGGACGTTCCGTAAAATATCTTTTCAGAGAGCACTTTCTTTCACTCTCTTGTCTGTTGTTTATTGTCAAATCGGGGTCCTTGTGTATTCTGATTTCCACTGACATTCCAGTTTGGATTCTTGAGACTAGAGAGAAATCTGTTCATTCAGGTTAAGACAAAGTTCTACCCTCCCATCCCCAGTCATGAATTCCTGGCTGGAATTCTCTCACTGCAGTCTTTTCCAGCTGGACAAACCAACAGGGAGCAGGCCATTGGCAGAACAAGTTCTGGGGCCCAGGACAGTAGGTTTTGATAGGGGTCCAGAGTGTGGACAGTGGCAAGATTCAAAGTAGGGGAAACCACCTGTGGAATTATGGCCATAGGCATCGGCGGCAGGAAAGGCCTCAGTACCTAATTGGGGGAACGTGCCAGAGAAGAGAAGGCAGACACATCAAGGGAGAAAAGCAGCAACAAACTTGGCAGAGGCCAACAACCCTGGTTTGAATCCCACCCCTGCCACTTAGTAGCTGTGTGGTCTTGAGGAAGATACTTAACTTCTCTGAGCCTTAGCGTTCTAATTTTTAAAATGGAATTAGCAATAGTTACCTTACAGAGTTGTTGTCAGGGTTAAACAAGAATATGGGAGTAATAATACAGCTCTTTCAGGGATGTAAAGAGCATAGCAGGACACCTGGTTCAAAGTGGGTGCTCAGGAAATGGGGGTGAGGAATGAGGTTGGTGCTCTGCCCAGATCCACTTGGATCCCATTTTTGCATGACCCCTGGCTTTAGTTTGCTTTCACTTGCTGCAGCTCACACGTGCAGCTCTCTTTTGCAGAGACCCATGCTCTTGGGTTATGGAGCCTGAAAAGGGAAGTACCGGGCTATGTATGTGTCCAGAAGGCAGCGTTAAACCAAACACTGGAGGCCCATGTTCCCTTGCCCTGGCTTGGGACCATACACCACTGCTGTATGACTTACATTTCAGTTCCCTGTGGCATCAGGCTTAAGCCCCTCTGTGGGATTCTGCCTGGGTTTGCACACTTGCTTCAGTCCCTCTCCTGCCCTGCCCTGCTTTTCCTCTCTCTTCCTGGCTTTTCCTGGGAACAATCCTTTAAGGAATCCTTTGCACATGAACCCTGTGTCTGGGGAACTCAATCTAAGAACCACAACCCTTGTCATGTTATATTCTAGTCTGAGTTTGGGGCCTCTGGAAATCACCAAATCCATAAACAAGAAAACCACACTGAAGTCCTTGCATAAGAGATAAAGACAGAAGTACTATAGTTAAGATCTCTAAGTGGAAGACAAAGGAAATGTCAAAAAAGTCATTTTGGGGAGAGAAGAGATCAAGGTCCATTTGGCTTTTAAAACTTAAGGCAGAAGACTTAGTTTGAAGTTTTGATTCAAAGGTTTATGGCATTCCAAAGGGCATTTGGACTTGATTTACTACTTGGAATGATGGGATGTATGAGAGACAGGCAGTGCTGGCTTCCTGCACAGCACATTTTATCCTTTCGGGTAGCAGTTCGAGTTACCAGTTAAGGCTTTGGTCTCAGTTGCAGAAATTTTCCATGTGAAAGGAAAAATGGAATCACCATATATTTAGGTGCTATCTACATGATTGGTTTATTTTTTCTCTTCCACACATGGAGACATTTATTGAACAGACACTTAGAAGCAAATAGCACAGAACAGCAGTATCATCTCTTCTGTATCTTGATTAAACCCCAGTCCTTTTTAGGTTAGTAGTTGTCAACCTCGGCTGCACCTGGGAAGCTTTTAAAAAATATTGATGCCTGAGTTCCATCTCAGAGATTCTGATGATATGGATCTGGGGTGTGGCCTGGGCACCTGAGCATGGGGTTGTTTTTTTTTTTTTAATGTTGTCAGGTTTATTAAGGCTTAAATTTTGGTGAACAGTTCCATGTGTATGGACAAAATGTATCTGTCATGTAAGCATCACTCAAACAAGATAGACTTTCCTCACCCCCCGAACTTCCTTCATGCCCCTTTATAATCAAATCCTCCCCCCACCCCAAGCCCTTGGCAATCACTGATCTATTTTCTATACCTATAGTTTTGCCTCTTCCAATTTATCATTAAAATGGATGTGGCCTTTTGAGTCTGGCTTCTTCAAGTTGGGTTGTTTTCAGTTTTTGGCAATCATGAATAAAGCCACTATAAAAATTTATGTGTAGACTTTGTGTGAACATAAGCTTTTATTTCTCTTGGATAAATATCTAGGAGAGAGACTGTTGGGTTTTGTAGGTATATACTTAACTTTACAAGAAATTGCAAAGTTGTCTTCCAAAGTGGCTGTACCATTTAGCATTTCTACCAGAAACAAATGAGAACACCTAACATTAGTATTTTTTTTTTATTTTTAAAGCCGTTCTAATAGATTTATCATGGTATTTCATTGTGTATTTAATTTGAATTTCTATAATGAAAAATGATGTTGAGTATCTTTTCATAAGCTTATTTGCCACCTACATAACTTCTTTGGGGGTTGGGACTGTCCAAATCTTTGACATTTAAAAAATTGTTTAAATTTAAAAAATTGTTTTTTTGTTTTCTTTTTTATTCAGCACTACTGAAGTATAATTGACAAATAAAATTTTAAGAGATTTAAAGCATACATCATGATTATTTATATATATATATATACACACACATTGTAAAAGGATTCTTCCCGTCTAGCTAATCAACACATCCATCGCCACATATATATAAACTATATATGTATATCAACTATAGTTGATAACATTGTATTGTATAATTGAAATTTGCTAAGAGGGTAGAACATATATATTTATATAAATATTTATAATTTATTTATATATAAATATTTATATGAATATATATATTTAAGTTCTACTCTTAGCAAATTTCAATTATGCAATACAATGTTACCAACTATAGTCAGTATGTTATATATTAGATCCTCAGACTTTATGCATCTTGTAGCTGAAAGTTTGTACCTTTTGCCAACCTCTCCCTGCTTCCTCCACTCCCACTCCCAGTCTCTGGCAACCACTTTCCTACTCTCTGTTTCTATCAGTTTGACATTTTTGATTTTTTTTTTAGATTCCACTTATAAGTGATAAGTGATACCACACAGTATTTGCCTTTTACAGTTTGGCTTATGTCACGTAGCATAATGCCCTCAACGTCCATCCATGTTGTTGCCAATGGCAGGATTCCCTTCTTTCTCATAGTGGAATAATATTCAGTTTGTTTTCTTATTATTGAGGTTTGAGAGTTCTTTATATATCCTGGATATAAGTCCTGGCTCAGATACTTGTTTTTTAAGTATTTTCTCCTAGTCTGTGGCTTGCCTTCATTTTCTTAACAATACCTTTCAAGGAGCAGATATTAAAAATTTTTTTTCTTTTATGGATGGTGATTATTTTTTGGAGGGGGTGTTTCTGTTCAAGAAATTTTTGCCTGTCTTTAGGTTACAAAGATTTTTTTCCTATTAAAAACTTTCTATTAAAAGTTTTATAATTCTAGGTTTTACATTTTACTCTGTGATTAATTTTGAGTTGAGTTTTTATATGGCATTGGTGGGGGTCATGGTTCAGTTGTTTATTATCATTATGACTTTGAATATGGTTGTCCAGTTGTTTCAGTACCTTTTATTGTGAAGGATATTCTTTTTCCATTGAACTGCCTTTGCACCTTCATCAAAAATCAATTGACTATATATGTGTGGGTCTCTTTTCTGCTTCATTGATCAATGTGTCTGCACTTTTGCCGGTACTACACTGTTCATGGTAACTGAACAGGTAGTGTGTGTCCTCAGTTTTGTTCTTCTTCTTCAGAGTTAGTTGGGCTACTCTAATGCATTTGCTTTTCCATACAAATTTTAGAGCAAACTTGGCAATTTCTATAAAAATCCTGCTGGGATTTTGATTGGGATTGCTTATCAGTTTATAGATAAATTTGGGGGTGTTGAAATCTTAAGAATCCTGAGCCTTCGCTATCTTAGACATGATATGTCTCTCCATTTATTTAGATCTTCTGTGATTTCTCTCATAGGCATTTTATAATGTTTGGCATAAGAGCTTGCACATACATTGTTAAATTTATACCTAAGTATTTCATGTTTGTTAGTGCTATAATAAATGGTACTTGTTTTAGAGTTTTAATTCCAATTATTCATTGCTACTGTATAGAAAAAACAATTGATTTTTGTATATTGACCTTAATTCTGTGATCTTTCTTAGCTCATTTATTAGTTCTAGTAATTTTTTATAGGTATTTTGGTATTTTCATCATAGATAATTGTGTTACTGTCAACACAGATGATCTTCTTTCTTTCTTTCTGATCTGTATGTCTTTATTTTTCTTGTTGTATTGTTTTGGCCAGGACCTCTAGTACAACGTTAACTAGGATTAATGAGAGTGGATACCTTTGCCTTTTCCCAGTCTTAGGGGGGAAGTGTTCAGTCTTCCACCATTGAACATGCTATTACTTGTAGTTTTTTTGGCAAATGTTCTTTACCAGGTCAAAGAAGTTACCTATAATTCCTATCTTGCTGACATATCATATCATGCATGGACACTGAAGTTTTTGACTGCTTTTTATGAGTCTATTGTTAGGATCATATGGTTTTCACTCTTTAGTCTGTTGGTATTGATTGATTTTTGAAGGCTGAACTAACTTTGCGTTCCCAAGGTAATATTCCTAGGATACCTCATCCAGTCATGATATTTGATCATTCTTTTATCATGGCTAGACCTCATTTGCTAATATTTTTGAGGATATTTGCATCTATGTTCATTAGGGACATTGGTCTATAGCTGCACTATACAAGACAGGAATTCCTTGACACTGGGCTATATACATTTAAATATAAATAGATTAAATTCTTATACAAAATTAAAATTTTATTTCCTAAGTTACACTGATTATATTTCAAGTGCTCAGTAGCCCCATGTGGCTAGGGGCTGCCATATTGTATAGTGCAGATATTTCCACCAAAGCAGAAAGTTCTATTTGACAGTGCGGTTCTATAGTTTTCTTCTCTTTTTTCTAATTTCTTTGTCTGGTTTGGTATTAGTATAATCCTTGCCTAGAGAATGAGTTGAAAAGTCTTTCCTTCTTTCCTGTTTTCTGGAAGAGCCTGTGTAGACCTCTGTGTAGAAGAACTATGGTCCATCTTGGGGAATGTTCCATGTGCACTTGAAAAAAAAATGTATATTCTATTGTTGGGTAGAGTGTTTTATAAATGTCGGTTAGGTCAGGTTGTTGATAGTCTTGTCCAAGTCTGCTATATCCCTGCTTGTTTTCTTCCTACTTGTTCTATCAAGTAACACTGAGAGAGGGGTGCTTTTGTCTCTACCTGCATTTATGCATTTATCTATTTCTCCTTTCAGTCTTATCATCTTTTCCTTCAAATATTTAGAAACTCTTTTGTTATGTATATATACATTTAGGATTGTTGTGACACTGGTAAACAGATCCCTCTGTTGATATGTAACTGTTTCATGCCCCTACCCCAGGGGTAGAAGATACTTTTTCTTGCCTTTTCTCCTGCTACAGTGGGTCTCCACCTGTGCCTTGGATTTGCTGCCCTGCTTCCATCATCTTGAGGTATGCATTCTGGTGGGCAGAAGGATCTGGATGAGGGCTTTTGCATTTAACCCAGCAGCATGATAGGACTATACCACCAAGGAAAGATCTTTCTAGTATCTCACCCTTCTTCTGATCTTTCTCCCAAGCACCTACTGATGGTCTATGGACAAGAGCTTGGAAATGTGTACAAGCTTCCCTTGTGCCTGTGACTCTCAGGGATTCTGTAATCACATGCGAGCCCACACTTGGCCTCTAGAAAATTAAAAAAAAATTTATCTGAGTTCTTCTTACTCACTTGTATGCCTGGTGTCTCTTCATCCCATACTTTGTCACAGATGATCCTTGGAGGCGCCTTTCCGTGGAGTTCAAGCTACTCAGTTTCCCTGTGACCTCAGCTTTCAGATGCATTGAAGAAAAATTATGTTTTTGAAGTTTATCTGCCTTCTTCTTGTTGTTGGGGTGGGAGTGAAGCTCCTTCCAGCTTTCTACATCCTAGGTGGAAGTAAAACTCTACATGACTGATAATTTAATATCTTTTTTTTCCTTAAAAGTGTTCTTGCAAACTCCCAATATAGAAGAGGTCACCTCAGCATTATATGAAAAGTAAAGTCACTTTAATTAAAAAAAGAAAGGATTTTAGTTTGGTGGATGCTAGGAAGGCACTCCTAAATGCTGCATAATTTAAAACCAGTATTTTGCAAGCCAGGTTTTATCCCAGAGCAAATTTTTAGAGGTAACTTAATAAGCCATTGGAAAGCAGGCTTATTCAAAAAGTGCTGACATCTTTCCCTGGCATGGTCTACTTTGTTTAACTGCAATTTTGCCATAATCCCATAGCTCTAGCAAACGGAATTGTTCTACTACGTGGTATCCATCTGTCCTTTGCATGGCAAATTCTCAGGTATAACTTTTTACATAGCCCACCCCCTTTCAATAATTAAACTTCATATTCAGAGTGCTGTACTTTCTAAGAGTATAAAGATCACAGGGAAAGAGGATTAACACTCAGGCCAGGCTCAGAAAGAGTGAACACTTAGCAGTTACAGAGAGGAGTATATTGCTTAATAAGGATTTTTAAAAAAACCTTTTACTTTATTCAGAATTGTTAACTAGAGTCAGGAGACATGGAGCAAAGACAGTGTTTCTAGGAAAGGTTTCTATTTCTGAGACTTCATGCCCACCCAGGTCTCAGTGATGGCACCAATGCCATTGATTAGTTAATTTAATTTTTCTTAAAGAATGCTGGCTCTGGGAAAGTCCAGTGGGGTACACTGGAAGGAGCTTTCAGGATGTCTGCAGGGGCACAGCCCCATCATAGACTATGTGAATGGTGCTTGGTTTAGATAAACCTATATTTTAATGCTGGTTTTTCTTCTGAGTGACCTTGGGCAAGTCACTTCACCTCTCTGACTCTCAGTTTACTCACCTGTGAAAAGGGGCTAATAATCCTTATGTCTTAATGTTATTTGGTGGATGAAGTGATAAGATCTGTAAAACACTTTCCACAAGGCCTGACACTTAGTAAATGCTCAGTCATTGTGAGTTCACTTCTCCTTTTCCCCTTCTTGGGAGCTGTGCAAAGAAGGGGACATGAAGTTTTCCTTTGACAAACCCTGTTCCCTAGGATCTTAATTTTATGAAAATACACAGTTTTACATTTGGGATGTTTGGAACCTGGAGGCATTTTTGCTGAATGGGTTGAATTTTGCACTTGTGCCCTAAGGTGATTTAGCTGCATGGGGTGCAATTTTATAAAATTTTAGTAATTGTTTCCATTTTGCAATTTGGAAATCAGAGCAGTTCTCCCCTTGGCTCATTGCTGGGGCTGATCTGTCCCTCGGAGAGGGTTGTGTTACTGGAGTCAGAGATTACAAAGGGCTTGGGTCTTCTGCATAACAGTTGATTAAATTTGCTAAGATTGTCTGGGTCAGATTGATGTAGGTTTGAATCATGGATTTGCCAATTCCCAGCAGCAGGATCCAAAGCAAATTCCTTTTCCTCTCTAAGTCTTAGTGTTCTTGGTGACAAAATGGGAGAGGGATGCAATACCTACTTCATAGCATTGTGATAATCAATGAGATCATGCATATCATGCTCTCAAAAATGTTATATAAACCATTTATTGAATATTTGCCATTTACTGGCCCTGGGCTAAGCACTTTATATGGATAATATAGTTTAATGCCCATTACAACTCTGTAAGATAGGTGATGTTAGTATTCCCATTTTATAGGGGAGGAGGCTGAGGTATGGAGCAGTAAGTAACTCAACGTAGCCAAGATGGGGTGGTGATGGGATGTGAACCCAGGTCCATGCTCTTAACCCCATTACTGCACTCCCATTTTCTTTGGTTTCTGCTTCTCCCCAAACCACTGTGGAATTTAGAAATAAGTTTTGATATTTGGTGACATGTTAGTAGATTGCATGCCTAATATTGCCTTCTAAAAACATGTTTTGGAGCTTTTCAGCTACTCTCAGAGTAGTGAAAGCAGCTGAAGATATTTCGGGGGACAACTTCCCAATATGGCCATTCTTAATTTCCTGGTCTATCAGACATTTGAAGCCTTAGGTTGGTAAGCTCTTCTTATGGGTGGGGCATGGGCTCTGGGGGCTAAGCAGACTGTGGACAGACAGTGGTGTCATGCTTCCCATAGGCCAGAGGAAAGATTGATTTTTCAGGGGAGCAAAATGACCAGCAGGAACTCTGTCTGAGCCCTTACCTCTTTAAAAACATGTCTGAAGTTTATTCTTTAGATCAAGCTTGATAAATGGAGGGGTGTTCCCTAGGTGGGAAAATAACACTGTGTGTTGAATCAGAAGCTCCTGCACTTGGCATATAGTCTACAAAGAATAGATGACATTTTGTCCTGATTTTTCTTACCAGTTTCCATCAGGTCTTACTTAACATGCAGCTGGTACTGTGAAGTGCAATGGCCAATTGTTCCTTCAACCTCCAAAGGACTGTCTCCTGGGGAAGGTACCTTGGGAAGGGTTTCCCTGTATGGGAATGATTCCAGGAGTGGTAATTTATGAACGCATTTTTGATGGTCTCCAGATTTTCTCCAAAACTATGTTAATGAACAGGAGAACTTAATTTCAACATGCTGGGCATTGAATACAATGATAGCACCTGATTCACAATTAGAAAGGTAATATTTTCTGAGACAGAATCATTTATAGTCTTTCTTGAGTCTCATTTGGACCTATGTTACCCATGTTACATAGCCAGACTAATGATGCAGAGGTAACATCAGAAGTTCTCTACATGAAATTCCCTTCTTTGTAAGAAAAAAAATGAGTTGATGACCAAGGCTTTAACTGTCTTAAATAAATGACCCACCATACAAAGGAATGTCATAGAAGCCTCCCAGAGAAATGGGCCTCCCAGAGAAATGGGCCTCCCGGGAGAAAGCATCAAATCCTTGCTGCTTTTCCTCAGTATACACTCTTGACTCTCACAGACTGTTGTTGATAGCTGAGCAGAAACAATAAAATCTTTGTGCAGTCCTCTCAAATTTGTAGCCATAAACGCAATGATCACTAATTATTTCACGTACATTTTAGTCCAGCTATCTATGTACATCCTCTAGAATACTTGCAACTCCGAAAAAAATATATATTATTTACTCCACTTTATAAATTAGGAAAAGGAGGCTAAGAAGGGTTAAGTAAATTGCTTAATATCATGCAGCTAGTATGTTGTGGGACCAGGATTTGGACTCAGTCTGAATTACTTCAAAGCATCTGCCCATCCTATTACTCTAGCCACTAGAGGGTATCATGAAGGAAAAGATTCAGTTCTTTTCTTTTAATACCTTACATATAGTTAAGGGTCTAAGACATAACCATCACAATAAAGGGCTCACTGAGAAATATATGTGTCAGGGATTCTGCTCAACTCTATAGAGATTTTCTCATTTAATTATCTGAATAACCCCATGAAGTACATAGTACTACTATCCCAAATTGACAAGTGATGTTAAGTAGCTTTCTTTTTATCGTGGATTGGATCTGAGCTTCAAACCCCGGCAGTCTGACTCCAGAGTCTATTCTTTAAACTACCATTGCTTCCCAGGACTGTTGATCTGGGACACGGATTATTCAGAAGAGAATTTAGTTGAAGTCAGGCTAAGTGAGGGGTTAGGCCATGTGAACAGAATCAATGGTAGCTGCAGTTAGGGAGTTAAGGGTCAAGTTAATGATAGGAGGTAAGTTGTCCATGGCAGCAGAACTTTCAGGACCATGGATAGCCACCCAAAGAGGAGTTTATGGTTGGTCTAAGTCAGGTAAAAAGCCCTCATCCTCAAACAAGGTTAATGTCACCTATCCACTGTCTTTATTATTAATTGACCTTCACACCCTTCTCGCTTGGCTTAGCGCCTCAGAATTCATGGAGTAATTTTCAGTACCCTCAAGAACTCTTGATGTCTGTAGTTGATGTGAGTAATTGTTTTGAGCTTCCATTGGTATAGAGAACGTCCAAGAGGGTCGTTGAGGATGAGTAGTGAGGAGCATGAGAGGACAGGAGAATTCTCAGCCCTTTCAATCAATTGGTTTGTCCTCTAACCACCCATTTTCCTGTAATTCAGGGTAAGATTAAAACTAAGGCCAGGGCCCTAACAATAAATGTGAACAGTTTAAAACAGTTCAGTTGCAGAATACAGGCAGTGCCACAAGGAAGCTCATGATTAATTGCCGAATGGAAGGTACAGTCAAATGCCACTGGAGGGTGAAATCATTGTAAGCTGCAGTGGTCTCAGGAGACAATTGAAAGATGTATTTGTCTAAGTGGAGATAAGGAGAGGGTTATTTCAGAAAAAAGTAAAGAGCACATTAAAAAAGTACAGAGGTAGGGAGCTATAAAATGTCTAGTGGGGAATAAACAGGCTGACTTTTTTTCCTGGAGACTCATATTTGTGTTTGATCAGATTTGATTCTTATTTGTATGTATGTACACAAAATGTCATCAGAGTGAAGAAACATCAGATATGCTTTCAAGCCACTGGGGGCTGATGTGGATACAGAAAGGCTCCTGCACCTCTTTAGCCAGACAGCTCTATCAGCACTGGATTTCTGCTCTAATTATAAAACATCATTGGAGACAAGCTATGCTGTAGCATTTCTCCCCAAGCAACTAGGGGGCCCAGAGAAGCTGGATTGTCATTTGCAGGAGACAAATGACAATGATCCCTTGAGATGTAATGTGCAGAAAAAATACAATCCTGTTATGAGACTGTCATTGTAAAGGTTTCTTCTTGTTCCCAGCTCAGACAGAGGAGGGAGACAAGGTACCATGTTAACAACAGGACTGAGATTTTACCCAGAGTATGGAAAGATAAGCAGATCCCTGCCATTTCGGAAAAACAATCCTTTGGGGTTGAATCAAATTAAATGCTATAACAAAAAAATGTTTTGATGTCCAAGAGAAGGAATATGGCTTAACAGCTAAAGTTCCACTACTGATAGACCTGGGAAGCCTTGGTGATGAAATTTAATTTCTACATTCTTTGAAGACATCACAGACTCCATTGTGCAGTAAAGAGGTTTCCCAAGTGGAATTCTGGAGTTCTGACCATCTTTAAGAGACCCATTGGCTGATAAAGGACATTGTCCTTAATTTTAATGAGGAAAAAGAAGACTGTGTAATGGGAGATAGAGGGTTAAATCCATTCAACTCAAACCATTGGAAATTGTGCTTAAGTGTATCTGTGCACGTGGAGGCTCAAACTTTGGTACCTAGCATGGTGAATATTAAGATAGTAATCCTTTACCAAGAAGTCATCCAGATTATTTCATGCCTGTTGCCTTGTACCCAATAAAGTACCAGCATGGTATATAGGAAAGGATAGGAGCTTTGGCATTGGAGAGATTTGGGTTCAAGTCCTAGCTCAACTACTTTCTAACAGTGTGACCTTGGGCAAGTTACTTAAATTTTCTGAGCCTCATTTTTCTAATCTGTGTCATGGGGATACTTATCCTCTGTGCAAAACATTTGGGAGAGTGCCTGACGTATATTAGGTGCTCAAGAAATATGCATCACATGTTCCCACATTACGATCACAAGCAGTTGTTTTATCGCTTCCTTTGTGAAGTGGTGGACACTTCTTTTTGTCTTCCAGTATGTTTCCCCTCCTCTTCACTACTTAACACTACTTTGATTTCCCTTTGGAAAAAACCCACCTATTCACCCATCTCAGTCCATGTGGTTTGGGTAGAGAGCTTTCTTTACTGCAGAGGTAGACATACCTTCATCAGTCATGGTTTTCCATGTTCCTGGCCACAATAATTGGTTCAGGGATGGACATGTGACCCAAGATGGCCAATGAGACTTGATCCCAGTACTTTTATGGATCTTTCTGGAAGGAGAAGCTCTATTCCTCTGGTGGTTGTTAAGAAGAATCAGATAGTTACCCAAAAAGTTAAACATAGAATGACAACATGACTCATCAATTCCACTCCCAGGAAAATACCCAAAATAATTAAAAACAGGTGTTCAAACAAAAGCTTATACATGAATGTTCATAGCAGCATTATTTGTAACAGCCCAAAGGGGACAACTCAAATGTCCATCAACAGATGAATGGATAAACAAAATGGATAAAAATATCCATATAATGGAATATTATTCAACCACATAAAGGAAGAAGTATCAATACATGCTACACCATGGTTGAACCTTGAAAACATTATTTAGCGACAGCTTTGTAGGCACCCACCTCCTGCTGAAAGAAAAAGGCTGATAACAAACTTAATACAAATGGAAGGAAAGTATTTCCAAGGGCCACACAGCTCCACTTTTCCCACAGAAAGGAAGGTGAGATGCTCTTTGAATCCTACACTCCATTTTTCTCTTTTCATGAGCTTACTCAACAAGACCAGCTCAAATGCTGCTTTTTCCAGGAAGGATTCAAAGTTGAACTTAGTCACTCCCTGCCTTAGGGAGAAGTATTTTTGTAAATGTTTCTTTTCCCCATAGGTTAGGGAGCTTCTGGGGGTAGCAATCATGTCTTATTCTTATTTGTATCCCTCACCTGTAATGCCTACTACAGTGCCTGGCACATAGTGTTTGCTCAGTGAACACTTAATTTGAAGAGAGAGTTGCTCATAATTTTGTGTGAGAGTAACACGTAACTGATTTTAGATCTAGTTTTGTTTACCACTTAGCATGATTCCTTAAAGTATGCACTTTATATAAAGTATAGCCATATGTGTATCTACCTATACCTACTTGACACTACACCTACATCTTCACCTACATCTACACCGACATCTACATCTACATCTATGTCTGAGTAATACTACCTGAGAGAAACTGCAATCCTTCCCTATCTATGAAACACACTGTACATTGAACTTGGGCCCCAAGTTCAGAAATCACTGAACATACTATTCTGCATATCCCAGAGGTCATTGAACTACTGCCTCCTGCAGTGCAACCTCCGCCCCTGTCTCCAACTCAGTGATAATCATAAGGATGAAGATCAGTTGCCAGTTATTGAGTATTTGGTTTGAGCTGGGATCTCTAAGTTCTTCACCCACATGATTTCGTTCAATCCACACAACAGCCATTTGACCCAGGTTCTGTGATTATCCTCATTCTACTGATACACGGAGACTGAGGGAGGCTCAGCTACTTGCCCAAGGTCACACATCCCATTCGAGGGCAGAACCAGGATTCAAACCCGTTTGACCTCCAATCCCACATTCCCGACCAGCGCAACTGCCAAACGGGAAATTCTGCCCTAGTTGGACAATTCCCTTTCCCTGCCACCTCCTGCCCATCACCACCTCCTTCTGAGAGCTGAAGGGTCTAAGAACCAGTATCTGATGAATCTGAATCCTGCTGGTGTACCCTCTCTTTATGTGTGTGTCTCTCCAGTTTGCTGTAGTTCTGAAAGGGGCTTAGTTTGGGGCAGTTCTCATTTGGTAACTTCATGAACCCCAGAGGGCGGGAGTGGTCATGTTCTTGTCCTTGTCACTTCCCATTATGTCTGGAGATGTGCATGCAGGACCCTTCCTCCCCTACGCCCCCCATTATATAGAGCATGGCATGGGAGATGACATAGATGCGACAAAACCTTCAGAATCTGTTGCCGGGTACCATCGTCTGTCATCATCATTTTGGTGGCAGTCTCAAATACATAAGCCCATTTTCCTCTAGAAATCAGGCTCAGGGAGACCCTGTGCTCACACTTCTGAGCCCTTAGGTGGAAGAGGAACTGAGTCAAGTTCCTGGGCCATTCTGGACCTATCTGGCCTCAGATCCATCCTTTGCCTTCCCGCTGCAGACCATGGTTCCCAGGCTCCCACATAAGCAGAGTTGCAGCTGAACTTGGCCAGTGGGAGGTGCTGATGGGAGACTGGCAGGCAGGAGGGAGGAATAAGCCATGGTATTTCTTTCTCCCTTTGTCTCCCGTGGCATCTCTGCAGCAGCGGTATCTCCTCTGTGGCTGCAGGTCCTGTGGGACAGACCCCGCTTTTGTCCTGGGCTCAGTAACGCCCAACCTCCCTTGGTCCCTTGTTCTAAGGGTTGTAGTCGATTCCTGCTGTTTATTCATCTTTGGCAGGACCAGGACGAGGATGAAACAAGTGAGGCTGAGTAATGCAAGTGTGGGGTCAGATCCTGTCTTTATTTAAAGTTTTGATATTTTCTTTATCATTGATTTTTTTCTGCATCAATCTAGACTTTTAAAAGTAAAGATCTTCCTTGACTTATGATGGGGTTATGTCGCGATAAACCCATTGTAAGTGGAAAATGCATTTAATACACCTAACCTACTGCACAGCATAGCTGAGTCTAGCCTACCTTAAATGTGCTCAGAACATTTACATTAGCCTACAGTGGGGCAAAATCACTTAACAGGAAGCCTATTTTATAACAAAATATTGAATATCTCATGTCATTTATTGAATACTGTACTGAAAGTGAAAAACAGAATTGTTGTCCGGGTACAGAACGGTTGTAACGGTACCGGTTGTTTACCCTGGTGATCACGTGGCTGACTAGGAGATGGCGGCTCTTGGCAGCTGTCGAGCATCATTGGAGGGTCGCACTGCCTAGGGCTAGCCTGGGAAAAGATCAGAATTCAAAATTTGAAGTATGATTTTTACTGAATGCGTACCACTTTCACACCATCACAAAGTAAAAAAATTGAAGTTGAACCATCGTAAGTCGGGGACTCTCTGTATTACTTTAAAGTAGGATTCCCACATTATTCCATTTGGTACCTTGGTCTTTTGTCACCCAAACATCCCCAGCGTTAAAATCCTGCTGTTTAAAATACTCAAGTGGTTTCTCCTCCCCAGTTACACACTGATAGTGTGCCTCACACAGATTTCGACATATACGTCTCCATGAAGTAGGGATTAGTATTATATCCATTGTACATATGAGGACAGATGCTCAGAAAACTTTAGTGACCTGCCAGTGCCACTGAAGCTATGATGGGGCAGAATTGGATCTCGAACCCAGGTCTTTGGGACTCCAGAATCCTCACTCTTAACCATTAAGCTCTGTGGTTTTATTATATATATTTTCAAAGGATTCAACTAAGAACAAAAATCCCTTTTGATCAGGAAGAAACCTTTTGATTGTGGAGAACACTCTTAAAAGGGTCTCTGTCTGGGCTCTTTGAAACTTGAAATTTATATGCAGAGAATACAACCATGTGAGGACAGGTGATATTGGGATGAAACTGGGCAGGTTTATATTCTTCTCTGAGCTGATTTGTCTCAGTAAATCCCCAGCAAATATCACTTGTCTCATTTTCCTTCAATCCTTTTGTCTGAGTTTGAGTTGAAAACATTTTTTCCCTCTTTCTTTGTAAATTCTCTTGATTTTGATTATGTAACCAGGCCAGGCAGTTGCCTTTGCTGAACAGAAGTCTCAAATGAATAGATATCAATGGTAATACCAGTAATTATAACAGTTTCTCTCTGCAGCACATGTCTGAAACTGCTTTTATTGATTTATTTTGACTCAGTTCCATATAGGGCAATTTTTCAGTTCACACAAACATATGCTTATCTCCTTTTGGTTCCGACCATTCTGAGCTCTGTTTTTAAAGATTATAATTCCTCAGGACAGCTCCGACAGCGGAGCAGATGAAACAGGACTGAGGTACCTCAAATTAACTGTAACCTTGAAGGGTTATTAATGAGTGGGAAGGATGGAGAACCTCAGTTTGGGGTTTGATTTCTGTGTTTTCTTTCTGATTTGATTTAAGCAGAACTTGGAGCTACATGGAGTTGCGTGTAGGAAGAGGAAAGGGAGATAGGAGGGGGTCATCCAGGCAAAGATAGGAGTCAAAGAGAAGAAAAATGGAAGAGGAAGCACCAGTTGCCAGTGTTCCCCTGACTCAGGTAGCTCTGCTTCTCTGGGATTCATCCCAGTGGTCCTATTTTTTTCCCCCTCAATCAAGGGAAAAATGCAAAGTATTAAAAGGGCAATTTGTTTGGATGGCTAGGAATGTCAAAGTTACTACTTTTCCACCACAGTTGAGCTCTTTCATTAAGTTGAATCTAGAAAACTTAGATGAAGCAAAGGAGAAGGGGGTGGGGAGGAAGCTAGTTTTAAATATTTCCAAATATTTTGTGGTCCTACATGCAGGCACGTTCTACCCCCCCCACCCTCTCTCTCTCTCTCTCTCACACACACACACACACACACACACACACACACACACACGATACAGTTGAGATTCCACTGAACATGCCTACAGAACATAATACTACTGAACATATTATTCTATGACCTGTTTTTCAAATTAGTGATGCATCATGAACCCATTTATGTGTCAATAATTATACTTCTGTGTGATCATTTTTCATGGCTGAATAGCATTCCATTGGATGGACATATATAATGTATTTAACCAGTCACCTAGTGTTGGATATTTAATTTGTTTCTTTTCTTTTCCTTCCTGGCCTCTTTTACTTTCCCTATCTCCTTCCTTCCTTCCCTCCCTCCATCCTCCCTCCCTTCCTTTCTCCTGTCTTCCTATTTAACCATTCTGAAATAAACAACTTTGACTTTCTTCATGAATTGGAAACATTTGCTTAGGACAGAGTCTTAGCTGCAGATTTTGGGTCAAAGAGTGTGCCAATTTTTAAGCTTCTGATGCATTCACTACTCTTTCCTCTGAGAAGATTGTACTGATGCATACAGGAAATATGGCAATTTTAACCCCAGAATTACCCCATCCCGTGAGTCTTCTCTGAAGGTGTAGTGTTTGCACTGAGAACTCTAGGATGGGTGTAAGTTAACAAGGCAAGGGTGAGGGATGGTGATAATAGTGGTGGTGGTGATGGCAAACATTATGGCAGAGGAAGCCACGTGTGTAAGGAACACCTGGTAGGAGGGAGTAAAAGACCTTCAAAGAGGCAGAGTCAGCACAAAAAATAAAGGAGGAGGGTGTATTATTCAGGATTCTTGAGATTTATTACAAGGAAGTAGCTCATGTGATTATGGAGTCTGGCAAGTCCCAAGATTGTAGTCGGCAAGCTGGAGACACAGGAGAGCCAATGTTTTAGTATCAGTCCAAAGGCAGGGAAAAAAAAGCAAAAAACAAAAAAACCTATGTCCTAGCTCAAGGCAGTCAGCCAGGAAGAGTTTGCTCTTATTTGTGGGAGGGTCAGCCTTTTTGTTCTATTGAGGCCTTCAACTGTTTAGACGAGGCCCACCCACATTGGGGAGGACAATCTGCTTTATTTAGTCTACTGATTGAAAAATTAATCTCATCCAAAAACACCTGCACAGACACACCCAGAATAATATTTGACCAAATGTCTGGGCATACTGTGGCCCAGTCAAGTTGACCCCAAAATTAAGCATCACAGGGGGAACATGAGAGGAGGTTCCAGAATGGGCAGTATCGGAGGGATTGTGGATGGAAGGAGAATAGGACCATACAAGGCCTTGTGGACCGCATAAGGGATTTTGATTTTCATCATAAGAGATATTGGAAGCCACTAAGTGGTTTTAGCAAGGCTGGAGATGCGGTGACATAACCACATTCACAATAACCCTATGAAGTATGAGGGGAAGGCATTGCTTACCCATATGACAGATGAAAAGACTGGGCTAGAACTTTTAAGTAGCTCGCAGAGGTCTTCTCTCACTCCACAGTACAAATTAGGGTTCTTTTGCACATGCTAAACTGCTACTTGTGGGTGCACATATGCATAGAGGACTTTTGCAAGGCATCCCCCAAATACACTGATTCACCCACATCCCGTTACTTCAACTTGGAAGTGCCAAGGAGTTAATGTCCCCAGAAGCCACCCAATGGCAGATGGGGAGCTAGTGGGTAAATACTGCAGCCTGGCAGTCCCACACTGCGGAATCGTCCCGAGGTGCATGCCCCCCAGTTCTCTCCCATAGCTCCCAGTGGGACTGCGCTTCCGTTGCCCAGAGCAGTAATCTTTTTGATAACACAGTCTGTGTTGGCCGCTTCCTCACCTCTTCACTAACCTGCTGAGGTTTCCCGAGACCACTTCCCCAATAAATAATTTACACTTAAGTCTTGTCTCAGGCTCTACTTCTGTGGGAACCCAGCCAAGGGCAGGGACACTCTTTCCAGGACATTCTTGCTTCTGTGCAGTTCTGCTGTGAGCACTTGGAGCTTGGCAGGCACTTGGACTCCGCAGCTGGACGTTTTAGTGATGAGCGTGGGGCCAAGACTCTCAACATTTTTTCCTCTTTCCCACTCATGACCTCAGAGCCGGTGTCGGGGAAGGACCTCTGGGGGCGATGTGCGTAAACCTTGCCTGCGATGCGTTTCTGCTTAAGGCAGGTTTTGACAGTGGGTACCTGCCAGCATGTCAGCAGCAGTGTTGACACCATGCATGGGGCTGAAGGATTAATCACCAGCCTCTGCCAAGTCCAGGATAACACGCCTGCCATCTTCTCACCTCTGACACTCCTGCTACCCAGCGGATCCCCAGGGCTCCATCAATAATTCATAGAAGAACCAACGGCATCAGGACTCTGACACACTTTCCAACAGTCAACCAGATTCTGGCTTTTTTCCTACCTTCTGGGTCAGGCCTTGTGCTCTGGTTTCCTGAACTGCAGGTGGCATCAGGAGAAGAATTAACTTCAGGGCTGTCATTTCCCAGGGACGCCAGTACTAGGGATGCAAATTAAATACTCATAATTAGAAGATGCCTTTCTGCCAGGTTTCTTTCGGGAAAACTTCCTCCTCATTCTGTCTGATATTCCCATGGAGACGAGGGGGGAAAATTCATATCTGGCAGCAGGCTGTGGTATCAGAAATAATGGCTCGAGGCACGAGGAAAACGTAATCAATATATACCTGCTGAGAGGTCCCATGATGGGAAGGAAATTGACTCTGTTCCCCAGTGCATATAGCCCATGTTGGTGTCCTGCTTTCTTTGTGTATTTGGCAGAGGGGAAATGCATAATCGTGGTTCTTCAGGGGAAAAAATACCCCATGAAACCATTACGTCGTCATCAGTCTATATAAGATAATCCATTGCTGGGGGCGGGAGCTTAAAATATCCAAGCAGGTCTCCTGGTTTTCTGCCTGCTTTCTCTTTGTTTGTGCCCAAACTCTTGCAGTCTGGCAATATACTTTTCCTTTCTGCCTTCTACCCCTTGCCCCAAACAAATAATAATTGATGACACTTGTTTCACAATGTATGTCACCTCCCTGGAGAAGTTTCTTGGGAAAAAAAAAACTTAACGTGGGTTGATCATGTATCTCTGGACTGTTTTATCATAGATCTGAAGGTCTGAATATAGAGCTAGCCCTAAAACTCTAATGCATATCAACTAGATGATTTTTTTTTTCCTCAGCAGAAGTATATAGGCCTGAGTTTCTGGTTGCAAATAAAATGACAGCATGGATGATAGTGACATGAAGCAGAAAAAGGATCTATAGTTTGGAAAACAAATAGGAAGCAAGGGAGGCACGACCTGGCCAGGACTTGGTCTTAAGACCAGCCAGCGTGGGGTATCCCCGTTGGTGTGGTTGCCCTGGATATTGTTATTTTGCAACTGTGCTCCAAAGCCAGCCTCAGCTACTTGAGTATCTCTAAAGATCGCTGTCTTTGCATCCTCTGTTCAGTGTCAAGCCCTGGAGATGGGCACCTACCAGCTGAGCTTCAGCCATGGCCATCGACCTAGCTTCCAGGTACTAGCGACAGGCACCCCATCCCTTCCACCCCGTAAGGGGAGTCTTTGAAAGGGCAGTCTTTTCCATCACCCACCCATCCTCCTCCCTCTTCGTCTTACCCCCTTTGCTTTCTCCTGTCATTTTCCCACCCAACATATAATTTACTCAGCTATCATGTTTATGCTCTGCCATCCCCCACTAGGATCTGAGTTCCATGAGAGCAGGATTTTGGTCTCCCTCATTCACTGCTAAATCCTAGAACAGTGCCTGGCACGTGGTAAGCATTTAATAAATGTAGGTTGAAGGAAAGAATCAATGAAATGGGAGGGATGGTTTGGATGCTGGGCTTCTCCAAAGGATGAATATCCCTGGCAAGAAATATTTCTCATTCTCGATAAAAGGAACAATCACTTTTAGGAGCTGGCTCTTTGTTTTTAGCAAGACGAGACCATGAGTAACTCACGCACTGCAGAGAGAAGTGCTGCGCTGTGACATTTTCCCTCAGATTTTCTTCTGTGCAAAGTTGATATTTATAGCCAGTGTCCACCGGCCTCTGTTTATCTGCAAAGTGTATTGTAGAGGCCTCACCAAGGATCCTGGATCATAGCAGAGTTATGGGCAGACCCATCTCTTTATACCTCGGGCAGAGAATAAAGGGAGAGTCTAGTTCCTCTGCTAAGAAGGACCATTTGGGGAAACGGTACCACTGGGCACGGGGCATTTGGGGTGGCGGGTTTGTGGGGAAAAAATGCAGACTTAGTTGTTTAAGCGCCCTCAGCCCGATCACGTGCTTAAGGAGCAACATTTATTGACCATCTACTATATGCCAGGAGCTCTTCCAAGCCTTCCACATGCTCTGATCCTTTAATCCACCATACTGTTATCGCCATATTGCAGCTGGAAAACTGGGACACACTTGAGATCTATGTGAGCCGTGCCAAGTTACATGAGGACTTTCGCCCTTTCAGAGTCACGGAGAGGGACCTGGCTGCGACACCAAGCCAAGCTGTCCTCTTCTGAGGACAAGAGAGGAAGGTGCCTGCCCGAGAGCTGCCCATTGTACCCAGCTCCCAGGTGCCCTGAGGAGGTTGTGTTGACAGAGATTTGGCCCAGTGGGCTCTCGGTGTTTGATCGTGCGGGGCCATGGAATAAGATGTATGGAAGAGAGGAAGTTGCGGGGCACAGGTGCTAGAAGATTCCAGGACTGCTTATGACTGCCCTATAGAGAGAATCTTTCACTGCCTTCACACCTGGATTTTGGAGTAAGGCTATTGAGATTCACCACCTGCTTCTGCCCCTAATTCACCACCACAAAGGAAACACCTCGAATGTTGGCTGTTACTGCCCTTAACACAAGGGATTTGGAGAAATGCAGCATTTTTCTTGCTATGGCATGGTGCTAATGGAGCCACAGTTGGTGTAGTCACTGCAATCAAATGAACATAAACTCAAAAATGTGCCTTTATTCTGGGGCCAAGGAATTAATTAGGTGTGCGTTGGAGAGGGATTAAGATACAAGATGCCAGCTAACATGCAAGATCTCCAGTTAAATTTGAATTTTAGATAGACAATGAATAATATTTTAATATAAGTATGTCTCATGAAATATTTGTAACATACTTATATGAAAAAATTATTCATTGTTTATTTGAAATTCAAATTTAACTGGGCATCCTGTACTTTTATGTGCTAAATCTTGCAATCCTAAGAGTTTTGCTTTGTCTCTGGCTATTCCTGGCCTTATATTAGCCTCTTTCTCCCCGCTGCCTGCTTAAATGTGAAATCAGAAGTCATAAAAGACTTGACACAATGACAAGAATTTTAATGGCCTAAGGCATTAATTCATCCTTGACAGGAGACATATCCAGTCTATTTAGGTTCAGTGATTTGAAATGGCACATTTTCATATTTCCCACCCCCACTCCATCCCCACCAAGAATCAGGACGGATTGGGAAGCAATTTATTCCATTCTTAGGGAGTTTGAGGGAAAACGTCTCCTTGTGAAGAGGGTGAGGATTTAAGGCCTAAAGGTAGATGTTGGAGGCCCTTTGGGCGGGAGTTAATTCCACTCTCCTTGCACTCTGCTGCTATTTTCTTTAACAGTCATGAGCATACAGGTGTAGCTAGCAATGCAGAGGAGAGACATGTCCCAAATCTGGATGATTAAGACATGTTTTTCTCATTTCCACCCTGTAATTTGAGATGTTCTTGATTTTAATTTTTTGCTCATCATCAACTAGCAGTGGCACCAAACATTTTAATGTTTAAAATCTCTGCCCCCTACCTCCCGGGCTCTCTCTCAAGCCATTTACGGTGTCTAGATATGCACTTGATCCCAAAAAAGAGCCCTGCAGTGAATCTTTACACACAAGTGAAAATTTCCTTTTGTAGTACAAATTACCCATCTTCCCCATTTTATGAATTTTGTAAATGTTTAGGCTTTTGTATATTGATTTTTAAAAAAGCGGATGTTGGGCTTCCCTGGTGGTGCAGTGGTTAAGAATCTGCCCACCAGTGCAGGGGACAGAGGTTCGATCCCTGGTCCGGGAAGATCCCACATGCTGCGAAGCAACTAAGCCCGTGCGCCACAACTACTGAGCCTGCGCTCTAGAGCCCGAGAGCCACAACTACTGAGCCCGTGTGCCTAGAGCCCTGCTCCGCAACAAGAGAAGCCACCGCAATGAGAAGCCCGTGCACCACAACGAAGACCCAACACAGCCCAAAATAAAAACAAATAAATAGATAAATTTATAAAAAAATAAAATCAGATGTTTGTGTATGCCACTGGCTGTCTAGACCTCTGTTCCTCTCTTTCTTCCTCCCCATCATCCTCATCCTCTTCCTATTCATCGTTTTTGTGTTAAACTCACAATTAAGCATTACCACTTAGAGCAGTGATCTTCAAACCTGGCTACATTTTCGTGTTGCAGGGGTAATTAAAAAACCTATGGATGCTCAGAGCACAGCCCCAGAGACTCTGACTTAAATGGTCTGAGATGCGATACTGCCGAGTGATTCTAGCTGCAGCCAGGTCGGAGGACCACCAGCCTAGAGGTAAAAAATAGCCTGAACTGAGGGGTCTAGATTCCCATCCTACCTATGATGTGTCCTCTGGCAAGGTACCACCTTCCTGAGGCTCAGTTTCCTCATCCATAAGATGGGGGTGATTGCAGCCGAGTTGAGTAGTTGTGATAAGAGACCATGTGGCCCACAAAGTCTAAAATATTTGCTCTGAACCTTTACAGAGAAAGTTTGCCTTAACTTAACAACATAACTTAAGCCTGTACCATAAACCTCATTTATGTCCTCATGGAGTTCCCAGGCTAGTGGGGGGAGACACTTTAAATACCTCCCATGTATTCCAGTAAAGGCACAGTGTGGTATCATGGAGACAGTCTGGGATTGGCTTCTTTCCTCAAATCCTCCCCAAACCATACATTTGACCTTAAGTAACCTGCTTTTTTTTTTTCTTCCCTCTGAGCCTCAGTTTCTTCATTTCTAATGTAGAAGGGTGGGGCTAGATGATCTCTAAGGGCTCTTTCAGCTCTAGTATTTTCTGATTCCATCCCTGGCATCCTGTATTGCTCTTAAAGCACAGATCTACCAATTCTATGGGAACTGGTCCAGGAGATCTTTTAAACTGGGCATGGGGAAGTAGCAGCCTTTCTCGCCTCCACACTACAGATGTTTTAGAGCAAATCAATACCATTCTGGGGAATTCCCTGGCGGTCCACTGGTTGGGACTCCATGCTTTCACTGATGAGGGCCCAGGTTCAGTCCCTGGTCGGGGAACTAAGATCCCACATGCCATGAGGCTGGGCCAAAAAATAAAATAAAATAAAATAAGCAGAAGAGATTTGTTTATGGTGGCTCTTAAGGGTGAAAGGAGAAACTTCTTTAAAAGAAAAAAAAAAATACCAGTCTGCATCATAGCCACTCTTCTTTCTCCAGAGGTTCAGAGAAAGGTTTAGAAATTCCTCTGTGGCAGGATGAATCGTGGCCCCCAAAGATATCCAGGTCCTAATCCTTGGAACCTATGAATGTTTACCTTATACAGCAAAAAAAACCTCTGAAAATGCGATTAAATTAAGAATCTTGAAATAGGGATCATCCTGAATTACTAGGCATGCCCTTAATGCGCCCATTATGTCCTTATAGGAGGGAAGCAGAAGGCAGGGGGAGATTTGACTGCACAGAAGGCAATAGGACAACCTCAGCTGAGAGAGTTTTAAAGATACTAGACTGCTGGCTTTGAAGATGGAGGAAGGGGCCAGGAGCCAAGGAATGCAAAGAATGCAGCTCTAGAAGTTGGAAAAGGCAACTGAAAGGAACCTCCACTCTGTAGTATCCCTGGAGAGAGCACAGCCCTGTTGATGTTTTAATTTCCAAACTGCTTTTGGGCTTCCCACCTAGAGAACTCTAAGAGGATGAATGTGTGTTGTTTCAAACCACCACATTTGTGTTAATTGTTGTGACAGCAGCCGTAGGAAAGTGATACATCCTCCTTATATCAATAAGTCACCCATGGATCCCAAGGAGAATCCTGTAAAATCAGTCTCATACCAGAGGGAAAATTAGTAAAGGGTTTTATTTTGGTCAGCCTTGTGGAAACACTGGAATGGAATAGAGGCAGAGGAAAAAAATGAAGGGAGAGTTGAATGGGCTGAGAGAGAGCTTGGGGCCCTCCCCAGCTTTTCATCTCCATCCATCACTGTGCTAGGCCAAATTCTAAGCTAGCCTCCACAATCTCTACCTCCTGGCATCACACCGTGGTGGGACCTGGGATTTGCTTCTAACCAATAGAATATGGCAGAGGTGACATTGTCTCTATCTTAGACTAGAGAGAGAGAGAGACTCTCCCTTTGACCTTGCAAAACCAAACAGCCCCGTTGTGAACTGTCTGGGAACTGGCACCGGTCTCTAGGATTTGAGGGCAGCCCCTATAGCCAGTAAGAAATCAAGACCCTTAGTCATTCAGCAACATGAAAATGCATTTGCCAACAACCAAAATGAGCTTGGAAGCAGGTCCTTCCCCAGTCAACATTCAAGATGAGAACACATCCTCCTCCTCCCCCGGCCCCCCACACCCTGATTGCAGCCTTGTGAGACCCGTAGGAAAAGACCCAGTTAAGCTGTGCCTGAATGTCTGACCCACAGAAACAGTGAGATGATCAATGTATATCTTTTTAGTTGCTAAGTTCGTGGTATTTTGTTACCCAGCAATAGAAAATAAATGTAATCACTACCAATCAATTCATTCTAGACTAGATGGAGTAAATGGCTATTGGAGAGGTGTGGTTTGCAAGACCTCAAGTCTTTCAAAGACCTCAGGTCTTTCACTTTCACAAAGATTTCCTCTCTCTGTGAGTACCCACCATGCCTATCCTTGTGACTCTCAAAAATTGAAGATATCAAAGATGTATTTAAAATAAAAAATATGACCAAGGAGGTACAGAACATGGAATGATCATTAGTTTTACACTTAGGTTAGTTCAAGTATTTGATAAATTCAATAGTTGGTAGTGTAGAGAATAGTACACAGGATAAATAAGTTTTGATTAAGGCAGGAGAGAGGACCAGGAGCCATCCAGCATAAGAATAACGTTTAACGTTTATGGAAAATTCACTATGTGTCAGATGTTATATTGAATACATATGTATCTTATTTAATCATCACATCAATTCTATGGGGTAGGTACTTTGACTGTCTCCAGTATACAAATAAACAGTGGCACAGAGAATTTGTTTAACTTGCTCAAGGTCACACAGCTAATTAGTGGTGATGTCCAGGAGGGACCAGGCATTGGGATCCTTGAATAGGCAGGGGGTTGAAGAGTGACTGTGGGTCTGCAGAAAATGGGAAGGGGTCTTGAGGAAGGAGGAAGCTTCTCCAAAGAGAAATAGAATCCAAGGCAGCTCCATCTGAAGGTAAACTGAGAGACTATTTATGATACAGATGACAACTAGGTTTATTGGTAAGGGATGCCTGAAGGACTTGCTTGAGGATGACTCTGAGACCATATCCAGTTTCAGTGGGAAGGAGTGATCTGATTATTATTATTGTTATTATTCATTGATGTGGTTAAGTTAAGCAATGTGGTTTTTAAAAAATCCCATGAGTTAATAAGAATTTAATAATAGGCTTATAATTGTTGCCAATGTGCCTGTGATGGGGAGAAATCTTCTGACACTGGCAGAACATTGGAATCCAGTGACCTGAAAAGACAAAAGTTGCAGCTTGCCAATGTTTGCCTGAGGCCTTGCCAAAGCGAGGGCCACCTCTGGCTGGAGAGGGGATGAAGGCACATAGCAGAGTGACTAAGAGTGATGGCTCTTGACTCAGATAGCTTTCTTGCATCCTGACGCAGTCACATAGCAGCTGTGTTACCATGGGCAAGTTATTACACTTGCTGTGTGCCTCAGTTTCCTCATCTATAAAATGGAGCTATAGAAAGTATGTTCCTAGTAGGATTGTTGTGAAAATACAATGAGCTGATCCACGTCACGTGCTTAGAACACTGACAGTATACATTCAATAGATATTATCAATACTATTATTATATTGATTACGGACAGCTTTTTATTTTTATTTTTTTGCCACATTCCTGGTGGAACAAACTGATTTTTCATGTTATTATGCCTAGATGTTCCAGGTACTTTGCTTGATAACAATGATCTCATTTCCTCCCATAATTTATCATCATTCCTGTTTTCTATGTGAGAATCTTGGAGGTCATCAAGATGAAGCAGCAGTTACTGGTAGAGCCAGCATTCCAACCAGAATGCTGAGACCCTTTCTATTCTTTTAAGCTGCTCTCATGAGAAGAGGTCATCAGCCCTAGGGTAAGAGATTGGTATCACCTCAGGGTGGAGAACATTCCTTTCTGCCCCAGCCCGTTCTGGCCTCCAGGTGCAGAGCTCTGCTGTTAGGTGTGGGAGGGAAAATGCTCCTTCTGCTGACCTCCTACTTCCTTAGGGCCCCAAGTCTGTAATCTTCATCCCTAATGAGCCACAGGCCTCCCCAGCGTGTTCTGAAGGGACCTCACCTGGTAGAAGGATTGGAGACATTCCAAGGGCTTTTGGCAAAAGGGATCTTGGGTACTTTAACTTTCTGTCTTAGAAGCACAGTTCCCACTGAGTTTAGGGGCAGGTGACCCCACTGTGGGTGAAGATGTTTCCTGGGAGGCTGCTCCCCCTTTCTTGCCCCAGCTGTGTGGTTTTAGGAGCTGAACTGGAGACACAGTCTTCTCTCTGAGACAGCTGCTCCTGTAATTTCAAGGGCATGGTTAGCCTTCCTCATCAGATACTTTGTGATTCAGGAAAAACCACAGAGACACAGGGAGTAGAAAGGACATTTAACAAACCCATCTCCAGGAACACCGGGAATAGATCTTTGGGAAAATAGGGGACAAAGGAAAATGAAGCAAATTGTTGAGGGGGAACAAAAATCCCAAATAAAGGGAGAAGAAAAATTGTGCCTTGCTAAAAAGACCCAAAGTAAACGACATGCATTAGGAACAAGACAACCATGAAGGGTAAACTGGAGGAGAGAGACCAGGAGTGGGGAAGGCAGCAAAGGATGCTGTGTCCTGGAATAAGATGGATGATGGGAGTGAAGTGAAGGTGGCTGAACGGGAAATATGACAAACTCTGCAGTGCCAGCGAGAGAGATTCGAGTAACGAGAACCTCAGATAAGACAAACACAAGAAGTAAAACCCATTTTAGAGTAAGGCTGATGGGTCGAATGGAACCGACAGCCAATGAGGGCATGGCTGGAGTATGTGAAGCATGAAGGAGACAAATCCAAAGAGAAAGAGAATCTCTCGGCCGCTATGGCTGTCAAATGGCTTTGACAAGGGAGGCGAAGAGGGACAATGAGGGGGCTGATCTGACGGACAAATCCCCCAGCCCCGAGTCACAGAGCATTAGAGGGATTTGCTTTGTGGGCCATGACCATCTCCGCTCTGGGATGCACATGAGGGCATACTCAGAACTGATAACATGGGTTCCTTTTCTGCTTGGGATTAGCTCTACGGTGGAAAAGGCTAGAAAGCAGCTGTAAACTCTCAGAAGTCAATGCTGTATTTCCAAACTTACAGTCCTGAAGTGGCAAGGGGCTGGTGGGGATCTCTGTTCTGACATCGAAGCCTACGGCACTTTTCCTCCAAGGGCTGTCCCTTCGGCTTTAAGTCATTGGTTGTTTGTTTGTTTGTTTTGAGTTTTTCCCAGGCCCTCGCTGAATACAGTAAGTCCCCTACATATGAACAAGTTCCATTCCAAGAGTGCATTTGTAAGTCCAATTTGTTCGTAAGTCCAACAAAGTTAGCTTAGGTACCCAACTAACACAATCGGCTATATGGTACTGTACTGTATAGGTTTATAATACTTTTCACACAAATAATATGTAAAAAACAAACACAAAAAATAAAGAAAACACTTTTAATCTTACAGTACAGTACCTTGAAAAGTACAGTAGTATCAGCTACATCACCGCTGCTTTTGCGCTTGCTTCCGGACATCCTGGCCTTGAAATGAAGACACTGTACTACTGTACTCTATACAGTACTGTACAGTAAAGTACACAAAAGCACAACCACTTGTAGAGGATGCACGCACGTGACAATGTACGCCAGACACATGAACTAACTTACGTGATTGGACATACAAACACACGTTTGCATCTTGGAAAGTGCCCAACTTCAAGGTTCATATGTAGGGGACTTACTGTGTAGGTTGATGGATAGGTATGAAATCTTGGCTATCAGTACACTGGGTTAGAATCTTAGCTCCACCACTTACTGGCTTCAGTTTTTTCAAATAGGATGGAGATGATCATAGGCTGGCTGTGGGGACCAAATGAAATCAGCTGAGTAATGTTTTCAGCATTGTGGCAAGGCCGAGCTAGAGTCTGGGATGTGGAACAAGGCACAGTTCAGCTCCATGTGGTCTCTAGGCTGTGAAGTGAGGCAGGCATTAGCATATTCCTTCATAAAGTATGAGAAATACAACCGCGGAGTTGTACCCAAGACCTAGAGATGGCCTGGAGGAGGGTAGTGCTTCACTCTTTCAAAGTGTGATTGAGGTCATGGAGGAGTTTTTCACTTGTAACTCAGGTTTTTCTGGTTTTTAACTTGTTACCTGGGGTTTCCTCATAGGGGAAAGACATTTCAGGCTCAGGGAACATTATGAGAAAAGGCATGGAGTGGAGACCCAGAATGGCAGGTTCGGGAACCCAGACATTGTTCTGTTTCTAAAAGTGCATTTCACAGGAGGTTCATGGGTATAAAGGAATGAGAAGGCTCCGTGTTTAAAAGAATTTTAGAAATTTTTAGCTAAACAAAAAAGCTGGTTTCTTTACTGGAAGACTTATGAGTCTTAAATCTGCTTATCTAGATAATGAATCTCTAGGAGGGACATGTAGGATGCAGTATCTTCCAAACTTATTTAAGGACAGAAACTTTTTAGAAGAGGATCTTGCAAATCTAGTATTCTCCTCCTTCCCCCCCACCCCCACACATACACAAGTAACAAGTACATTGTAAAAAAGAACATTTTGTGAAATGCTGATCTCAAGAATGAGGAATAGAACTGAGATGACTGTGGATGGATCATTTACTTACTTGAAAATCTTGTTACAATAACAATAGAAATCTAAGACAAAAAGCAGTGCCACGTTTGTTTTTTTTAAAGTTATTTTATTGAAGTATAGTTGATTTACAATGTTGTGTTCATTTCTACTGTATGGAGGTTCCTCAAAAAACTAAAAGTAGAGTTCACATAGGATCCTCCAATCCCGCTCCTGGGCATATACCCGGAGAAAGATCTAATTTGAAAAGATACATGCACCCCAATGTTCATAGCAGCTCTATTTACAATAGCCAAGACATGGAAGCAACCTGAAGGTCTATGGACAGATGAATGGATAAGGAAGATGTGGTACATATACACACTGGAATATTACTCAGCCATAAAAAAGGATGTAATAATGCCATTTGCAGCAACAAGGATGGACCTAGAGATGATCATACTAAGTGAAGTAAGTCAGAAAGAGAAAGACATATCATATGATGTCACTTATATGTGGAGTCTAAAATATGGCACAAATGAACTTATCTGTGTCGCCACCTTTGGTAATATTAAGCATATTCAGTTGCCCCTATCCAATTAGGGTAGGTAAACAGCCCTGGACTCCACTGCCTTCTGGGGTGGATGTGGCAGGGCACAGAAGAGAAGTCAACTGCAGTCTTCAAAAGTCTTGTTTTCAAAAGTCTAACCCTCACAGAATTTAGAGATATTGTGGAGGAGGTTCAAAGCAGGGAGAAGGAGAGTCATAGGTGTAAGGAAAATGTCTTAGCCATGCAAGGGGAGAGTGGGGTTCCCCCTACCTCCTGACTAGAGAATTGCTTGGATGTCGGTGGGAAGAAACCAGGTCTATTTCCTTGCAATGTAACTGGGAGCCATCAAGACCCCAGACAAGTATGCCTGGCTGGCATCTCAGTAGAGGGGATGTATGAGTTACCTGCATAACAAAATTCCCCAAACACAGTGGCTTCAAACAGCAAACACTGAGCATAATGTGTGAGTATAAGAGGAGTGCTCAGATCAGAGAAAAAGGAACATCAGAGCAAATGTATGTAGATTGAGTGAGATATGATGGTTACTACGTTTTGTACTTTATGGGTCCCGTAAACATCTGTTTGAATGAATGAAAGAACAAATGAATAATTGGAGGTTTGACGCAAAAGCAGAAGACAAACAGCTTGGAAAGCTTATTAAAAAACCAACAAAACATTTATTATATCCCAGTTTCTATAGGTCAGGAATTTGAGTATGGTTTAGCAGGTTTCTTTGGCTCAGGTTCTCTGACAAGACTGCAATCAAGGTGTTGGCTGGGGCTGGGGTCACCTCAGGGCTCCAGTGTGAGAAGATCCAGTTCCAAGATCACTCCTGTGGCTGTTGGCAGGATTGAGTTTCTTGCATGCTGCTGGACTGAGGGCTTCAGTTCTTCCCTGGCTGTTGGCCGGAAGCCACCTCATCTCCTTGCTGGATGGGCCCTTGCATAGGGCATCTCACAACATGGCAGCTACAGCTTTATCCGAGTTCATCAGAAGAGCCAGAGAGAGGGCTAACAAGACAAGTCACAGTATTTTGTAATGGGATCTTGGAAGTGACATCCTATCACTTTGGCCACATTCTATTCGTTAGAGCAAGTCACTAGGTCCAGTATACACTCAAGGGGAGGGGATTGTACAAGGGCATGAATACCAGGAGATGGGGGTCTAGGAGGTGGGGACTTTTGGGGGCCACGGCAGAAGCTGCCTACCACAAAGGACTACAAACAACCAGTCTCACAAGAGCTCTATATAAGCCTGCCTTGGAGGCAGCAGAGAACAGAAGCGAACTGAGAGTAAAACAATAGGGGTATCACCTGTAGTCTGTGTGGATAGTTGGCCAGTCACAGAGGAGGTGTACCTTCTATCTTGACACTATATCAGATCCTAGAATCATGATACAGGTACAAGGGCATTATGGGAAAAGTCCCAAGAACGGCTGTGCTGAAGGGGAGACACATTTACAATTTTAATAGGTACTGGCAAATTGCTGTCCAAAAAAGGATGTACCAATTTTCATGTACAGAATTCACAGTCCCTCCTTATTTTCTTTCTTTTTCCTGGAAACATGTTCTGCGGCTAACTGCTGGGTACAGTGAAGTAGAAGTGATAAGAGCAAATGATCATGTTCTGTCCAAGTCAATGAAAGATGAATCATAGACATTACTGTACAGCAAAAGAATAGTTTTGGAATTAGATTTAGTGAAGCTCAAGGAGGGAGAGTGACTTGTTAAACAGTAAATGAAAGTCAGGTTGGGAAATGTTGAAGAAGAGAAGGGAACGAAATTGACTAGAGAAAGGACTTTGAGTCCAATATGGAGAATAATTCCAACTCCGAAGCCCAAGCTCATCCAAACATTAGCCTAAGCATTCATTTGTTCATCCATCCAATGACTATTTGGTTCACTTTCTACATGGTACGTGTCGTACAAGACACTGAGGGTATAACAATGGGCTAGGCTAGGGGTCAGAAAACTATGGCCGGTGGCCAAATCTTGTACATCTCATAAATAAACTTTATCAGAACACAGCCACACTCATTAATCTACAAATTATCTATGACTGTTTTCACAGTATGACAGTAGAGTTGAGTAGTTGTAACAGAGACTCTATGGTCCACAAAGCCTAAATATTTACTATTTGTCTTTTACAGAAAAAGTTTGCCAACCCCTAGGTAAGACAGTCATGGTTCCTATTCTAATGGGGCTTACCATCTAACAGGAAAGAGGGACAGTCATCCAATAATTTCCTAGATGTATAGTTATAAACTGTGAGTAGTGTTCTGGAAAATACGTGATGCAGTGACAGAATATGCAGCACGGGACACTTTTGATAGGGTGATCAGGGGATATTCCCGAGGACATGGCTTTTTTTAGGGATTCGATGGATGAGAAGGAGGTAGCCTGCAAAGAACTGGGGGAGAGATTTCTGAACAGAGGGAAGAGGATGGGCCAAGAATCCCTGTAGGGGGACTTCCATGGTGGCACAGTGGTTAAGACTCCATGCTCCCAACGCAGGGGGCCCAGGTTCAATCCCTGCTGAGGGAACTAGATCCCACATGCATGCCGCAACTAAGAGTTTGCATGCCACAAGCGAGGAGCCCACCTGCTGCAACTAAGGAGTCCAAGTGTCGCAACTAAGGAGGTGGTGAGCTGCAACTAAGGAGACAGCGAACCACAACTAAGGAGCCCGCCTGCCGCAACTAAGATCTGGCGCAACCAAATAAATAAATATTAAAAAAATAAAAAAGAATCTCTGTAGGGAAAGAGCTTGTCTCTCCCAGCAGTGAAGAGGCAGCAGCATAGCTGGACCGTGGAGAGTAAGACAAGAGTCAATTGGGATCAGATCTTCAAGGACCCCCAGGCCGTGGTCAGAGATCTGGATTTTGTTTAAAGTACAATGTGAAGACTGAAAATTTTTATGATCAGTTTTATGAATGTTAAAGACCACTCTGTCCTGTTTAATTAGCTGATTTGAAGAGAGCGGAGACTGGAGAAATATTTAGTACCCAGGCCCTGTCTCTTCTCTGCCTTGACCTAACAGTTCAGGATGTGCGGACAGAAGCAGAAGGGTTTATTCACCGATGGGTGAGGCATGTCAGGTTGGCCATAGAGGAGAGAAGCCCACAGAAGCTGCCAGAGAAGTGAAGCAGTGCAGCCAGGCTCTGGTGCCGATTTTGACAGTGTGACCCAAGTCACATTGCTTGGGTCTGAACCACAATGCTGTCCCAGGAAATACTCATCACAGGATTTTTGCAGTGAAGAAAGCAGCTGATGCTTTTTAAAACTACTCAATACTAAGGCTGTAATTTTTATCACATATAAATGAACTAAGAGTCACAGACAACTCATAATCTCCATGTCAAACCCTCTTCCTCCAACTCTTGACTATCACTTCCACTGTGGCCACTTCTCACAGGTGATGAAGACGTCCATTGCTTGGCTTTGCACTAGTTGCTAACAGTGTTCAGACTTGAAAAAAAAGACAGCTAAACAAAACAACTCCGTAAATGCCTGCTTGACATTGAGCAAGGAATTAATTCACCTTTTCCAGATTCTACCTTATCTTAATGTCTTTCTAATCTCCTAGAAGAAACATAACAATTTAGTCATGAGTTTGGAAACGCTAACCAACATCTTCCCTGAGTAGATGGCTGTGTAATCGAATAAGCTTTCAAGGTGTCTGCTAGTTTTATTAAAAAGCTAGTATTAAAACCACTTAAAATGATGTTGCTTTTTATCATCCCACTAAACAATGAGAAAACCAAGGGGCAAGCTGCTTAGGACAAGGAGTTATTGGTGAATAATGCAGTCATAGCTGATGTCCTCAAGGTGTATAATTATAAAAATTAAGCCTTATATGCCCAAATGCAAACTTTTTTTCTCCCATGGGTTATCATGTTTGATAAAAAATATATAATAACATATAAAAATGTGGAAATTTTCCTCTCAGTTATTATTATTATTATTTAATTTTATTTTATTTATGTCTGTGTTGGGTCTTTGTTTCTGTGCGAGGGCTTTCTCTAGTTGTGGCAAGCGGGGGCCACTCTTCATTGCAGTGTGCGGGCCTCTCACTATCGCGGCCTCTCTTGTTGTGGAGCACAGGCTCCAGACGCGCAGGCTCAGTAATTGTGGCTCATGGGCCTAGTTGCTCCGCGGCATGTGGGATCTTCCCAGACCAGGGCTCGAACCCGTGTCCTCTGCATTGGCAGGCGGATTCTCAACCACTGCGCCACCAAGGAAGCCCCCTCTCAGTTATTTTATAATCAAGAATGATATAAATTAACAGTGATTATAGTTAATGACTTATAAGACAATATCATTATCATTAGAGAAAGAAAAGACAAGTAAAATGGCCAAGTCATTAGTGAACATTTTTTCATTCATCCGTGGGTTAGAGATCTGGTTGTATCCTTGAGGGGATGAAAAGGAAGATGTGGGATTACTGGAACCTAGGAGCTCAGAGGAGGGGCTGCAGAGCTGGTATTGGGAGCGTTTAAAGAAGCTGGAGATTGGAGCCAACCACTGCTGCTGGAATGATACTGATAGAAGTAAAACAAAGAGACACTCTCTTATCCCTTCCTCCTCTAGAATCTTCCATTGGCAGATCCTAACAGGAAGCCAGTCCCTCAAAGGAATATGTGAAATTTGGTGTGCAGAATTCCAATTAGGATCATGTACAAGTGTAGAAGGGTGGACAAAGAGCTGAGAGCTAAATAACTGGCACAATAGTATCCTTTTGTGTGAATAAGACATCTTGGATCAGTAGGAGCCCCTTCAGGCTGGGCTAGTCTCTGTCCTCTTGACTTAACCCCATCAAATTCTGGTAGCTTTCTTTCTTTCTGGCATAAAGTATTCCAGGCTCATCTTGTATGTTGTATGCCCCACATCTCAAGTCAGCTACTTCTGCAGAAAAACGTAGATTCCTTTTAGCAGGGAATGGTATTTAGAGACCAAATTCTGGGCATTGTGGGTATTCATCTAAACCCCTCATTTTAAGTAGGCATTCGGCTACCATCCATATTGCCTAAGTTTATAATTGTAACCTACCACCAGTTTAGGAGTCTTGATGGGGTGGGTTATCTTTGTCTTTGCTGTCAGCCCCTTGTGGAAAGAGATGATTCCAGGCTATTTTAAATGTCCCTAATCATTGTGCTTGTGTTCATGCTTAGTCTTCAAGCTTCTGGTTTTTAAACCGTAAGGCATATTCCAAGCTGACAATATAGTTTCTAAGTTACTATTCTGTAAAAAGGTACAGGAAGAGTGACACTAAAATCAATCAGACAACAAATAAGTTTTGGGATATTTGTGTTACCAGTTGCTCACTGTTGTGGGAAAGAGAAGTCAGTTGAGGAGATCAAACATTAAGCAAATTTGTGGCAAGAACCTGAATTGTGAAAGAGCTGTGGATTTTCTATATAATTAAATAGTGGAAAACCTGGTGCATATAGTGAAAACCTCATTAAAAATCTAGGTGTGCAGGGATCCTCAGACTCACTCAGGGAAATCTTGCTCGAGCTCATCAACTCCTTTGCATCACCACCAGCCATGTTGAAACCCAGTGATATTATCATAATCTTTACTTCCCCTGTTGACTTTAATGCATCTTTAGATTATACCCTAATAACTGGAAGCACATAATTATCCAGTTGCTTCCCTGCACGTAAAAGTGATATGCTTCATAAGTTTAAATGTGAAAAATGCCATGAGATTGGTCAACCTGGAAAAATGACATTTTGATAACTGTGCTTGGATATGCCTATGATAAAAACTTGTAAGAGCTCAAAAATTACACACTTCCCATATCTTTGAGTAAAGTGAATGCTTCAGGAAGATGCACCATATTTATTTGTGGTTTTGGGAAGCCTCCAAGCCTTACTATTTTGAGAGATATTAGAGGATAGAGATTCATCCTGGATCTAAAGAGAAAGGAACACTCACAAGGATCTTGGTGAAGAAATGAAGTATCTTATTTATGACTAAGGCCCACCAAGTTCCAAGGCATGGAGTTCCCTGGAAAAAGCAGACTGGAGAACACAGCGTGGATCTGATGTCTTTTGCTACCTTCCCCGATATCTAGGTCTTGAACCATCTGCTGATAGCATTGGGAAGCAAGTAGATTTTGAATATTCTCACCCAGTCAACTCAATGGAGGGTCACTATCTGATTTAACATCTCAAGGTTTTCACAAGAGGGGGCCAGAGAGGACTGGTGTTGACTGCTAGGAAGCAGAGAGGAATCCTGGCTTTCTTTACCTCCAAGATCTATTGAGCAAGAGAGTGGGTGGAGCACCTTTCCTTGCTTTTGAGGCAAACTGAGTCTGCCCACTGGAAGGCAAGTCCTCAGGAATCTCACCAATCAGATTAGTTACTCTCACCCTATAGGGAGAAGCAAGGGAAGGGCAGAGTTAGAGGTCAAAACCATCTCTTTGGGGACCAAGAGGATGGACATCTTGGTAGACACGCTTTCTTTGGAAATCTGAGGACAGAGGAATAAGGAATCTTCCCCCTTGAGGAGCAGGGATCATGAATTCAAATGCCTTCAGGGGTGGGAGGGAAGGTGTTATGAATAAGTGAAGGGGACCAGGTAGGAATGAGGAACCTGGAGACACATACCCTGTCCAAAGTTCACAGTGCCTGTTCAGGTCCAGCGAATGCTGGCATAGGGAATATGGGTTTGGAGTTGCCGGACCATCTAAATTTTCAAGAGAAGCCAAGAATGGGGCTTTTCAATAAAATTTTCCGGTTTAGAAATTTTGACAAGTCATTCAACTTTTTAAAAGATGGTTTGCAGGCCAAACAGAACATATCGATGTGCTGGACTTAGCCCAGGAGTCACCGGTATATGTCATCTGGTTTGCACCACCATCAGCTGAGACAGTGAAGCATCATTATTATTATTTTTTTTTTTAAATTATTTTTATTTATTTATTTATGGCTGTGCTGGGTCTTCGTTTCTGTGCGAGGGCTTTCTCTAGTTGCGGCAAGCGGGGGCCACTCTTCATCGCGGTGTGCGGACCTCTCACTATCGCGGCCTCTCTTGTTGCGGAGCACAGGCTCCAGACGCGCAGGCTCAGTAATTGTGGCTCACGGGCCTAGTTGCTCCGCGGCATGTGGGATCTTCCCAGACCAGGGCTCGAACCCGTGTCCCCTGCATTGGCAGGCAGATTCTCAACCACTGCGCCACCAGGGAAGCCCCATTATTTTTTTTAACCTCTGGTTAGGCTGGTGAAATGAGCCATACCACCAAGGATTAGAATAAGAAAAAGGAAAATCCTGAACATATTGTATTATTGATATTTGTATTTCCTGGACTCTCTTCCATCTCCATGCCCCACCTCTGACTCAAGACAGACAGTCTTGGCCTCTTTCTCTTGCTCTGCTGCTTCCCTCAGCAGCTTCTTCAATTGTAGGTCACGTGGTTCTGGCCCCACAGCATCAATACTCTGACTCTGGCTGAAGTTTGCTGTCATTCTGATTAGCAAATGGAGGGAGCTGGAACTGCTGTCCTTGACAGATGAGACATGGAGCCCCATATTCAGACCGGAAAGGCCAAGCCTTCATCCTGTGTCAGTAAAAATGTCACTCTGCGTTCTGCAAGGCTGGAGCCAAGTGCACAGGACAGCTTAGGACAGAGCCCATCTTCAGTGTGTCCGTGCCTCTGTGTAGCTGGTGATGGCCTTGAAATGCAATTAACAAGCTCCTCCTTAAGTCCACCTGACTCAGCTCGCTTTCCAGGCAGAGAAACTTCAGACATTCATTCATCATTCAACAAACCTTTCTTGTGTTCCTGATATTAGCTGGGGACTGTTAAGGCTCTGGGCATTCAGCGTTAAGCAAAATAAACTTGGTCCCTGCCTTTATGGAGCTGACATCCTAGTCAGGGAAGACAGGTAAGCAAACATAAATAAAAGGTGATTCAGCTGGTGATGATGCCATGAAGAAACTAAAACAAGGTGATGTAGCGACTGAGAGTAGGGTCTCCTTTGATTGGTGTGGCTGAGGGGTCCTCTTTATGGAGATGACATTTGAATTGATACCTGAATCATATGACTACTTTTTAAGTGTCCATGTATTATTATTATTATTTTACTGGATCCTTAGTCCTAGAGTTAATGGGGAAACAAGATTATTAAAGTTAAATACGATTAAGGTCTAGAAATGGCATACATCAAAGCATTAACAATGGTTACCCCCTAATGGTGGGTTTCACAAATTCATTTAACTTAAGAAGCATTTACTGAGTGCCAATATGGCCCAGGTACTGTCCGAAGTGCTGGAAATGAAGTCATGAACAAAATAGACAATATCATATGGTTAAAATGTACAGAGTACTGAGGAAAGTGGTGTGCTGTGGTAAAGGATAAAAAAGGCAAGCACTTAATTTGTAATGGTGGGTCAGGTCAACTTAAATTGAGACTGAGAAATGAGAAGGATTCAGTCATGTGAAGAATATTGAGGGTGGGGATTTGGAGGAGTATCCCAGTTAATGAGGCCGGCATGTGCAGAGGCCCTGGGGCAGGACAGAATTTGTTATATTTGAGGGACTGAAAGAAATGTGTTAGGATGGAGCAAAGGGGTCAAGAAATAAAATTGGAGAGATTTTGAGGATCTAGATTAGGCAAGTCCTGGATTCATAGAGAGGAGTTTGGATTTTATATGAATAGCAGTGGGAAACACTTGCAGGGTTTTAAGTTGGAGAGTGATGTGACTTGATGTACATTTTTAAAGAGATCACCCTTGCTTGTTCAGTGGAGAATAGATTGTTAGGGACAGAGTGGAAGCAGGAAGACCTATTAGGAAGTTGTTGCATTTATCCTGGTGAGAGATGATTGTAGCTTGGAAGAGGGAATCAGAACAGTTGTTTATGGTCCTATAAGTTGATCCTTGCACAACTCTAGGGGGTACCTTTTACCTACACAATAATGTAAGCAGTGCTTTCTGGAGTTAAGCACTGGGGTCATCCCAAGTCTGGGGCAGTACTAGCAGCAGAGAGAGATAGAGAGAGGGGTTGGATTTAGGATGTACTGATAATTAGATTGGGTGGAGGGAAAGGAGGGAGAGGACAGTTAAGGATGATTCTTAGGGTTCTGAGTTGGATAACTTTGGGGATGTTGATGGCATTTTCTTAAACGGGGGAAGACCGGATATGAAAAAATTTGAGAGAGAAATAGCAAGATACTTTTCTTAGATTTAAGTGTGAGATGTTGGGAGACATTCAAGGGAAGATGTCAAGTACATAGTTGGATATGCAGGTCTGGAATTCAGAGTGGAGGTCTAGGCCAGGTACCAGACTTTGGAGTCGTCAGGAAAAAGGTGGCATTTAAAGCAGTGGGTGTAGGGACTTCCCTGGTGGTACAGTGGTGAAGAATCCGCCTGCCAATGCAGGGGACACGGGTTTGATCCCTGGTCTGGGAAGATCCCACATGCCGTGGAGCAATTAAGCCTGTGTGCCACAACTACCGAGCCTGTGCTCTAGAGCACACGAGCCACAACTACTGAAGCCGTGAGCCTAGAGCCCGTGCTCCACAACAAGAGAAGCCACCGCAATGAGAAGCCCATGCACCACAACAAAGAGTAGCCCCCACTCGTCACAACTAGAGAAAGCCCGTGCGCAGCAACGAAGACCCAACTCAGCCATAAATAAATTTTAAAAATTAAAATAAATAAATAAAGCAATGGGTGTAGAGAGAGAAAGATGAGGTCCCAAGGGGAAGAAGAAGAGGAAGAAGAAGGAGAAGGAGGAGAAGGAAAGGGAGAGGGAGAAGGAGAAGAAGGAGAAGAAGAAGAAGAGTTGGCTAAGAAGATGGAGGGGGAACCGCCATGAACTAGGAAGAAATCAGAAAAGTGCAGCATCTTGAAAGGAGCATGACTTTTGCCCTAAGGCGTTGTTTTTAATTAAAAAGATAAATGCAAATTCATGCATTTTTTTCTCTAACAATGCAATTGCATGTACATTATTTTTCTATGAGTGGCAAGGGTTGAGCTGATTTTGCTTCACAAGGTAAGCAGTGGTGAACAGTGGTGGGTGTTAGTGCGATGTGATACAGGAGTACCTGGTAACTGACACTTGTGGATGCAGGAAAATTAGGATGGCTAAGACAGAGCATTGCTCAGCACCCAGTTCTACAAGGGTTAATTTGTAACGCACTGCAGTTGCCCACCTATAGTGCAACCTGAGAGGAATTCAGGATGAAAAACAGGATAGGACACTCTGTGCTTTGGATAAACAGGTGCTTAGGTAGTTAGATACATCCCTCGGGAAGAATTTCGGTGACTCCCAATTCTTGCATCTTCCTGTACATAAGAAAGCACTAAAATCATTAACCTGAGCTATCTGTTCTTTGGGATTAGCAGTAATCTTTTACCAAGATGTATGCTTGACTGCATGTATTCCCTAGCCAAAAATCATGTAGAAGCTGGCTTCTCCTCTACCTCTTTGGAGCAGTTTCCTCAGAGCTACCTGAGTGGCATCTCCTGGGCTATAGTCCTCAGTAAGACCCCGAATAAAACTTACACCCACAGTTCTTATGTTGTGTGTTTTTCTTTAAGTTGACGCACTCTAATTTCACTCCCAAGTAAGATCAGTAGAGCTGAAGTCTGCCTGTTGTCGGGCAGTGGTTCTCACAGGGGTAATTTTGTCCCTTGAGGATATCTGGCAATGTCTGGAGACATTTTCATTTGTTACACCCGGGTGCTGGTTGTGGTGAGGGTGCTACTGGCACCTCGTGGGTGGCGGCCAGGGACTCTGCTAAACATCCCACAATGCACAGGACAGCCCCACAACAAACACTTGTCCAGCCCCAAATGTCAGTAGTGCGGAGGTGGAGAAATCCTGTGGTAGTGAGGGAGGTGCTTGTAGAGATTCCATCATTTCTTCCTGAAAGACCACCTTGAGGGAAGAGAGAAATCTGCCAAGCCAAAGTTTTATCTGTCTCCATTTTCTAGGAACATCTATGCCCAGACACAGGGACTTGATTAAGATGATTTCTTGACTGATGTTTCACACTTAGGCATATCTCCAGGATGTCAGAGATATAATTCATAGAATAGTTTCTGTGGCTTGGATATGTACTTTTTTTTTTCTGGAGAGGGAAATGGAGAGGGAGAGGGAAAAGGAGGGAAAGAGAGAGAGAGAGAGAGAGAGAGAGTCTTTGTTTTTATAAAGACAAGAGCACCAAAGCTGCATTTTGTTTGTTATTCAGGAGTCCTCAAAATGTTATCCTCACTCAAAAATGGCATTTATCTTCTATTCTCTTGGGAATTGATTGAATTCTTCCTTTACTTATGTAAAAAAGGGCTTAGCACCTGAAAGTGACCAAACTAATCTTGGTCTCACATATGGATTCAAAGTCAATGTGGCATTTCTATATTGCCCAAGATTTTGCCTCAATGGGAAGTGTGTCTGTGGGTGGAAGGTGAAGGGCAGTTGGAGAAGAGACAGAATTATGTAGAACTCAGAATTTTAGATCCTTAAGGAACTTTAGAAATCATCTAATCTAACCTCTGTACAACCAGAGAATCTGTACAACTCTGTACAACTTTAAGAGAATCACAATTTGCCTCATCTTCTCTCTCTTTGACTTTGGAAGAGTGCAAGAGATTGCATGAAAAACTTGAACAGTGTTATAAAGAAAACTGGCCTGTACTTTCCAGGTCTGGATAGTTGTTTACTATGGAGGGAGGAGGAGGAGGAAGAATGTGTGATGTAAAAGAGGCTCCAGAGCAGACGATTAAAGACTATGTTAGCATCTAGATTCATGTAAGCATTGAGGTAAGGATCCTGAAGCTGAATCCAGCCTCTGTACCCTGACACTGAATTAAAATGTCAGAGGCAGAGTTTTGGGTGAAGTAGAAAAGAATAGCTTTATTGGTTTGCCAGGCAAAGGGGGACACAGTGGGCTCATGCCTCTCAAAATTGTGTGTCCCAACCTGGAGGGGGTAGTGAGGAGTTTTATAGTAATGGTTCAAAGAGGGCGTGATCATCTCGTAGACATTCTTCTGATTGGTTGGTGGTGAGGTGATTGACCAGCATCATCAACCTTCTGGTTGCAATCAGTCTGGGGTCTACATGCATACTGTGTACTTCTCCCACCTGGCGGGGGTTTCAGTACCTGCCAAACAGCTCAAAGATATTGTTATGTATATCCCTTGAGGGGGAACCAGGACCCTACCCCAAGGCTGCACTATTCTCTCTTCCTTCCTTTTCTTTCTTTCTTTATTCCTTCTTTCCTTCCTTCCCTCCTTTCTTTCTTTCTGGCTGTGTTGGGTCTTCGTTGCTGTGCGAGGGCTTTCTCTAGTTGCGGCGAGCAGGGGCTACTTTTTTGTTGCGGTGTGTGGGCTTCTCGTTGCGGTGGTTAGTCTTGTTGCGGAGCATGGGCTCTAGGCACACGGGCTTCAGTAGTTGCAGCACGTGGGCTCAGTAGTTGTGGTGCACGGGCTTAGTTGCTCCACGGTGTGTGGGATCTTCCTGGACCAAGGATCGAACCCGTGGCAGGAGGATTCTTAACCACTGCGCCACCAGAGAAGTCCCTGCACTGTTGTTTCTTTTGACTGTTCCTCCCTTGTCTCCATATCGCCTCCCTTCCCTGATTAGCAGCTGTTTGAACCTGCCCTTTGGAACTCAGGAGAGGTCGTGGAGCCTTAATGAAGACTATTTCCTACAAACAAGAAGTGGGAGACACAGAAAAGCTTTTCTACCCAGGAGCCCCACAGGGTCCTGCTCGGTTTCTGTCCACTGGGGAATTTTGTTCATCACAGAATTGTTCCTTTAACAGTGCCTATCCGTAATAGGGGCTTGGTAAGTATCTGTTGAATGAGGGGACTCAAGGGAGTCAGTGCAAAGGCAAACTTGATCTATTTATGAGGGTGGCAGTCTCATTGAGGAAGGTAACATTGACTTTCCTATTTTCCTGATAAGATGATTCAGAGAAATAGATGGTTAAGAGGGATAGTAGTAGTAAATATCAGATAATATTTATATTCGGCTTCAAGGAACAGAATACCGAAAAACTAGTAGCTTAAATAAGGAAAAAGTGTATTTTCCTCATGTAATGAAAAGTTTGGAGATGGTTAGGAAGTCCAGCGCTGGTGTGGTGACCCAGAGATGCTATTAGGGGCCTGGGCTCCTTCTGTTTTTTGTTCCTCACCAGCCATTCTTTGCATTTATGTTTGTCAAAATGGACACAAGATGGCTGTTCTATGTCCCTGCATGTTCTATGTCTTCCTTCCAGCCAGGAAGAAAAGGGAAGGGCAAGAGTGGTTGAGTCTATTCCATTTTTATCAGAGAAACAGTGGCTTTTCAAGAAGCCCCACCCACTAGACTTCTACTTCCATCTCGTTGGCCAGAACTAGTTCACATGCTAATTCCTAACTGCAAGGGAGTCTGGGAAAGATGTTTGTCAGCCAACCTGGACAAAATGTGAATTCTGTTTGTAAAGAAGAGGTTTTGTTAGTAAAGAGGAGCTTGGCACAGAATTCCAAGCCCTAATTCCACAATTAAAGGGAATGGACTTGCCAGGTCCTTTCTAGTGAATTCGAGTTGGTGTGGAAACCCCGTTCTCATCTGAATGACCTGACTTGCAACCCGCTGAAGAGCAGCGTGGAGCTTCAGTGAAACAGTGTCTGTTCATCACCACCTGGGAACTGGGTTTTGGTGTCTGCTGAAGGTCACGTGGTGTGCCAGTAAGTCCCCAGGAGTCTGAGAGATGGCATTGCCAAGTGAGACAAAATCAAATACAGCTGAGGCTGTGGCTGCTTTTATTCGCTGTGAACCTAGTACTTAACTGCAGACGCCACATTTGGCCAAAGGAAGATAAACCTGAGTGTCATGCTGAGCCGAGTGGAGCCATTCCAGACCTGGCTGAATTTCTCCAAGTTCTAGAATGCAGCCGACCAAGTGTGAGAAATGGTGTGCACACACAAAGCTCTCTGTAAATGGTAACTGTGGTTATTATCATTTAATGGGTAATATTGACCCAGTGAGAAATCTGATGCATTGTAGGATGGAGTTACATTAGAGTAACTAAGAAAGATATAAAATCTGCATGGTGAGGAGGTTGGCTAACATATAATTATAATTTTGTGTGCAAGTGGAGAGAGTGGAAGGAAAGAGCTGAGGTTGGAGAGGATTTAGGATTCTTCTAAATGTGAACAGAAACCATTGGGGTGAGGAGAACAGGGGGAGTGACCAGATTTCTGTTTTGGAGAGATCTCTCTGTAGAACTGAGACTAGATGGAGGGAGGAATTGTGGAAGTAGGAGACGGAGGTTATGTCAGTACTGCCAGTGAGAAACCATGGTGGCTTGGACCACAGTGCTTGTGGCCGAAGTGGTGAAGAGTGGTCGGATTTTGGATGAGTATTTTTTGTTTGTTTGTTTTTGGCTGTGCCACGCAGCTTGTAGGATCTTAGTTCCCTGACCAGGGATCGAACCTGGGGCCCCTGAAGTGGAAGTGTGGAATCCTAACCACTGGACCACCAGGGAGTTCCCTCGGATGTATATTTTGAAGGTAGAACAGACAGGACTAACAGATGTATTTTATGTGAGACTCGAGAGAAAGAGAGTAGGCAAAGATGTCTCTTGAACAGCTGGAATGATGGAGTTGCCATTTCCTGAGTGGGAGACAACTGCAGGAGGGACAGGTTTGGGTGCAAGTGATGGGATGAGTAGTTTTGGGCCAAGTTTGAGAGGCTTATTAGACATCCAAGTAGGGACTTAACTAGGTAACTGGAAATTTGAGTCGAAGGTCAGGATTGAAGTTAGGTCTGGAGAATTGCATTTTAAAGTCCTTATTGTATAGATGGGATTTAAAGCCATGGTGCTAGATTGGCTTATGGAGGGAATTTGTGTAAACAGAGAAGAGAAGAGATTCAAGAACAGGATCCTGGGATAATGAGAAGGAGCAGCCCGCGAGGAAAGGGGAAACCAGACGTGGTGTCTAGGAATCAAAGTGGAGAAAAAGCCCAGTAAAGGTTGAAAGGGGGAGTGCGGTGAGCATGATCGCTGCGTTGGCATTGTGGGGTCCCCGGGGACGTTGACAAGACCAGTTCCAGTTGCGTGCAGGAGATGACAGCCTGGTTGAAGAATAGAGTTGCGTGACTTCTCCAAGGTTCTGTGAGAAGACTCATGACACGATTTGCTTGCTGTGTAAAGGAGTTTGAATTTCATCATGAGGGCAATAACGTTTTAGCAAGAAGAGTGACATGATCAGATTTGCCTTATAGAAAGATCACCCTGGCTCTTCTATGGGGGAGGGGAGGTGAACTTGACAACAGCTGGTGGATGATGGTGGCCAGGCTAGTGGCAGTGGAGTTGGAGACTAAACCTGATTTGAAAGAAATTTAGGAGATGGAATCCATACCACTTGAGGATGGATGGGAGGTGGGAGGTGGGAGAAAGGGAGTGGGTTCAAATCCTGGCTCTGCCACTTGAGCTCACTTGAGCAAGTCTCTTAATATCTCTGTGCCTCAGTTTCCTCATCTGTAAAATGAGGCTAACAATAGCATGTACTTCATAAGGCTGTTCTAGGATTAAATGAATTGATGTGTATCAAACGTTTAGCATAGAGCCTGATATATGGTAGCTATTGAGAACCATCAGTAGAACCTTTGGACATTTTAAATGTGCTTAACTCCTTACTAGGCATCCTTTTCTTGGGGACTGGTTCCTTCTTCTTCAGCAATAAGATATGACATCCCTTCTGAGGAAGGCAGAAATAACCATTTGTAAGAATCCACGGCTCAGATGACTCTCATTTTTGCCAAGAAAATGACATGATTCATATTTACTACTAGGTGCCATAGAAGCTATACATTATTATTTTATATCATTAGTGAGACTCAAATATCAAGAAACACTCTGGCTAAAAGGATTCACTCAAATAGGTGGGTATGATTGGCTGTCCTTGTGACTGACATGCAGTGATAGGTTTAATGGGACAACAATTTTACACGCAGGTTGATTTGCATGTATCATGCCTTCAATTTCCCCACAAATTTGCACACATATCAGGCACTTAGGTACACAATTACCCAATTAGTGGGTGTCATTTCCTAGTTGCGGGGGGTGGGGGGGAAACGTGATAATTGAGCCCTCAAATGGCTAAGCATTCACAATTTGCTTCCTTTTAGGAAAGGTGGCACTTCTGAGTTTCCTGGTAGAGTTAAAAGCATCTGACAGCGAAGGATTCCTTTCCTAACTGGATGATGCTGTCATTTTAATACAGGCTGAGGATGGCAGTTAAGAAATTTAAGGAGCTATTAGATCTGGAGTTTCCACGTGGAGATTGCGGATATCTTACTAGACATCATATTAGAATTCCTGGTCCTGAGATGCACCACTGGACCATCAAGGAATTTTGTCTGCAGATGCTGATGTCTTTGCCTACTTTGGGAATCATCTTTTCCTGGGTGGGGTAATCACATCTTCTCTCTGGCTTGTGTGTCTCCATTAATTGGGATACTCTGGCCTCAGAGACTTTTTATCCAGCATGCCCGTGTGTATCACTCCACTGCTTCTGGCATTCAGATAGACCTAGGGAGCTCTCTAGTTTTGTCCAGCATAAAAGGAGCTCCTTGGTGGGACCAGGATGTAATACTGAACTTGGAATTTTGAATCTGACCCAGATCCCAGTTTGATGGGAAGTCACTGGAGATTCCTGTGGAGTTGCTTGCTAAAAGAACCAACCTTTCTTTCTTCTGTTACTGAACCAGACTTGAGTCTGCTCAACCATGCACAGTAAAGCCAATCTACTGACACAAGGTTGTGGTGAAGGAAAGTGCAGCATTTATTGCAAGGCACCAAACAAGGAGTCTGGGATAGCTAGTGCTCAAAAAGCCCAAACTTCCCTATGGGTTTCAGGGAGGCATTTTTAAAGGCCAGGTGAGGAAGGGGCACCCAGGGTATGTGATCACCTCATGCACAATTCTCTGATTGGTAGATGGTGAGGGAACAGGGCCGTGTCACAGGGGTTAATGTTATCAATCCTCAGGCTCCAGGAGGCCTGGGGGCTATATGGTCGTGGTCATCAAGTAGTTAACATCTTCCATTTGGTGGGGGTTTTAGCGTCTGTAAAACAACTCAGAAAATGTGCATCAGATACTGTTATCTAGGGACTTCAGAGAAGAGCTACAGCAGAGGTTATGGGGGAGGGTACCTCCCATAGGGTCCTGCTCGGTTACTCCGTTATCCTCCCTCCATCCCTCCCTCCCTCTTTTCTTTTTCTTTCACGTCTTTTTTTTTTTTTTTAACATCTTTATTGGAGTATAATTGCTTTACAGTGTTGTGTTAGTTTCTGCTGTATAACAGTGAATCAGCTATATGCATACATATCCCTATATCCCCTTCCTCTTGCATCTCCCTCCCACCCTCCCTATCCCACCCCTCTAGGTGGTCACAAAGCACCGAGCTGATCTCCCTGTGCTATGCAGCTGCTTCCCACTAGCTATCTATTTTACATTTGGTAGTGTATATATGTCATTGCTACTCACTCACTTCCTCCCAGGTTCCCCTCCCCCCACCCGTGTCCTCAAGTCCATCCTCCACGTCTGCGTCTTTTCCTATCTTCCTTCCTTCCTGTTTATTAAAAGAAACCCAATAAAATTGAGCAGAAGACTTAACAGATACTACACAAAGGAAGATACACAAATGGCCAATAAGCATAGGAAAAAATTGTAAACATTTTTAATCATCAGGTAAATGCAAGCCAAAATCACAGTGAGATACCACTGTACCCTCCAGAATGATGAACAACCCCAAATGTTGGTGAAAATGTGAGGCATCTGGAATTCTCTTATATAGCTGGTGTGAGTAATAAGCTACATCCACTTTAAAAATGATTTGGCAGTTTCTTAAAAAGTTAAACATATACCTAGCCTCTGACTTCTGAATTCCATTTCTAGATTTTAGCTGAGAGCAATGAAAACATATGTTGACAAAAAGGCATGTACAAAAATGTTCATAGAATCTTTACTAATCATGGGCCCAAACTGGGAACAACCCAAATGTCTATCAACAGGTGAATAGATAAACAAAATAAGGTATATCCAGGGAGTTCCCTGGTGGTCCAGTGGTTAAGATGCCGCACTTTCACTGCCAAGGTCCCGGGTTCAATCCTTGGTCAGGGAACTAGGATCCCACAAGCCATGTGGTGCAGCCAAAAAAAAAAAAAAAAAGTACATCTGTCCAATGGGATACTACTCAGCAACAAAAAGAGCTGAATGACCAATCCATGCAACAACACAAAATTACAGAATGATTCTATTTCTATGAAGTTCTAAAACTGGGACAACTAGCCAAATATGAAAAACCAGAACAGCAGTTGCTTCTAGGAGAGGGGATGGGATTGAAAGTGAGGGATACAAGGGAGTTTTATGGAGTGATAATAACATATAATATTTATAATACTCTATGTCTTGCTACAGGTGTGGGTTACATGGGTGTATGCATTTGTTAAAACTGATTAAAATGTAAAGATCCTTGCATTTCATTGTATGAAAATTATACCTCCATAAAAACAAAAACACACAAAAGGGAGTTTTATTGAGCCTATGAAAATGATACATATGAGTTATTTAAAACTTGAACGCTATGGAGAGGTGAGATTTAAAAATATATCTACACATACTCATACACAGGGAGGAGTCTTAACTAAGACAGATTGGGTTTAAATTTCTGTTCTACTCCTTGTAAGCTGTATGTCCTTGGGTATTGTATTTAACTTCTCAGAACTCAGTTTCTTGGTATCTAAAATGAGGATAGTAATTGTAATAGATAAGTAATAGTAATAAGGTATTACAGGGTTTGGGGGAGGGATTACATGAGAAAACATGAAGTGCTTGGAATAGAGTAAGCATTCAGTAATTTTTAGTATGGCTTATCCATTTATTAGTATTTACTGAGTGCTAAATATATGTCAGGCACTGGTGATAAAATGGTGAGCAAAACCTAGACACAGTTCTGTCTTCATTTAGAGTCTAGTTGGGGAGATGGAAATTAGTCAAATAATCACACAAATAAAAATAAAATCATTTTTGTGATAAGTGCAAAGAAAAACTAGTGCTATGGAAGCGTATAATGATGGGCTCTGACTTTATCTGGGTGGTCAGGGAAGGGTTCCCTGAAGAGGTGATGTCAAACTGAGATCTAGAGGATAATCAGGATAATAACATAGGTGAAGGGTCATGCAGTTCAGCTGGGATTTTGGAGGCACTAATGAAGATGGCCGAAGATGAGGTGAAGGAGGCATAGTTAGCCCTGTGCAGGGTTTGTTAGAAATGATGAAGTAGCATCCTGAGAACAGGAAGGAAAAGAAGATGGTGATCTGAGAAGTGTGAAAGGATGAGGTTTGCCCTGAATTACCACGGCTGAACCAGGATCATGATTGTGCCTTCCAGGTTTCACCTCCTTTCTACCAAAGTGCTTTGATTTGTGGACTAATCAGGTGACGTTAGCAGCTGTAACATAGAGTCCCTGAAATCTCAGTGGTTTCACTCACTTATTTCTTGCTTATTTTTCATAAACTTTGTATTAATAAATGGACAGCATTCCATGAAGTCACTCAGGGCCGCAGGCTCCTTCTATCTCATAGCTCTGCCCTCTTCTTGGGCCTCAGAAGCCTTTCTTCTGTTGGCTGATGGGGAAAAAAGAGGGTGGAGAAGGCACAGCTGCTTCTTACCCACTTTGTACATCACTTCTACTCACATTCAATTGGTGAGAACAAGTAACGTGACCCCACCTAACTGCAAGGGATTCTGGGACAAGTAGTCTTTGGATGGGCAGATAGTTCCCAGCAATAATTCTGCACTTGGCAAGGGAAGATCCAACCTTTGTTCAGCTAGCCTTCTATGTCACAGTTCACATCTTTCAGTGAATGTCCCCCTCTCTGCCCCATCTCCCATCCAATTGGAGCTCCCTTCATTGTGCTTTATCTAGAGCCTTGCATGACCAGAATTTTTGCCAGCTGAAACAGAAGTGCTGAATTCTCCAGCCAGACAAGCTCGCTGTGGGATCTCTGAGGTTCATAAATCACAATGCAGAGGCAGTTCATCATCTGAAAAATCAGGAGGAAGGGCTGGCAGAGCCCAGCTCATAAAACAGATGTTCTTTTGGTGGAGAAGAGCAAAGGAAGCAAGACTACAGAAATTGAAAACCCAGGGAACTAGCCACCCTACCTTAAAAAATCACATCATCCATAAGTAATTCACTTTCTCCCTCTTACTAGACCCGCCCTCTAGGGAAAAAAAGTCATTTTCCCCTGTTTAATTATGTCCCATTTTAAGCTGGGACAATAGCTATTTTTCCTGTGTTTCCAAACTCAGGAAGTACATACATTAATTGTTTCTAGTGCGTGACAAGTACAACGATACCTAGCTAACGACTGCAGGTCTGATATGTCTCAGGATACATGCTGCTCTGCCATCCTTATCATTAAATCCCACTCAGGATAAATAAGCCTCATTTCAGCTGTAGCCATTTGTTCTTGTTAGGGAGCTGCCAGGATGGCATGAAATATTAAATGACAAGGGTTAGTTCTGTTCTCAGCGAAGAGCTCCCGTCTAAATTTCCCATAAGATTGTACAATGGGTCATTGTGTCAGGCTTGAAATCATAGCCTGCGCTAGCCTTCCCCAGGAAGGTTCTGTACCCAGGCTGTACTGACACTTCTGGCTTTTGCGATGGAAAAACAAAGCTTATTCCTTTTGCCCCTGGGAGGAATGGGGGGCTTGGTCATTCCCAGGGTGTGCAGCCGTGGCTTTGACAATCTGGCTCTAGTGACTGGTGCTTGGTTATTTTCTGCTGGTTCCCTTGTGACGAATGGGGATTTCTGGGGTCTCTATCCTTTGGATATTGGTCTCTCATGCTTACTTCTCCTGATTTCTCATCCAGAGATTGTTTGTGTAAAGTGGGAAAGTTGTTGCTTTAAATTACATTGATGCTTTATGAATATGTTAAATGATCATACTTGAGCTATATTCACTTATTATTGTGCATTATGCAATGCATTAATAACGAATGGGAGCACTTTACTTAAAGATCTGTCTATAAATCAGTTGAACATGGGGGAAAAAGAGTCACTGTTTATTTATGAGGTCTGGGAAAGAAATTACAGAGAGCAAACCTTACATATCCTCCTATTCTAAAATCATTATGAAACGATTGTATGTTTGCAATTAAGTTTATGCTCCTGTGGCCTTTATGTTCCTGATCTATTATTAATCTTAAGAATTAAACCTCTGAAATCTGCTTTAGATATAAGGGTAGAAAGCTTCAGGGCTAGGCAGTAAAGTTTGCTCGGACAGAACTTGGGTATGCATTCTCTTGCTGTGTAGACGGTACACAGGATGAGTCTTCAAAATGTGCAGTCCTCGTGGGAGTGTTTTACCACTGCCCAGGGTCCACTAACAATTTGCTTCCCAGTAAATGCAAATTAATAGACATTCATTGGGTGTCTAGTCTTGGAACCAATGATGGGACCAAGGTACTGTAAGAGCACATAAAATAAAAGGCATTCTGGGAAACTCTTCCCTACACTGGAAAAGTCCTTCTTCACAAGATTTCTGGAGTGAAATATTCACATAAAGTTATAGCGAACAGGAAACAAGCCACGATTTCATTGTTTGGCTAAGATTCTACTGAGAGCCATTATTGTAAAATTCATCGGTAAAGCGGGCTGAAGTTATGTGGCCTTACGTAAGAATCTATTGGGACCTCTATTAACTTCTAATCCCAAAAATCCTACTATAGCAATCATACAAGGATAAAAGAAAAGGGCTCAAGATGACCTGGCTGGCTGCTCTGTAGGATTTGGTTGCTTGGATTGACCAGGCGGAGGAAGAGTGACACTGTCTACTGGTAACCATGGCTCAATCACTGTCTTGGAACCTGAATTATTATGAGGTTAGTAGTTCCTTCTCTTGAGTATGAGGAAGAAGGGATTGAATCAAGAGCTGTGTGAACCTTCTCTTCTTGTTATACCTCCTCTGCCCTGGGCTTTGGACTAAGATGATGGGCATACAGATAAGCAATACTAATCAGTCGCTATTTTTAAAATGCTCAGAGTCTTGCAGTAGAGGTGGACCTGTAAACAAATAAGTTACAACACTCTACATAATAATAATAATAAATGCCAACAGCTTACTGCTTATGCCTTGGGCACTATGCCAAGTACTTTATAAGCTTATACGAGTCATGGAGGTAGCACAGAAAAGGGAATGATTATCAGTGGCAGGACAGGATTTCTGGAGGAGGTGACATTTACCCTGCAGTGTAAGAAGGAATAGTAATTCTCCAAACGGAAAGAAGGTGAAGGATGTTCCGGGCAAGTGAAACAGTGTGTGTGTGGAATGACATAGACCTGAAATGCCTGTTGTATGGAGAGAGCTGCTAAGCATCTAGGGGTCTCTAAAGCATATATTGAGAGGACAGAGCTGGTGTGAAATGAATTTGAAAACAGAGGCAGAGTAAAATTGTAGTTTTTATGCTAGGGTAAGAAACTTGGATTTTTATCCCCTAGATAGTGGTCAGTTAAGGGATATATAAGTAGAGAAAGGATTGATCTGGGTCTTTGTAAATGTTGTCCTGGCTGCAGTTGGGAAGATGGCTTGGAGGAAATGAGAAATGATATGGGAGCCACACAAGAGTCAACAAGGCTCTGAATTAAGTAGATGTGATAACTTAGAGCGGAAAATGATTTGAAAAGTCAGTAAGAAGTAGAATGGATGCCATGGTGGCTAATCGGATGTGAGGGCTGAGGCGGAGGAAAGAGTCATGGACAACTTCATGGTTTATTTATTAGGTGGCAGCCTTAGTGCAAAGGGCTTGAGTCAAAAGTAGATTGTCCACCTGGTACCAGTTTCTACTAGCTAGAGTTTTTTGGTTGAAATCTAAACCAATTCTTTTTCTGAATTTCTTTAATTGTGGAAAAATACACATAACACAATTTATTATAACACTTGTACGTGTACAGTGGTATTAAGAACATTCATACTGTTGTGCAACCATCACCACCACCCATCTCCAGAACTCTTCTCATCTTGTAAAACTGAAACTCTATACCCGTTGAATAACTCCCCACCCTCCCCTCCCCCCAGCTCCTGGCAATCACAGTTCAAAAGGTATTTTGTCTCTATGACTTCGATTACTCTAAGGACCTCATATAAGTGGAATCCTACATTATTTGTCTTTTTGGAACTGGCTTTTTTTCACTTAGCATGATGTTCTCAAGGTTGTAGCATGTGTCAGAATTTCCTTCCTCTTTAAGGCTGACTAATATCCCGTTGCTTGCATAGACCGCATTTGGCTTAACCATTTGTTGGTAGATGCGCACTTGGCTTACTTCCACGTTTTAGCTATTGTGCGTAATGCTGCTATGAACATGGTGTACAAATATCTCTTTGAGATTCCGCTTTCAGTTCTTTAGAGTATATACTCAGAAGTAGAATTGCTGAATTATATGGTATTTCTTTTTTTAATTTTTGAGGAACCACCATACTGTTTTCCAAAGTACCATCAGCAGTGCACAACGGTTCTAATTTCTTTACATCCTCACCTACACTAGCTATTTTCTTTTTTTTTTTTGATAATAGTCATCCTAATGGATGTGAGGTAAGGCCAGTTTTTTAGATGCCTGCATTTTACCCTATGCTACTATGAGGCCATTCATTCAGGGTTCCTGGGAAGTTGTGTATGGGAGTTGTCTTTATTTCCATCCTCAAGTCTCCTAGGCCACCATGTAGGATCTAATTTTTTTTCTTAAAAAAGATTGGACTTTTACTCATTTATATTAGGGTGAACATTACTGATAACACTTTAATAGTACACATGCCAGTGAACACTGCATATTTACAGGGACCATGCAGGAATTTAGATTATTTGTTCAAATCCTGGTTCAGCTGTTTACTAGCTATGTAACTCTGAGCAAATCAGATCATCTTAACTTCCTCATATGCAAAATAGGAATTAAAAGTACCCTTTGCTGAGTTGTTTTGAGAATGGAAGGAACATCTGGCGTGTAGTAAAAGTTCAATTAGTGTTCATTTTTACTCTTCTGAAGTTAAATAGCATTCTTAGCGGTGGGCTTTCAGAAAGGGAGGTGGGCAGAGATTGTTGTAGTTTTTGATACCTGACCACTGACTCTGAAATTCTGTATTCTTCACTGCTCACTGCTCTGCTTATATGATGGAGTCTTAGTCAGCTCAGGCTGCTATAATCAAGATACCATAGATTGGGTGGCTAAAACAATAAACATTTATTTCTCACACTTCTGGAGGCTTGAAGTCCAAGATCAAGGTGCCAGCAGATCCAGTGTCTGGTGAGGGCCTGCTTCCTGGTTCACAGACAACCTTCTCACTGTGTCCTTACAAACTGGAGAGATCTGTAGGCGCTTCATCCTCTTATCAGACCACAAATCCCATCATGGGGCCTCCACGCCCATGACCTCATTGAAACCTAATTACCTCTCAAAGGCCTCACCTCCAAATGCCGTCACATTGGGGATTAGGCCTCAACATATGAATTTTGAGACGTAAACATTTAGTCCACAGTAGATGGCTTTTTTTGCCCTGTGCTTTGTCTTCTGATCTTGTATGCAGTGAACACATTTGACATGTGTTTTTACTTCACCTTTTAGGAGGGAGCTTTCATACAGGATTGTTCTTAATCAGTTGCAAGATGGAGAGATGAGGTCGCAGCCAAAGAGGCCATGACAAGAGCAGAATCTCCCTAGCTCAGGTGGCCAGAAGCCCTTGGAAAAAGAGACAAATTAGCATTGTGTTAACCCGAGGTGCCTTGAGTGATTATCCCTGTGGAACACTTGCAAGGTGCATAATGAAATGAGTGTGCAGATATTGTCAAATTCCCCAGGAAGAGGAGAAGGAAAATCTTTGTAGCACAGAGGTTTGCATTTATTTCTATGTAAGGGAAGATGATATAGGTTCACTTTGTGATTTTTTTTTTTTTCTGGCATCATATAGGCTAGTGCTCAGAATACAAATCAGGAAATCTGAACAATTCCTATTCTTTATGTAATTCCAGGGGAAGATGTTACAGTGATCTGAAATAAATGCTCTGAAAATTGAATGATGAGTTCTAAAGATGTTATAAGCATTGTCTTCCTTTGGATGTCCAGTGGATTCTGAGAAGCTTAACTTTTGAAATTGGTGTGATAAATACGTGAGATGGTTCCCTTTAGCTGTGTTCTCCGACAATAACACTCACCCCAGGAATTATCATCGTCATCTTTTATTTTTAGTGGTTAAGGAAAGGTCATGGTTTGTTCCCAAATAGGTTTTCCATGGATTTCTATATACTAGAAATCCCTGTTGGTTCCTGCAGTAATCTGAGAGATTTCAATCTTTCCGAACTTATTTGGGCTTTGGAGTCAGGCAGACTGGGTTCATATCTCAGCTCTATGACTTATTGGCCATGTAACCTTTGTCAATAAACTTATCTGAGCTCAAGTTTTCCTACCTGTGAAATGGGGATGATATCTATCTCGTAAAGTTTACATAGGATACTGTAAATTGCTTGGTACAGTGACAGCACATGGCACATAGTCCATACTCAGTAAATGATAGCTATTATTAACTTGACTCTGACACCAGGTTCATTAAAAAGGAAAATAGACATATATGTTGGATGTAAAGGTTAAAGAAGACATAGCCAAAGAAGGATGCTGTGGTACCTACTTTCCACCCCTGCCTCATTCTTCACCCTTGGTCTCAGGTCAGCACTGCCACCTCAATTTTCACCCTTGGTTCCAGGTCAGGGTACTGCAATAGTCCAAGTATTCTTCCTTGAGATGAATGAGAACCCTATTGGACCGTGGCTTTGTCTACTGCAGGGCTCCTATCTTTAGATGTCTTCCCCAAAAGGGAGAACCAAGGCATCAAGAACAATTTGGATTTTAATGGATTATCGGTAAAAGTAAGAGGAGCACTCCTGTGGTCCCTTCCAAGACTATGGCTCAATCAAAAGCATCCCTCCAAGACTCCTCCCATCAGAATCCATACTTCTCACCTGCCTGTGTCCCCCAAGGTCATTATTGAAGAACTAAGGTTTATTTTGTACAAGCTTAATCACTCCTGAGGCCACTCATTATAAGCTCAATATCCAATACTTTATTAGCTTGGTTGTTTTTTCTTGTTTAGGGACAAAGTTCATTAGCATCTGGAACTAAAGCTATACAGACAGTGGCCAGTATAGCATTGTTACTTTTCCCTTTCCTTTATTGCCATAGGGCTTGTAATTAATAATAAAACTTGACTTTTGTTCTATCTCCATCTTCCGTGGTACAATAATTACAAACCGAACTTTAAGTAATTCTTCCTTTAGGAGCTGTTCACACGAAGCTAGAGGATTGTTTAGATGAAGCTTGACTTGTCCTCCTTTTAAAGACCCTATCCCTTTCCCTCCAACTGTCATGGGTGAATTGCAGTCATCTGGGGTGGGAGGTGGACTTTGAAAATGAATGAGAATAAAACTGCATTTGTTAATTTTAAATTTGATTTTAGGGACTTCCCTGGTGGTCCAGCGGTTAAGATTCTGTGCTTCCACTGCAGGGGGTGCGGGTTCGCTCCCTTGTCTGGGAACTAAGATCCCGCAGGCTGCGTGGTGTGGCACACACACACACACAAATGGATTTTAACTCTTTATTAAACTATCATGACATAACTATTTAAGTGGCACACAAAACCACGAAAATTCAGTCCAGCAGCTATTTATTGAGAACTACTGTGTGTAAGGCTCAATGGAAGACACATTGAGGATAGAAAGACAAGACAGAATCTCTGACCTCAAGTGTATTAAAATGTCTTGGGAGGAGAGGTGTAATTAAGATAGAGGCCCAAGACTATGATTTAAAGCAAAGAAAACCATCCAAACACAGTTGGGCATCCTTTGAATCCAGTATGAGTAGAATTCTAAGAAAGCTTGTCAACTTGCGTAAGAGTTCTAATTGGAGGCATGTTGGCTTATGTATAGAGCTACAGACTTTCCCCTGGTACTTTATTGAGGTATAATTTACATAGAATAAAATGCACAAATCTTAAATGTATAACTTGGTTAATTTATATGTATGTACATACCTGTACCAGCACCTTGTAGATATAATCTATATCTTCAGATCAAGATAGAGTTTATTTCCTTCACTCCAGAAACTTCCTCTGTGCTCTTTTCCTGTCAGTTCCCCTCCCCAGCGGTAACTCCTATTCTGAATTCAATCACCACAGATTAGTTTGGACTATTCTTTTTTTTTTTTGCTTTTTAAAAAAAATTTATTTTATTGAAGTATAGTTGATTTGCAATGTGTTAATTTCTACTGTACAGCAAAGTGATTCAGATATATATATGTGTATGTATATATATATATATTCTTTTTCATATTCTTTTCCATTATGGTTTATCATAGGATATTGAATATAGCTCCCTGTGCTGTACAGCAGGACCTTGTTGTTTATCCATTCTACATGTAGTAGTTTGCATCTGCTAATCCCAGACTCCCAATCCTTCCCTCCCACACCCCCCCTCTCCCTTGGCAACCACAAGTCTGTTCTCTATGTTAATTCAGACTATTCTTGCACTTTATATAAACCAAATGCTACAGCACATCCTCTTTTGTGTAAGAATTTTTTTTTCATTCAGTATCACGTCTTTGAAATTCATCCATTGTGTTGCCTGTGTCAGTAGTTGATTCCTTTTTGTTACTGAGTAGGATTCCATTTGTCTATCCATTTACCTTTGGATGGACATTTAAATTGATTGCAGTTTTTGTCTACTATGAATTTTGGCTGTTGGGAACATTTGTGTACAAGTCTTTGTGTGGATATGTGCACTCGTGTCTCTTTAGTAGGGTGTGCAGTTGCTGGGTCCTACGGTGTACATTTGTGTAGCCTTAGCAAATAGTCAGACTGGTTTCCAAAGCGGATGTTCTATGTCACCACCAACAGTAGGTGTGAATCTCGGCTCGTCTTCCTCAGACTTTTCTAATGTTCTCTGAAGCCAGAGAGACCTTGGTTTAGATTCAGGATCAGTTTTGTAACCTTGAGACAATTACTAAATTTATACCACAGTTTTCCCATCTATAAAATGTGGATAATAACCACCTTTTGCGGTGTCTGTGAAGATGGTAGTGTTTGTGGAGGTCAGAGACTCTGTGTATTCAACTGCTATAGTAAACACTCCAATATGGTAACTGCTATTATGATTATTATTATCTTCATATTCTCATCTTATCCAGCTACTTTAAGGCAACGTTTTCCAAGATGTGCAATATGGTGGTACTTGACATTTATTTTACTCTAAGTATTACATAGACACAGCTTTACAAAATACTGAATCACACAGTGAAAATTTATTTCTATTCCAATTTTCTTTAATCCCAATTATATCAAATGAAGAGTCTCAGCATGGTGTTAGTCTGATTTAACACCTCTCCAGCACTTGCTAATCTTCCTTTTTAATAAAGTGAGAACAAGACACAGGCTCTTAGTGTTTAGAAGGCAACAGTAGCTAGAAATGATTCGAGGTTGTTTTGTCTTCACTGTTTTTTAATTTTTAGTGTTAGTAGAATGGATGGCAAGTAATACTAGTAGTATTTATGGTAGTGATTTAATCTGTTCATAAATTATTTACATCTAAAAAGCGAGTTGTCTGAAAGAAAAAAAATGTTAAGACAATAACATTATGGGAGGAATCTGGGCATGGCCGCAAGTGCTGTCATAAGTTGATCCCCTCCTGTGGGTCCCACACTCAGTTTCATACTAATCTCCCCAACACACACAGACACAGGCCTGTGGGTGTGCAAGGGCACGTATTCTCATCCTTGGAGTCCAGATCATACAAGGAACACAGCATGTCTGGGTCATTGGAGGTGACGTTTGTGGTGGGGCCAGCCAAGCAAGACCAGAGTGGGGACGGCTTTGATCTGTGGGAAAAAGGTCAAAGGGATGCTTGAATAAATTTCCTTGTCATAGATCATGCAGCCAGAGATATTAGAGACAGTGCTGATAAGATTTTAGAGACAAGTAACGTTGGGCTCAAATTGTGATTTTTGCAGATTACTGACTGTGTGACATTGGGAAAATAACCTCTCATGGCCTCAGTTTCCTTATTTGTGAAATCGGGGTTCTAATCCCTCCCTGTCTGAGTTGCTGTGGAGATTAAAGGAGTCAACATGTGTGAATAGGTTTAATGAATGCTTTCTATTGTTTTGATGATCCTGGATAGAAGTTCAAGATAGTATAGCATCTTCATTTGCACTATCTCCACTGGGAATCAAGCATGACAAGCTCTTCTTGGCTGATGAGGCTTTGCTGCCTTGGCTGATGAGGCTTTGCTGTCATGGGGCTTTGTACGCCCCATGCTTCCAATATTCTCCCCCCAAGTTTACCATCAAAACTTGTGAGTACTGTGTCCCATCCCCTCAGGTCTCTGCTCTCCTGCTAGAGAGAGTTAGGTCTTAATCCTTGTGAATGGAATAACATATCTGACTACAGAATCTGATCTCGGTGTTTCTGTTTGAGCTCTGCTACATACTTTGTACTTACATCTGTCACAGCTCCCATGGCATTGTGCAGAGAAGTCAGCTAGATGGTAAACTTCTTGAAGATAGGGACCGTATATGCTGATCTCTGAATCTGGAGCACCTGGCACAATATAGGTGCTCAATAGGGGTGGGATGAATTGAGAGATTGGGATTGACATATACACACTATTGATACTATGTATAAAAATAGATAACTAATGAGAACCTACTGTATAGCACAGGGAACTCTACTCAATGCTCTGTGGTGACTAAATGGGAAGGAAATCCAAAAAGAAGGGATATATGTATACGTATAGCTGATTTACTTTGCTGTACAGTAGAAATTAACACAACATTGTAAAGCAACTATACTCTAATAAAAATTTAAAAAATATAAAGCCCATGAGAAAGAAAAAACAAACAAAAACAAAAAGCTGGTCCACTGATGCCCTGTGGCTTCACTTATTTTCTTAGTAGAATGTAAGGTCCTGGAAGGCAGGACCGTGTCTGCCTGTTCAGTGTTGAATCTCCAGTGCTTGGTAGACTCTCAAGAGCCACAGGTTGAATGAATGAATGAGACAAAAAGGGAGGATGATTTTTCTTTTCGGTGTTTGAGACCAGGATGTGAGCAGATAACTGGACCCACACAAAGGGGGCGCCAGCTCCAGGCCAGACCTGTGAGCAGCTGGTCCTATCTGCTCCCTTTGTTGGCAAACACTCTGCAAGAGACCGCCCTCCAGGGCACCTGCCTGGATTGATCGTCTTGTTTGTGATAAACAGGAAGGAAAATCATTATAGCACAAGCGCCTTGTCATTCCACATGCCTCTGCCTGTGATAAATGTTCTCCATTTACTGAGTCGTCGGTGGAAACCTAGAGGGAATGATTGCCATCTGGGCTTAACCTGGAGCAGGTTGATCATTAAACAACTCCCATAATTTCCACTGCTCAGCGTTCATCTTTTCCTCACAGGGCTGGGGAAGAACAGAGTTTCTGACGTCAAGACAGAGAAAGCTGCCACCTAATTGCTCTTTCTTTCACCTTGTTGGGAAGAGGCGGACAGGAGGAATCGCCATCAAATGGACAGGCCTATTTTTGACTGAGTTGTTCTGATTTACGTTTTTAACAGAGTGGGTTTGCTGTGTTGAGAAAAGAGGACTGGGGAGCAGGGTGGAATCAGGGAGACCAGTTAGGAAGGTTACAGCAACGATTCCCACTGGGAAATGATGGTGGCTTGGCAAGGATGGAACAGTGGACGTGGCTCAGGGCTGGTGTGTGTGGTTGAGCTCGTGCTGTGTACCCACCTAGGGGACCCATGGCCGTGGCTCTGATGGGAACGGCATCCCTAGAGTTTTGCTGTGCACGCCTGTATGGATGCAGTAGTGCTGTAAGAAGTAGGTGGATTCCACGAAGGCAGGGATTTTACTTTGCTCCATGCTCTATCCCTAGTGCTTGCACATGTCTGGCACAGAGTAGGTGCTCATAAAAATGTTTCACATGAATGATAGGTTGACTTCCATCTCCTGCGTTCTTGGAAACATCGCAGCTGCAGGTGATTCAGTGCAGGCTCAAGTGTGTTTTGGCTGATCTTGTAAACGTCTGCATTTTTTTTTTTTTGATGGCCACTTTGAGTGGCCTGGTGTGAAAGCCCCTTTGCACTTCAAAGCACTATCATTTTATGTCATCAGGTGCAAACCATCTTTTAATGGCATTATTTGCAGAGAATAGGGAGAACATAAACTTTATTATACTTTGTCATTCCCCCTTCCCCCAGCGTCATACCTGAGTCCCCTCTCACTCGCTGATCCGTTCTGGCTGCAATTAAAATTCAGTCGCCTTTGGGACCACAGCAGTCTCGTCTTTATTTACAGCACCTGCAAATCATGCCGCTCCTCCTAATTTTAACAGCTGCTTCAGTGGCAAAAATCTCCTTTCTGAAGGAGCGGGTGGAGAAGTGATAAAGAATAGTTATTGAACTCTATCCTCTGGGGATAGGATGGAGGAGACGAGGCCGGGAGAGGGAAAATTTTGGAGTTCAAGTGTGGGTGCTGCCTTTTACGAGCTGAATGACCCTGAACAGATCATGGAAACTTGCTGAACCCCAGTTACCTCATCAGTAAGCTGAGGGGAAGATCAGTGCCTATTCAACCAATCCAGTGGACTGTAGGAACCCAAGGAGATGACATCTGAGAAAGTTCTTATATTTTTAGTAGCAGAGAGAGGGAGTGAAGTGTGGGAGAATCTATAATAAGCCTATTATTTAAACTATCAGGCTCACTGCATGTTTTGTTTGAAACCCTTCTCATCATGTATCATGGTGCTGAAATGCCTTTTATCCTGTATCTGTCTCTCTATGCCTTTATCTCCTTCCCCATTTCCATCAAATTCATTCAGCAGTAATTTATTAAACACTTATGATATGCTAGGCACTGAGTCTCTAGCAGGGAACAAGACAGATGTGGCTTCTGCCCATAAGTAGCTTACAAGCTAATAATGCAAGAGAGGCCTGGAAAAAAAAATCACATGCCTGACGATGTGATTACCACTATGCTACATTCTAGGAAGGGGAAAATGTCTGGAGTTAGGAGAACATATAACAGGGAGACTAAACCAGCCTGAAGAGCCAGGGAGCCCTCTGTGCAGATGTGGTATCTACGTAGAGACGTGAAGGATGCCTGGGAGTTAGCCAGATGGAAGGAGGGAATAGTGTTTCAGGCAGGTGGAACAGCACGTGCCAAGATCTGGATGCTGGAATAAAGCAAGTGAAAGGAGAGGTAAGTCACGAGGGTGGAAAGGCAGGCAAGGGAGAGATCAGGTAAGCAAATCACTTTGCTAGAGCAGTGGGTGTGTAAACACGGGAGGTGGATGCTGTGATGATACAGTCCTGACAGTGATGACACAGAACCAAACCAAAAGAGAACACACAAGCAAAGAAAGCAACAGTGATAACTCTGGTTCTGTTTCCCCTGGATCACTTGCAACATTTTCTCTAAAAGGTGTCTCGTGAATCAAATCACCAACTTAGGACTTTGTGTATGTCCAAGCAGCTCCTTCTTAGAAAGAGTCAAGGTATTCCTTGCCCTTCTGACTCCAGAGGGAAGGTTGGGAGAATAGGAGAAGGTAAAGACAGTTTCCAATCATTGCTGGGCTAAGCTCTCCATGTGGGTAAACAGAACTCCCAGACACAGACACTGGTGCTGTAGTTCACTCCTTGAATAAGATTCTTTGCATGACAGTTCTCTTTGAAGTTCCTATCAATCACCCTGTGACATTGTTCTAATGAACACCTTCCCACCCCAGCTGGATGCAAGCAGACACACAGATTTGCCCCCAGGGGAATGATGGCCTCCCCATGTTCCCATTGAAAAGCTCATTACCAGCCCAGGCAATCACATTTACATTTCTAATTGAAGAAGAAAGCTACAGTAAGCACAAGAGTGAAAATTATTGGGCAATATCAAGGAAAACATCCCCAGTTCCCCTGGGAGTGTCAGTGTCAGCAACCACAACAGGCCACTGTGCCTGATGCTAATAAAAGAGAAGCTAAAATGAGCACTGAGGAAAATCAGCAGACTCCAGGGATTCTCAATGATTGCCTCTGACATGGAATTTTGAGATATTTCAATGCGACGGAACTTAATTGAAGTGGAGCAGGGTGGCAAATGGATTTCATTTCTTAAGTGTATTCTCCTAGGGCCAACGAGATATCTAAGCTGAACTGGTTCCACTGTTATTCAAACAGCTGATTTGGCCCAGGAAAAGCCCTTTGTTCGCTGTTAGTAGATCCTACACTTTCACCACCACTTGACCTGTAGCCCTATGGGAGGAGTCAAATTGTTCACCTATAGGTCATGACAACAACAGGTCCTCCCCTGACCCATGACAGGCACAACAAAAGGGAAAAGCACCCCCACCTCCCAAAATGATATGACAATGAACTCCTGACTGTCATGTGTTTTGACGAATGCTCCTTGCTCTCAATGAAGGACCTGATGCGAAATCCTCAACGATGGGGTGTTTGAAAAATATTTGTTGGTTGTCATCGAGGGAGGATGGCTGAACAGGACCAATCTTCCTGAATCAGGTTTTCATGTTTTGAGCAAGATAGGTTGTGATGACCTTTTCCGTAACTATTTAAATTACGTTGTACTTCAAAGGGCTGAGGGTTAGTTGGCATTAGCCTAGATAACACTACTGAGAGAGAGAAACACAAGCGTATTTCAATTTGAAATTTGGGAAATTTCAAACGTAAACGAAAGTATAATGAAAGCAAGTGACATCTGCAAGATGGCGGGATAGGAGCTTCCTACATCATTCTCCCCACAGAACATCGAATTTGACAATCACCCACAGACAAGGGTACCTTTGTAGGGATCTGGGAGTCCAGTGGAAAAGTTCCAGCACATCATTGGAGCAAAAAAGCCCAAGAATAGACACATTGAAAGGATAAGAACAGTTTCACTTTACTCATGTCATCCTCTGCTCCCTGGTGACACAGCTCAGTGCCAGGGAGACCCTTTTAGTCTGCGATTTCTCCAGTGGGGGAAAGTGAGAGTGTGTGAGTGAGGGTCTACCTTCCCCAGCCATGTGGAATGTTGCCCAAGAGGCTGGCTTCTATCCCACTGCATCCAGAATACTGAGGTGAGCTGTAGGACTGAGGGCTGGGGAGAGGCAGGGAGCATAGAAACCAGGGCTCAGAAAGTATCAAAGGGATGCAGATCCTACTAACTTCTTCCCTGGACTCCATCAGGAAGCCTGCCCACAAGCTGCTGGGGATGTCATCTGTGGACCCCAAACTGACCCATGGACCCACTCAACACTCCCTGTAACTCCTCTCCTTGTGGTTGGACCCCTGTGTGTTCCCATGGACCACGAGCATGAACCTTTGCAGACAGGAAGCATGTGCGTGCAGAAAGCCTGCCCGACTCTGCAGGACTGGGGAAAACCACGCGAACTTGAACATCTCAGGGCACTGCCCTTGGGAAGCAAAGAGGAGGCTCTCAGCACTTACCTGGCTTTGCGGGATCAAGACAGGCAAATGATTTTACAAATTCTCTTTGTGAATTCCCTAACACTTTCTGGCTTCCATAGCCTCCTTCTCCTCTTTCTGTTCTGGAAATCTGAAACTTTACTTTCCCCTCTTCTGTGCACTTCCCATAACTGACTCTGGGGCCAAGAGGTAGTGGAGAGAGATAGTAAAAAGCAATGGATGGGACTGGGTTCAAGATGGCGGAGTAGAAGGGCATGCACTCACTCCCTCCTGAGAGAGCACCGGAATCACAACTAACTGCTGAACAGTTATTGACAGGAAGATACTAGAACTCACCAAAAAAGATACCCCACATCCAAAGACAAATGAGAAGCCACAGTGAGGCTTCCCGTAGGAGGGGTGCAATCACAAGAAAATCAAATCCCATAAGTGGTGGGTGGGTGACTCACAGGCTGGAGAACACTTATACCACAGAAGTCCACCCACTGGAGTGAAGGTTCTGAGCCCCACCTCAGGCTTCCCAACCTGGGGGTCTGGCAATGGGAGGAGGAATTCCCAAAGAATCAAACTTTGAAGGCTAGTGGGATTTGATTGCAGAACTTCAACAGGACTGGAGAAACAGAGACTCCACTCTTGGAGGGCACACACAAAGTAGTGTGCGCATCAGGACCCAGGGGAAGGAGCAGTGACCCCATAGGAGACTGAACCAGACATACCTGCTAGTATTGGAGCGTCTCCTGCAGAGGCGGGGGGTGGCTGTGGCTCACCATGAGGACAAGGACACTGGCAGCAGAAGTTCTGGGGAGTACTCCTTGGCGTGAGCTTTCCTGGAGTCTGCCATTAGCCTCACCAAAGAGCCCAGGTAGGGTCCAGTGTTGGGTTGCCTCAGGCCAAACAACCAACAGGGAGGGAACCCAGCCCCACCCATCAGCAGACAAGTGGATTAAAGTTTTACTGAGCTCTGCCCACCAGAGCAACACCCAGCTCTACCCACTACCAGTCCCTCCCATCAGGAAGCTTGCACAAGCCTCTTAGATAGCCTCATTCACCAGAGGGCAGACAGCAGAAGCAAGAAGGACTACAGTTCTGCAGCCTGTGGAACAAAAACACCACGTTCACAGAAAGATAGACAAAATGAAAAGGCAGAGGACTATGTACCAGATGAAGGAACAAGATAAACCCCCAGAAAAACAACTAAATGAAGTGGAGATAGGCAATCTTCCAAAAAAAGAATTCAGAATAATGATAGTGAAGATGATCCAGGACCTCGGAAAAAGAATGGAGGCAAAGATTGAGAATTTGCAAGAAATGTTTAACAAAGACCTAAAAGAATCAAAGAACAAACAAACAGAGATAAACAATACAATAACTGAAATGACAAATACACTAGAAGGAATCAATAGCAGAATAACTGAGGCAGAAAAACAGATAAGTGACCTGGAAGACAGAATGGTGGAATTCACTGCTGTGGAACAGAATAAAGAAAAAAGAATGAAAAGAAATGAAGACAGCTGAAGAGACCTCTGGGACAACATTAAACGTACCAACGTTGGTATTATAGGGGTCTCAGAAGGAGAAGAGACAGAGCAAGGACCTGAGAAAATATTTGAAGAGATTATAGTCAAAAACTTCCCTAACATGGGAAAGGAAATAGCCACCCAAGTCCAGGAAGCTCAGAGAGTCCCAGGCAGGATAAACCCGAGGAGAAACACACCAAGACACATAGTAATCAAACTGACAAAAATTAAAGACAAAGAAAAATTATTAAAAGCAACAAGGGAAAAATGACATATAACATACAAGGGAACTCCCATAAGGTTAACAGCTGATTTCTCAGCAGAAACTCTACAAGCCAGAAGGGAGTGGCATGATATGTTTAAAGTGATGAAAGGGAAGAAACTACAATGAAGATTACTCTACCCAGCAAGGATCTCATTTAGATTCAAAGGAGAAATCAAAAGCTGTACAGACAAACAAAAGCTAAGAGAATTCAGCACCACCAAACCAGCTCTACAACAAATGCTAAAGGAACTTCTCTAAGTGGGAAACACAAGAGAAGAAAAGGACCTACAAAAACAAACCCAAAACAATTAAGAAAATGGTAATAGGAGCATACATATCGATAATCACCTTAAATGTGAATGGATTAGATGCTCCAACCAAAAGACACAAGCTTGCTGAATGGATACAAAAACAAGACCCATCTATATGCTGTCTACAAGACACCCACTTCAGACATAGGGACACATACAGACTGAAAGTGAGGGGATGGAAAAAATATTCCATGCAAATGGAAATCAAAAGAAAGCTGGAGTAGCAATCCTCATATCAGATAAAATAGACTTTAAAATAAAGAATGTTACAAGAGACAAGGAAGGACACTACATAACAATCAAGGGATCAACCCAAGAAGAAGATATAACAATTATAAATATATATGCATCCAACATAGGAACACCTCAATACATAAAGAAAATGCTAACAGCTATAAAAGAAGAAATCGACAGTAACACAGTAATAGTGGGGGACTTTAACACCTCACTTACACCAATGGACAGATCTCCAGACAGAAAATTAATAAGGATTCACAAGCTTTAAATGACACAATAGATCAGATAGATTTAATTGATATTTATAGGACATTCCATGCAAAAACAGAAGATTACACTTTCTTCTCAAGTGCACATGGAACATTCTCCAGGATGGATCATATCTTGGGACACAGATCAAGCCTCAGTAAATTTAAGAAAATTGAAATCATAGCAAGCATCTTTTCTGACCACAATGCTATGAGATTAGAGATAAATTACATGGAAAAAAACTGTGAAAAACACAAACACATGGAGGCTAAACAATACATTACTAAATAGCCACGAGATCACTGAAGAAATCAAAGAGTAAATCAGAAAATACCTAGAGACAAATGACAATGAAAACACGACAATCCAAAACCTATGGGATGTAGCAAAAGCAGTTCTAAGAGGGAAGTTTATAGCAATACAATCCTGCCTCAAGAAACAAGAAAAATCTCAAACAATTTAACCTTACACCTAAAGGAACTAGAGAAAGATGAACAAACAAAACCCAAAGTTAGTAGAAGGAAAGAAATCCTAAAGATCAGCGCAAAAATAAATGAAATAGAAGCAAAAAAAACAATAGCAAAGATCAATAAAACTAAAAGTTGGTTCTTTGAGAAGATAAACAAAATTGATAAACCATTAGCCAGACTCATCAAGAAAAAAAGGGCAAAGACTCAAACCAATAGAATTAGAAATGAAAAAGGAGAAGTAACAACTGACACTGCAGAAATACAAAGGATCATGGGAGATTACTACAAGCAACTCTATGCCAATAAAATGGACAACCTGGAGAAATGGACAAATTCTTAGAAAGATATAACCTCCTAAGACTGAACCAGGAAGAAATAGAAAATATGAACAGACCAATCACAAGTAATGAAATTGAAACTGTGATTAAAAATCTTCCAACTAACAAAAGTCCAGGACCAGCTGGCTTCACAGGTGAATCCTGTCAAACATTTAGAGAAGAGTTAACACCCATCCTTCTCAAACTCTTCCAAAAAAATGCAGAAGAAGGAACACTCCCAAACACATTCTATGAGGCCACCATCAACCTGATACCAAAACCAGACAGAGATACTACAAAAAAAGAAAATTACAGACCAATGTCACTGATGAATGTAGATACATAAATCCTCAACAAAATACTAGCAATCAGAATCCAACAACACATTAAAAGGATCATACACCATGATCAAGTAGGATTTACCCCAGGAATGCAAGGATTCAGTACATGCAAATCAATCAGTGTGACACACCATATTAGCAAATTGAAGAAGAAAAACCATATGATCATCTCAATAGATGCAGAAAAAGCTTTTGACAAAATTCAACACCCATTTATGATAAAAACTCTCCAGAAAGTGGGCATAGAGGGAACCTACCTCAACATAATAAAGGCCATATATGACAAACCCACAGCAAATATCATTCTCAATAGTGAAAAACTGAAAGCATTTCCTCTAAGTACAGGAACGAGACAAGGATGTCCGCTCTCACCACTATTATTCAACATAATTTTGGCAGTCCTAGCCACGGCAATCAGAGAAGAAAAAGAAATAAAAAGAATGCAAATTGGAAAAGAAGAAGTAAAACTGTCACTGTTTGCAGATGACATGATACTATACATAGAGAATCCTAAAGATGCCACCAGAAAACTACTAGAGCTAATCAATGAATTTGGTAAAGTTTCAGGATACAAAATTAATGCACAGAAGTCTCTTGCATTCCTATACACTAACAACAAAAGATCAGAAAGAGAAATTAAGGAAACACTCCCATTCACCACTGCAACAAAAAGCATAAAATACCTAGGAATAAACCTACCTAAGGAGTAAAAAGATCTGTACTCAGAAAACTATAAGACACTGATGAAAGAAATCAAAGATGACACAAACAGATGGAGAGATATACCATGTTCTTGGACTGGAAGAATCAATGTTGTGAAAATGACTATACTACCCAAAGCAATCTACAGATTCAATGCAATCCCTGTCAAATTACCAGTGGCATTTTTACAGAACTAGAACAAAAAAATCTTAAAATTTGTATGGAGACACAAAAGACCCCAAATAGCCAAAGCAATCTTGAGGGACAAAAAGGAGCTGGAGGAATCAGACTCCCTGACTTCAGACTATACTACAAAGCTACAGGAATCAAGACAATATGGTACTGGCACAAAAACAGAAATATAGATAAACCTATGCACCTACGGTCAACTAATCTATGACAAAGGAGGCAAGGATATACAATGGAGAAAAGACAGTCTCTTCAATACGTGGTGCTGGGAAAGCTGGACAGCTACATGTAAAAGAATGAATTTAGAACACTCCCTAACACTATACACAAAAATAAACTCAAAATGGATTAAAGACCTAAATGTAAGACCGGACACTATAAAACTCTTAGAGGAAAACATAGGCAGAACACTCTGTGACATAAATCACAGCAAGATCCTTTTTGACCCACCTCCTAGAGAAATGGAAATTAAAACAAAAATAAACAAATGGGACCTAATGAAAAAGCTTAAAAGCTTTTTCCTAGCAAAGGAAACTATAAACAAGACGAAAAGACAACCCTCAGAATGGGAAAAAATATTTTCAAATGAATCAACAGACAAAGGATTAATCTCCAGAATATATGAACAGCTCATGCAGCTCAATATTAAAAAAACAACCCAATCAAAAAATGGGCAGAAGACATAAATAGACATCTCTGCAAAGAAGACATACAGATGACCAAGAGGCACATGAAAAGATGCTCAACATCTCTAATTATTAGAGAAATGCAAATCAAAACTACAATGAGGTATCACTTCACACTGGTTAGAATGGGCATCATCAGAAAATCTACAAACAACAAATGCTGGAGAGGGTGTGGAGAAATGGGAACCCTCTTGCACTGTTGGTGGGAATGTAAATTGATACAGCCACTATGGAGAACAGTATGGAGATTCCTTAAAAAACTAAAAATAGAATTACCATATGACCCAGCAATCCCACTACTGGGCATATACCCAGAGAAAACTGTAATTCAAAAAGACACATGCACCCCAATGTTCATGGCAGCACTATTTACAATAGCCAGGTCATGGAAGCAACCTAAATGCCCATCGACAGATGAATGGATAAAGAAGACGTGGTACATATATACAGTGCTATATTACTCAGCCATAAAAAGGAATGAAATTGGGTCATTTGTAGAGATGTGGATGGACCTAGAGACTGTCATGCAGAGTGAAGTAAGTCAGAAAGAGAAAAACAAATATTGTTTATTAACACATATATGTGGAATCTAGAAAAATAGTACAGATGAACCGGTTTGCAAGGCAGAAATAGAGACACAGATGTAGAGGACAAACGTATGGACACCAAGCGGGGAAAGTGGTGGGTGGTGTGGTGGTGGTGGGATGAACTGGGACATTGGGATTGACATATATACACTAATATGTATAAAATAGATAACTAATAAGAACCTGCTGTATAACAAATAAATAAATTAAATTAAAATAGAAGTCCACAGGGCCTGGGGAGAAAAAAAAAAAAAACAATGGAGATGCTCCTTCCTCCCTCAGAGTTTTAGGTATTGGCCCAATGGCAGGTGCTGTCACCATTACCACTACTGTATGAGGATGGCTTGGGGGCTGCGGCAGAAGAGAATGGAAAAAAACATAAAAATGGGAAATTATGTCTCTTCTTGGACCCCCTAGGTGCACCCTTTCTCACTTCTTAGATTAAAATGAGAGATCTCTTGGAGCTCTTACTGTCTGTACCGGTGCCTAATTCTGATTTTTGCATGCCTCTGGGACCAGGCTGGAGTTACTGGTGGGAAAAAAATCCCAATAATTCACTGCTGGATTGGTCTTGCTTTGAGTTTTATTTTTTCTTTCTCTCTTTCTTCCTCTTTTTCTTTCTTTCTTTCTCTCTCTCTTTCTCTCTCTCTTTTTCTCTCTCTGTCTCTCTCTCTCTTTCTCTCTTTCTTTCTCCCTTCCTTCTTTCCTTCCTTCCTTCCTTGCTACCTTCCTTCCTTCCTTCCTTTCTTTCTTCCTTCCTTCCTTCCTTCCTTCTTTCCTTCCTTTCTTTCTTCTCCTCCTTCTTCTTCCTCTTCTTCTTTTTCCAATCAGCCTGCTACGATTTCCTTTTCAGAGTCCTCAAATGCTGTCCCATGCATTCTTTGCAAGGTTTTTAGTTGTATACTGTGGGAGAGACAAGGTGTGCTATGCTTTCTCCACCTTACCCAGAACTGGAACCCAAATGATTCATTTTTTAAAAACCTATTTTTTTCTTGGGCTTAAGCTCTACATTTTTAAAAGTCAGTTTTGGGCTTCCCTGGTGACTCAGTGGTTAAGGATCCGCCTGCCAATGCGGGGGACATGGGTTCGAGCCCTGGTCCAGGAAGATCCCACATGCCATGGAGCAACTAAGCCCATGCACCACAACTACTGAGCCTGTGCTCTAAAGCCCGCAAGCCACAACTACTGAGCCCATGTGCCACAACTGCTGAAGCCCACACAACTAGAGCTCATGCTCCACAACAAGAGAAGCCACCACAATGAGAAGCCCACGCACTGCAACGAAGAGTAGCCCCCGCTTGCTGCAACTAGAGATAGCCTGCGAGCAGCAACGAAGACCCAACGCAGCCAAAAATAAATAAATAAAAATTTAAAAGTCAGTTTTATTGAAGTATAAGTTGTATACAATCAAATATATACATAGTAAGTGTACATTAAGTGGACTTTGACAAACCTACATACCCGTATATCCATCACCCCAATCAAAATATGGAACGTTTCCTTCACCTTAGAAAATTCTTTCATATCCCTGCTGATTTAAAAAAAAGTCTGAAAACTTCTGGAATTGAAGGTATTTGCTGTTGATTTTTTAAAAGAGTATTCCAATGCTTTATTCCTCTCTCCCCTCTCTCTCTGAATTATTTTAATTTTGCTGAACATTTGAAATTAAGTTGCTGACTTCAAGACCCTCTGCCCCATAATATATCGTGTGTATTTCTTAATAACAAGGACATTCTCTTACATGACTACAATGTAATGATTGAAATCAGGAAATTTAACGTTGATACAGAATAATTCTATAATATTCAGTCCATATTAAAATTTTGTGTATTGTCTCACTTAGTGTCCTTTATAGCACTTTTGTCCAATCCAAGATCATTTTGCTGTTTATTTTTGAAGGAGAGTAAAATCTCCTCCCTTCTCCCAATTCGTCAACTCCACATCAGGGACCAAGAGCCTGGAGGACTCCCAAATGAGGCAGCACCGAGGTTGATTCTGGCCGGAGGGCAGAGGAGGTGGGAAGCCAAGAGAACAGCCCACTGTGGAAGGAAATGTGCTTCTCTTAGCTTGGACAGGCAGGCCTCCTGGCAGAACCCTGCTGACCAGTCATCCAGACTGCAACTCCCCAGGAGCTTTGGTATTCTATGAGCCTGCCAACAAAACAAACACAGCCTGAGACAGCAAGCATATTTCCTAAAAGTCAACTCGATCTACCTCCTGGAGGGGAGGCTGCATGTCTGTGTGCCAGTCACATTAGAGTAGTCAATTTCCTGCCAGCAGTCGGTGGAGAATGCAACCCACGTGGGCTGCGAGGGCGCCCTACCTAACGACGCGACAAGGGAAAATCATGGTCCCCTCCTGAATATGCACGCAACCCGAATCCTAGAAAACAACCCCTCGCTCACTTGCCCGGGACAAATGTGAATTTAGAAGAACATGCTCTTGGCATCGTTCATTTTTATATGAGTGCAACTTCTTGGGTGTGGGCAGGTTGGGAACACATGTTTGTGGGCTGGTGGATCTTTGAGATGAGTAGCTGATCTCATGTCTCTTGGCCAGTTTAGAAGCAAATTGTTGCCCCTGGTAACAGTTATCAAATTGAAAATAGTAAGTTATGAATATTCTCAATCCTCCTTCACTTTCGAGTTTATAGAAACTGTTACTTATTTTTAATAATGGTAGATAATTCATGGCTCTTAGTACTATAGGCTGTTAATAAAACCCCATAACTAAACCCTTCAAGAGTGGAAGGGAGTGATGATACAGTCCGTTATTAAACAGTCTCCATATTTACCAGTTACACATATATAGTCTAGAAGAATGTAAAAAAAACCCCACAAAAACCTTTTTCAGGTCAAGTTCTATTTCAAACTATACAGAGGCCACTGACAACTGGTGTGCGTGGGAAGTGGCTCCTTTCTACCTAGTTTGTCACCAGCATCTCAACAGGGATGAATCTTCTCATGTTGGTTCAAGTGCTTTATCTTCATGGTTACTATAGAATTTAACTCCTCGCTTTTAGCTCTTTCTTCTTCTTCAGGATCCTACACCCCTCCTTCTCCTCCCCTCACCATCCTGCCTCTTCTATTCTGTATTTAAAAATAGGATGTCAGTCACTCAGCCACATTTGATTCCACCAAATAAGTGCAGGGATGCGATTCTGGGTTGAAGGTTGATGGTGACTTTGGAGCAGGTGGGTAGAGCAGCGACAGTGCTGGACAATTAAACTGCCATATTGGCCTTCCTCCTGGCTCGAGTGTTTGACGTTATTATGTTAAAAGAATTTCTATCTTTTTTTTTTTTTTTTAACTCACCTTGGGTTACATTAGCAAATGTGCCCTGTCCCCCATTTGTTAAATTATCTTTGGAATGTTCAGGCCCCAGGGAAGAAAAACCCTACCCTTGCAAACTATGTTAACATTAGCCAAAAATAGGAATTAATTTTTTGTCAAGTACAACTCTTTTAAAA